>NW_027286070.1:4010120-4687620 GCF_022747635.1 Hetaerina americana
TATAATATATACCTGTATGTGTACGTCTTTTAGCAGTTTCTCGTTTGCGGATGATGTTTAAACTCCGGCCGTCAAAGGGTCATCATTTCCGACTGCACCATATTACAATGTAGGACTGTTCGAGTATTAGCTTCTCTAACACCTAAGTTCGTCTTTTCCTTCGTTGATTTTTTTCGCCACCCACTCGTTATTTGTCTCCCGATCTCTTTTCTTCGTAAGGAGGCCCGCGGTTGCATCACGGCGCCTCGAGGCTGTTAAAGGTCCGCTCACGTCCGCGAAGATGATCGCCATTTAAAAAAAAACAGCGATGACCTCGATCCCAAAATGACAAAATAATGCTTGGTTTTTTTTCCAATAATAAAGGCTCCATTTCGATCCGTCCCTGCCTCATTTTCTTGAGCATAATTTGTTCAGTGAGATAAATGTTCGCTATATTTTTAACATGCTTTATACATTTAATATAATAACATATAAAAATGGTAGAAACATATTTTCTGGAAAAGGGGCTGGTGTACTTTTATTTTGCGATTTTTAACTGCCTTTTCCAGAATACCGTTAAAAAAAATAAGGTAATGAATATTAATAAAACGAAACTATTGCTAAAGACATCCAAATCAGAAATTGTGTTCGAATATTAATTCGTGGACACAGTTGAATTTCTTTTTCACGTTTATTTTTTATCATTCGTAATGGGATAAAATGAACCCATGAATAAAATTTCACAGCTATTCATGTAAAACATTGCACACATTTCAACGTTAAGACGTCATCATCAAGAATGAAATTCTAAGTTGTTCAAGTTTACATTGGTGATGTAATTCCCCAAATTTTATTCTTCAGCAATCAAATTTTAATTGTTCCTACGACAAATTCAAAGGCTGGCGTGCGATCCAATTGCTCATTGTTATTGCCATATGTAGTTAATAAAAATCGGAAATTTTCTATAAAATATTTTATTATTTATTTTGCGGAAAATTTCCAATTTTTATTAATTATGACATTCCACCATAGCACGCCTGAAACGTCTCTTTTTAGCCATATGTGGCAGCACAAGACAGTTGTTGAAACCGCGAAAATTCGTCCTCTCATATCTATTTGTATTTAAAGACTTTGATTTACAGGCGTTGAATAAATGATTCTGATTTCATCATAAAATACTCCACACGTAGTGGAACTACGATATGGCATGAAATATGAAGATTTAAGCGCCGTACCGTATTGTATGTCGGCAGTTTAAGGCACCAGAGAGTATATTTTTTGTTTAATTCATTTTCAAGGTTCCGATGAAAGAGAATGTTGTTAAATCGACTAAGCAAATTATGTGTAAGTATTACAAAGCAAAAGGCTATTTATGTGACTAACTGCTACTACGATGCTGAATTGCTTTGCTCAAAATACTTTGACAGCCTTTATAGCATTAAACCAATTTTAAGTTCTATGTTCTCTATTCTTCTAGTCTGGTCGTCCAAAATGTCATTTCTGTTTTCCTCTCTTTGTCTCGCATCCTCCAAACCTTATCCCCTCCACCTTTCTTCAGTTAATTGCCACCCAATATATCTTCCAAAATCTTTTCACCTTCCGACTTTCCTTCTTTGAATTTCTTCCAGCGTCCCTCCATCTCGCTTAAATTGGTTGGACCAGCGTACTTTCCATTGTTGGTAATTAAACACTTCTCCAAACATGATATTAGTGCCGATCAATTCACACGTTGCAGCGTCAACAATGAGGTGACACCGTGAGGTCAAAATTCATCGGCAATATCATTAAACACTGCGTGGAGAAGTGTTTAATGACCAACAGTGGATATATTATGCTTCGTTTGCGTTTCCTTCCGTCCATCACGTATTTAATCCACCCTTCTCCGGACTCGCGAGGACTCGGATGTCGAGAGCTTCCGATCGTTGTGGAGAGAGGTAGGGTAAGCGTGAACAGAAGACTTTTTCCTCAATTACTCACTTTAAAATGTTTGGAAGATTCCGAAATTAGGCGCAATAAAATCTTTATTGGCGAAAGAAGTTGAGAGAATCGGTTGTGGATTCTTGGAAGTATTTGATATCCATAGTGATAACGATCTTAGTAATGTTTCAAAATTTTATTGGACCTGAATAAATTTCAGTGTAGAGAAATTTGCGGTTAATTATTATGGAAAATCACCGTGTTTGATATCACTGAGGAAATCTTTATTAGCGGTAGAACTACAAAATTTTATGACATCAGTCATACCAGATAAACCGTATGGATAAATATTAAAGTTCATGACTTAATCGAGCCAGCGGTTCGTGGAGATGAGAGATATTTTTCAGTAGAAATCAACTGTCGTTAAACCGACACCAGAAACCCTCTTTTCCTCTCAAGATTACAGAGAGAAAAAGATAAAACATTGGACAGAACATTAAAAATTCAAACACTGAAAATAACTAACTTTTACCACAATTGGTGATGACGTACATGTATCCATAAACAAACATAGTGCCCTGAAATTCACTTCTAAACTGTGGTTCATGGGTTGAATACACACCAAACAATGTTTGACGCACAATACTTCCCCCCCCCCGCCTAGGGCGGTCGGATAACGTTATTCTGATTCCTTATCGTTCCTGGGAAAAATTTGCATCTTAAATTTATCTGTTATGCACTCAATATTTCTAATTTTAATTACATGATCTCTCCTACCTTAGAACGATAAGGGTAATAATAAATTTTCAAAATCATTTCTTAAGAGACATCCTTCCAATTTATGTAAGAGATTTAATATGTAATTTAACCTTCGCTCCGTGAGTGATTCCCGGCTTAGTTCCTCCAATTATTGGATTGACTACTAAGTGTATCATAGAAACGTTTTACAAATCTAGCTCCTCTATGCTGTACGCGATCCAAATCGGCTATTAGTCTAACTTTGTGAGGGCGTTGAGGAGGACCCATATACTAGCAGTATATTCTAAATGTGACCTGACCAGCAACAGATAACATTTCTCTTTGAACTTTTCGTCAAATTTACATCTACTATTTCGTCATACTCTTCTAATAAATCCTAATTTTTTGTTAGCTTGTCCACATATTCCCCGTATGTGTTTCTCCCTGGAGATATCTTGAGTGAATGTAACGACTAAGTATTTAATCTAGTCTAATTTAATCCAGTCTACACATTCCATTTTGGTTTTCCCGATGCGGTAGGGGTTCGGGAAGGAATTTTTCTTTTTCCAAAAATTCATCACTACCCACTTTTTTAAAGTTAAATTCTAATTTCCAAGTTTTGCACCAGCGTTGCATAGGATTTAGGATATCTGATAAAGCTGCTTTGTCCTGAGGATTACCGATATCTCTGTAATCCACCGCATCGTCGGTAAATAAACATTTCTTATGAGTGATTACGGAGTCAATGTCGTTAGCGTTAAGTAGAAATACTCTTACTACTACTGCATTTAAGCTAACCATATCTATGACCACTCTTTGTACCCGACCATTCAAAAGGTCTTTAATCTAACCCAGGATATATTTATTAACAGGATGCTTCTAGCTTCGATAGTAGTTTACTAAGAGGGACTTCGAAAGCTTTCTTACAATCCTAGCTCTCTCCCTAGCCTAGGATAAAAAAAAACGCAAGTTGTGTCTCACAGGATCTACCTTTTCGAAAACCGTTGTGATTTTTCATCATGAACTCCTGTTTATCGAGCTGTCTCACGATCGATTTAGAAACTGTTCCATAATCTTGCACGATATGGATTTGAGGGAAATAGAGGTCTATAATTACTCGGCTCCTCCTTGTCTCCGTTTTTAAATATTGGTGCAACGTTAGCCGTTTTCCAATCTCTGGGAACCTTGCGATGGACTAGTATTTCTTAGATATAATTTCTAGATACGACGTAATTTCCGACGCTAGTTGCTTTAATATATGCGAACGGGCATTTGATAGGCCCAGAGGATATATTACGCTTAATGTTTTTCAGCAAGCGTTCTGTTCCACTGTATGAGATTTAAATTTTGGGCGTTGGTTGGCCTGCACGATTTGGCGAGCTATAGGAGACATTCGGTGCGACATAAGCGAGGGAGTATTTCAAGAAGGAATTTAATGAGATAGCCTTTCCCAAACTTCTGATTACTCTTTCACCTTTATCATTTTTGACTATATTAACTATTGACTTATTTCCCAGAACTTCTCTGATGTAAGACCATATTGTTTTCGGATTGTCTTTCAAAATTTCCACTAATCTTTACCTTTTGAATTCGTTTAACGCTTTTCGAAATTGTCTCAAGTTATTCGCCCCGGATATCTTGTGATCATAAGTGATCGCATTCCCATCGTTGCGAGCGGTATGCTGCACTTAAGCTAGCAACATCATTGACTACACTTTGCACCTGATATTTCAAAAATTCTTTAATGCAGTTGGTAATCTCATTCTTTTGTCGTTAGAGATATCAATCCCAATATTTTTCATCTTGGCTTTTGGCGTTGCAATACTTTTCTAAAATCCGCGGTGTATCGTCTAGGTTCCGTTTTTTATCTTTAATAAAATTTACTGGTAAATAAATATTGGAAAATTACCGCAAAGTCTCTTTTTAGGCACAGCGTTTCCTCTCTACCATCCATAATCCGACCAACCGTGGAAGACCTCTCTCCTTCTCCCCTTTCAACGAGGCACCAGCTCGAAGGGAAGGGTGGGGAGATCCAAGGGGAAGGGGGATTGGTAATTCCTACCTCCTCCCCTTTCCACAATCCGCGCTAACCGATTGGCGCCGAGCAGTTGGCGGCCGTGGCCCAATAAAAGGTTATTTTGCAACACCAGACCGTGGACGAGGGATTGAGGTCACGCCGTGCATTTCATCTCCCGGGCACAGCCTGCGTCGGGCGGTGGGTGAGATGCATCATGCGAGGGCACCACCGACGCCTCTGCCGCTTCACGCACTCTCGACCCCCCTCACCCACACCCTCCCACGGCCGAAACCTCGATAGGACGGCGTGCGAACGGATGCCTCCGTATTTATGCATGCGCATGTGCATAGTCTTTCATTCAGTAGAATTTTGGGGTTTTTAACCTGTTTTCTAGCAGATGTGAGGTCAGATCTGTTTTCTATGAACGTTTGCTTTGTTTAGTTTTACAAATATTGGAAATCAGGATAATAGTGTGTGTGTATATATATATATATATATATATATATATATATATATATATATATATATATATATATATATATATATATATATCCTGGGAAACCATAACCGGCACAGGGAAAGGAATTGGCCCCCCTACCCTGATGTGTGAATTTCACACGCCGTGTAGGGATTAGTACTGGGTGAACTCTACCATCACCTACCAAACCGACCTTCGGGTTGATTACTGTGTTTATGATTTATATATATACACACACACACACACATATATATATATATATATATATATATATATATATATATATATATATATATATATATATATATCCCTGTCTAGGAAATATTTTTACATTCGTGATCTGCTTGATTCCGCCTTCCCCACCTCTCCTGTGTTCGTCGTTTATGTGTGTTCCTATAACTTTTCCTTATATCTGTTTCTATACAAATGAGTATTTGTTCGCCGTTTGGCGGGATTTCGTGTTTGAATGTGATATATATATATATATATATATATATATATATATATATATATATATATATATATATATATATATATATATTTAACTAACAGACCAGAGGGCCTGTGTCCGATTCCCGAGCCCGCCCCCCTGGCACCCTCAGCTTCACCCAAGCTATGTAATTTTTCGGGCACCAGATCTTCTCGAAAAACTATATCCGGCACAGTGCAAATGTCTGGCCTTCCTATCCTGATTTTTGGATTTCACGCGCCATCCGGCTTAGTATTAGATGAACGATGATCATCGCCTACTTGTATCTTGTGTCTGCATTTATAAGTGTATGTATATCATGTGAAACATATTTATCAATACAAAGAAGCCTTTCTTCTCCATTCTAACACACCCTATTTTTTTTAAACTGGTGTGAGTGGCCTTATTGTCGGACTGTCGCGTGTTTGTTTGTGCGCGAGGTTATGAATATGTATTCTCGAGGATACGCACAAGGATAGGGAATGCATTGTGAAGCAACCTCCGCATTGGGGGTTATTTCTTTCGGGTGTACGAATGTAGGCATTCGCCTGACCACTCGCATCTCCCCTGCCTCGCCCCCCCCTCCCCCAATGAGCGGGCGGGAGGGGTGGGAGCGAACCCATCATCCACTGCGCGTGAGATCAGCACACACTCCAGGCCGCTGTCATCCCTCCCTCCCCCCCGCCTCCTCTGTGCGGCCTTTGGGAGGATAGGCCAACCGCCCAAGGCGACCTCCTCCGTGAAAACGACATCAACAGCATACACACACACGCTCTCTCTCTCTCTTTCCACCTTCATCTCCCCAATCAACCGCCATTTTCAAACGATGGCACTCGCGTAGCCCTCCGATGGCGTTCGTGAAAGTATTCCCACCGTCATCGCACGCCTTCCATACATATTGTGGCCCCAAGGTTGCCAACGTTGTCCCAAGAAATCGATTATGATCATAAAACGTAATCGCGCAATCCATATATCGATAGCATTAGTAAACCGGAACCTATAAAATCGATTTATCGATAATATTAGGGAGATTAACTTATCTTCGATGCCAACTCAAGTCTTTCTTGTCAGACGTGATGCCCTTTTTCGCTAATTAGAGAAATCTAATTTGTATGATCCGCGTCTGCTATTGCTTTATTAATTTTTATGTCGATGTCATTGCTAGCGTAATTGATGTCGCCAGTATGCTAAAATAGGATGCAAGAAATGATTTTTGATAATTCAATGGCAGCGGTTATAATGCATATCTTTTAATGCGGCAAGTCTTCAAATTAATCATAAATAATTGCATCTTTCGCTTCACATTTAACACAACCGTTTTCCTTGAAAGTTTTGACCACTCTTGTTTTGTAATGTTGGATGGATCGTCAGCCAATTCTGAGTGATTTCCCTCAATGTGCTGCTGGATATGAATAAATCGCGGCCAGAATCATATGTCCGCTGAATAACGTTAAATTTCCTCGATGTTTGTTCTGGTTGTGGTGCTGAATAAATAAATAACATTATTTCTTTTAAATACATGTAATTTTTCCTAGAATTTTCCCCTTAAGCAAATATTTGAAGCCATAACTCTCTGTGGGGTTCACCTCACGACTCTCTGGTCATTCCTTAACTCTTCCCGCCTGTCCTAGGTCATAATTTACAATCCCCTCTCCCCCCGTTCTCGTCACGTGAGCTGCCCCCTCCCACGCATGTTTTCCACACTCCGAACTTTTCATCGTCATCAAACTTGACCGAACAAGATTGAAATTACCTGAAATACATAACGATCGACTCAAGGGAATTATCCACGGTGATTCGATGATCGATTATATGCGATTCAACCAAAATCATTTTGAAGAGAAAGATTAAATTAAACAATATATATTGATGGATGGTTGCATTATCGATTAATCGAAAATTGAATACATAATCAATTAGTGTGCACCATGACTGACACCCCTAATCGAATTGCAGCGCTATGGAAATTAACGTCTGCACTGAGGCGATTGTGGGTAGGAGGCGGAAACGCGCTGTTCCTCCCGTTTCGTGATTTCAGTAATGCCACGATTTGTGTCGTTAATGCGCGCCAAATAGGTGACAAGCTTATCGGTCACGGGTTTCCGTGACCGCTCAAGTTAAATGACTTCCGAGGTCTTTTGCATGAGCAGTGAATAAGTGGAAAAATACTCTTGAATTTTCGCCGTAATGTTTTCGATGTAATCCCAAATGCTAACTCGTCGATCCTTTTCTTCTGTTTTCACGTTGCTATGCGAAATAAATACACGAGTGCCCGGAAATTGTTCTGGTAGTCCAGCATTTCGTTAGATACCAATTGCGAGATCAAAAATGAATATTTTGTCCATCACCATGGCCATAGTATTACACCTACATGCTTCTCACGCATTGCGAATCATTAACTCATTATTTTGTTGATGCGTTACTATGATATTTGAAATGAACGAATAGCCGGAAAGAGTTCAATAGAGATTTGAGAATAATATCTGTGCAGATATCGATGCATCGTGTTTTCGATGTAATTCCACCTACCTACTTTTCATGCATTGCGCGTCATACAATATATATCGCTGCTCTTTTTTTCATGTTTTTACGTCGCCAGGTGAAACAAACGGGTGCCTGGAAATTCTATTACACCTTAATTTCGCTACAGATTGGATAATCCGTTCGTTTCGTCCATTCACTAATTGCTGCGATTCGGGTAATTTTCTTTGAAACAACACATTCATTAAATGCTTTCGAGTAGGAGTTTAGGTGATGTCAGTTGTCTCTCTGGAGCGTGTCCGCATAATATTGGGGAGGAGCGGCTTAGAACAAAGGGTTTTTAGTGTGTAGAGCTCCAAAACAAACGAGGGTTTCCCTTATACAGAACATATATGTATTCCTGTCGGGCGACGCGGCGGGTGATGAAATGGCCGCGCTAACGACGTGGTAAAGAGGCTGCCGCCGCAATGCCCTCCAGAGCGAGCGACCTTCGTTTCTCGTCTCCTTACTTCGAAATCTGCCGCACACTCTCTCCCATTCTTCGTACCACGCGCGATCGTATCACTAATCCTTTTTTTTTTTAGTATTACAATCCTAGAATTGGTCTCTCCTCGGGAGTTTAATGCGGTGGTTTCCCGTTGCCTTCCGCATCGCAGTACTTCGGCCGATTCCGTGAACTTCACTCTCGCCCGAAGCTGTGGCAGTTGATGCCGCGCCGATCTCCTTGATCTGCGCCATCATTACCTTTTACTGAGAGCTGCTTCCTCTCAGTAGTGGGGTCATTTTGTGCTGCGTGTAAAAGTCGTCGACCGCTGCAAAATATTCTCCCGCAAAATATCCAGAAAAATATTATCCGTGCAATGGTCTCGAACCGGCGACCAAACGAAATGAGAGTCGAACCGAATCGGAATCGGAGAGTCGAAGACGCTACCACTGGTCCACCCCGGCCCCCCATCACCAATCATGGGCAAAACTAATTACCCATTAACATATCCCAACCGGTAAATCATAATACTAACCACGAAGCTGTACCACAAATGCGCAAACACGCATCAGTCTTCTCCCAAGACTCCCTTCCCCGGCGAAGATTAACCTCGTTTCAAGTTATCACAGGAAAATCACTCACCTTCATTTATTTCTCCCAAATTGTCACCTCCTTCCATACTTCTCATCGTAGTAGTAGTAGTATTTAGAGGAGGCGACCGACAACTGAGGTCATTTGCACCATAGGAAATGGACAGGAAAGGATGAAGGGTGGAGAGAAACCCGGCGTCGGCATTAGCCTACTCTTTACGAAAGGCGCCAAGGGGTCCGCAGCTTAACGTCCCATCCGACGGACGGCGTACTCACTCAAAGTGCCCTCCACAAAGCACCTCAAGTAGGGATCGAGATACCTCTGAAAACTATTCAACACCCACGGGATTTGAACCCGGGCCCTCTGGGTGGGCAGCCAGTACGATAGCCACCGCACCATCTCGATCCCCCCATACTTCTCTCGTCACAGTCACACATTCGTGCATTCCTTCATACACACACTAGTGCCCCCGAGTATTTTGAATATCCCTCTCTCGTCTCCTGACACTCTCCTCGTCCGCATTCACTTTTCGTGAATCCCTCGGTCTTCACCTTTTCCTCCCTCTTTCAAACCATTAACTCGTGTTCTCCTCTGATTATTTAAAAACAATGCTTATTAGACTCTCATCCATTCTTTCTCGGCGTGACCAAAGTAGAGGTGGACAGTCCTCTCATGTGTACTTGTCAACGACCGCCCACTTCACGTTTTCTCACCAGGCACTCACTCCTCGCCACCCCCAATGGGTACCATTCCCCACCCTCTCCAATGAGCACCATTCTCCACCCCCTCTAATTGGCACCATTTCCCACCCTCTCTAATTGGCACCATTCCCTACCCTCTCTTTGGCACCATTTCCCAGTCTCAAATGGACACCATTCTCCACCCTCTCCAATGGGCACCATTCTCCAACCCCTCTAATTGGCACCATTCGCCTCCTTCTCCAATGGGCACCATTCTCCACCCCCTCTAATTGGCACCATTCTCCACCTTCTCCCATGGGCACCATTCCTTCTCTGCCTAACATAAATACACTTCGGGTACCCTGTGATCGCTTTATTGATTTGAAATTGATACTCCTTCCGACAGCTTTCAACTTTCGCTTCCACGCAGTAGTGTGGGGAGACGAGATCAGAAACAGCTTACAAGTACTTGACCAAACGATTCATTCAAAGGATAATTATAAGATCAAGCTGCAACTAATATGGAGTGGAGATGTTCAGCTTTGATATTTTTGCGATAGTCGATAAATATGCGTGTAAACGCTCAAACTTACACATAATCCTACAAATGAACACAGTCACAGCCATTAGGGGGATTAGAAGAGTTCAGAGGTTCAGATATTTAAATTCAAAAGCGGCAGCACAAAAAGGCATCGATTTAAAATTACATGGTAGTAAGGTATGAACTCTGAATTTCCAGTACCTTCAAGGGGGTGAACGTAGGGATGGTTTAGTTGGCGGGGACACCGAAGTACTTTTTCCATCGTGTCGAGCAATATTCTTGCCCACTCGTGCCTCGACACCCTTAAAAGGTACAGAGGTCTTCATCTAAGCGCCTTAGCAGAAACAAAATTTCAATTTCATAATTATGAGTTGAAAAGTGGCTGGCAATACAATTTAATCGCGAACAATTTCGCGGTTTCAGTTATTTAATTGTGAATCATCTTGTATCTTATTTCATCGTATCTATAGCAGATAAAAATGAGATTTTTTTTAAATTTAAAACGAAAATCCATGTATCCTGTGACTCAGCATACGTATGTATTGTTATGGAAAGTGACATCTCCATTTCGGCGGAAGTTACAAGGGGCGATTCTGAGGGAAGCTTAAGTCAAACAAACTTGAATCAATTTCAGCGAATGCGAACTTCAATAATTTTTCTATATTTATTTTGAGTTTCTCTGGCAGACGACATTTCAATGTAAGAGCATCAATCTGTAAATTTAATCTTCGCTTCTTGAGTGATTTCTAGCCTAGCTCCTCTAATATTTTGGATATGCTACTAAGTTTATCATGATTTTTTTTGCAAATCTAACTCCTACGCGCTGCACGCGATTCGATTTGGAAATGAACCCAGTACAACCACATATCATGCTGTAAATAAATACCTTAACCGTATAAATAAATGCTTAAAAGTCCGCACGCTAAGAAAATTTAGCATATTAATCATTTGCATCAAAAGAATATCTCCCAGAACTGGACTTCCTTCAAACGAATGCAACAGTCCTAGGATATTTTAAATGAAAACGTTTTTTTCTTCAACTAGGGAAGTGATTCAATTCCCTTCGGAAACTCACGTAGAACTACTGGCGGAAACAAAGGACTAACTTAGGGAAAAGCATAGTTGTCTCCAAAGAAGAAAACATCCGAGTTCAAAATGAGGTCTGACGACATTTAAAAAATTCTTGCTATTGCTATGGAATCATTTCGTGAAAAATTGTAGAACTATAGTTCAATGTATTATTGTGGGAGGAAAAGGTAAGAAAGGTTGCAGTCTGCCGCTTAAAATGAGATCCTATTTTTTTTAAAGGCATTTCAAGTGTTGTTCAGACGCCAAGTAGGTTGATACAATGTTAGAGTCGTGGAGCATGCGCGAGCAGCGGGGTCGTGTGGTATCGCCATCACTAATGCCATCTGACGGATCCCTCGCAAACCACCAAAGTTTGTACCCGAAATCCTGGGTTGCGAATCGCCTTCCTGGAAGAATTGCGCGTCTTGCAGCAGAATGAAGACGGGGACAGTTTTGTCTAGACTTGTCGATCGGCCGTCCTTACCTCTCGGCGCCAATATTCCGTAAATTCCATCCATTTAATCCCCCCTAAGCGACTGACACCATCCTCACCCTCCAGGCAGTCCCTCCAGTCCCCAGGAAGAGAGAAGTGTGTGTATATATACGAGTATCGTATAGTAGTAGTTTTGAGGGGAGGCGACCGACAGCTAAGGTCATTTGCGCCATAGGGGATGGATAGGAAAGGATGAAGGGTGGAGAGAAACCCGGCGTCGGCATTAGCCTACTCTTTACGAAAGGCGCCAAGGGGTCCGCAGTTTAACGTCCCATCCGACGGACGGCGTACTCACTCAAAGTGCCCTCCACAAAGCACCTCAAGTAGGGATCGAGATACCTCTGAAAAATATTCAACACCGCCGGGATTTGAACCCGCGCCCTCATGGTGGGAAGCCAGTACGTTAGCCCCCGCAGAGTATCGTATGTATGTGTATATATATATATATATATATATATATATGTATATATATATGTGTGTGTATATATATGTATATATATATATGTGTATATATATATGTGTGTGTGTATATATATATATATATATATATATATATATATATATATATATATATATATATATATATATATATATATATACATACATACATACACACATGGAATATGCACGCATGGAAATATGCACGCATATTTCACATGGAAATAGATATAAAGAAAAGGGATAGGAACAAAGGGAGAGGACGAAAACAGAAGAGGTGGGGAAGGCGGAATCAGGCAAACCACCAGCGCAAAAATATTACCTTGACCAGGACTTGAACACCGGATCTTTCCACTAGCTTTATCGATGCTCTAACCAGAGGTTAGAGCATCGATAAAACCCGATCAAGTACTAGTCAACTCCTGCGTGTGTGTGTGCGTATCCAATGCTTTAAATCGAACGCTGCAGATCTTTCGATACATGTTCATCGAGAGCTGAAGGTCTTCAGAATTAAGGGCAGAGGTCTTTGGAGTTGGCAGGGAAATTAACTTAAACTTCGTGTATACGGTAACAGCAATAATTTATTTAATACCTCCCTTTTTTACACACATGATGAAGGCAATAAAAAAATAAACCTTTTTGACAATACCCGCGGTGCAATCATGTTGCACACCATAAAGACTTTGGCACAAATAACCATACATATGGAATTCATTTGGAATTTTCGCTTTGTAATGCGCATATTCAAACGATTCGTTGGAATTACTACGTAGAAAATCAGCAGGTTCCCGTGTTCGCTAACAAAAAGCTACCATCTTAAGCAACAGAAGATATTCGTCGTTTCACAGAAATGCTTCCTTACGTCGGCACCCTCATATATATATATATATATATATATATATATATATATATATATATATATATATATGTATATATATATATATATATATGGGTGCATCATTAGCACTGAATAAATAGATGAGTGCATTCCTTTTCCCCAATAAACCCCTTTAAATCATTTAATCTATTATTCCTCTCGTAAGGCACATCTAGAGATAGTCCAAATATGGACTGGAAATATGACTTTCTTCCATTCCCGGCTATTTCCGGAGAGGACATTAAAGGCGAATAATATGAATCCAACGACCGGAGGCATGTATAGCGTTTGCGTGCATTTCTTGTATAAAATTAATTAAAATAATTGAGCTGAGAAAATGCACATCACAGCCAACATACACAACCAACTGGTAATCAAACATTGAAAGACATTTGATTGAATGGCCTCTTTTTTTTGGAAAATACCCAGCTCTAAAGATATATATATATATATATATAAATGTAATATAAAATCCACGTGAAGCAACAAATTCTTGCCACGGAGCATGTGCATATACGATATATACATATACATATATATTATAATGATATCGTTATTGAAGCCAACTAACAACAAAATATTTTGGTTCAATAATCTTCAGTGATAAAAGAACAATATAATGGTAAAAACGACTCCAAAACAACAGTGATCACAGCCAAGTTTTTAGATGTCTTTCTTGAAATTTTATATGCCTTCTTCATCTTTCCTCCCTTGACAAAAAAAAGGCTTCCTTTATTCATTCATTTGCCCTTCCCAAAAAAAATGGCGAAGGGCCAAATTAAATGCGAATCAAATTGGTGGATTTGACCAACGCAACGTTTTCACGCCCGTTCGCGGTTTGACCAATCAGGAGGATGCGATGGCCAGCACTGTTGCGCTGCACCCGAAACACTTCCCGGGGAAGGAGGGGCGCCTATCGCTGAGGACGACGCCAGCGAGGGGGCCGGCGTCGCAATCCTCCGTTGGTGGGGCTGCCAGTCGCGCCTTCGTCAGCTATACCACCCCATGAACCTCTCGACGGCCCTCAGCCACTGCTCCATGGTCCTCCTGGAGGCCTCGAGGGCCCTTGGATTGGGCTCGAAGACTCGGTCCACTTTGCGGTGGGCCTTGACCTCGTCCAGCGATGACCAAATCCCTTTGTTTCACAGGGAACGAGAAAGAGAGGAAAAAATGTATTCAAGTTCCACGCTGGACACGAAGTCCGGGGCGGAACATAATATTATTAATATTGTGAACGCATGCGCAGATAAAGTGTTCCGGTGCAACAAAAATCCCTAGCATCACAATAAAACTTATGGATTTATCATAACAAATCTCTACCACAAAAAATAATCAAACCAGACAAAATATTGCACCTACGGGAAATATACAAACACCAAGAGCCATAACAAAAAATCTCTATCTCATTGAAAACGGATTCTCAATCAAAAAATCCAAATTCAATGCTAGCCATTAGATAATCAAAGCAATGTACACTGTCATTGCAATTACAACAATTACACTCCATAAACCCCGAAATCACACTGTACGAGTCATTATCGCAAAAAGTCAATGCAAATTTTTGGATCCAATCTTTTGTCCTGTGGCTACCATATTCTTATTCTGAAAACTTCCAATTGTTGATGGGATGGGCTCAAATAACTCTTCAGGGAACTGGTTCCATGGCACAATACTTCTGTTTAAAAATGAAAACTTTTTTATCAATATTTTTTATTGTCTGATTTTTATTTTAAAACTGTGGATGTTTAGCCCCTTAAAATTTGTTTTTTTTTCTATTTACTTCTTTAAATGTTCGCACGCTTTGTCGTCGATAGCCATTTTTTACATCGCACTAAATCCACTCATCTTTTTTCTATTTTGCTAACTCTCTCATTTGAGGAATACCCAACGTGTCTCTTACGCTAAATTATCTCTTATGCTTACGGAATGCACATCTGGCTGCCATTCACCGTACTTTTTCTATCTTTTCAATGCGTCCCACTTCATACTATCCCGCGTACACTCATGTGCAATCCTAGAGTACTTGTCAAAAGAATGGAACCAGGAAATATGTATGTATGTGTGTGTATATATATATATTTAAAAATTTAACAATCAATATACATCCATTTCAACAATTTTCAGCTAACTCCGGAATATTTATGGATTAACTGACATCTCAGTGAATTATCGTAGCCATCGGTAATAAACATCCTTAAAATGTTCTGTGATAGATTATAGATTTGTGATATGTATATATATATATATATATATATATATATATATATATATATATATATATATAAACCATAAACACAGTAATCAACCCGAAGGTCGGTTTAGTAGGTGATGGTAGAGATCACCCAGTACTAGGCCCTATACGGCGTGTGAAAATTCACACATCAGGGGAGGGGGGCCAGTTCCTTTCGGTTATGGTTTCCCAGGAAGATCTAGTACCCGCAAAATCACACAGCTTGGGTGGAGCTGCAGGTACCAAGAGTGCCTTGCCCGATATATATACATATATATATATATATATATATATATATATATATATATATATATATATGCTTTCATAGACGTAACACGGAAGTGCCGAACATATATATATATATGTATAGTATTGATATAGAAATATATATAGAGAATAATAGATAGTTGTCTAATGCGAACAGAACATTTTGAGGATGTACTCGTATATTACTGATGTTTACGATAATTCACAATTGTCGTAACTGATGTATATTAATTATCTTATTATTTAAATATATCACTAAAACATAGTCACGCGATCAAATGACTTCGATAAGTCTATCAGTCTCTTGGACGTATTTAGTTTACCGACTGCACTCCACGTCTCGACGCGTCAGCGCTTTAGCTCGGCGTGATAAAGCGTCTTCCGAAGATTGCTTCATTGCGCTACTGACAGAGCCTTTTCCCGTCGAAATCGAGTCGAGTCCGACGAAGTCTTCGTTCCGATTGATTTCTAAATGCTATAGAAGGTCGACACATCGAACTTTGGACTCGTGGAAAAACATTTTTTTTTATCCATATCGTTTCCACTGAAGCAAAAGTTTGGTGCTCATTCTCCGGGAGACGGCATTTTTTATGTCTCACAAAATGTTGTCTCGAATAGCAATCCGTTAATGCTACGTGACAAACAGGAAACATCGGAAATCGAAAATAAATATTTGTCCGAGTTGGAAAGCAAAATTATTCTCATAGAAAGAGTGAGATCCGGGATTTTCCACAAGATATCAATGACAAAAAATTTCTGGATTATTTTAGGCAACTTTGTTGCGCCAGCCGTTGTTGTTGAACTGGATGTGTGAAGACGAAGGCTTCAAGAAAATAAGAGAAAAATTAGTAAAGGGATCTATTTGTTTGTTTTTTTTCAATTGCTAGTTGATGTTGTACTTCGCCACCACGCTTCGAAATATCTGGTTAGCACATTACTTCTAGTGTTGTTTATTTCATCAATTTCTTTTCAAGATTATTCCAAGGACAATACCAATGTTTGGTTGCAATGATTTTGCAATGCAATGATGTTGTAATGCAATGTTTTTTATTTTTCTGTTGCTACCTAATTTTGCCATTTTTTGGCGGTGGTACTGCTCAGAATCCATTCGAGCACCCAATTCAACAACCCGTTTTCCGAAGAATTAATGAGTTATCCACAGAAAAAAAAACTTTGCGCCGATTCCAATATGTGCTTTCATTTAAACAAAGAAATGACCAAATAAGCAAATAGGAAAACGACTCTTTTTACCTTTGAAAACAAGTCCCAGGAATACCAAGTGCCCATAGCTTCAATTCCTGGGCTCCCACTTTCCTATTTATCTCAAAGATGAACTAGCAGAGATATACCACCTTATAGACCCGAAGCATTTACGGCAATTTCAGAGGTAGACTAGTTCACGTGGCGGGATATGCGTCTGCTACCAAATGTACCTTTAGGAAATAGATAGTCTGTGCCCACTCGTGACCTCTCTTTTGAGTCAATATTGACTCCATTCAAGTATAGTATTATTAAACTCTCGAGCGCTTGGTTTCCAGAATGAACACTTTACTTACCGTACACTATTTCCTTTTCCAGTTTTCGATGATTTCCAATGTATATTCCCAACGCCGCCGTGCAAATACTAGCCAGTAAGTACTCTCTCTTCCCCCTCCCTCTTCGCATTGCTCCCTCAGCGAGGACGGCCTTCAGCGTCGCTCTCCGCCTCTCAACATTTCCGCAACCCGTCAATTCTACTCCACCCCCTTAAGCACTTGTCCTCTCTTCGCTCACCGTATTCAAAACTTCGTCGTTTGCCTTACTCCTCATTCGACTTCCCCATCTCCAGGCCCATATCTAAAAAAATACTGCTTCTTTCTCCAATGCTGTTCTCCTCCAGGCGATCCCTCAATCACGCCCATTTTCCACCAAAATACGTGAACTTATCCACCTCATGATCTAGCTCATCTACAATATCTACTTCAACATTTAACATGGCTGTCCTGCTTCTTGAAGGGATCATTATTTTGCTTCTTTCCCATCGTTATTAATCTTCACCCCACTTAAGTCACGCTTTAATATTGCTATGCATTGAACGATAACTGCAATCCACTGGCAGTTCGGCTAACTAATGCTTTCGGAGATCTGATAGTCAAACCGAAATACTGAGGTAACCATCTATGTACCTTCAATTTCAAAGCAAAATCCTCCCACGGAGCCCTAAAATTCCCACTTCTTCTGTCGTCGTCTTTGTTAAACTTTTGACGATTTTAACCTTCTCAAAATGACGAATTGGAAATCGGACAAGAGAGCGTCGATCAAGCGATCTCTTTGTTATTGGGCGACTGCAGTTGTTGAATCTGATCGCATTTAGTAGTTGACTGGTGAAAACGATAGCGATGAACGTGGAAGCCAGCAAGTAAGACCTTATAGCGGGCTTGATATATAAAGTCGAGCCACACCTCTGGGCTCCTTCATTGATGCCTAATTTGTGTTATTGTCTGGTATTGACATTTTTCTGGGATACCACACATGGCGGAATTAGGAATGAGTAAAGGGCACGAGATTTACACTGATTCCATTACCGTTGATAAAGGGTGACCTCTGCATTCGTGTATAAAACTAACTCTCCAGTTAATAAACTTGATATGAAATGAACCAGAGCAATCAGCCCTAAGATTTGATAGGCCAGGGTAGAGCTCCCTTGGAACTGAGCCCTATAGAGCGCGTGAAATTCAGACATTAATAGAGTGTTAATTAGACGGTACAGCCAGTTCCTTATTTCTTATTCCATTCCTTTTGCTTTTCAAGAATATGTGGCGCCCTGAAAGTAGCGCCCGGCTTGAATCGGAGTGACCTGAAATCGAACCCTGACTTTCCGGTCTGCAGCCTTGCCCACTCGGCTACCCCGCCCCACTTCCAATTAGAAATATAAATTAATGGTCACATGTGAAATGAATGATTACTCGGCAACAGAATTTGAGGGCGAAAGAAAGAAATATTTTAAGTGATTACCGGCGGAGAGTCCGGCCAAGTGCGCAGCTCCCATGACGGACGCCTCGACGGACGCTGACCGCTCGACTCGTACTCCAGTGGTGTCGGAGATCAGCTGGCAGATGAAGTCATTCGTGGACACTCCTCCGTCCACCCTGGAACGACGATGGAAGAATGAGGACGTGAGAAAGTGTTGAGGTGATGGAAAGAGAAACTAGATTCCCATGGAAACGTCCAAGGTTCATCTGGAGCCAAACAACTTCCACTAATCCCTCACGAGTGAAGCTCCATAAAAAAATATGATTCTCCAATAATGAGTTAATGATATCAATTCGATTTGTAGTTCATAAGACGCGAAATTAGAGGCGACTTGCTATCTTTCAGTCGAGTTGGCCCAACAATGTAGGTTGCCCACGCGCCAGAACACTTGGCGTCCGTTTCGACGGACGATGCACTATTAGTTCAAGTGCTCGTCCGGTAGCAATTGAATGTCCCTGGCAGCTCATGCGTGTAAACGCGTGTCGTGCGTAATTACGCTGGTCAGTTGCTGTTGACACAGCGCGGAAGATGTTCAGAAGTTACCAAATGAGGCAACATCCGTGTTGGTTTCACACGTAGTTTACACATTAATATACTCAGTTTCCAAATACGATCTAAAACCTACATACGATGGATAAATAAACCACGGAATGATTTTTCAAGGAGTATTTTCTAATGGAGAGTATTGCAATTCAACCCTTTATCAGTACATGAATAAGGTATGAACATTGGCAGACAAGTATCGGCCCAATACAGAGTGATGATGAGCAACTACATCTTTTGAATCTCCGGAATACCTTTTTGCCGTCTCTAATTGAGCAGCACGCTTGCGTCATCACACTCGATGAACTTACGAGTTACTCGTAGTTTCACTACCAGTATATGTACATATATATATATTTATATAATATATATATGTATATATATATATATATATATATATATATATATATATATATATATATATATATATATATATATGTGGGTCGCGGTAGTCCAGGGGGTAGAGCTTTGGACTGCTGACCGGAGGGGCCCGGGTTCGATTCCCGGGTAAGGCACCTGTAGCTCCTCCCAAGCTATATGATTTTTCGGGTACCAGGTCTTCCTGGGAAACCATAACCGGCACAGGGAAAGGAACTGGCCTCCCTACCCTGATTTGTGCATTTCATACGCTGTCGAGTTTAGTATATATATATATATATATAAATCAAGCACTTACCAGAGTAACCCTAAGTTTCTTTAAAATATCCGATTGAGGGAGATGAAAATTGATTTCCTTCAAGTCCAGAGCTGCGATGAAATTTGCATCGTTTTCCCTTGTAATTTCCATCGTCGTGTACGTCATTCCTTCCGCAGCAGGATCGCCGCCCCATCGTCATCACTACCGATCAAAGGCATACATGGTTTCTAACGTCGCGTACTTTTAACTTCATTAACACCTTCAATGAACATACATTTTTGGCTCATTATATTAACTATTACTCCGGAAATTAACTTATTGCGACTTCGTGACTATCTGGCGATTGGTATAAAGATGACCAGTGCTTCGTAAGCTAACATCACTCATGAATTCAAAAGAATACGTAAGTTGATAATCACGAAGTTAACTAGGTAATCTTCATCAATTAATCGTAACCAAAATGAAGCCAGTGGTGTTATTAATTTGTGGATAAAACTGCAAACAATGATGATAAGGATTTAAGGAAAATACGTTATTCATGAAGTCAACACAGTTTAATTTTATGAGTAATTGTCAATGGCAATAAAGCCAATTGAATGTCCAGATAAATTAGTAAGTTAAAACTACTTACGGAATTAAAAAAAAAGAAGATAAATAAGTCGATTATTCACGAACTGATGCATGACGCTAACATATACTAATGTTAACTTCGTGAGTAATCGACAGATGCAGAAAAAAAGAAGTGACATCGGGCGCAGGAACTGTCGAGATGACGTCGCGTCCGTCCGCGGATGCAGTGGGCGACGATTATCTCTCCCTCGTTCAGCGGTTAGCCGACATATCCGCAAACGAATTTCCTGTCGTCCCTTCCTCATCCCTTTCAATCTCCCCGCGAACTTCCCTTCCTACCCCTCCTCTCTCCCAACCATCGCCACCACCACCACCCCCGAGGAACTAGTCACCGGCGAAGGGAAGACATGCGAGCGAGATGAGGAGAAAGCTGCCGATCAATAAATTAAAAACTACTAAATTAATATCCCAGGTTATTGGTACATTTCATGCTTCTCCATTCTCTTTGAATATTTCCGCTCGCCATTTTGCCAGTGCATGTTTTTGTCATTAAAAATGGACGTAGGTGATTTCCACATTTTTCGGGCTGCGTCCGCGTATGTCGTTTAAATGTACAACAGTTTCGCCAGCTATCCTGCTGGCGTCCTCAGGTCAAGGATGAAAAGAAGCTTGTTGTCCCGTCTTATATAGGAAAAATCCGGCGCCAATACCGGGAAATTTCTTGGCCAATCAGGGAACGTCCTCATATTTGCGCGGAATTATTCGTTTCCACGCACTGTGGAGTGGATATCCATCCTCTCTGTTAAAATTTTTTGGCCTTTTAACGATTTCAATGGCCTCTCTGATTATTCTCTGGAAGTATTTTCCTTCTTTCGCTATTATTTTAGCGTCGTCGAAGAGAATAGAGTGTCCAGGTTCACTCCAGGCGTGCTCAGCGATGGCCGATGCTCTAAACTGTTTGGCCTTGGTTGCCCTCTGGTGTTCACTCATGCGTGTTTTCAGCGCTCTGCACGTTTCACCGATGTACCATTTGCCACAGGAGCATGGCACTTGGTACACGCCTTCTGATATTAACGGTGAAATTCCATCCTTGGGTCCGGGTAGGGTGTCAGCTATCTTGGTGACGCAGTTGAATCTGGTCACCACATCATGTTTCCTTAAAGCCCTCGCGATTCTTTCCGAAGTCCCTGCGATGAAGGGGATGGTGACGTAAGCCTTCGGACGTGGTCTGGAGTCTTCCTCTCTGTCAGGAACAGCGGTGGTTTGTCTCTTCTTTTCTTCCTTCTCGGCCCTTTTTTGGATCATATGAGCGCTGTATCCATTCCTTTGCAGGGCATTTGTCAAGTGTTTCTTCTCGTTGGCAATAGAATCGGAGTCACATATTTTATATGCTCGGCTGACAAGTGTGTCTACCAGTGAGGTCTTCTGACTGGGATGGTGGTGCGATGCAGCATTAAGGTAGCGGTCGGTGTGAGTAGGCTTCCTGTATACTCTGTGTCCTTAGGGATTCCGCGGGAGGTGAGTTCCGTGATGATATTCAGCGATTCCTCAATAGGGACGCTGGTGAAAAGCGATTCAACATCGAAGCTGACCATGAGATCGTTGTCGTGGATGGTGATGTTTCTTATTACGTCAATGAAATGCGTCGAGTTTTTTACGAAGCTGGGTGTCTGTCCGACGTGGTCCTGCAGAGACCGCGCCAAGTACTTGGCGAGTTGGTAAGTCGGAGCGTCAATCTGGCTCACAATCGGTCGGAGAGGTACGAGGGTCATCCGGAAAGTAGTACCCGTTCGTGCCGCATGAAGTGCTGACGACGCGAGTAGCCGCTGGACGAGGTCAGATAGCTTCAGTGGCTTGTCTGCCTTCTCTGAGCCAAGTTGCGTGACGCTAGCATTGCCTGTGTTGTTTCTGTGATTGTTTACAATGTTTAAAAAAATTGAGAACGCCGCCAGTTGTGAAGTGAGGGCAGTGATTAAATTCCTCAATGCAAGAAACGTTCGCCCATGTGATATTCATCGCCAATTAAAGGAGGTGTATGGAGACAATGTAATGGACGAGTCGTCTGTTCGGCGGTGGTGTCGCAACTTCAACATGGGGAGGGGGAACACACACGACGATGAGCGTTCGGGGAGACCGTCTGTCATTACAGACCAACTGGTGAGCTCAGTTGACGAATTCGTGAGGAACGATCGGCGCGTCACAATTGATGACATCTGTGAGCATTTTCCCAATGTTTCTCGAACAATTGTTCATGAAATTGTAAAACACCATCTGCATTATGCAAAAATTTGTGCAAGATGGGTCCCTCGCGTATCTCAATGAGCTGGCGGCGAAGGACTATGCAGCAGGAATACAGAAACTTGTCACACGTTATGACAAATGCCTTAATTTGCTTGGAGATTATGTTGAGAAGTAGTTTAAAGTATCCTCTTTCAAATAAAATTTTTTATGTATGTTAATATTTACTTTTGTGTCTTTATTTCACGAACGGGTACTACTTTCCGGATGACCCTCGTACATCCTTCTTGTGAATTTTGGGCAGGCCGTACAGTCTCGGTGGTTTCGGTGCAGTCGGAAGCAGGCGTCGTTGCTCTTCTTTTGGAATAAGCGATCGTTTAATGATAGCGCATAGGAAGACCTGTTCGAAGATCAGGATCAAGTGCTGATCAGGGAAAGAGAACTTGAAATTCTCTCAGAAGAAGAAACAGAAATTATGGCAAACACCAGCCACCTGGAAGAAAAGATTCAGACCCTATCAAGTCAAATCACCATCCTGACCCAGACTATGGCCACATTGCAGCAAGCCATACCAGCCTCGCAGCAACAAGTTACCGCGCCAACTTTCGCAGCACTTCGACCCACGACCGCACCGGGACTGGACACGCCTAGCAACCAAGAGGTACTCCAGCTTCTCACCCTGCTCAAACAGAATATCACGTCTATCCGCTTAAAACCCAGAGACGTGCATGAAATTGAGTTCGTCTTGCACGTGGGAGCGGAATATGAGCAGCTGTCTGAAGTGCTCCAAAACATTATTTACAACAGGGCCAGGCTCCTGTTAACAGTGGCAACGTACGGATGGCCGGAAGCCCTTCGTCTAACACCTCCGGTTCCGGCCGAAATCCTAAGGCTACCGCCGGGTTTCCAACCCCAACCAGCGCAGAGACAGCCCCAACCGGCACTACCAGAGACGCAGCCCTTTCGACGCAACCCCGGCAGGGGCCGGGGAACCTCAAGAAGGCGGCAACAGCGATCCTGAGTGCCCCATCCTGCAAATCCTGGACAGACCTCTCACCCTGGATGAGGATGCCCTGCTCCGCTGGGTCGACTCTGGGGAACCCGCTGACACAGAGCCCCTCCCGGCGGAGGACAGTGATTCGGGATGTGGAGAGGACGACGAGGACAACCCAGAACCGGTATCGGAGCCGGAGCAGGAGCCCGAGGACGACGACTCCGACGCAAGACGCTGGCTCATCCCAGGAGCAGCGCGAGTCACCGCCACCGCCCCTCCGGAAATCCCGGAGAACGAAGAGGAAGAGCTACCGGAGGACTTAGACACCCTCTTCGAGGAACTGCACGTCACCTCAGACACAGTCCCAGCGGTCGCGCCTATCAAGCCACGTGAGTACAATCGAGTGGTTAATTCAGTGATATCAAGAATTGGTGCGTCACTGCCTAAACCCAGGCATGCCCCGTTCGTATCCAGACCTACCCCAGTGTCGCCCGGGATGACGGTCTATCTCAAGGGCCTCCAAGAAGCAGGTATAATCGTACCTTGGAAAGTGAAATGTAGCTTCAAATGCTTTCTCATACCCAAGTCCTCTGGGGGTGCGCGTCTGATATATGATTTATCCCCATGGACAAAATTTTACGTCACCCCAAAAATTTTCATTATTAGGTCCGGGTCGGGCAATCGCGGAAATTCCTCCGAACGCCTTCTTAGCGAAATTAGACCTGACTAGTGCTTTCTATCAACTTCAAATCCATGTACAACACTGGAAATTTTACGGAATCAAGTATGGCAATAGCACTTATGCGTTCACTCGGCTCCCTATGGGACACTCTCTCTCCCCTGCCATATTGCAGCGATGGGCGGAAGATTGTACAAATATCGTGAGCAAACATTTTCAGGTCAACATCATATGTTATTTAGACGATTGGCTCATCTACGCGCAACATAGATTTTGCCCCTTCACAATCATCGATTACCTAGACAAAGAATTCGGGGTACAAATTAATATGTCTAAGAGCATTACAACATTAACTACATCCTTGAAATACCTAGGGGTAATCATCGATACGGAAGACAACACTGTGCAATTGACTAGCAGTGCGCGGAAAAGAGTTTACAGTGTAATACCTTTAATTCCCCGGTTACGTGCAGTGGACATACCCAAAGCAGCAGGCTATTTGGCCTGGGTTTGTTGGATACTAAGATTACCAACCTTCCTCATCAACCATGTGTTTAGACGTGACATTACTTGGTGGAACGAGTTGCAAACGAGCGAAATATTTAATAGAAAAGTGGCCCTACCACGGGCAACAGAAGACATCACCGTTTACACCGATGCAACACTCGCCCAAGGAGGAGTGGTGATCGAAGAATGGAACATCTCCCAATCCTTTCCCATCCCTGAGCTTTCATCTATCAACGCGTGCGAGGCATATGCCGCCTTAAAGGGTCTCGAAATGACTTTTGACTTACTAAGAGAGTTTAGACTGTTTAACATATGTATAAATATGAAGGTGGACAACTCCACCGCTGTGTATTCATTGAAAAAAGGACGTGGTATTATTTTCGCTCTAAATCCTATTCTCATAAACATGTATATGTCTTTGTTAATAAAGGAAAATCAGTCACATGCAGTGACCTGGTCACTGATTCCAACGCACGCCAATCTGGCCGATGCGCCCTCACGGGCCGTGCCTCCTACGCCCTGAATATGCGGAATCGCGCCATCTTGACGGCTTTCGTATATAAGGACGGACGCGCGGCCATTCGAGGTCGGTCCAGATAAATAGAAAATTGGCAAAACAAGCGAAGGAATCAGTGGCCAGCAGCAGTCCTCCTAAACTATTTTCATTGCTGACCTGGTTTTTCTCAGATTGCCTATTATGTGGCCTATTCATTGTTTCTTATCGTTTCACTTTTATTGCTGCCATCCTTTTTTTTAATGTATCTCCTGTGTCTTCCTCAGCAGTTCATTTCACTTTTCCTTCAACATCTTTTGCCTTTTGGATTGAAATAAATATGTACGAGGGTCATCCGGAAAGTAGTACCCGTTCGTGAAATAAAGACACAAAAGTAAATATTAACATACATAAAAAATTTTATTTGAAAGAGGATACTTTAAACTACTTCTCAACATAATCTCCAAGCAAATTAAGGCATTTGTCATAACGTGTGACAAGTTTCTGTATTCCTGCTGCATAGTCCTTCGCCGCCAGCTCATTGAGATACGCGAGGGACCCATCTTGCACAAATTTTTGCATAATGCAGATGGTGTTTTACAATTTCATGAACAATTGTTCGAGAAACATTGGGAAAATGCTCACAGATGTCATCAATTGTGACGCGCCGATCGTTCCTCACGAATTCGTCAACTGAGCTCACCAGTTGGTCTGTAATGACAGACGGTCTCTCCGAACGCTCATCGTCGTGTGTGTTCCCCCTCCCCATGTTGAAGTTGCGACACCACCGCCGAACAGACGACTCGTCCATTACATTGTCTCCATACACCTCCTTTAATTGGCGATGAATATCACATGGGCGAACGTTTCTTGCATTGAGGAATTTAATCACTGCCCTCACTTCACAACTGGCGGCGTTCTCAATTTTTTTAAACATTGTAAACAATCACAGAAACAACACAGGCAATGCTAGCGTCACGCAACTTGGCTCAGAGAAGGCAGACAAGCCACTGAAGCTATCTGACCTCGTCCAGCGGCTACTCGCGTCGTCAGCACTTCATGCGGCACGAACGGGTACTACTTTCCGGATGACCCTCGTACCTCTCCGACCGATTGTGAGCCAGATTGACGCTCCGACTTACCAACTCGCCAAGTACTTGGCGCGGTCTCTGCAGGACCACGTCGGACAGACACCCAGCTTCGTAAAAAACTCGACGCATTTCATTGACGTAATAAGAAACATCACCATCCACGACAACGATCTCATGGTCAGCTTCGATGTTGAATCGCTTTTCACCAGCGTCCCTATTGAGGAATCGCTGAATATCATCACGGAACTCACCTCCCGCGGAATCCCTAAGGACACAGAGTATACAGGAAGCCTACTCACACCGACCGCTACCTTAATGCTGCATCGCACCACCATCCCAGTCAGAAGACCTCACTGGTAGACACACTTGTCAGCCGAGCATATAAAATATGTGACTCCGATTCTATTGCCAACGAGAAGAAACACTTGACAAATGCCCTGCAAAGGAATGGATACAGCGCTCATATGATCCAAAAAAGGGCCGAGAAGGAAGAAAAGAAGAGACAAACCACCGCTGTTCCTGACAGAGAGGAAGACTCCAGACCACGTCCGAAGGCTTACGTCACCATCCCCTTCATCGCAGGGACTTCGGAAAGAATCGCGAGGGCTTTAAGGAAACATGATGTGGTGACCAGATTCAACTGCGTCACCAAGATAGCTGACACCCTACCCGGACCCAAGGATGGAATTTCACCGTTAATATCAGAAGGCGTGTACCAAGTGCCATGCTCCTGTGGCAAATGGTACATCGGTGAAACGTGCAGAGCGCTGAAAACACGCATGAGTGAACACCAGAGGGCAACCAAGGCCAAACAGTTTAGAGCATCGGCCATCGCTGAGCACGCCTGGAGTGAACCTGGACACTCTATTCTCTTCGACGACGCTAAAATAATAGCGAAAGAAGGAAAATACTTCCAGAGAATAATCAGAGAGGCCATTGAAATCGTTAAAAGGCCAAAAAATTTTAACAGAGAGGATGGATATCCACTCCACAGTGCGTGGAAACGAATAATTCCGCGCAAATATGAGGACGTTCCCTGATTGGCCAAGAAATTTCCCGGTATTGGCGCCGGATTTTTCCTATATAAGACGGGACAACAAGCTTCTTTTCATCCTTGACCTGAGGACGCCAGCAGGATAGCTGGCGAAACTGTTGTACATTTAAACGACATACGCGGACGCAGCCCGAAAAATGTGGAAATCACCTACTCATCGCCGCGGAAACCTTCGAACGAACAAAAATGGACGTATTTTGCAATTTTAGGCGTCATTGCATTTGGATGTTGCATACTCTCCCATCACTGAAAGCTAATATCTAGTTCACTCAATGCGTTTTGATTAACTATACTTGAGTACAACTTGGAAGATTCTTCATTAATTTAATTATTCAGTTGCCAAAGTGCAACCAAGGGGAAGAAGAATCCGAAAGCATTTTGGTCGATCGTCAGAGAGGTTCAGGGAAATAAGTCCACTGTTAGTTCAGTCAAAAATGCGAAAGAGTAACCAGTAGTTTGGAAAAGGCTAACTTATTACATTCCTTCTTTCAAAGCGTCTTCACTAATATCTCACCGAATGCCTCCGATAGATAACAAAATCCTACCGGTCAACCGATGCCCGATCTCGAAAGATCATATAATCGAATAGAACGGTCGCTGAAAAATATTAATCCTAATAAATCCTCCGGGCCCGAACAAATACCCGCTCGTATATTTAAGGACCTACCTAGCTTCGGAAATTACGCCGTATCTAGAAATGATATATAAAGAATCGCTAGTAGATTACAAGGATTCGCAGAGATTGGAAAACGGCTAATGCAACACCAATATTTAAAAACGGAGATTGAGAGGAACCGAGTCATCTCAGACCAGTTTCTCTAACAACTATATCATGTGAGATCATGGAACAAATTGTTGTCATTTCAAAAGTGGGTCACCTAGATAGATATTGGGAATTGATGAAAAAACAACACTGTTTCCAAAAGGGTCAATCCTACGACACAGAGCATGTGCTTTTTATTCATGATATTCTTACTTTGGCAGAGAGCAATGTTCCATTGGACGCCTTTTTCCTAGATTTTAAGAAAGCCTACGACAATGCACCTCACAGTAAACTACTCACAAAGCTAAAAGCATATGATATAGATAAAAATATCCATGGTTGGATTAAAGACTTTTTAAATGGACGGGTACAAAGAGTAGCCATAGATGGTATAATGTAGAAGAAGCCACTTCAGATATTCACCAGGGAAGTGCAATCGGACCTCTTTTATTCCTTCCTCACGTAAAAGAGATCAACTCCGCGGTAAGATACGTTTATATGCCGGTGATGCCGTGATTTACAGATATATCCTTAATCCTGAGGTTAAAGATGCTTCAGCAGATGAACTTAATGCTATACAACGTTATTGCGACACTTGTAAAGTAGAATTAAAGTTTAAAAAGTGCCCGAACGCCGACTGCACCGGGAACACCGAAATGGAATGTGTAGACTCAATTAAACCTAGGCATTTTATATTTATTATTAGGTTATTTTTTATTTTTATTATTTTACAAATTATACCTAGGCGTTACCCTCACTCACGACCTCTCCTGAGTCAAATATATATATATATATATATATATATATATATATACATATATACATATATAACGATTGTACGGAAAAACTCACACGAGCGGCACAATAATGGGCTGACACAAATAGAATAGAATAGATTCTATTCTATTCTATTTGTGTCATATTGTGTCAGCCCATTATATATATATTTATATTATATATAGATATATACAGGTTAAATTATAGATAAAATATCTTACATGAATTGGAAGGATGTGTCTTTAGTAGTGAGGTTGAAAACATATACTACCCCCAGCGTACTACGATATGAGAGATCATGATAGTAAAATTACCGAGATTAAATGTGGAACAGATAGATTTAAGCACACACCCTAGCGGTGGCTTGCAGGGTACTAAAAAACGCAGCGAAGAAGAGATATGAAAAGGATAGGTGTGTGTTGGACGAAATGAAGCGAAGAAAAAATGATGCAGAATTGGAGAATGGTTGGTGATATAGTTTTGGATGGTTAAAACAAATAAAAATATCTCCTTTGTGAATTTTTTAAGATATCCGGCAAAAGTGTCTAGTTGAACGCCCACTGGACTCCTTCATTGCTGCAAAGAGGAATGACCGATTTTCATCTTCAACGTTTTTTTCAACTCCCCCAAAACAAAAAAGCACGATAGCGGTTGCACATGAATTTTAAATGATGATTTCAGTATCAAAACGAACCGTGTCCGTATAATAACACTCATGATTGTATATTCCAGTCAGGTTTCTTGGACCAGGCGGTATACTGCGGTCTTGAATGGGGGATAAGGCTGCATCCAAAATAATCTCAGTTTTGAAACTCTTACTCTCAATTAAAATGTATCATTTTTTTGGTACAAATATATCATTCGTCGAATCAAAATATTCGACCCGCATCGTTCCCCTTGGGGCACTCCGGAACAGGGTCACAGGGTCCGCCCCAACGCGCGATAAATAGTACGCCGAGCATTGACGTCACCACACTCATTCCCACCGCGAAAATGCAATTGCCGAGTTGCCTTGGAGAAGGGGCGACAACAAAGCATTTGCTGACCTTAGCGACATTCTGTGCTCCCGCAAACAATGCACGTTTCAGCCATCTACGCCATTCCTTTTAAGGGGTCTCCTTGTGCAAAGTATCTGCAGACACATGGCCTGATAATAGAATATACTTGCGTTTCTCAACTCCAAGTTAAGGGTGTGAATGTGCCTTTCCGATAACGTCCAATGGCTACGAAAGTACATTTTAAAAGTGGGTGTCCTATGATAGGGTTCCCGAGGGAATGATTTTATCGTCGAACCGTCTCATTATGAAAAAAATGCCTCTCTGGGTACCAAATCGCTAGCCAAATTGCAAAATCTGTAAAACTCGAAGAATTATGCGCATGTTCTGTAGAAATGAAAATATGACACATGTTACATATATTAAAATATAAGAATATTATTACAATTTTATAAGTGGACTTATATCTCGATAGGTCTTAAAAACCACACGCTTGGCTTGATGAGTGAACGTCACATGAGTCAGCCCTACCCTATCGTATATGACGTGTGAAATCCACACTTTAGCTGGTAAATAAGGGGGCGGGAGCAATTCCTATCCCTGCGTTCCACTTTGATATCCTAGAGGGATACATAAGGCCCGAAAAATCTCACACCTTTGTGAATTGAATGTGTCCATAGACATCACCAAGGAATAGGATAGGAATCAGAACCAGATCCTCCCGTTCGGTAAATATATTAAAAGAGGGAAGAACTTTAAGGAAATAGAATAGACGAGAAAGATACGGAAGAATGCCAAAACAGTAAGGAGTTCAAGAAAGTGTAATGAGTTGAATAATAAACTGAGGCGGGAAAGTAATGTGACAAAAAAGCTTGGTGGAAGACGCAGTGAGAGTATATTTCAAGTTTGCAAAGGAAAGGTGACACTGGTGCGTTGTGCATGAAGGTGAAAGTACTTTCAAGTAGTAAGACGATAAAATCTGTGCATACAATCAAATAAAGGCCAGGAAAACTATTAAATGTAGAGGGTGCGTTCCAAAAGTAATGCAGTTATTAAAAAAAAATAATTTATTGAACAGATTTGGACAAACACTTAAAATTCTTCAAAGAACTGTCCTTGGGCCTCGGTCTTGGGCTTGTACGAAGAAGGATTGAACGGATGTCGAAAAAATACATAAATATATATGGTAAAAATAAAGTTCCGACCAGCTTAAACATTGAAAAAGGATATGAACTAGATGGGGACTAGAATACGTTCAGGAATACTTAATAATAAGATAAAAATTATATTAAGAGAATCGAATTCACATAGAGCTGTTGAGTAGATGGCATCCCAGTGAAAATACTCGAGGGTACAATTGTAAATTAGGATTGAAGTTTAAAAATTTCGTAGTGATGAATTTTTGGAATAAGAGCAAATACCTACCGATCGCTTATCGTATCATGAATACCGAAATTGAAAGAGTAGGCTCCAGTAAATACTTAGGCGTTACCATCACCCACGACTTCACCTGAGGGAAACACATACGGAGAATATGTGGGCAAGCTAACAGGAAATCTGGATTCTTTAGAAGAGTGTTAGGGAAATGATCATGGCAAATTGGTTAAAGAGAAATGTTACCTTTCTGGTTAGCCCTTATTTGAAATATAATACTAGTATATGGGATCCTCATGAAGTTGGATTGATTGCCGAATTAGATCGCAGGCAGCGTTAGCTAAACGTTATGACACAATAAGTAGCGTATCAAAATTATTGGTTGAGCCAGGTTGGGAATCATTCACAGAGCGAAGGTTAAATTACAGATAAATTCACTTTCATAAATTGGAAAGATTTCTCTTTAGCGATGATTTTGAAAATGTATCGTTTTCCCCATGGTACTACGGCAGGATAGATCATCGGATTACTTTAAAAAACAGTCACAAACACCCAAGCCCTATGTAGAAGAAAAACCCACCTAGCGGGCATCAAGCCCACGTTAACCCCCAAACCCCCGCACCGAGGCTGGCAGTTTAAGTGTAGACCAGATAGATTTAAGATAGCCTTTTTCCAACGAACGATAATAGATCAGGATTACGTTGTCCGATCGCGCTAGAAGGAAAAATCAAATAGGGTCAAAAGTAGTCTGGTCTGTAATCACCCTCTGCCACACACCCTAGGAGTGGCTCGTAGGGTACTATGTGATGTCATCTAATAAGTGTTTGTCTTATCCCATAATAAGGAAAGGCAGCAATATTTGAGGACTACAGAAGAATAAGTTTGATTTCGTACGCAGCTGAAGTGGTTCTCAGGATCATTTATAAGAGGATGGAGGTCAGGGCAAGTAATTACTCAAGGGATCAGTTTGGGTTCACGAAGGGGGGAGTCACCCGTGATGCCATAGCAGTAATGAGTTCACTAATAGAGAGGAACACAGAATAGAATACATTCAGGATGTATTTTTCTGTTTCATAGAATTCGGGAAGGCGTCCGATGGAGTAGATTGGGTAGAATTAATGAATATAGGTTTTGATTGAAGGAAGAGGAGTCTTATGCGCCACCTGTAAATTCCTTAGACTGCTCAGGTTCGAGTTTGGGACGGAGAGTCAAAAAAGAGAGGCAAAATGTATAGTTTCTCATTTTGTGAACCTTAAATTCCAGTTAGGTAAGACAGATACCATTTAATTTCTCAAAATTCAGATGTATATTAGGCTTCCATATTCTTTCTTTCATAGGGATATGGACTCGGTGAAACACTCCGCACATTCGCGGTTATCCAATGGCGTCTTTTGACGAACTGATATGGAACCAACTCCGCAAAATCTAGTTTTGGAGTTAGGGCTTCTTTCGACGGATCACTCGAACGTATTTGTTGCATTTGGTAGTCGTGCCATACGATCTGACAATTACATCGCGTTGTCCATAAAGATTGTTTCAATTTCTATGCTGTAATGTTCAGGAGCCTCAAAATCGACGAACTGTCATATGGATACATTCGTCGTCATGCATTAAGGAGCCAAACTGCGAACCCTTAATTCAGATTCTTCAACGAAGCGTTCATGCGTCATGCGTTTTACCCTCCAAGCAGATGTGTTGATTCTAACTCTTGGTAGGCTTCGCGTCGTTTTTTGTCTTTCCATTATTAATTTTTTTATGGTGCGATTCGCGCGCTAAACGCTGGACAAAGGTGGCGTCTTGTGTGTTTGTGCGTGGGTGTGACAGTGCGCGCGTTCGTTCTTTCCTCGTGGGAGCCTTTGGTGAGTCGAAGGCCTCCGTCATCCGGGAGGGACCTTGGCCGCTTCAACAGGGGAATGGGGGGGGAGGCTATTAAGCCGGGCTTGAGCCCCGTCGAAGCGAGGGATTTGTTGACCTGAGTGCGTGCGGACAGAGTTTGTTGATTCTACAAGAGCGGCGGCGGAATTATACGAATGCATACATTTTTTCCGCGAGCCATTTCCTGCCTGCCGTCGGAGCAGCAGATTTCTTTCTCTCTCTCTCTCTCTCTCTCTCTCTCTCTCTCTCTCTCTCTCTCTCCGTATATGTGTACATATGGGTTCGATCGAGTGCAACGAAGAGCAGCTAGGTTTGTGAAAAGTATTAGTTAGTAGCCGATCCCGGTGGCGGCGGGGTAACGTCCTCGTCTGCCATTCCAAGGGTCGCGGGTTCGATTCCCGCCTGGGTGAGTTTTCCCGCACCTAGGGCTTGGGTGTTTGTAAATGTGACTATTGTTATCGTTGTTAATAGTTCGATGTAAAGGCCAAAATGTGCTGTTTTCGAACTCATACTGAATAAATAAATAAATAAATAAAATAAATTATCATGAACAAGTTAGCAAGGTCAAGACACTATTGAAAGAATTAGGATGGGAACCATTAGTTGAACGTATGTTTAAATAAAGATTTAATTTATTGCGTAAATTTGAGGCAGGTTAGTTATACATACATATATATTACAAGCCCCCACTTACTGTGGTATATCAGATCACCAACGTAAAATTAAGGAGCTTAATTGTAGAACGGATAGATTTAAAATATCTTTTTTTTCCTCGAATAATTAGAGGTCAAAATATGATATGACAGCGATCGTGTAGGAGATAATTTGAATTGGTAGTGTATATATTTGTTAATGTCCTGGATGTTATTCTTTTAATTTAATAGAGCTATCTTTTTAATAGATCTACAGCATGGTTTAAATGTATATAGCCTGTTATTAAATATTGTTGCATGCAAGTACTTTATTTCGTGTGATTAAGGTTTTTCGAGTGGATGAATACACTGATATTTGTGTAGAGGTAACGTGATTTGGTTTTGCATGTTGTTCTATTCTTTTTTGCGGGTGTTGACCTAATACCCCCCTTTTTATTGCCTTGCGGGTTTTTGGGTAGATGTAGATTCCGGGTGATACCCGTAGTATGGTAGACACCCTTAGCTACACCCAAGCTATGTGATGGGACACCATAACCCGCCTTATCACCCTGCATGCGTGAATTTCACACACTTTGGAGCTTTGAACTAGTTGAGCTCTATCTTAGCTTTTCCTACAGGTTATTAACTATGGTTGGTATTACTGGTTTTACTTTTACCATTACTTTTTTCTCTCAACATTGTTAGATTAAGCGTGAATACTCTACGTACTCATAAAATTCGGTCTAAGTTTAATATAATCCCTGCTTTTTGTTGTTGTGAATATATGTCAACTGTGGTGTAGGTTTGATTTTGCAAGGATTTTGTGATATCCTTAGGTATCATTCCCATTTGATAATACGCTGAGCGATCAAATTCGAGTTGGTACGTATCGTTTTCAAAATCGGATTCAGAACTGCCGTTGTAGCATGGTGAGCTATTGATTACTACAAGTTGTACTTGTGGGTCTATTTGGCCCAGCACAATCTATTATCCTTGGTTACGCATATTGAAATAGTATTTGTTGGTATTCTGCAATCAGCGATTCTGAGTGGAATACGGCAGCTTTGTAGCACCGCCGCCTGCAGTTATCCTCAATAACGGCTGTCGTCGTGAATGCATTTACTGTAATCGTTTTTTTTACATACTGGTCCTGTAATGCAATCATAAGACCCTCACTATACCAAAAATGTGCTAATATAGCCGACCATTTGCTTTATTCTTCCTCATCAAGATCTTTTTACTACCTAATTCCTTGTAGTTCCTTCCTATGGAGTGCCTCTATGGCCAAGAAACCCAATTGGTTTTTGTAGATGTGCTTTTTCTGTTATACGGACAAAAGGATTTCTTTTGAAATATAGCGTGGTAATTGTTATCAAGGCATATATTTTTATGCATTTCGGAGGAAATTATATTATTATGTATATATTTGATGGATTGAGGATATTTTTATGATATATAAAGATTTTATACCTATAACTACTCACACTCCTAAACTGTGGAGTAGTATGGTGCTATTCACGACGGATACAGGTTGGTGATGGATACATGAAGTTATTCCAGTTATATCTACTTTTAATAGGGCCACTATTTTAAATGGTGTCCAGTTGATAATATCAAAAGAGTATAGAAGGGGACAGGAATTGCATATGTACTTATAGATTTGATCATTCTCCTAGAGGACATCGTCGTGTTAGGGATATGTCTGCGTGAGAAATATAATTATTATCCCCAATTGGACTCTTGCTGGACCACAAAAAATACAAATTTACAGACTCTGTTGTTTTTTCCTTTCTTTGTGTATAAATAAATTTAATTTTTTCTGATGGAGCGCTAGTTTTTTCATACCACCAGAAGTCTTTCCGACCTTGCGTTTTTCCGCTTGGCCAACCCACCAATCACCGGGGGATTTTTTTAATCATAAACTTCCTTTTATGTCATTCCTTTGGGTCTTCCTTGATTGCAGCGATACATTTCTTCTCTTCTCTCAATTTTAGCATTACCCCGGTTTTCGTCAATACACAAACATTCCCAGTTAGTCTGGTTGATTCGTATCTTTTAAACCGCGCTGGCGTGTCGCACAAAAGAATGCAAAAGGCAAAGAGCAAACAAAAATAAGAGAAATTCACGCTAACATTAAAATTTAAATTGACGGGGATATTATTTTTTATTTAAAACAAAGTAATTTTTGGCGATTAGATTTTCATATGCGCAATGCTTTTCAGCTAAAATCAAACAATCGAATCGCCGATTGCATCCTAAATGGCCAAAACCGTTGTTTTAGATTGTGCGTCGGCTTCGTTTATCGACAGAAATGCCAATATAAAACAAAAAATTATTTTTATTGCACTGATCTCAATTCGGGAAAAAATCCTCAAGAGCCCACTACAATCAAAAGCTGGAGCTGCGAATCAAGATCGGCTCCAGGAGCAAGTTCACGTGCGCGTTCAAGACACGCGGGCGTCTATGGTGGGAGAATCCCTTACCCTGAGGGTTAAACCGCCGTAAATACACAATTGAATATTCTAAATCCCAAATATTCAAAAGCATATCATATTCTGGAATCTCATTCTCTCATTACTGATTTAAAATCTCAATATTTCACATTTTATCGCAATGTTGAATTCTCAGCCACATTACGACACTTCGCCAAAAAGATATATAATTAACTTTACCACACAATAAGGATGCAATTTAAGGTTCTAATGATTTTGCAAAGGCAATATTTTCGTATGGTTTGAATTAAAAGATTACGATAAAAAATAACATTTCATACGAAAGATTTTCAGGGAATATTGGTGCCACCTATAACATGAGATCAGTGCGCAAAATTGGCTGAGTATTTACACAGACAAATGTTGTGAACTGTATTAAATAGAGGTCAGCTAAATTCAACGAAAATGCCCGTTACTAACCTTCGTACATATAATATTTACGGGTCCATTGTCGGGAGGGCAATTATTATTGTTAGAAATAGCAGTCTACCGGTTCGGGGTAAGTTTTTGATAGACCCTGGCACTACACATTACTGAAATCATAAGCCCTAACAAACATGACTAAACAGGTCCCTAAATTTCATTATACATACAATCGCATCGCCTCCGCAAACTCTCCATATCCTCGCACGGCTCTTTCCGTCTTTTTTCCTTTTCTTCATTAGTTTCTCACTTCAGTTTATTGCTTAGCTCCTACTTTCCTCTCCCTGTTTCTTTGTTAACGTCATTCCATTTATTTATCTCATCCTTCTTCCACTCTACTCCACGGTTTCCAACCGATTTTCAGATTCACAGTTCATAATGTTTAGTTCGCCGTTTTTTCCTATTCCTTGTTTCAGATATTCCCACTATCATAAAAAAATGGTCCAGCCTTAATCAAGGCTTATGTCGGACATACCGCAAGAAAATTGAAGGGAGAAAGTAAACTAGATGCTTCACTTCGCATTTCACGATGCGTCAATTGGAATACGCGGGAATAATATTTGTGATAAAATGAGACGCATTAATAAACGAGTGAAATAAATTTCAAATCATGGCCGCTGGATTCGTGAATGATTGTCAAGGAAATAGTCGAAACTGTCCCTAGGCAACGGAAGGTTTATATGACAGGGGAGAAAAAGCCAGACGTGTTGGAGTTGGACTACTTTTTTCATGCCTGAAAAGGACATTTCTCCAATGATTTTCATAAATGCTGGAATGGGAAAATATTTCCCCCGGCACTAAAACAGAGCAGATAAGCTACATCACTGTTTCTGTTCACGAGATCCTATCCTCAACTCATGTTAAAAATTCTGCCTTAGAGGAAAGCCGGTAAAAGAGATGAAATACGTACACATTTTCGATTTTGTCACAACTGGTACGTGACACGCATGCATTTGAGTTCCTTTTAAAAAGAAATGAGAATATGACTGGAAGTGGAAAGTTATGTCTCCATGAAATGATTGTTTAATCATTGAAAGCTTGTCAATTGAAGCCAAACGATATATATTCCCAGCTGACACAGGGTGATCGCAGTTTCCCAGAGCTCAAGACGTAAGCAAGTCCTCTGCAATACAAAGGTCAGCTGAGAGACGTCAGCCATCCAGGCTAACAATCGCCATCTTGGCTCACTTTTTTCTTCATTCAAACACGGCAGGGTTACCTCAAGGTTCGGCGAATGAACGTTTTTCGTAACTTTTTCTTGTTGATTGATCACTTTTCCAGTGCTATCGTCGGAAGAATTCATAGATCACGCTGCAGCATATTTCACGTCGAACACTGTTCTTAATAAGTTCTCCAGAACTTTCATCACATGAAGATACACGTAAATGCAATGTTGCACATCCATCAAAACCATTCCTTCCTAAAACCTGGTGCGGCACGTGCGCGAATCTGCGAAAGTACGTTACGGGGGCGATTAGTGAAAGCGGATTGGGTGTTGGGACGCGTGGATCTGTCACTGGCCGTGGCAACTGAGGCGAGGAGATGATGGAGCAACCCAGAGAGCAGTTCGAAACGGATTAAAAGGGAATGGTATAAGACCGAACGTTGTTTTGACGAGAGGGATAAGAAGAGAGGAAGAGAGAGAGAGAGAGAAGGGGGGGAGGGAGGGTGGCGAAGAAGGCGGGAGGAGCCTCATTTGACATTGATATGGGTGAGAGAGTGGCTCGTCACGGGAAGGGAGGGGGGAGAAGGGGAAGGGAGGAAGATGGAGGGAGGGAGTAAAATAAACAATCCTTGGGATATAGAGCCAACCAAGGACCCTCCCCTATTCTCTTTCGTTCGGGTGAGGGAGTGGGAGAGGGAGGAGGGAAGGTGGCGAGGCCAAGAACAACAGCAGACTGTCTGGGGGCGCAGCGGAAAGGGGAGGGGGAGTGGCGAAGGAAAGAAGACACGAGGAGAGGAACAACGTCATATCGATATCGTGTCTATATCTCCTGCAGACATCGACATGAAAGGTGGCATGCAGAATGAACGAAAACGGACGCATGAAATGTTGGCTGTGGAGAGTTTTCATTGAGGACGAGTATTTCGGAATGAGAATAAGAACTGTCGGTTTCTTGAAGTATCGTTTTGGACGAACAATGAGCGTCATTCTTGTAGCTTATAGCCTCTGTTTGGAGACCACTGAAGTACAGATATTAATTCACGGCTTGAAAGTTCAGTTGAAAACAATATATTCGAACAGTTTCACTAATTATTAAGGGAAGTAGCTGACACTTTGATAGGTGATTTGTGCTTGTAGTAGGATAGGTGTCGTTTTGAATTCTATATTCCTCTCGATTAGTGACCTCATTACTACTATGGCATCCCTGGTGCCTCTCCCGTACCTGATCCCAAACTGATCATTCCTTAAGCAAGCATTTGCCCTCCTCTCCATCCTTTTGCTGATGATCCAGAGAACTATTTTAACTCTTTTTGCAAAATTAAAATATCAATAAAATATCACACAGTCAAACTGCCCACCGGATACAGCCTTCCATATGCAAACATTCCATATCCTCGCACTGCCTTCCTCCACGCTTCTTTCACTCTATTTGTTTCCCGTCTCAATTTATTGTTTGACTCTTTAAATTTCCCTTTACCTAACTCAGTATTTGCTTTCTTCCATTTCCTTCTATCGTCTAATAATCTCGTCCCTAATCCATTTTTTCCTTGTCCTTCGCCTATTTCAAGTTTTTATACGTTCATTTGCTTTTTTCGGTGTCCATTTTTTTATTTGTTCCCATTTGTCCTTTGTAGTATCCAGCATCCTCTCCTTATTCATGATTTCCTTTAAAGCCTGCGGATACTCATTTTTTGTCATTCCTGTTTATGCTCCTCAATTCCATTTCCTAATCTGTCTTCCCTATTTCATCCGCGTATAGATTTGGTTTCCGGATATCTAAAGAATTTATGAGATCTATTTATTTATTCAGTATTAGTCCGAAAACAGCACATTTTGGCCTTTACATCGAACTATTAACAACGATAACAATGGTCACATTTACAAACACCCAAGCCCTAGATGGAGGGAAACTCACCTAGGCGGGAATCGAACCCGCGACCCTTGGAATGGCAGACGAGGACGTTACCCCGCCGCCACCGGGGTCGGCAATCGAGATATTGAGAAGGGTCGAATGGAAGGGAAGGATTGCATGATTTTGAATAAGCATAGTGGGATATTTTTTGTCCGGTCTTGAACAGCAGTCCATCATACCACACCTTATCAAAGACCCGCCAAGTACCAAATAGTTCTGTTAAGCGGTCTATTTTATGAACTGTTGATGCTTTCGCTGCGAAGCCGAATTGTTTCGCTCGTAAGAAGAGGTAAAGGTAGGAATTCAAGGCGGAAAAAATTATTTTTCTAAAAGTGTACTTATTGAAAAACTACGGAAGATTTGTCTATAATTTTCTAGCTCGGATAAGGATTCATCCAAAGTCCCTATTCTAACTGGTTCGGTCCTCTTCTGTTTATTCTTTTTCGCTGCCGCTGTCATTTTTGTTAGGTAGGGATTTCCTGAGATGACGACCTCGCAAACCTTGCCTCTCCTGCTTCCGGGAGCGACGCATGGCCCATCGGGCTGAGTACCTTAGTAGTCAGGACTCATTTTCTCCATAGTGCTCATCACACAATTCTAGTTGAAAAGTAATTGTGGTGCTTTCTCGTTGCCTTCCTAAATAGTGCTTTTAACGTGACACCATCACTCAAGTGGCTGCCCCACTTGGGTCAGACGCCTTAGCAGCCCCCTCAAGGAGGAACAGACGCTGCGCCGACTACCTTTCGTCTGATTCCTACCCTTCGACCTATTTCGACCAGGAGAAATTATCATTAGTTCCCCAAGTCCCGGTCACAGTTATTACCTTTGTGCCAGCGTTATAATAAAATTAATGGCCTTTATCTAATCGTTTGAGTTTTGCGTGGAATATTCGATCTTTCAGTGACCCCCGGAATAATATTTCAAGTAAACCAAGACGTTTTCTGCTCGTTTATTCTAAGGTTGCTCGCGAAGTGGGTGGGCATCTCTCTCTCGTACAATTTTTAATTCAGAATTCATGTTTTGCGAATACAAGACACATACTCAAGGCGAGAGACCTAGTGAAATAGCATCTCTCTACCGGACCTTATCATGGTAATATTTCCCCCACCATCCATTCGTTCGCTGTAAGTATTCTTAAATAAAGTTCCCTACATTTCTTTCCTCACGTTTGGTCCTCTATAAAGTGTGTTTACAAGGTGTTTCACCAGGACTAAAATCGTTATGTCTACCAGATAATATGCGTGTAAATGTTAAAGAATTCCCTTTCCTTAACATTCAAGGAGATGTGCATTTTTTCAGATGTAATTGGAGACTTCACTCCTGACGACATTTTTTAATATTGTAATGGAAGTAATCGCAATTTCCAAAAGGTTTGCTTTAGTCATTCCTCTTTATTGTGAATTCAGGGATGACCAAGGTCCTCCTTCCTAAATTACTGGCGTCGAATCTATGGACCAGACCATTAATACCTGGTCACTCGAGTTTTCTGGGTTAAATACATTTTTTGGCGAAAACTGTTTCGACCGGAAGACAAGTTATCTGGTTTCCCATTGGATATTAGCTTTAATCAGTACCCACGTTTTGAAGGTCTTAAGTTTGCCATAAAATGCAGGATGGCGCATGTTACCCAACCTCATCATGGAAAATCCGGCAGAATTAACATTCGAAATTAATTAAAAATAGCAATTTTCCACAAAAATAAAATTTAATGCGACCGGTTTCAATGTTACTACATCATCATCAGGTGTAGTAACATTGAAACATCAGGTGTAGATGTAGTAACATTGAAACCGGTCGCATTAAATTTTATTTTTGTGGAAAATTGCTATTTTTAATTAATCATGATATTCCACCATATCACGCCTGAAACGTCTCTTTTTTTTTTTTAACATTCGAAATGTTGGCGACACGTACCATCGCGTAAACCTCCAGCGGATTCACCGTGCAAACCTTTCGTAAACTTTAGAGATTAACCTACTTACCGAATGGCTTTGAACTCCATGGCAACCTCCTTGAGCAGAACCCGGTAGAGTTGGACCACGCGGAAGGCGATCGCCTCCAAGATGCTCCTGACCACGTGCGACCTGGACGTTGACGGCCGAAGCCCGATGAAGCCGGCAGCTGCCCGATGGTCATTGAACGGCGCCTGAAACACGAGAAGAAGAAATGTCTGGAACGCGAATGAGTGACAAATGAACGGAGGCCGAGCTGTGATCCCTTCCGATCATCTGCGTGGCAACGGACCTTGATCACACCAGGATAGAGCCTGGAACATGTGCACGCTTTTTGGGCAGTGCACCCCAATATGCCATACGTATTCCCAAAAGCAGCCATTCGTTCTCCGTAGACCTACTCTCACGTGAATAATCCTGTCCCGGCTGATGATGCTTACCGCGATACTTAAGGAATACAGTGATCAGAATGGAAATGGCAAAGAAGTATTTCTATCAGAGGCAAATGGTAATTGCATATAAACGAAGAACTTGAATACGGAATACATTCTTTGTTGCAGATGTGAGACGTGGACGATAGAAGCAGCAGAGGAAAGAAGAAGGCTTTGGGAATGTGGTGTCACACCGAAGAATGTGGGGAATGAAGTGGACGGACAATAGTAATGAATGGAGAAGTACATCGGAAGGAGTGGTGGCCTATGGCATGGGACACTCGTAAGAGGAAAGACAAGAGGGAAACTAACCGGACAAACGACTCGAGGCACGATATTTTACCAAATACCACAACTCAAGGAAACAGAAATGAGAAGAACCACAGAAGAAGATCCAAGTATGAACTGATAGAAAGAAGCAGCCGATAGACAGGAACGCCGATCTGATCTTCGAAGCGGGGAATGAAAACGGTGGCGGGGAGATATACAAGAAACTCGGAAGATTTGCGCCAAACCATTCCTGCTCGGATGATACGTGCAGTATCGTTTAATCCGCTAGGGGTTTTTTCCACTCCATATTGTGGTGAACACGTGGAGGAGTCCGAAGACCTTGTCGGTGAAGGGCGTGGAATGGTGGACAGTCGGGATCCCAATTGGCGAAGACGCCGAACGGCAACACAAAATCATCCCCTTTTCCCCGGTTTAACGCTCCCCAGACCTCAAACTCAGCGATATTCCAACAGAGATTGTTTCGCCATGCCTAACCGTGAAACGTACCAGGGCATGCCGAAGGCCAGGTCATGTTGAATTCCAGAACAGAGCAATAAGGGGATAAAAGGGAGTTATTGCAAGAAAGATAGCGCTACAACAGTCTATCTTCCATTGCGGGTCTATACGATTACTTGTGTTCAGGAGTTAAAGTGGATATCTTTTCTTTCCATTTCCCTCACCCCTTAACCTTTCAATCTGATGTTTGCACTCCCTGCCAAACACCTTTTTTTAGTGGATCGTGGGATATTTGGGTTGATGTGTAGATGTACATAGATGATAGCAATATTATCTCGCGGTCATTTGAAAGAACTGAGAAAAAATGACCATACTTTCTCCCCAAATATTCTCAAGACTAGCATGAAAATCCATAAAAAATACTCAATTTCCATTAAAATATGAGTTTTATGGAGACTTCATAGAAAATTAGGGAAAATTCAATCACGGTAGGTTCTCTCGTATCTATATCGGAAAAATTAGTCAGTCAGGTGCGTACTGGATGGTCCGCGATTGCGGCTCTGACTGGCGCCGCTCGGATTATGGTCAGGAAGGCTATTCAGCATGGGCATGGAGAAATTATCATGCCTCAGCAGTGACCCACAATTTTAGACGTCACGATATTCACTGATCCCAAAGTTTGGAACTAGATCGAGTAGAGCAGCTAGGTTTGTGAAAAGTTGCTATGAACAAGGTAGCGGTGTCACGACACTATTGGAAGAATTAGGATGGGCCCCACTGGTTGACCATATGCTTAAATACAGGCTCAACTTACTGCGTAAATTTAAGGCAGGTAACTTATCTGAGGATGTTAAAGACATATTACCGGCCCTGACTTACTATGGTATATCAGGTCACCAACGTAAAATCAGGGAGATTTATTGTAGGACGGATAGATTTAAAATGTCGTTATTTCCCCGTAACATAAGAGATCAAAATAGATTATACAGCAATTGCGTGGGCGATAATTAGAATTGGTAGTGCATATATTTTCCGATATCCTGCATGTTGTTCTTTTTATTTAATATACCCTTCTTTTTTACATTTCTACAGCATAGTTTGAATATACATATACTGTTATTATATATTATTGCATGTAAGCACTTTCTTTCGTGTGATCAAAATTCACTGAGTGCATGATCAAACTAATATTTGTGTAGACGTAACATGATTTAGTTTTGCATGTGGTTTTATTCTATTTTACGTGTGGTGACCTAATACCCCCCGCTGTAGCTTACGGGGTATTATGTAGATATAGATGAGATGTTTGCGTCTACAAGAATGGAAAGTCACCGAGATGTGGCGCTGCGACATCGAAATCTATCTACGTTTTGTCGAGGGAGGGCAATTTCGCGGGCATCATTACTGACGAGGTCCCCACCCGCATGCAGTGCCCACCTGTAGTCCGGCGAAGGCGGGCACGAAGAGGGCCCCGCAGGAGTCCTCGACGGTCTCGGCGATGCCCGACGACTCTTCGGGTCTCGAGATGAGTCCCATGGTGCGGGCCCACTCCACCAAGCCCCCGCAATCGTTACTGGAGCCCTCGGCCATGTACGTCACGTCGCGGCCCACCTTCCACGCCACCTGTGGGTATATACCTGCAATGAACGGAAGTAACACGGGGATGAGTCCTCGGTAGGGGCGTGTGGCATGGGGTGTTGAGAACAACCAAGCGACCCCAGCAATCAACCCGTGGGTGTGAAGTGAATTTATGGCGAACCAAACGTAGCATATTTATGCATGAGAATTCTTTTGCGTTGGGCATAAAGATAAAAACGCGACATGATAACAGTATTTAAGCCACAAAAAAGAAATGGTAAACGTAGTGCCTGGTGTGAAAGGAGGGTAAAACTGGAAAGTGAAGTCCAATGTGTCACACACAAACGCACACAGTCTAGGGATGCTTTCTGTCACACTCAATTCAAACGGGTTAGAGTTAAGTTCCCTAAAATCCTTAATAAGGATTTTCGAGCACTTATTTCATACGGTTCCACCAGAGTGTTTTTGAAAGCGCGGCACCCTGCGGTTGCGTGCGTGCGACTCGCGGCGGAAGGCACACCAGATTGAGAGAGTGTCTTCCTTCAATTTTTATTTAGTTTTGTGTTCGAATACGATGAGGGATCTCTGGCGGTACGGGGGGTAAACACAACCTGAGTGTGTTTGTGCTTGCCACTTGACAGCGGTCACTGCGTTATTTTTTAGTATCCTGCAAGCCACCGCTATGGTGTGTAGCAGGGGGTGAATACAAACCAGACTAATTTTGACCCGGACATGACACTACCGCGGTCGGACATTTGTTCTTATGATCCTCTTTCGTTCGTGGAAAAAATGACACCTTAAATCTATCTGTTCTACGCTTGGTCTTTATACTTTTATTGAAATGATCTCTCCTACCGTAGTACGATGGGGTTAATAATACATTTTCAACATCACTGCTACAGAGACGTCCTTCCAATTTATGCAAGAAATTCAATCTGTATTTTCACCTTCGCTCCGTGAGTGATTCCCAGCCTAGCTGTTCCAATATTTTGCATACGCTACTAAGTTTACCATAACAACGTTTTACAAATCTAGTTCCTCTACGCTGCACGCGATCAAATTCAGTAATTAATCCAACTTCTTGAGGATCCCATATAATTGCAGCATATTCTAAATGAGGCCTAACCAGCGACAGATAACACTTTTCTTTGACCTTGTCGTCATATTTACCCGGTACTCTTCTAATAAATCCAAATTTTTGTTAGTTTGCCCACATGTTTCCCGTAAGTAAGTGTTTCACCCAGGTGGATCGTGAGTGAGGGTGACGCCTAGGTATTTAATTGAGTCTATAAATTCCATTTCGGTGTTCCCGATGCAGTATGCTTTCGGGAGGGAATCGCTCATTGTCTCTATACAATTGTCTCTGGAATATGTCAGTTAATTAAAGGTTGAGCTGTATACTGGTGAATGGAGAAGTAAAAGTGTGAATTGGGATCCCGCGTCAGTGCTAATTATATCCAACGTTTCTTTTCCTCTAATGGGGACTCCGTCAGGATTGAATCAACCCCGACGAAGTCTCCAGCAGACAAGAAATTATCAACACCGACCGGCCCCGGGAACCCCCCAAAAGACCTCCTTGCTTCTTTCTTCCATCTTGCTTCTTTCTTCCATCTTGATTCCATCTTTTGTCTGATGCCTTTCATGGAATGTGCATGCTCTTGAATTCAAACGCAAATCCTTTTCCTGTTTCAGCCACAAATCTATCCATTCGTCAGCTGCTGCGCCAAGCACGCCCCTCAGTGCAACACGCTCTCGTTACTGCGGAAACGGCTTTAGGAGGTGACCGCATTGACGCAGTGATGACTTCTTCTGCTCTGGGCTCTCACCAATGCTGTCGGAGGTCAAGCGACAGTGGTTCTCGGACTGGGAGTATGGTTTCCAGAGACGTCACTGGTGAGAAAACTTTTATCTATTTGCTACGATGTAATGGTCCCGTGATTTTTTTATTTCCCTAATTAGCCCAGGACGTGCGTGCTAACGTTGTAATCTTTGTAACGTCATGACAGATAGTTCGAAAAATATGACAATTACTCGTAGATACTGGCAAAGAAAATGAACGGAAATTAATGTTTATTACGAGTTATTTTTCTCTATTTCCGTTACTTTCTGAGATATGTGACTGTATTGTCAGCACCGAAAAAAAGTTTCGATTTGACGGGTAGATGTCACCCCGTACGCTGACTAATCACAAGTCATTCATGCTTTGTATAATTTTACGTTCTGGGCACGATACGCTGCTTACGCAAGAGGAAAGCCCCGGGAAATGACGATATACCCAATATCGTCATCCGGGAACTTCCGAATGCAGCGGTGGCGTACCTGACCAGCATCTACAACGGCTGCGTCAGGATTTCCTATTTCCCGACCACTTGGAAGAGAGCGAGGATCATATGTCTCCCGAAGACGTCGAGGACGGAGGTGGGACCCGGAGACTTCCGGCCCATTTCTCTACTCGACGGATTCGGGAAGATTTACGAGAGACTTCTGCTGGAGCCGATAGTAGGTTTCGTCCGAGAGGCTGACATCCTCCCGGATGAGCAGTTCGGCTTCCGCGAGCGGCATTCCACGGTCCATCAGCTGGTGAGAACCACGGACTTCATCACGGACGCCTTCAACAGGAAGATGTCGGTGGCAGGCGCATTTTTCGACGTCAGCAAGGCGTTTGACCGCGTCTGGCACCAGGCACTGCTGTTGAAGATGCGGAGACTCCACTTCCCGACGTGGATCATCGAGGTGATCCGCTCCTACCTAAGAGACAGGACCTTCGTCGTTTCCTGGTCTGACTCGTTCTCTGGGGTGCACCGGATCTCCGCTGGTGTCCCCCAGGGTTCGGTTCTCGGGCCAGTATTATTCAACATCTTCTCCCATGACATTCCCAGGAGTCATGGGAGGCACGAGGTCCTGTCACTATACGCGGATGACGCGGCGCTCCTGTGCAGCTCCCGGCGAATATCTTTCGCCGTGGAGAGGCTGCAGATCGTCGTCGACGAGCTACTTTCGTGGTATCGTCGCTGGCGGTTTGCAGTCAATGCCGGGAAAACGAAGGCAATCGTCTTCCATACCGGCAGAGGAGCGCCGACAGAAGAGGAGCTGTCGGTGAATGGAGTCACCCTTCCGTGGGAATCCGAGGTTCTCTACCTCGGAGTGCTGATGGACCGGAAACTCCTTTGGAACGCCCAAGCGCGACGTGTCCGAGGGAAGGCCTTCGCGGCGCTTAACCGGCTTCGGCCGATTATTCGTCCGGGGGTCCTGAGCTCGGAAACGAAGCGTCGACTGTACCGAGCGTGCGTGTTGCCTGTCATCACGTACGCAGCGCCGGTATGGTCAGGAGTGCCGAAGTCTACCCTCGCTCTCATCCAAGTGGTGCAGAACTCTGCGCTACGGTGCATCTTGGGATGCGGGCGCTACGCCCGCGTGGAAGAGATGCACCAGGACGGGAACATGGAACCTCTGAACGTCCTTCTTCCGGAGCTGTCTCGAAGATTCTTCGAGAGGGCTGCGGATTCAGACGTCGCCACCATCCGACGCCTCGGAGAGATCCAGGTTTCAACGTGGGACCGCTATAAGCGCCCCATTGCAAGCATGGATCGCCAAGATGCCCTCCCAGCGAAGAAGAGGCCCAGGCTTCAGTAGCAGGGATCGCCAGAACGCCGTGACAACGCAGAAGACGACGCCCTGCCTTAGAAGCCTAGGCGGCTGGAAAGGCAACACAGTGGAGCCCCGACCGGAGTAACGGGGGTCCGTCCACGAGAATTGGCAGGACGTCAAGTCTGGGCACCAGTTCCAAGTTAACTCATTTTTCAGCAAGTTTGGACCGAAAAATAGCTTAAGTTATAGGTAAACTATAGGAAGCATTGGGTAACTGTCTCTACGCTTGTTTCACTAGTGAGAGAAGGGGTAGTCGGGTTCGTTGATACTTCGACAAACGTTAAGAAATTTCGGCAACTGGTAGCACAGCACATTCTTCTTGGCCCCGATCGTGGAGAAATCTGACACTTGGCTCGGATAACTAAGGGGTGGTCCGGAGAGTTTACTTACGACCACCTTTTCCATCCAAGTTTCCGTGCCCGGTGCAGACAGATCGTTTTAATCGCTCTGTGATGGAGGCATAGAAAGGTTTCGGTGTCGTCACTTCCTAGACTGCGAATGTGCTGGATCCTGTCGTAGTGAATGAATCAGACTAGTCCCCATCAAACATGCGATAGCGTTTTATGGTTCAGAGCGAAAGGAATTATCTTCCATTCCCTTGCCCCTACCAAAACACCTCGCTTATAATTAGAAGTTCTACAATCACTTTGGGAGTCGTGGCCACACAGGGCGGCGATAACTGATAAATGACCTGGGAGTGTGGGATGTCCCCCAATCCTCGACTCGAGCGCGGACGTGTCCTGGAGGACTCTGTCGAGGGACGTAGGCGGGTTCGTCGCGTGGGAACCATCCCTACGGCAAAATGCCCATGGTGACAGTGTGCCCCAGCTACGTTTTGGCGCATCACTTTGACTGTGTAAAGGGTAAACCTCTTTGGAGGGCCGTCATGATGTCAATACGGTCATTAGTATTTCTACCACATCTTTATCCCTAAAAACATCGTATTCTGCCATCATATTTCACGGATGGCAAATATTTTCCCATCGCATTATCAAAAGGAGAAATTATACCAGGGGATTACCTGGAATTGATGAAATAAATTACAGGCTGTTAATTACTTAATTTCATTAAAAAAATTAGGAAGATGCTGAAACAGAAGGTCATTGTGAGGCAACATCTACATCTACTCAATACCCCGCAAGCCGCCACAAGGGCGTGTGGCGGGGGGTGTTCTGGCACCGCCCGTAATTACGAAAAAGTTGCTAGTCCTTCCCCCTGCCTAATAGGCAAATGGGAGTGCAGAGAATGTTCGTATACTTTAGGAATCTCGCTTGCATATTCTCATTCCACAGACTGGAGAAATTGATAATACGAGTACTTACCCAGTACTTTCCAATTTTTAAGCTCAATGATGTCTTACGTGTGATTTATTTGAGTCGTTACTGTGCCCTGTGTTTAGAAGTTGATTGGTGCTGGAATGTGGCCCATGAGAAACTCTATTCAAGGGCAATATATTGGTACGAAGAGTGCTGTGAAATTTTAATACTCGTTGATGGGTACCAATTAGCATCTGTGGATTTCAAAACTGAAACATGTGCGATACCCCTACTGTTATATCGTTACCTTTTCGTCTTGACCAGCTTGAATGAATGCGTTGTAATGAAGAGAAGAGAAGAACCATATCTTGAGAATGAATAATAATAATAATGAATGTATACATTCGCAAGCAAATGCGCATGTGCAAAGTGCATAGATGCACACGATCGAACACTCTCCCCAAACCTCTGTGGTGCCCTCTGTTGTCGCCCGTCGTCGGTGGGCGGGAAAATTGGTGGCAAAGGGGGGGACCGGGAGGTGGGCGAGAGGAATCCCCGAAAATAAAACTGACGGCGATTAATGGCGCCTCGACAGCACCACGTCCCCAACGCTTCTCTCGGAGCCTCGCCGAGGGAGGGCATCGCGCTCCCCCCCCCCCCTTGCAGCGAAAAGGAGGGCGGCGAAGAGAATTAATGGGGACTACTCTCCCCTTCCCCAATCCACTCACCCTCTTTTAACTCCATCCCGCCCTGTCCTACCCACAGTATTCACCTTCTTCACCAAGCTTAAAAAGTGTCGAGTCGAATAGTTCTCCATCCCACTCGCCGGAAGACCGTCGATTCGGTGCCCCTTCGATTCTCAACGTGCTTCCTGAGTGAGTGTCCGTACGTGAGCCCATTGCGCGGAAGGCAAACAAAACGCACGCCATCAACTCCCATATGCACGTGGCGAGAGTTGTTTTCTTTTCGTGGTACTGGCCAATCAATACCCGGTGTGAGCCGATCATTGTTTGATCCAGTCACTTAATCAGTAATCATAATCTTTCGTTAATTAACCATTATTTACATTTAGTCGTGATTGTCACCAATACTGAATATTGTTGGCTATATTTTCAAATAATCGACTCAATATTTTCATAACTGATTAATGTTTATTTTGGCTAGGATTACTGAAACAATGATCAAATAGAACATTATCTGGGACCAAGCATTGAATGCTGCGGGTGACACCGAGCCTAACTAAGCTCTGTGCTAATGTGAGATATTAACCCATTAGAAGTTTATAATAAAGCCACGGCTCTTCCCGACCGATTGACCGGCATCAAGTTCCGATCAAGCTTCAAGGGCTTACGGAGTCGTCACCAGATATAAACTCAGGCCCTCAGATCGATGATCGTATCCAGAAAACGCACTATTCTACGACAGAAATGGAACGTAAAGCACCGGAGGAACCATTTCGGTTTTTGCTCGAGAATATTCTTCGTTCTGCCGGAGAATCTATTCCAATCAAGCCTTTCACACTTTTCAACAGAAACAGTTCGAATTCTTATCTTCCAAGGAGTTTTTTGCATATCGGTATCGAATATCTTTCTTTCCAAGGATACTAATAATCTTCTCGTTCGTTTTGCTTACATCTCAATTTAAACTGATTCATCACAACAAAATTTGCCGGAGTATGTTCATAATTTGAGTGATTAACCACACTGCACGTGTGGTCAAAAAAAAGGCTATAAAATAATGCCATATTATTGGTGTAATACGCGCCTAATTACCGCTGTTGATGAGGAAGTTACGTATTTTTTACAAGAAAGTACAAGTTCGTACGTATTAATAACTTTTGAAAAATCGCTAAACAAATTAGATCTTATTACAAGGTCTGCCCCAAAAGTAGTATGACTTATGTTTTACCGGATAGACAGACGGACGGACGGACGGCGCTTTATCTGGCTGGGTTCGAGGGAGAGGAATCTCAGAAAAGGCTGGAGACCGGTTGCAGAGTTGGCTCCCCTTTGACCTAGCGGAGTGCGGATCGCTCGTTTGAGAAACCTCTATAACGTGATCTCGATACGTGCAGTCATAAACCGGTTATTGGGACAGCGCTACGCCATCAAATTTTGGGTGAAACTGGGCAAAACCGGGAAAGAGACTCATGAACATGCTCAAGACAGCTTACGGCTTACGATGATGTCGACAACCCGCTGGTAATGGTGTGTGGATGCACAAGGGCGCTGCTTCGAAGACTTGAGTGAATGTGTCAATTCTGGCAATATATTTTTATAAATCGACTCATTCCTACTACTTTTGGGACGGACTTTCTTTAGGTCTGAAGATAGAAAAATATGCATTTTTGCCTTATTTAGTTGTTTAATTTACTCTACGGTTTTTCAAAATTGATAATCAACTGATTTCACTTTTAAACGGAGAAAAACATTAAAAAATCCCCGGAATTATACGAGCCAAGGCGCCATTTTCCTCTCCACGACATGTAACTTGAGAATTTTGGGGCTCCTTAAAACATTTACGTCTTCGGAGGTTTAAAATTATGCCAAATTAAAGTTGTACCATAAACTAAAATGTTTTATCAGTATATTACTCGTTAGTTTAAAAAACTGGGGTATTGCTCCATATTTTTGATAACGTCTTTCCATGAACGTATCAATGTATCTTAACCGGTAGACCAACATTAATTTTGATATTTTTTGAGAAGTATTTTTGCAGATGGGAAAAGAACGATGAAAATAGGTTATAGAAGCTTCCAAGCCGCACCGAGGAGGTCTCCTCTCGGCACGCTGCCGAGCGGCCTGTCTTGAGAACGCCTCCCTTTTCGCTCGATGGTCGGACGCTTGCGGGGAGCGGACACAACCAGCGAAAGGATTGGGAGTCACTTGAGAGAACGCCCCCTTTATAATTAACCCATTATCCGGGGCGAAGGCGAGTGGAATCTGGAAACTGTTGACAGTCGATAGCCATTCGGGGCTTGGGGCTCGATAAGTCTCGGACGATAAGTAATGGGCCCCTTGTTGACGAAACCACGTGGTATCTGAGGGCAAACAATCCTCTGTTGACCATCGAAAGTTTTCGCTCGACGTTTATCAATTGTATCTTATCGCTCGATTAGTTGCCCGTAGTTACATGCCGAGCTGGAGCCACGGCACGCGATTCGCCTTTCGGCCCTCAACTTGGGGGGGAGGAGGGGACGTGGAGGGGATTTTCCACAAACACCTTAATACGGGCGCGCGCAGCGCAAGGAATCCGGCAACAATCAATTTTTCTGCGAATACGATATGGGAGTATCCCAGTTTCCTGTCCAGACGGTCGCCCTCTGCTCTACCGTGAATGAAGTCACAATTCGCGAAATGCTTGCAATCGAATTAGTATTCTATTTGGTGAAAGGTTTTTCTGCCTTCAAAATCGAATAACACCCGGAAGAGGTGCTCTGAATGTTTTACCAAAGCATACACGCATATCGAGTGTTTTGCGCTGCGGATGTTTTTATAATTGCTCTGTCCACGTCAGTTTAACCGTGCTTTGTTCTTAAAAAAGAGGATCGGTTTGAATGCGGGGTATTACGGACGATACGAACTGTCTTCGCCGAAAGAAAACATTAAATATGAAGGAAACAGTCGAAAGATTAATGAATGAAACAGGAATTTTATTTGTATGCAAAAATTTAAGCGCTTTCCCTTTCGGGAGTTATAAGTGTTTATATAAAGTTCCAAATATTTTCAAATTTCTCGCGTGAAGGTCAAAATGGCATCTAGACTCGGACACATATGAAAATTGTTGATAGGTTTCTCAGTTTAAACTTGAAGCAAAATGTCGACGTAGAATATTTGTGTATTCTTATGATAAAAAAAGCGCTTTTCAAAGACTAATATCCGACTTATTATCATAAACTAAATGACTTCCTCAGATAAAAAAAAACACGAGATGCGAGATTTTGAGGTCCATCTCAGCAAAGAATGATAAAAGAACTGAATGAGGGACAGAGTAATATCACCCCATTTGTGATAAATACCGCTGATGATGTGCGTACCGCACCTGAAGAGGTGGGCGAGAAGAGGGTGGTGTGGGAAAATCAAAACACACATTTCACCAGTTAGGGACTTCTTTAAGATAGTAACGCACCTAAGTGTTGCCATGGTAGCCAACGCAAGGGTTGTGTTGTTGGGGGCGATTCCATTAAAGCCTGGAAGTAATCGTTTTGCACAATAATCAATAGTTTGTAACAGTGTGACGTGTTATGCGATAATTGACTACATGAGCCTAATTGACAATAAATCAGTTACATTTATAAAACAGTATTTAATTTACTGTTACTATTCATTCCCATTATTCTTAAGACTTCCGTTTCATGTAATATTCCTTGACGTCTATAATGTAAATAGCAAATTACTCCTCAGGGTACATATTATTATAGAGAATCTACCGGCCATGGGAAGTTTTGGATGGACATAGATAACAAATTAATAAGGGCAAATATACGTATGGAACAAGATAATATAGGGAAGCTTCACTCAAGCAAAGACGGACCTAAGAGACTTCATAGCATTACCCGTTTTAAAGTCACCATTAGTGACCAGAATACACTAAGGTTAGATAGTTAGACAATAACATAATTATATATATAAACCATAAGCACAGTAATCAACCCGACGGTCGGTTTGGTAGGTGATGTTAGAGTTCACCCAGTACTAAGCCCGACAGCGTGTGAAATTCACACATCAGGGTAGGGGGGCCAGTTCCTTTCCTTGTGCCGGTTATGGTGTTCCAGGAAGATCTAGTACCCGAAAAATCATATAGCTTGGATGGAGCTGCAGGTGCCCAGAGATACTTACCCGGGAATCGAACCAGGGCCCTCCGGTCAGTTGTCCAACGCTCTACCCTCTGGACTACCACGGACAGCAGCAAACAATATAGATACACATAAAAAGAACACTCACACGTTATTTCTTAATAATTTCGACGGAAGTTAGCTCCGTCTTCCTCAGAAGAAAGGAAAGTGATATAATTGCAGGTGGGCGCAAAGATCCCTCACATTCTCTGGAAACGAAAAATAATCAGGGACCGAAATCCGTACTTTGGTCTCACTCTGTCCTCAACGTATTCAAAATGGGAGAATTAATTTTTATTCAAATCGTCAAAGAGCACAGCTGCACGGCGTTTGATGACGCTGTACATCTTTCGTCGCCGATAGCGCATTTATCTTTCGCTAAGATAAATTATTTAAAATCGTCCACGACGTTGCCCAACTTTGACGACGCACTTTCTTTTGCCGGCGGCTGTTCTTTTATCTTTTGCTGAGATAAATAGTTCGGGCGGAAAATGAAAAGGATTGGAATTGCGTGACTTTATTACACCCGAGCGAAATAAATGGAAAATGCTCTCAGAATCCTCCTAAGATTGGGATAATCTGTAGGAGGAAGGATATAAAGGAAAAGTGTGGAGGGAAATCCGGGTTGTAGCGGCTTCGGTGTACTCTCAACAGCGAAAGACAGCAAAGGAACACTCAATTTAACGTTCCATCCGACGTTCGTTGTAATCCACTCAACAAGGGTTGGGGATGTCGCCGAAAATCCCCACCGCCACGAGTTCAATCTCGGGCCCCCTGGAGTGAGGACCCGCCAAAGGGAGCCCGGGCGGGTCCTCGCCCGAATCCCGATCCAGGGGTGGTACGTATTGATACACGCATCATGCTACGTGAGAATCATTAATCGTAATCATAGAAAATGTTATCCCTTGCAGGCAAGAGTGGAGCTCACTGCGAAATAAGCCTTAGGGCGTGCTTTTATAACTAATTTTTCACAAAGTACCCTGAAAGCCACTGCTAGGGTGGGTGGCAGGGGGTGATTGCACACCAGAATACCCTAAACCCAAAACACCTTCCCTCTTAGCACGGTTGGACAACGTTATTTTGATTGAATTTTATTGACATGATCTCTCCTACCATAGTACGAGGGTTAATTATATATTTTTCTAAGTGATCACCGTATTTACGGTCACTTTCAACATATCTGAGACATTCAGCGAAACCAGGATTTGTCTTACTAAAAATAAGTTGAATCAGGGCCTGCATTATAAGCGTTCTCCATGAAATATTTTGAATATTTAATTTGAAATATTGATTAACTCTTCAATCAATTACCACAATTCGATATTATGATCCACATCTACATAGTATTTGCAAGCCATTACCAGGGTGGGTGGCAGGGGGTGATTACACAAAAGAGATGAAATCTATATATTTACTTTTCTTAAATGTTAGCTATCAATAAAAATGCAAACCATTCAAAATGATGGAGGCAATGTTAATTATAGCTACATGCCCTATGGTATCTAATGGCAAAATAATTCCCTGACGGGATGAGCATAACCACGAGAGCAGTAAAATGAATATTGAATAAATAAATGGCAGAGGGAAAAATCACATTTTGAATCTGTCGGTCCTAAACTGGATATCTTTAATCTAATTCTAATGATCTTTCCTACCGTAGTGCGCATGGGATAATGATACATCGCGTAAATTACCTCTTTCCGACTTATACAAGACATTTAACCTGTAAATTAACCTTCGCTCCGTGAGTGATTCCCAGGCTAGCTCCTCTAATATTCTAGATACGCTACTCAATTTATCAAAACGATGTTTTACAAATCTAGTTCCTCTACGCTGCAGACGATCCAATTCGGCAATCAATCCAACTTCGTGAGTACTCCTTTTACTAGAAGCATATTCTAAATCAGGCCTAACCAGCATAAAAATCTTTCTCTTTCACCTTCGTATCACATTTACCCAGTACTCTACTGATAAATCCTAGTTTTTTGTTAGCTTGTTGACATATTCCCTGTATGTGTTTCACCCAAGAGAGGTCGTGAGTGAGGGTAACCTCTAGGTATTTGATTGAGTCTACAATTTCTATTTCGGTATTCCTGAAGCAGTAGAGGTTCGGGAGGGAACTATGTAGTTCTATACCAAAAATTCATCACGTCGCACATTTTTGAAGTTTGACTCATTCTCCCATGAGTCGCACAAAATATCCGTATTCAATTCTATAGCATTCACGGAACACACATTAATATGGAGAAGGCAGTTCCTTCCCCTGTTCCGTCGATTGGTTTACCATGAAGTTCCAGTATTAGTCAGGGGTTCGAACTCGGTGTCCTTTGGCCAGTAACTGAATCTTACCCATACATTACTCACTCGGGCACCTATCCACAAACACTAGAGATTAGGGAAGGCAGTGAGTTCATTTTTACAAATTTAATTGAAACCTGATACGAATTTACCGGAGGGGAATCGAGATGGTGCGGGGGCTAACGTACTGGCTTCCCACCCAGAGGGCCCGGGTTCAAATGCCGGCGGTGTTGAATATTTTTCAGAGGTATCTCCATCCCTACTTGAGGTGCTTTGTGGAGGGCACTTTGAGTGAGTACGCCGTCCGTCGAATGGGACGTTAAGCTGCGGACCCCTTGGCGCCTTTCGCAAAGAGTTGGCTAATGCCGACGCCGGGTTTCTCTCCACCCTTCATCCTTTCCTGTCCATCCTCTATGGCGCAAATAACCTCAGCTGTCGGTCGCCTCCCCTAATTACTACTACTACTACGAATTTACTGCGTCATATACAAACGCTTAAGGAGTACCAAATTACTGCTTACCTAATGCAATTAAGATGTTTGTACATATGTAATAGGATAAAGTACTTCTATAGTGCAGTCATGTACGTACATGACATTTTGCAAGTGGAAAATTACTTTGTTAGGAGTATTCAATATCAATCCCGTCAACCATTTTCATACCAATAGATAGAATAATCCTTTTTAGTCATTATTCCAGTCGTCAATCCACCGATTTCCAAAAACCTCGTTCTAAATAAGCTCCCTTAAACTTTGAGTCTCACACCCTCGAAGCGAAATTGGTCCATCAATCCTTTCTGTAAGACAGGCTGATGCACCAAAAAAAAACCTTAGAAGTTTTGTATTTGCTTCAAATACCCAAAATGTTATTTATGCGTTTCAAAAATGCATATTAAATGTAGTTGTAACATTATTGACCTATTGTATTGTACCTTATGCAAATTATACCGTACTTTTCCATGTAAAAAATGTACAAAAATTTTATACCCATCTATTTGTATTGTATACAGACTAGAGGTTAGCATCTAGGCCGGGAATTCTAGGCTCTGATACTTTTCGGAACCAGTACTTCGGACCTCAAGCCTTGGTACCGGTACGTCGATACCGATATCTCGGGCAAGATTCCTAGTAATTACCCGGTACGGAGATACCGCTCCCCGCGTGCCGACATGAACGATAGAGATTGTGAATATCGTACGTTGGTTTGGCACATACCCTTATTGGGTTTTTGTAATTGCCTCTTTAATATGTACTGTATCTCTTTCTTGGAAGGTCTGCTGCAGAACTATAAATATAGGGTGTTTCAAAGCTAATATCGTGTTTTTAAGACTTTGTAGTAATCATTACATAAAATTACAATTATAAGCTATACATAAAGAGGAAATCAAGCAATTTTACCTGCAAGTGAACAATACCATTTGTTAGACGGCAGACATAGGCGAGTTCTTCCCAAACCTTGATCAGTGTGTGAGGAGTAATTGTTGCAACAACTGCTTCAATCCTGTGGGTCAGCTGGTAGCGGAGGCACATACACATGAATCCCCAAAGGTAATAAACACATGGTGCGAGATTGGGTGAAAGTGGAGGCTATGCAATACAAGCTCAGTCATCCGGCCCCTTGCGGCCAATCCAGCCGTCGGGTACAACGTCGTTTAACCAATCGCGCACTGAGTTATGCCAGTAAGGCGGCGCTCTTGCTGCAAAATTAATTTCTCAGGTTCAGCTTCTTCCAATGGAGGAAAGAACCACAGTTCTAGTACATCAAGATAAGAAATATCAGTTAAGAATTGATTCACCGAAAAAGGAAGGCCCATGAAATCCAATATTGATTTTGGAACATCCTGTATTATCATTCTATCAATCTTTCCGAGACTGCTTAACATTTAAATGTGTCCTAAAGTATTTAAATCCCCTAGGTCCACCGTTGTTTCCACACGTAACTCTGTTCCTCAGACTAATTTAACCGCACGCCGCGACCCCGGGCGTTTCGTGGGGCGGGAAAGTGGTGGGGGGGGGGGGGGCAGGGTTGCTCCACGACAGGGTGAGAAACGGGAGCAGGGAGGTCGCGGAAAAAAAAACGAAAAAATAATTAAAAGCACTGGGAGATGGATCCCTGGCAGGGTTGGCGAACCCGTTCCACGGGCGCACCACAGGAATATCCGAGAGCCCACCCACCCTGCATCGCGCGCCGCTCTTTTGGTCCCCCGGGGGGAGTGGGGGGCGGGAAGGGAGAGAGAAAGGGTGACTCATTTCGAAGGGGAGATCCTCTTCTCGCGGAGGGAGTCGGAAGGGAGGAGCGGGATTAATTGCGGACAGTCCCCCTTCTTCTGTTTCCACGTGGCTTGTCTCGCAGCGCGCTTAGTGGCGATGAGACTCCGCTCCCGGCGCGGCGCGCGGTCACCGCTCTTCCCTCTCGCGGCGTTGAGGCCGTCTTTTCTATGCACTCTTCGGTGACTGCATTCGGAGTGTCCATTCACGGGATGAGCACCAAGGTACTGAGTCTCGGATGAACCACGATCCAAATCGCCCTTAGGTCTCTGTGCAAACGCGTTCCTTTCGTGTTTTCGTTGACGCAAATGTTGACTGAATAATGAAAACGCCGACTCCGACGCAACAATGGGTTGTGAATATGCTCCACCCATTTAAACGACGCGCTGTCATGCGTAAGTATTTCCTCAGATCAGTCCTCCAATAAGCATCGCGGGAATATGTCTTAAATGTTAAAAAGGTAAAACCGCCATTGAAACAAGTAATAGATTCGCTCGGATATATAAACCTTTGATTTCAACCTAAGAAATAAATGATTATGGTGTACAATCAGTTTAAAAAGTATGTTGGTGACCGCCGGGTCGAGAATTGGGAAAACGAGCGCCTCCATATTCCTGGGTACTCCTATTCCTCTCTTGTGGCGCGGAAATGTCATTTCTTTTAATATTCCAAATCCCCATGTAAATACGGTCCGAAAATGCAAAGTAAAAATGAACATTCAGATTGCATATCTTCTAACATAAAATAATGTGAGAATGAAACATAATATCGAGAAAGGGGAACGTGAACTACTGTTTTGAAGGCTTAAAAAATAGAGCATCGCTTGGAAAGGTGTATCGACTTAAAAGGAGACTATGTTGGAATATAAAAATAAATTTTAAGAAGAAATGTCTCGTTTATTTGCTAGGACGGAATTTTTCAGATGACCCTCGTGTGTATTTATACTCGTATATAGAAAAGGGTATGTGTGTGCGCATATATACAACCTGAAACACAGTAAACAACCCGAAGGTTGTTTTGATGGATGGTGGTAGAGTTCACGCATAACTAAGCCCGACGGCGTGTGAAATTCACACATCAGGGTAAGGGGGCCAGTTCCTTTCCCTGTGCCAGTTATGGTTTCACGGGAAGATCTGATACGCGAAAAATCACATAGCTTGGGTGGAGCTGCAGGTGCCCAGAGAGGCTTACCCAGGAATTAATTTAACATTTGATAATTAATTTATATTTGTCATTGGAATGGAGTGCCCGGGAATTGAACCCTCCAATCAATAGTCCAGCGCTCTACCCCTGGACTACTACGACCAACATATATATACAGGTATATATACAGGGTTCGTCCGGAAAATAAGTGTACTGAGCTCAGGAAAAAAAAATTATTACACTTTTACATATCTTAAGCTAATATTCCTCAAAATAGGACCCTTGTGAGTCGATACACTTGTTCCAGCGGCGTTCCCATTCCTGGAACGCTCCCGCGAAGGCATCATCGGGAACATCTCGAAGACACGTCGTCACGGCCTCTCTGACGGCGTCCAAAGTCCCGTATCGCGTTCCTTTCAAACTCCTCTTTATCTTCGGGAACAGAAAGAAGTCCGGTGGTGCCAAGTCCGGGCTGTAGGGCGGGTGCGGCAGCGTTGCCACGCCGTGCTTGGCCAAGAAGTCCGACACGACAAGCGCGGTGTGAGACGGCGCATTGTCGTGATGCATCCGCCAGATGCCAGATCTGTAATTGCTCCCTAATAATCTCGTGCACTATTGTTTTTGGCACATTACACTGCTCTGCTATCATCCGAACACTAAGACGACGATCAGAGTTCAGTACATCGCGAACTTATCGCACATTTTCGTCGGTGAGTGTCGTTGATGGGCGTCCAGGCCGTGGTTCGTCGTCGACCTCTTCTCTGCCCTCCACGAACATCTTGTGCCACCGAAAGATCATGTTTCTGGACATGGCTGACTCCCCGTAAGCCTGGTTAATCATACCGACAGTTTCGGTAGACGATTTCCCAAGCTTTACCGCAAATTTGATGGAATAACGCTGCTCCAAAAACTTCGGCATCGCGTTCCGTGACGTGGGTCGAAGCGTGGAGGTTCGCGTTAACAGAGCTCCTCACTACACCACAGCTCAGAGCCGACTGCCTTTTTCAGCGTCGCTTGCCAACATACCCCCCTCCAATCGCAGCCCATCAGAGCGGTGCTGGGCGCGCCTGGAGCGGCGGGAAAAAATCAGTACACTTATTTTCCGGACGAACCCTGTATATATATATATTTATTTATGTTTATTCGTACATATATATATATATATATATATATATATACACGTGTATATTCACAAATACTTATTTCCTTAGGTATTGATTGCATCGACCGCTTATAGTGTAATATCGTTTCCCGCTAACATGTACATTGAGCATGTTTGTTTCCACACAACGCAGTTAAACAGGAACTTACTCCATACTGAATTTGTGGAGCCCATGCACGTTTGTTCAGGCATTTTAAGTGAGTGTTTTTCCCTTTTTCCCTCGCCCCTTAAACACCCTCCCTCTCCGTTAAACCGTTACCCATACCTTTCAAGTGGATTTCGAGGTATGTGTGTAGATGTTAATACCCTAATAAAAGGACACATTTACATGAATTTCCTCACAACACCCAGGCTAACATCCCACAAAACGTACAATAAACATCATCTCCGTGTACCTACTTCCTCCCTTCATATCGTCCAACCTCCCTATTCTATTCCTGCCCATTCTTTGTTTGCCTAACATTCTCCCCTATATCACTGTCTCCAACATCCCACTGCTAAGCAATATACTTTGCATCCATTTATCCTGTCTCCTAATGATTTCTCCCAGCACTCCCCTCCCCTCTCTTCCCCTCTTAGCATGCCTTTAGCACATGCTCATTTGTTTTACTTTCTTTCCACGTCACCTTCTCCATCCTTCTCCCCAACAACATTTCCAAGGCCTACAACCTACATATACCTATCATCCTGCTTCAATGACAACGTTTCCGCGCCGCACATAACTACGCCCCATATGAAAGTTTAACGACCCTTTTCTTAACATCCTCACTCAACATCCCTTTCATCAATTCCAACCTTCTTGTGAAATCTTCTTTGTCTAACGCAATTCTTCTTCTTGTTCCCCCACTACTTCGACCATTATGGTACCAAACACTTCCTTACTTAGCCTTTCCCTTTATCGAAAACCACATGCTCTCTGTTTCATATATATTTATTCTCACCCCAAATCTTTCGCACTGAATTTCCACTTTACTCATCAATGCTTGCCTTTGCTGACTGAATTACTAAAGCTTGGTCATTAGCAAGCCTAACTGAATTCATGAATTCCCCGCAGACTTTCATTTCTATCTCCAGTTCTTCTCTCGCCTCTTTAATCATGTCCTCCTGAAATGACTTAAACAGGACAGGTGAAAATGGACAACCCTGCCTTACACCTCTTTCTAACACTGTCCATTCGGACTTTCAATCCTCCGCTCGCACCTGAGCAGTCCGGGGCACATATGTAAAGGTGATAGATTAGCCTCCCATCCCTCCGATCTATTCATAATTTTTTGCAATATATTCATTAGTTTTTCCCAATTCACTATAAAAGCTTTTATGAAATCTAAAAAAACAGACAATACATACTAATTGTATTCCGTGTTCGTTTCTATTAGTGGCCTCATTACTGCCATATCATCACGCGTGCCTTCTCATTTGAGGGATGTTTTATGGACCCGCAATGCACATGGGCAGGTCAGATGACATGGATGAGAAAAATGAAAAAGATATGCTTGGACAGATGTAAATATAGTTTTTATTCCATTTGTCTTAGTATTTGCCCCTTAAATAAGTTGCCGCGAATAGCGCGCGGTAAAAACGATATTTATTAAAATATCTTTAATATCTATCCGACTGACAGTCTCTCTTTCTCTCTTATTTTGCGACAATTTTATTTCCTCCCGATGTAATTCCGGGGCTGAATCCAATTCTTTAGATCCGATGTCAAATCACACAATTGGTACCTTTGCAGGTATTTTAATCTTGCTCGGAGTCTTTGCAAATCTACAGACTTCGTACGACTAGCTCACGAATCTGGCCGCCCTTCTCCTTACCTTGTTGCAATTCTGTATTCTCAGTCTTTTGAGATGGATCCCATCCGCTCGCTACATTCTCCATACTAGTGAATCATTAAAGAAAAATGACGCGCTTATTCGAACTTCATTTAGTTACTTATTTTATGCAAATATTTATCAACTCATCATCGTTTGTTGAAAATAACCAAAAATATTAGGGGGCAGCCAAAGCACATCAAATTAACAGTCAACCTATAGAATCGTATTTTTTCAACTATTGCCAGCATGGCTCAGCAGGTTTTTAGCGATATTGGATGGAATTACAAAATGGAATAAAAGCTATGTTTACATCTGTCCATGCATATATTTTTTATTTTTCTTATCTATATCGTCTCACCTGCCCATGTGCATTGTGGGTCCATCAAATATCCCTATTTGGAATTGAGAAATTCCAAAATTGCATCGCAAATAGGTTCCCTTTCGCTGCACTACCCACTCTGAAGACAATAATAGTCTTCAAGCGGGCGGCCAATTGAAGCCAAAATGAATTTGGACGGCCTTCAAGATTTCGCCACCTTCGAAAGGAGCTTTTGAAGTCTTCTCATTGGCAAATTATCACAACTTCACCAATTCGAATAAATATCAAATGCATGACAAATGTAACGCTTCACGACCCCAATAAGCCGGACGGACTATTTTTTGGAGCGAATGATCTTTTTAAGTAGGCTCATACATTTTTCAAATAAAAAGAATGCAAAAAAAATTTACACCCTCTTTGAAGAAAAAAATATCCCATGTAGCAGTCATTGCAAATATTTAGGCATTTGCTTAGTTAGGGATCTTGGGTGGGAAGTCCAAGTAGATAATTTGACACGGAAGGCATTTTAAGTATTGCATTGGGTAATGAGCAATTTAAAAGGAAGTCGCGTAGCCACAAAAGAAAAAGCATATTAGGTACTGGTTATACCTATCCTAGAATACTCGTCCATAGCCTGGGATCCATATGAGGTGGGGCATATTAAAAAGATAAATTCAAATAAAAGAAAAAATTCAAAGAAAGGCAGGAAGATATGTACTCGGAAGGTACAAAAGAACAGATATTGTCACGGAAATGTTAGATATACTGAAATGGGAGTGTTTGAAAAATAGAAGAAAAAGGAGAAGGTTAGGCGCGATGTATAGAATTGTTAAAAAGGACGAAGCGTGGGAAGGTTTATGGAAAGAGATAAAAAAGCCTAACTTTAAAAGGGAAAAAACGACCAAAGTTTTAAAATAAAAATTTGGACGCAAAAACAAATAAGAAAAAATACTCTTTTTTTAAATAGAACTATTATTGATTGGAAACAGCTGCCTGGAGGTTTGTTTTTTAGCCCTTTCCATCCAATTTTAGAAGTTTTAAGTATCAATTTAAAGCAGCTACTGGGTGATAAACTTCATTGTAGTTATTTAAATATTGTTTGTATGTGATGTGGACGGCATTTTGTATGTGATGTGGTAAAGCCATTGTATGCAAGAATATTTGGTCTCCTATCTGTTTTTCTAGTGCGTGTATGTATGTATTTTTCGTTGTAAGAGTGATCATTGATCAAACTTGCCCGTAGCCACAAGGAAAATCGCCTAATTGCAACGTAATTCTGAAATAAATAAATAAAGTAGCGAAAGGAGTACAATTGAAATGACTCAATGCTCCCTCAAATGGCTGGGTTTTACAAATATAAACACTTTTTAAAATTGACATACTATGAAAACTGCTGCATTTATTGTCGCCATATTATTAATTGTTTATATTCTGTATTTTTTCGGGTCGGACCTCATTACAGTTTACCTTAAAACGTAAAGAGCATCAAAATGATTCAAGCCGCAAGTTTAGGAAAATAACGCGCACGTCTTACAGGTTGCTACTTTACTGATGCAGATGAATTTTCAATGTCCTCGATTGAATCCAGTTCAATGGACCGATTTCTTTGCTATTCGTTTTGGGCACGCGATGAACTACCACAATAAGCTATGATAAATATATTATCTTGAGCATTTATAATATGCGCTCTTCTGATATCACCGCAAAAGCCTGCAATTTTTAATCGGTGGGAGCAGAAGTAATGAGGTATGGAAATCCAAGAAGGAATATGTTTTTTTTTCTTGATATATACGAGTTTTGTCCGAAATCTATCCGACCTGCGATCACATCTCCGCATTGGTGCTAACCTTTGTCACACGGGCCTGGGCATCCTTCGAAGTAGTCCCCATTTGATTGAATCACACGCTCCCAGCGGTGCTTCCAGATCTTAAGGCGGTCCTAGAACGCGGATTTTGTAATGGCCTTTATCTCGCGAGTCACATTACTCTGAATCGTCGAACCGCTTTCCTTTGAGCGCCATTTTAAAGTTTGGAAACAACCAAAAGTCGCAGGGAGCTATTTCGGCACTGTGCGGTGGCTGGCGAAGCTGTACAATCTTGTGTTCCGCCAAAAATTGCTGCACAAGGGTCGCTGGATGCGCTGGCGCGTTATCGTGGTGAAGAAGCCCCAGTCACCGCTTGACCAGAGACGCAATCGTTTTCTTTTCACGGCATCACGCAACCTTTTCAGAACTTCAACGTGATATTCTTTGTTGATCGTCTGACCTTTTGAAGCAAACTCATAATGCAGAACACCTTCACAATAAAAAAAACGCTGGTCGGATACTTTCCGGACTCATCTCGTAAATGAAGTCCTATGCATTAATGAAGGAGGCTTGCCGGGAGACCCTATCTCCGATAACGAGGGTTTCCTATACTGGAACCCCTTCATCTAAGAATTACTGGGAGAGAAACATAGAGGTGGAATATTAAAGGGTTTCCGAAGGGAAAATCACTTACGTCCGATTAGCTTATTCAAATTATCACCCAGGAAGACCTATCGGGTGTGTTTAACGTCCATAGTTTTCTAATTTCATTGGTAAAACTTTGATCAGGAATTCGATCAAAGCCAATTAGGGGTCCTTCGCCATCATATCTCGCTCGTAGAGCCAATCGAGGAGAAAATAAACGACCCAAACACTCCCAAGGTTGCCAAAGCAACCTGTGAATACGGCACGACCGCAATAAACAATCGGGGAGGCGTATCTTTGTACGGTTTGTTTGGCAAGTTAAGAAACGACGACACCAATACCAACGGCGCCGAATTACGAGAGCGGATTCTATTTTATCGTAAGGATGGCTAGGTGAGATCTTTTTGAGAGAAGGAGAGGGGGAGAGGGGAGGGAGGGTGTGGGGGAGGAGATGGAGATCGGAAGTCGGGATTGGAAAGCGAGAATGGGGATAGCGCCTCAAGAAGACAGGTGGAGATCACCATCGTGTCCCGGGTCTCGCCTGATCCAAAAGCGGTGCCGACGAATTTCCTCCCCTGACCAAACGGCTGCGGTTGGTGCTCGTGGTCGAAACGGTGGACGGCGAAACGTTTGCGCCGATCGAAAATGTCAAGAACATTTTATTGTTCCGATTACGTCACTTTTAATGGCTCACACTCCGATTCTTGAAAGATTTCATTGTTAAAACTCTAGTGCAATTACAAACTGACGCGATTTTAAACTGAAATCGAAAAGTTCTGGCTTCTTCACGGCGAATGCAAAACTATTACAAACTCGATATGAAATACATGAGTAATAATTAAGCCACGAAAACATGAGCCAACAACATAAAATCCCAATTTTATCTTAGATGCGAGTTGTATTCCACGTTGGATTCATGCAGAAAGCGCGTCTAGACACATATGCTCTTAGAATGAAACGAATAAAAATAATTCAATTGCAGCACAGGGTATAAGACCTTCGGCCCACATCAAAGGAATGAAATAAATTGCGCAGTGTATCTCAGCCAATTACAGGCGAATTTACACAATAGGCATTGAGAATATTGCCAACGAATACTAACGATGAAGTTTATAAAACATGGTCGGGGGGGGGGGGATAGAGGAAGTTGTTGGTGGAAATCCGAATAAGGCAGGAAAAATGGAAAGAGGAAACATTGAAAGAAGGAAGGCGGGGTAGGATGTCTTCGAAGGACGCGACAGAGAGGGGAGAATGGATTAGGCAATCGGGGAGGAGAAGGAAAGATCGCCTCTTTAGAAATTGGCATGAAGATAAAACTGTCAAAGGAGACAATGTGGGACAAACGAGAGGAGGTCTACGTTATATGCGAACATGTCAAATGATTGTCACCTATACCTAATATTTGTCAGGGTCTGTCTGAAGCGTGCCTTCAATAGATAGATCACCCAAGGTGATCACGAAGCCCATACCTGAGAGAGATGGCCTCCGGCTATCAATTAACTGAACCCTTGCGAAAAGCGTTATTTATCTATCGCAAAAAGAGTTTTGCAAAAAAGAATACTTAAACTATCGTAGCATAATAAGAATTTAGTAACATTTTGAAATAAATTTTACGTTACGCATAACGAATACCTTACTTTTTGTTTTCCATATCAATCGCTATGGCGCTAGTATCGAGTATGCGAAATATTGCTCATTCCTCAAGTCGCTAAAACTCGTAATAACTATTCGTTGCATTTTTGGCTCCCAACTATCATACATGCATATGTAACCTTAAAAAAAAAACAAATTAAGAAAATCCCTAAATATATTGAGAATTCGCAGACTGCTGGTCAATGGGTTGTTGGTCAGTTGACATTAGCGTTCTTCAGCAACGATGCCAGTACCACTTCGATTGACGTCATGCGCGGTCTTAGCGTTCCTGAACTCTTATCAACTAAAGATTAAATTGAATGCTATCAAAGCATAAAGAAATGATGCAAAAAGTGAATTTTTTGTGGGGCTAATTTCGATGGATATTGATAAACATATTCAAGTGATTGAATTGTACGCGCCACGCCATCAGTATGATCGTTTTTATAAAATATATTTTGACAAAATCGTTAGTCAATATCATAATTAGCTCACCTTGATTTCTATTCAGCCAATTCGATATTAATTTGACTCGCACAAAGCTTGTGCACATAGATAATCGTAAAGCACGGATTTCCAGCTCGTATTCGAGCCAGAACCGTGACCTGAAATGTGTTAAATGGCCTTTTTGAGTTCTAATGGTGGGGATAAGCGTGGGCCGGCCGTTGCAGTCGAGGACCGTTTCATTTACCGCTAAGCCTACGGCGGAGGAGAAGGAATAAGAAAGGGCTGGGGGTGACGGTAGTGGCTGATAGCAATTTAATCTATAAATGGGATTACAGGCTTTCAGCGGACGCTTGGCCGCTTCCACACGCCGCAATCTCGAGAATGCCCTGCGGTGCGTACACGTGCCACTCGCGCACGGTGTGCACCAACCGAATGCGGCTAAACTGCAACTAAATACCGAAATATGTCAAGGACGGGGTTGTATTTCCTCAAACGAAATACTTATACAAAGACAAGATACAAACGAAGACGTAGAAACCCTCGCGGCGTTCAAGTGGGCGTCGGACTTCCACCGCTATGCTCGCGGGCATGAACAGTCATCAACCTCTGCACCTGCGACCCGTTCCTCCAAGCCATGAACCAATTTACGACTCCTCTGGAAATAGTATCCCTTTTGTGTCGTATGAAACCTTTACTCTTGCAAACTGTGTAATGCGTGAAAGTTGACAAGTGCTACGCCATTCAGTACCATCAGACGACCCCGTAATGTGTTTAAATTTCGAGCATTTGTATTTATTTATTGATATATACCCTCCAAGCCACCGCCGGGGTGTGTGGCAGGGGGTGAATACGCACCAGAATAATTTTACCAAACATGACCCTACGGCAGTCGAACAATGTTATTATGATCCCCTATCGTTCGTGGAAAAAATGGTATCTTAAATTTATCTATTCTACACATAATCTCTTTAATTTTACTAACATGATCCCTCCTACCGTAGTACGATGGGGACAATCATACATTTTCAACATCACTACTAAAGAGGCACCCTTCCAATTAATGCAAGAGTTCGAATCTGTGATTTAACCTTCGCTCCGTGAGTGAATCCCAGCTTAGCTGCTCTAATATTTTGGATGCGCTATTAAGTGTATGGTAATAACGTTGTACAAATATAAGTCCTCTACGCTGCGAACGATCCAATTCGACAATTATTTCAATATCGTGAGGATCCCATATTAAGTGACTTGATGTTTCGAGGTGGAGTACCCTGGGCCAGCTTTCTTCCTGTAACAGTCAAACCCGGTCGTGATAAGGTGGATGAAAGGGACCGAACACTGGCGGTGACTTACAGGGTACTAAAAAATACTTGTACACCGACTCTTGCTCGCAATAGCCATTATATTCGCCTCATGCAATACTGCGTTACATGTACTGACTTGCGTCTGAGACACAAATGCTGACGCATACATAATTATAGAGATGTGATAAATGGTAAGCATTAACAAAAGCTATGAATTTATCTCGATAATCACTGTGAATGTCGACAAAACATATCTTTTTTGAAATGGCTGCACATCGAGGCTGGCTAGGAATACGTGGATGGCCACGTGGAAGTAGAGGAGTGAGGGACGGGAAAGGTCAATTAATTGTGAACAACAAAGGCAAATGACCGATCTTATAACTTCTTGCCATGAAGATGCAGCCTCGGCTGGCTCATCTGGCCTTTTCCCTTTTAGAACGCCGTAAGGCTCTCCGCCGCACTTTGACCGTTTTAACCGTGATATACTGCTCAATACAATAAACATAATTTCCATAAAAATACCCTCGCCCCCCTTCTCGCAATGGCCGAGATCTTGCCGTAACCGTGCTCGTTTTAGGTAAATCGAGTTTGAGCGATGCGGCGATCACGTGACCAATCGGGGCGAATGGATTGGATGCATGCGATGAGGGCGGCGCGATTCCCTTCCAGTGATTGGGTGAACGACCTCCTCGCAGCTCGCTACCTCCGCATAAATGAGCAACAATCGGTCGCCTTGCGCTTCGTGTCCTTCATTTGTCGACATCGTCATGGACACTCGCCCGGAAAAAGCACGCTCTGCGGGGATGGGTGAGGGCGTGGCAGTCTAGTGGACAGAACGCTGGACTACTGACTTGAGGCTCCGGGTTCAAATCCCATGACTTTGGGTATCCCCTCGGTAGTATCATCCAAAACAGTTATCAGATCTCAGTGGGGAAACAGCATGCCGTCTTGGGAAAGGAATTGGTCTCCCTTATTAACACACGGTTTAGTTTGAGGTTAGCTCTGTATTCAGCTGTGATATCAACATGCAGGTTGGTTGCCATCATCACCGTACACGTTATAACTTACAGATGGCTTGCACAGGTCATGAATAGACATATGCTGTAGATATCGTGAATTTAAAACATTCACTTCCTGGAAATACTCGTCCAAATGACTCTTCATGGGTTAAGTTTTCATAACAACTCGATTGACTGAAGGTGTGAGCATTTGTACATGTATTGAAATCGTATGAGGTTCACATGATAAAGACTTTGTTTATTAAGTGTTTGCTTGTTTATTTAGACCTTTCTCGAGCAAACAGTATGCCATTATCGGATTAGAGTATTGCGCGCTGGGGTTATTGTTATTGACAAAAGTGTGCTACTATGCAAAACTGTAAACAAGGTACCAAGTCGCGACAATGCCACGCAAATACTATAATTTGGAGTTGGAACGAAGACGCCGCGAAATTTTGAATCCCACATAGGAGAGAGAATATCTTTGGATTTCATTAGAGTAAGAGAGGGAAATGTTACTTCTGTAAACCATCTCAAATCTTTCGCATGGGATTCACTCGTCGATGCATCGAGTGAGAAGGGGGAAGTCGCGTGCGAGTCGGCTATCTGGATTTTACTCGAACGATGTGGGGCGCGGAAACTTAGACCGTGTGACGCGGCCTTTAATCGAGGCGCCAGTGTGTGTGTGTCCCTCTGTTTGTCACGTGTTGGAAGTCCTTCTGGCTTGCAGATTTGCTCTGTCACCAACCGCAATGGATATGAAACGTCTGTTGATTTTTTTAAAAGCAGATTAGAGGAAAGGAAAAATAAAAAAAAAAAATATATATATATATGCGTGTGTACACACACACACATATACATACATACATATATATATATATATATATATATATATATATATATATATATAGATACGCACATATATATACACATATTATATATAAATACATATATATGCATATACACACACACACACTCACACACACACACATATATATATATATATATATATATATATATATATATATATATATATGCATATTTATATATATACAAAAAAATGTGAAGAAGGCACGAGTGGGGAGGAGCTGAGGGCGACCTCCGATGGGTCTCACGAAGGGTTTCGCAATTTCTCCTCCTTTCCGGTCTCTGCTGCGTGGATTGCGTTCTTCACTTTTTTTTGTCGTCCCCTCCTCACTCATTCCCCCCATCTCCCGTCGCTAGTGAAGTGCGTCCTTTTGAAACAAGGATTTTTCTACTTCTTAGAATACCGACCCGTCAGTTCACACCCTTAAATAGACCACAAGGGATTGCTGGAACTAAATTTAAGTGCGGGAACAACGAACGCTCTTGTTGGAACATTCAAGTTTGATAATATTCCATGTCACCGAGGAAAGAGACTTAGTCTAGTTCAAAAAAGTTTTTTTGTTTTCCGAAATTGATTTTTTACTCAAAATGCTTCGATAATAACTGTTGATTAAGTCTCAAACTGGATGGAAATATAAATAAATATGTGGAATATATTAAGTTTCTCTCTTTTAGCCAATCGGGGCCTTTCGCAACCATTCGTCTTTCTCGGTGTGACTGTCGGATTTGGCCGGGCGTGGAGGGGGATTCAGTTGGTGATTCCACGTTTCGGTCGCGTCCCTGCGGACTGCTTCAGGCGCCCAGCGGAAACTGCTGCACTTCGAGTCAAGCTTAACTCTCGCTGTCCCGCCCCGAAGCAAGACATAACACCAACACGGACACCCTCAGGGTCCTTTCTCTTTTCTGACCGTCGGCCCTAGTGACCGTCGCTTTTGTTTGCACACTCATCACCGCCTACTTTCTCTTGTTTACAGCGATGAGTGCGTAAACAAAGGTGACGACGACGGACGCTACACACGAGGGTCAGGAAAAAAAATAGAACAGGGATAGGCGGCGGTGACCGGTTATCGCTATTGCCTATTAACTTTTCCCAAGACCGTTCGACTTTGACGTGGAGCCAGAAATTTCTGTCTCCCGAATGCAATAAAATTTGATTGACCTGACTAATCACCTAGATGCTTACCCAAGGCCATACATAATCTTTGGAGGGCACGAGATTGTAATGACAAGCCGACTTCCTCTTCTCGTAAGCATTCCTAAGCCACCAACCCCTAAAGATTAACTGGGGAAGCTCATCTTAATGGTTAAGGCCCTTGTAGCGTTCTATAATTTATATTAAACCTTAATATGGCTGCAATGAAAAATTTTCCAATTTTTCTTCCGTCAATTGCTTTGATAGTATTCCATACCAACGCGTACGAGGGTGGTTCAATAAGTTCCCGTGTTTGACGACAAAGGGCATTCCTGAGGAAACTTTATGTTATCATCGTGTGCTGCCATCTATCAAACGACGGTGAAAAAAATTTCAGACTGATTTAAAGGTTAATTTCGATTTGGCAGCCATTCGAGTAAGATGTGTTTCGTGTTTCATAATTTTCGCTAACATGGAAAAAGAGCAGTACCGTTCGGTAATTCGCTTTTTGTTTTTGGATGGGAAGAAATGCGAGGAGATAAAAGCAAAGTTGGATGCTGTTTATGGGGACATTTCGCCATCTATGACCACAGTTAGATATTGGTTCAACGAATTTAAGCGTGGGCGAACATCTGTTTTTGATGAAGAGCGACCAGGACGCCCGGCAGACGTGGTTTCCGAGGAAATCATTCAAAAAGCCAACGCCATGATTCTCGCTGATCGAAGAACGAAAGTGCGCGAAGTAGCAGAGGCGTGTCGACCGGAACGGCAATTAATATTTCACATGATAAATTGGCGATGAAAAAATTGTCTGCCCGATTGGTGCCGCGATTGCTCACGGTGGACAACAAGTTGATCCGGCTGTCAACTTCGAAAACTGCATGAACTACGTTATGAATTGCTGCCGCACCCCCCGTATTCACCCGATCTGGCTCCCTGCGACTTTTTCTTATTCCCTAACATGAAGAAATGGTTCGGGGGAAAAACATTTAGCTCAAACGAGGAAGTTATCGCAGAGACAGAGGCGCATTTTGAAGAGTTCGACAAATCCTATTTTTTGGAGGGGTTAAAGACATGGCCGGAACGTTGGGAGAAGTGTATCTTTCTAAAAGGGGAATATGTTGAAAAATAAAAAAAATGTTTTTGAAAAAATGGTTTCTTCATTTCTAACACGGGTACTTATTAAACCGCCCTCGTACTATGTCAACGGAACGTCTAATTCCGTAATTATTCTGATTCAAGTTCAGCTTTTCGATTCTGAAAGAAAACGCACACATTAATGATCCGGAAAGCTCGCAGAGTTTGAATGGACCTCATTTTTTCCCGACTCAAGTGAGTGAACACGTGTACTTGAATGACTCTTCGCCGGATAGACCTATGAGGTGCCTCCGATTCCCAATGCCTCCTAATTTTCCTGGCAATGTACTCACACCGTGAAGTTGGAACTTCTTTTACCCTTCAACGTAATCTTTCTGAAGAATTACGCACGTAATTGTTTTTGAAACGTTGACTCCATGGCTGCCGAGGACGCGTCCCAAACGGATCCCTATTGCCCACTGGAAGGACCGACTAATGGTCCGTGACCCCGAGACTTACTTCTTCTGTTCGATGTCACACGTAACGACGTTATTCGCCCATCTTCTTCTTTGAACTGCCACGCACCCACGAATGCACATTTTTATAACGCAAATCCACAGTACACCCTAAAACCGCTTGTCTCTCTCTCAATTGACGTTGAATTTTGATGGATATGTTACAGCAAGCAACTGGAGAAAACGGACGATCGCACGATATCTTTGTGCACAAAACGACGCCATTTTAAGTATTTAATACGCTCCTCACTCAAGTGACAGCTATACGATCAATGTGCAGTGTTGCTGTTCAGCCGTCTACGTCTTGTCATAAATTCATAAAAAGAGTGCCCCCGTATTTTAAGGTCAACAACATCTTTCTCTTCAATCCCAGTCAAGAGAAAAAAATGTTGGGATGCCTTAGATATTGAAGGTGCATCGTGGATGGAGACTATTCATTGAGTGATTACCACTTGTAACAGTGGAATTTGGAAATGGAAAGGAAAAGTGGAATTTTATGAATAATTAGATGCATTTATCCAAAAAGGGATAAAATTATGCGTTGATTTGTAGGTCTTTCGCAAAATTTTCCTGAATGCATGCAATTGTTGTATGGAATCGATACAACTCCTTTGGCTAACATCTTGTATTCGCTAGTGACGCGTGAATCGACTGCCAAATAGACTACTGTCAATGGTGCTGTAGTTTGTAGAAATAACGTCATTCCTGAAAACTGAATTTTACATTGGCTCCATGCTGAGCGACTGACTCCAATTAAGAAGACGTGCATTGCTTTCCAACACAACTACATCAGTCGACCTAAACGTTTGTTCTAATGATTGAGGGCAAGAGGCGCTGCATACTAAGTTCTCTAAGCGTTAAATGTGTCACGTGCAACGAAGTATTTCTGAGACCTTCCCTTTTCCTGAATAACACATTGGTTTTTTTATTATTTGTTTTTTAGTACCCTACAGGCCACCGCTAGGGTATGTGTTAGGGATGAATACACTTCAGACTAATTTTGACTCGAATACTTTTATCCCTACTGCAGTCGGATAATGTTATTTTGATCCCTTATCGTTCGTGGAAAAAATGACATCTTAAACCAATCTGTTCGACTCTTAACCTCTCTCATTTTATTGACAAGATCTCGCTCGCCTAGCGTAACGATGGGAGTAATTAAACATTTTCGGCATTATTGCTAAAGAGACAACCTTCCAATTTATGCAAGAGATTTAGTCTGCTATTTAACATTCACTCCGTTAGTGATTTCCAGCCTAGCTGCTCTAATATTTTGGATAGGCTACTAAGTTTATCATAACAACGTTCTACAAATCTAGCTCCTCTACGTATATGCTGCATACGGCAATCAATCCAACTTCGCGAGGACACCATTTCATGAGGAACTTTTCATCAAATTTATCCAGTACTCTTCTAATAAATCCTAATGTTTCGTTAACTTGTCCACATATTCCCCGTATGTATTTCACTCAGGAGAGGTGGCGAGTGAGGGTAACGCTTAGGTATTTAACTTAGTCTAGACATTCCATTTCGGTGTTCCCGATATTGTAGGCGTTCGGGAAATAATTGCTATTTTTCCAAGAATTCATCACTACGCAATTTTTTAAGCTAGGCTCTAGCTGCTAAGTGTCGCACCAGCATTGCATAGCATTCAGGTCGTCTGATAAAGCTGCTGTGTCCTCAGGATTACGGATATCTCTGTAAACCACTGCATCGTCGGCAAATAAACGTATCTTACTAGTGACTACGGAGCCAATGTCGTTAACGTAAAGTAGGAATTAAAGAGGCCCGATAACACTTCCCAGGGGGAACCTGAAATGACTTCTACTGCATTGGAGCTAACTCCATCTATCACTACTCTTTGTACCAGATCATTCAAAAATCATTAATCCAACCGGATATTTTCATCTTTGCCGTATATTTCTAGCTATAGGAGTAGTTAACTATGAGTTAATTTGTCAAAGGCTTTTTTAAAATCTAGAAAAATAGTGTCCACTGGAACCTAGCTCTCTCCCGAAATAAGAATATCATGAACAAAAGGAGCAAGTTTTGTCTCGCAGAATCTACCTTTTCGGAAACCATGCTGATTTTTCATTATTAACTCCTGATTATCGAGGTATCTCACGATCGAACTAGCAACTATATGTTGCATAACCTTGCAAGAAATGAATGTGAGGGAAATAGGTCTGTAATGGCTCGGTTCCTCCTGGTCTCCATTTTTGAGTATTGGTGTTACGTAAGCTGTTTTCCGATCTCTGGGAAAACAGCGACTTCTTAAATATTATTTCTAGATACGGCGCGATTTCCGAAGCTAAATCCTTAAATATACGAGCGGATATTTCATCGGGCCTGTAGGATTTATTAGGTTTAATATTTTTCAGCAAAGGTTCTATTCCATTGCATGAGATTTCAATTCTGGGCATCGGTTGACTTGCACGATTTGGTAAGCTATTGGTGACCTTTGGTGATACATTGTTGAAGACGCTTTGATATAATGAATTTAATAAGTTAGCCTTTTCCAAACAGCTGTTTACTCTTTCGTCTTTATCATTTTTTAGTGAATTAACAGTTGACTTAATTTCCCTAAACCTCTTTAACGTACAATACTTTAATGACCAAGGAAATCGCAATTGATCAACAACGGGAAGACTGGAGTCTAGAGGGAAATCTTTGCAATGAAGCGTATTTTTGTCCATTCCTGATACTTTGTCTTTGAGACAATAGGATGGATTAAAATTGGAAGCCTTACGAGCTTCAACTAAGTGCACAAAATACCATGCAAACCTCCGGAGGGGCATTTGGCGTGGGGTGCCAGGGCACCAGGCATAAATGCGCACCTTCGCAATAGCATGCATGAATATTTAAACGTAAAATGGCGCCAGTCCGTGTGTCTTGTGCATGCAGCATGCAATAATTTGGAGTTGTTCTAGTCGAGGGATTTAAGTTTTGCTCTTGCAATCAAAGATGCCGGGGGCGTGCTTGGGTTGAAATGATGGCGTGCGAGGGGAGAGTTGAGCGCTTCAATCTGCCCAAGACTGCTACACCAGTCATCTCTCAATTCCCAGGGTGTCGCGCAGGAGGGAACTCGGTGGTCCTGAAAGTTTCGCTGGTCTTCGTGCCCCTCTATCTTCGTAATCCCTAAGTCCTCTCGTGCCCCTTGTTCCTCCAGCACAGCCTTCTCTTTCCCAGGGTAACGTTTTCAAAGAATTGAGCGGATATTCCTCAACCAATTAAAACAAATCTACTGCTTCTGCACTTGAATTTGGCCGCAAATTGAAAATCTAAGTGTGTAATCGGATGGGAAAAGTCAATTGGACGGTAAGGAAAAGAAACGAGGAAGTTCTCGGAATGATAGAGGAAGAGAAAAGGTTTTTCGCGAGAAATTCAAATAAGGAAGGAAAAGTGGATACAGGAGATGGATGGATGTATTGGGAGTCAATGAATGTTGGAGACAGATCGGGTAAGCGAGATGGAGGGGGGAAGGAGATAGCCAATAGACAGGCGCGTAGGCCGGGGAATGAGGGGAGGGGGAGTGTATGCGGAGCTGAAGGGTGGTTTATTGAAATACGGTGTGCATAATCGCCCTACGAAAGTATGAGAAATAAAAGGAAAGGAAGAGAAAAGAAGAAACAGTGTTTTTTTCCGTTGATTGAATTTCAAACAGTGCATTCGTTGACTAAGTATCCATTGTCGCAAGGCTATTCGAGATGGTTTTCCCGGGGACAGTTCTGGTGTAGGTTCTGTGTCTTGTCGACACAGTACGCCATTCAAAGTTGGGTCAATTTTTTGGCATTCCTCTCGATGAGTACTGATCTGCGAGGAGGAGTCGACTCCAGCATATGCGTGCGTGCGTGTATCTGGGCCTTGTGTAGGAGAGGCATGGAGACAAATTCTTGAGGGGCGAGCATCCGGCGAAGGGAGGGAGTAGTTCTCCGGAGGAATGTCCGGCGAAACGAGGTTGCCAACGAGGAAAATCCTCCTCCGACGCGAAAAAGCTCTCTCTCTCCTGCCCCTCCCTCCCCTCGTGGATTTTCACCCCCTCCCACCCCCTCCCGCCCCCTTCCAAGCACGTCTTGCACCGTCCGTCGCGCCACCCGAGGGCGGCACACGCGGCCGTCGGCCAATCAGGGAGACAGAAAGACGGTTGGGCCGTAAGAACTTCCTCCATGCCATCGAAGAGAATTCCACGCTTTGCGGTCGGTGGAAGATTTTCCCTAATTCGGAAGGACGGTTAGCCTAACCTCCTCCTCCCCCCCCACCCTCCTTCATTCCCTTCCTGCGGGGAAAGGTCATCCGCACTAATTTCGAAGTTTTTTTCCCTTTTATTTGTGGATTGGTATTCCTCCAGTAGATTGCGATTGTCAAAAAGGAGGTTTTTCGCAGAAGAGGCTGCATTTTGTCACTGGTATCGGACTTAACTTTGTGAACATTCATCATGAGGAATAAGACCAACTTTGTAAGTTCACGGAAGTGTATTAACACATACCGTTTTTAATATTATTGAGTGAATTGACGAAGTTTGAGAAGGCATTAGACGAGTTGCCTGAAAAAGTCAATCGGAAATCGGACGAGGAGAATAAATCTCCCGAAAAGACATCTGGCATTGGAAGAGGGGAATTAATTCGCCGCAAATGGAATCAAAATAGTAAAATGCAAGAATGGAAGGAAAGAACAATCTTCAAGGAAAACCAAGGATGCATTACAAGAACGGAAGACGGCAGCGAATAGATAAACTTCGGATGCAACATACGATTTAGAAAATTGGATTTAAAGATTAATCTCGAGAAAGTAAGTTATATCGATTAATATAGAAGATAGAGGGTTTATCGTTAAACAGGAAAAAGAACGGTTTCATCGATTAAAAACATTGTTATCAATTAATAACGGATTTATCGATTGATATTGACCGTATATAGCATATCGCCAAAATCATTGACGGAGAGAAAAGTCGAGTACCAAAGAGAAGTGTTGCTTTCACTATAGCCAAGTGGAATTCTATCACGGAAAAACGATAATTCGAAATCTCTATGGATTAGTTTTTGATTCCTATCTCTTACGTATTACTCGACTTCCAGATCGAAAGTATGGCGGTGGTCCAGTCGAGTATAGAGTATGAATTCGAGGGAACAAGTGACTGGAAATGTCCGCAAGAAAATGAGAGACGAAAAATGCACGGAAGGCCTGTGGCATCAGAATAGGGGAACCTATTCGGCCCATGTCGGAATAAATAGAGGAAGGTCACGGATGGATAGCAAGAAGTATGTAACGCCAGGGAGTAGGGAAAAGGTAGGTATCGGGTGTATCGAATATCGATAATATGCGGTTTATTGATTATTATCGACAATATTGCAGCGACAGTCTTGAGAACAATATCGTCGATAGAGAAATCATCATATTTTAATGGGACATTATCTCTATTGTCGTCAAATAGAACATTTTCGCGTGCAATTGGAAGATGAAATTGAAAACACTTATAGCCCTAAAAGGCTAAATTAACTCGACAAGCAATCTAGTGATCCGGGTTCGGATACCGTTCTTGGAGGATGGTTTTCCCAAAGCGAAAACTGTCTTCTTTTCCTGGTCTGAGGGTCACATATTGTTTTGCACAACCAGGGAACTTCCAGACGCACCCTCGCCAGCAAACACTCCGACTACAGAGGGTTCTCGGAGAAAAGAAACCGCGTGGAAATTAGCACCACCCCCTCTTCAGAGAAGTCTCCCCCGCCCCACCTCCCCTTCCCATCCACCAGGATTACCCTAACATTGTTTGCAAGGCTTTTGATCTCTGCTCTCAATTCATGCTATCTAGGGTGTTGACTTTTGCAGTTCGTCTTTGCTAATTGGTTCTCCAAATAGTATAGTGTTACTAAAATCTAGAGGAAGCCAGGAATCCTTCCAATTGTGCCCTTGGTGGTGGTTTGTGTACATTTACTTCACACGCCGAGATGGGATTTAGCAACCCATCGTGAAGTTCGCATCGATGCCAGCCAATAGCCTCGGCTTCGTTCACTTGCAACACAAATTCATTTTCCACGGAAATAGACGGTAAACGGATGGTGGGGTGGATAGTGTACTGTTGACGACTCTGAGGAGGGTCAGGGTTCGAATCTCGGTCATTGCTGAAGTTTCCACATGAACCCCGATCCATAATCGGTGTGCCACGTGCAGTGAGTGCACTTCTGTGTCAGGTGGAACGCTTAATGATGTATGACCGCTTCGTACCTCCCATTTTTAAGAGTCGGCCCAACACCGACGCCCGGCTCCTCTCTCCAACCATTCCCTGAAGCGCCGCCCCCCATTCCCTTATCGGCGCTAGGGGTATTGGCAACGGTTGAAAGAGAGAAATCAAATCGCCAAACGACAGACGGAAACGGACACAAAATCAACGCCCTCTCGTCAAAGACTGCGCGCGCGCGCACTCGGGGGTGGTGTCGCAACAATGCCCCCGCAGTGTCGCAACAATGCTCGCGCGGCCTTGGCACAATAAACTGTTCGGGTCGGGGAATGCCTCCCGCGCCACTTGCGACATTCCATGCGACGGACAGATTTTTTCGTTTACTCGCGGGGGGAGGATTGCTTCTTATCGGTCGGCAACGCCCCCTCGTCCTCCGGCACTTATCTTCAGGGTGGCCTTCTCCCCGGAAGACCATGGGGGTGGTCACTCCGAGGGCAGCAGCTGAGGACTCAAAACCCGCTGCGCACACACGGACACAAACACCCGATTAGGGGCCGTCCAGATAAGATGCCAGTGTCTGGAGGACACTCCTCGACCCCCTCCCCCTTAGTCCGAACTGATCAGTTTTCATAGACCCCCTTCCCCACTCAGGGATATACTATAATACATACTCTCTCAGTCGTTCCCTTTCAATGGTAACTCTAAATTAAACTGTTTCGGTTTTGACAGTGCTTTCCCTTCGGGTAATGTATGTATATGTTCGGATCCGATACTTGAAAGAATATGTTCAGGCTGAAAAGGTTGGAATTTCGCCTCCGTTGTCAATTACCGTAACGGCATAGCGATAATTTTCCCTCACGTGTATTATTTGAGCAAACATGGGCCCAGAGGTGATTCTGTTAAAAAACTAAAACACCTACCCATATATATATAATATATATATATATATATATATATATATATATCTATATATATATATATATATATATATATATATATATATATATGACAGATCAAGGCGCAATACAAAATGTTTCAGCATCTCTACGAGAAAATAAAGAAAAGATAGTAACAACTCTCCACTAGATATCTTTTCCACTACTTATCCAGTGGTAAATAGTTACTATCTTTTATTCATTATGTTCGAAGTCCACCACGTCACGCCCGAAAACTACTCAATTTGATCTCTGCTGGAATTTAAAACACGAGTTTTAGAATGGAAAAAGCTCACCTCCGGTATGGCGGCATGGACAATTTTCTCCTCATGAAGGAGAGGATATTGACGAAAAATATTAGACACGATACGACTTCCAAAAGAACACGATTTGGTATTCGATTCGATGAACATCGATCAATTGTGAGTCGACTACTGTTTGCATTTGGAGCTTTACTTTCTGCAACCCGCAAACGTTGCGCATGGCAGGGGATGTTACGGCCACTATCCAATGGAGAAAATTAGCATTTGGGTCATGAAAAATATAAGAGGGCAATTTTGCAGGTTTTCATTTCGGAGCACTTCAGATTTTTATGTCTATTATTCTATGCTCTGATGGAATCTGCAATCAGGTGACCTGGATAATAGTTATAAAAAACGCATTGGATCCCGCAACGCTTTTTCTTTCACGCCATTTCTTATTGTGGTGTCGGCAACCATCGTACCTATAAATATAAATCTACACTTTACCCCCGCAAGCGGCCACAAGGACGTGTGGCAGGGGGTGTTAGGTCACTAGCCTATCCAATTCAATAATTAAAAAGTAAAATTAAACAGTAAAATCGACTCATTAAAAAGGGCCTGCTGTTATGCGACGCAGTCACTAATTACCAGGTAGCATTACAGTCATGCAGGACGGCAAATTCACCAATGCATTTGATCTACAAACTTATTAATTCATACGAAAAACGAAAATGACCGACATCCGCCGAAAGGGCGTCAGCCATTAAGTGAGTTAAGGAAGTGATGTAACTTGTATATTCCAAATTATTTTCAAGAGTGCCTATGTATTTCCGTTTTAGTGTTTCTTCCTTGTGTTGTTTTCGCAAATAGCGCACAAAAAACTAAATCTAACATGTGGTACCTTTGCTATAGTTGGAATCTGGCTCTGAGAATTCAAAAAACTAAAGTTTCTTATCCGAGATCCAGTGGTTAAATGGGTGATGCTTTGTTTTCTTTCCTATGAATTTTTCAAGGTTCTGGCGGATTCTTGTTCAATTGTTCAATGAGTGTTTTTTTCAGATGGATGCCGACAAGCTCGCTAGATACTCTTTACTGGTGACTTAATCAAGAAAAAGAGCACGCCTCCTTCACTTGTTCATTGTTACATTTGCCAACTATAAGTATACTTACGTTTGATGAAGGCCAGCTGTTTTAGCGCCCCGCCGCAAATTGTTTTCCCTATTTAAGATCGGATGCGATGGTGACACAAAAGTATTTTACGTGGTCTGCAACGATCATACGTACACATTATTTAGATTGCTAATTTAGTACCCTGAAAGCCATTGCTAGGGGGTGTAGCAGGGGGTGAATACAGACCACACTGACTTCGACCCGAATATTTTTACCCCTACCGCGGATGGATAATGTTATTCTCATCCCTTATCGTTCGTGGAAAAAATTAAATCTTAAATCTATTTGTTCTACACTTAATCTCTTTAATTTTATTGACTCGACCTGGCCTACCGTAGTAAGATTGGTGTATAATACATTTTCAGCATCACTGCTGAAGAGGCATCCTTTCAATTTATGCATTTAATCTGTAATTTAACCTTCGCTCCGGGAGTGATTCCCAGCCTTGATCCTCTAATATTTTGGATACGATACTAAGTTTATCATGACAACGTTTTACAAATCTAACTCCTCTACGCTGCACGCGATCCAATTGGGCAATCAATCAAACTTCGTAAGGCTCCCATTTATACTAGTAGCATATTCTAAATAACGCCTAAACAACGAAAGATAACATATTTCTTTGTCCTTTTCAACACATTTACTCGGTACTAATCTAATAAATTCTAATTTTTGTTAGCTTGTCCACGCATTCCCCGTATGTGTTTGACTTAGGAGAGGTCGCTAATGATGGGTAACGCCAACACTCACGCGTGATGGCGACGCCTAAGTATTTAATCGAGTCTACACATTCCATTTCGGTGTTTCTGATATAGTAGGGGTTAGTTTTTTTTTTAATTTTTAAGAAGTGCATGACCGTACAGTTAACAGTATGTAAATCTAGACCCCAATCTGTACTCCCAATATTGTAAAAGTCAATGTTCATTACCTGACGATCTTGATCCTTCGCTATCTCCCTGCGGATTACAATGGTTTTTAAGTCTTATTATACTTGTGTCATATGATTAATTATTCGCCTGCGTCAGCATCAAATTTTAGTGATACAGATTAAAGTATTACGCGTTAAACCTCGGCACAGACTTCTTGCAATAATCCAAAAGTCGTCCATTGTGACCAACTCCGTCGGTTCTTCACTACTGTTAGCGAACCAGGATGATAGTGCAATTACAGTCTGCTTCACTTTCAAGTCACATATTCCATTCTTGAGTACCACATCCTCGATGGAGATTCAAGATCAGTATCTTCAAAATTGTCGTCGAAGTATTCTGCGTAGTTCAAATCGCCGTCACTTTACTTCTTATCGGATAACAAATCGAGTGAACTAGGGGAGTTACGAGTATTATGTGAGAAAACGGTATTCATTGCTTTGACAGTTCTATCGCTAAATATACTTCAGATAAACTTACACACTAAGATACGTATATTATTATTAGGTAATCTCCCGGTTAAGGTAGGTTTTTGGATGGACACAACTACCAAACAAATATTTTATTACTCCTAACAAAACACAAAATCCATCATCCTACTCTATATCAGGTCCCTCTTCATCTCTGAGTACTTTTTTCCTCCCTTCATCCCGTCCAACATCCCTATCCTGTTCCTTCCCTTTCCGCGTTTGCCTAACATTCTCCCCTCTATTACAGTCTTTAACATCCCGCTGCCGGTCAATACCCCCTTCAGCCACTTTTCCTGCCTCCATAGGATTGCTCCCAACAAACCCCTCTCTTCGACCACCATACCAAGTACTTCCTCATTTGTTTTCTTCTCTGTCCATTTCACCTTCTCCATTCTTCTCCACACCCACATTTCAAAAGCCTCCAGTCTACGTCTATCCTCCTGCTTCAATGACCACGTTTCCGCTCCGTACATAGCTACGCTCCATATCAAAGTTTTTACGAGTCTTTTCTTAACATCCTTACTCAACGTCCCCGTCATCAACTCTCTCCTCCTTGTGAAAGCCTCTTTGCCTAGCGCAATTCTTCTCCTTACGTCCTTACTACTTTGACCGTGTTGGTCCAAAACACTTCCAAGATACGTAAACTGTTCTACCTGCTCTAGTTCCCCCCCCCCTTTTTCAATGTTTATCTTAGCCTTTTTCTTTCTCGAAAATCGCATAACCTTTGTTTAAGATACGTATATATACTACTATACTTACTAATATACATTCAAAGCTATACTTACATAAATTAAGGCAAGTCACATATTATTCATAAAACCTACATTTCGCCTTATTTATTGATAAAAACTGCACTGTGGTTCTGCGGCAGCCAATATCCAACTGATCGTTTCAAATATCGCACTGAGAAACTCATAAAAATATTCGGGACAATGCGCCATTTTCCTCTTCAAGACAAAAAAAAATCGAAAACACAGGGTCCTTCTAAAAATTTGCATCGCCGGAGTTTTTTCACGCAAGAAACCCGCATCGTCCACGAGGACGCACACTGAAGATGGATTTTTTATTAATGGCTGGTTACGGGAAAACCATTGAGGAAAACGCAGCCATTAAAACTTTCAGTGGAAAAGTTATATTTATAGATCCATTGTTGAAATTCTCAGAATATCTACCCCGGTGGATTGATTGTTCGACATGAGGGCAGGAGGGAAACACCCCAAACGAGCACGTTGCATAGCAATTCCATGGCGCCGTTCATACCTGTGGCGGAAGCGTGCGGGGAGGGCCCGGTGTTGAGGTCCAGGAAGGCCCCCGTTCCCATGGTGACCTTGAGATCCCCGGGGGCGAAGCAGCAGGACCCGAAGAGGGAAGCCGACTGGTCCGAGACCTGAGCGGAAAGAAAAAAGGGGAGGAGGATGAGAAACCGGCGCTTTAGAGAGAGAGGGGTGGGGGTGAGATGAGGGAGACGAGAGTTCTCCGAAGCAGCAGTTCTCCGCTAAGGAAGAAACTCTTGAGCCTCAAAAGGGGAGTTGGGCGGGGGGTGTTAGGGCACCAGGCATAAATATGCACTTTCACTCTAACTTAAATAAAAACAAACGCTTCTCTTTTTTCTTTTGATCTAATTTATGTCATGCCTGCCAAACTAGTAGCCATGAAGGTGTAAGGTGGAGTGTTCTGCGACGATAACCTCCCTAACGTCATTTTGTTTTATCTTTTTTATGTATATCTACCCTGCAAGCAACCGCCAGGGTGTGTGGCAGGGGGCGAATGCACACCAGAATAATACACATCACTTAGCATGTCCTGAAAGAATTAAAACCCAATTATAATTCAAATGGTAGGTGAAGTGGTTTCACGTCCAAATTACCTTTGATGTTCTGTCTTACTGTTTTGAGGCATTTTAAATATTGCACCGAAGCATGAGTGTTAATGTAGTGTCAAACTAAAAAAAGTGCGTATTGATAAAGATAGTGAATTTCAGATAAAGAGCAATCCCCTCCCGAACTCTTACTGCATTGGGCACACAGAAATGGAATGTGTAGACTCCATTAAATACCCAGGCGTTACCCTAACTCACGATATCTCCTGGGCGAAACACATACGAGGAAATTGTAGACTAGACAAACTAACTAAAAGTTAGGATTTATTAGAAGAACACTGGGTAAATGTGATGAAAAGGTCAAAGAGAAATGTTATCATTCGTCCGTTAGGCCTGATTTAGAATATGCTTCTGGGATACTCACGGAGTTGGATTAATTAACGAATTGGATCGCGCGCAGCGTAGAGGAGCTAGGTTTGCAAAACGTTGTTATGATAAACTTAGCAGCGTATCCAAAATATTAGAGCAGCTAGGCTGAGTATCACTCACGGAGCAAAGGTTACATTACAGTTGAGGGTAGAGAAAGAAACTTTGCACTTTCACATAAAGATTTATAACTCCACACGACCATGGTTTCGATATTGTGCATCATCAACAGGTGACATACATGAAAAATGATGCGCAGCACCCGATGATGGTGCGCATAATCGAAACCATGGTCGTGTGAAGTAATTAATCAGTATGTGAAAGTGCAAAGTTTCTTTTTCTACCCTCATCATGAAGGCATTCCACAAAGTTAAGCCTAAAACTGTTATGTTAAATTACAGATTAAATCTCTTGGAATTGGAAGGACTTCTCTTTAGCAGTGATGTTTAAAATGAATTATTACCCCAATTGCACTACGGTAGGAGAGATAATGTAAATAAAATTAGAGAGATTTAAGTGTAGAGCAGATAGATTTAAGATGTAATTTTATCCACGATAGATAAGGGATCATAATAGCATTGTCCGACCGCGGTAGGTTCATATTTGGGTCAAAATTAGTCTGGTGTGTATTCACCCCCTGCCACACACCCTAACGGTAGCTGGCAGGGTACTAAAATAAAAAAAGAAAACTTATTATCCAACTCGTTTGCGACTCAAGCAGTTATTCACGCATTAAATATACCGGCTCTTCTTTATTTCAATTCTTATTTATTTCCTTTTGGCATTTTTACCAACTATCATCTTGCGCTCTTTTGTTAGTAACATTTACTCTCTGAAGTCACAGTCACTCCCGCTTCTGGCTGGGGGTTGCGTAAGACTTAGAAGGAATTAATCATACGTCTGACCTAAACTCTTTCCCGTCGATCGCATAGTTTTATGTCAAAGTGAGGTGTTCTTTCATGCACAGAAACATGGCCCGCCGCGAGTACGTGCGTGTGTCATGGTTTTGCGGAGTGGCGATCACGTTGCCGCTTTCTAAAATAATAATCTTTTTAGCGGAAGATTAATTTTTTAAATTTTTTGTGCTTGCATTTTTTTCATTTATGGCGTGGGATCAAGATTATCTCTCCGGATTTCAATTTTCTATGCAGAAAAGTTGATCATTGCGTTCTGTTTTATCTCGAATATATCACGACTCTCGATTTGAGAAAGGTTTATTTATTTTACCTATGCACCAAAAAAAATTGGGAATTTGAACTTAAATTGAAACAGACAATCAATTAAAATTCATATTGTGAGATGCTCAAAAATACGAATTTGAATCACCCATTATTGCATGGTTGTGAATGGAATAGTTTTAGTCGACTTTTGTGAAATTTTGCTAAACTTAGTTTGAAACGAAAAGAACCGATTTTGGTGCGCTTGCGATATGGGAGTCAAACACTATCCGGGGCGAATAACTGTCCAGTATACTACATGCCACCAAGTTAGCTTGAGTTTTAGAAATAAGTGACCCGATGATGTTTTTTCACAGAGATTTGCTATCATTGCAGAATTATTTTGATTCGAAACGATCGAATCGATGCAAACGTGAATCAGGCCAACAAAAGGTTTTACAAGGAAAGACAGTTATCAAAGGCGCAAGTGTCCATTTGTGAGTCCTCTGAAGAGAGTCTAAAATGTAAAATGGGACTATCAAATTCGCATGCAATTTGATTCAGTCAGTAAGTAAAAACTGCTGCTCATTTTATTAATCTTTAACCTTGTCGTCGCATTTCCACAATACTCTCCTATTACATATTACTTTTTTCTGGTTTGCCGATACATTGTATTCCTGTTATATGTAACATCCAGGAGAGATCTCGAGTAAGGGTATAACCTAATTATTTAATGGATATTACACTTTCTATTCTGTATCTTTGATACAATAGGTATTCGGGAGGGAGCAGCTCTTTTTCCATAAATTCATCACTACGCACTTATTTAAGTTTAATTATCATCGCCAAGGATCACAATAGCGTTGTTTAGTATTCAGGTCATCCGCTAAAGCTGCTTTATCCTCAGGATTACAAATATCTCTGTAAACCACTGCGCCTTTGGCAAATAAGCGTATCTTAGTCGGGATTACAGAGTTAATATCATTAACGTAAAGAAGAAATGTCATAGGTATACCTAGATGTTTTATCTCTCTATATGTAACCTTGTGAGTAGCCTGCCTGCAACGAGATACTTTTCAAAAGACTTTTTATCACCAGAAAAGCGTATCCACTGCAAAATATGTTCTACCGAACTCAAAGTTTCATGAAGCTAGTTCCTTATGTGAGCTGGTGTTGATCAAGTGTAGATCAGATAGATTAAAGATGCTATTTTTTCCACAAATGATAAGAAATCAGAATATCAATATCGGTCCACAGTGAGGGGGAAAAGTATTTTGGGTCAAAAGTAATCATATTGAATCATAATTACATTGTTAGACCGCGGTAGGGTCATTTTAGAGTAAAATTATTCTGTTTTGTATTCACCCCCTGCCACACACCCTAGCGGTGGATTGCAGATCACCAATTATCAATGAATGTATGAATCTATACTACATTTCCATTTGGGTAATGACGGGGGTTTCCCGCGGCTGTGATGTCACGAGCGCGTAATTGTCGACCATCCCCTATCCTCCCTCCCGTAGTACAACCCCGTGCATTGTCCATGAATCACTCGGACGTCCTACTCCCTCCTCCCACCTAGCGCGTCTCCCCTCGGGAAGGGTGCGGTGCCTGTCTGCCCCCGACAGCCAGCCAGCCAGCCTGTCTGGCCCCCGGGGCCTGGTGGTGGCGCCTCACGCCGTGGCACGCGACGGTAGTCGCCAATCGAACGGGCGCCTGGCGGAGATGTGGGGGGGACGCGCCCGCCTTCGCGTCCAAAAATGAAAATATATTAGCGCACGCCAATAATAGGAGCAAAGAGAGCGGTAACCATTGCGGAACTTGGAGCACTCTAAACAGAAGTGATACCCGTTTTTATTTATTTATTCATGTTAGTACCCTGCAAGCCACCTCTTTGGTGTGCGGTAGGGGTGGTATACACACCAGACTAATGTTGACCCGAATATGACCCTAACGCTGTCGGACGATGATATTCCAATCCCTTATCGTTCTTGGAAAATATGACACTTTAAATCTATGTTCTACACCTAATATCTTTAATTCTAATGACATGGTCTCTCCTACCGTAGTACGATGGGGGTAATAATACATTTTCAACATCACTACTAAAGAGACTTCCTTCCAATTTATGCAAGACCTTCAACCTGTAATTTAGCCTTCGCTCCGTGAGTGATTCACAGCCTCGCTGCTCTAATATTTAACAGATCGAAGAGCTATATATATATATATATATATATATATATATATATATATATATATATATATATACATATATATACATATATCTTATATATCTTCTTTCTTATGACTTCTATATCTTCAGATGAAGACGGATTGTTTCCGTCGAAGCATCAAGAAATAACGTGTGAGTGTTCTTCTTTTTTTGTGTTTCTATATTGTGTGTTACTGTGTATTGTACTATTCGGCACTTCCGTGTTACGTCTACGAAAGCATATATATATATATATATATATATATATATATATATATATATATATATATGAAATTAGCAATGCAATGCAAAGTATTAAGCAATAAGCATTAATAACAAGTAATGAGCAATAAGTTTAGAAATAAATAGCAAGGAATGTAATAAATACACAAAGATGCAATTAGGGTAAATTAAGTAGGATCATTAATGTAACAGAGAGCTTATAGTTAAAGGATAGCAAGTAAATCATAAATAAACCATTAGAGTTACCAAAGCAACGATGATAAAATTGTATAATAAATGTCTCTGTAGACTTAATAAGGGTAAGCATATGCAGGAATCCTCATAATGTATTGTATTTTATAATTCCAATAAAACGACATTTTCCTTGAATGAGCCATGAAATTGAATAAAAATTGGTTCCGAACCAATCGCCCAGGTAGGACAAAACGCCCACAGTTTCCTCCATATTTTATCGAGAAAGAGGACATCTCCCCGGGACAAGCGTCTTCAGGCGATAAATGTCGGGGTTTCTTAATGCCCTTTCGAAAGGAAAACACACGCATACGCAAGCGACACGCCCGTGCCCTTATTCCGTGACCCTCCACCTTGTCCTAAATTGCGTCAATCGCAACTCAACGCTCTCCCCCCCCCCCCCACACCCTACGTACATAAATGTCACGTAGGAAACGCTCTTCGATTGAAATTTCTGATCCAACCATCCGCCCATTATCCTTCTAATTCTAATCTCTACTATTGGCCCTCCAATCTCATTCCTTGCACGCGCCGAAGGTAATGATTGTACAGGCGAGTGATCTGAACCGGTCCGTTTGCGACCAACCACGTGCGTGTGTTGCAGATGAAGGGTAATGATGAGCCTGGCAGATGAGGGAATGTAACGCGCAAGGAAATTCATTGAATCAGCAGTTTAAATTTTGACGAATTATCGATTTTTTGAAAAGTCTCGAGGACAAAATTAACAATTAAAATGTAATTCTGTAACCCTGGGTAACAAAAACTATGAGAGATAGAGAAGGAAATTAAGTGTGCACTCATAAGAATAAATCATAAACAATTTTAAGTGGTCCTGCCCTTAAGTAAAAATGCTGTGGGGCTTCTAAACATTACACCAGAGCATCCTTTGAATGTTAACGAATCCAATTAAATATTGATAACTGTAATTTTCACTTATCTTTTCCAGTAATCTGTCCGTCAACAAAACTAATAGGCTCTGATATACTTTGCTGGTATCTTAAATAAAAAAAATATTTAAAAAGTCAAAGAATACCCTAATTTTTTTAAAGACTTATATTTATCACACTATCGTAACAAGTTCGTTTATGTATTAAAATGCACACGCCTTTCCTCGTTATTTCGGGAACTAAAATGTGTATAAAGTCCCGAAATGTTCCCAATTTTTTGTCATGAAGGAGAAAATTGCGCCGGGACTCAATTGTGTTGGGCAACTTTTGTTGCATTCATTAGTTTACACTTAAAATGGATTTGCTTGCATTGGCTGCCAAAGAGGCATTATGTATCGTGATTGTATGCATTAAAATATCCTATAGGTATATGTATGCCTATCTTTCAACATATATTTATAAAATAAAATATAATTTTGAAATTGATTTTTACAAGCAAAGAATATCATTGCTATCTTCCTTAGCAATGGTTAATAAACATTTCACTATACGGCCTCGATTTGACTGAATTTTGTAAATAAACTTTTAGGAATGTTAGAAACTTCGTTGAACAGGAATATTATGAACTATTGATTAAAAATAAATGTTGATTTTGGGTTCACAAAGCTAACTGAAGGAATGTTTAGATTCGTGGATCCGTACTTCGCAAATACTGAACCATCTTCAAGACGTCCTACAATTTCGCAAGACAGTTCGTCGCACTTTTATCAAAGCTTAAATTCGTTGATACATGCCTGCCTCGCGGCCTCCCCTCCCCAATTACGTCACGCTCTTAATCCACGCTCGCGTTATACTATTGGCAATGCTTATATCGGAGGGTCGTATCGTATGCATACTTAATGTGGCCGGCCTCGCCTCTAAATACCACTCACTCTCGAACGGACGGATGTTGCAGTGAAAGAGGATGATGGGTCTGGCCACCGTCATCCAATCACGGGAACGGCGAAAGTTCAGCCGGAACGAAACACACGAGTTAATGTCATTTGCCAGCCGCGAGCACAGAATGAATGACTTGGTGAGGAGTCCCGGGCAAAAAAGGAAGGAATAAGTGGCTGCTCGCTTTTTTAAACGTCGGAGAAATATATGTTATAACGTATATTTCTCCCCTCTAATGGCTAAAATAATAAAATAACGCCTATACCTAAAATGCGTACTACAGGATCAATTTGCAAGTTTTAAGCAAGAGAGTATAATCATCGAAATACTGAGGATACGTGGAATCGCTTCCTTGAGATCTCGCGCTCAGCAGTCAACAAATTCATTTTCAGTAAATGTATAAAAGATAGCACGGAACCTAGATGGTACAACGCGGAAGTAAGCAAATGTCAGTAGCATTGCGTCGTCGAAGACTATGTCGCGACAAGATGAATAATAATAGGGATGATATCTCTAATGATAAAATAATTGAGATCACTTATGATTACAAGATATCAAGGGTGAATGCCAAGAGTGAATTTCGGAAAGCGTTAAGCGAATTCAAAACGGCTAGTTTTACATATGAATCCGGCGTTAGCCTACTCTAATCGTAAGGCGCCTAGGGGTCCGCAGTTTAACGCCCCAACCGATGGATGTCGTGCTCACTCAAAGTGCTCTCCACAAAACACCACAAGAAGGAATAGAGATACCACTGAAAATATCTGTCGTCACCAGGATTCGAACCCGGGGCCTCTCGGTGGGAAGCCGGTACGTTAGCCACCACACCATTCCGATCCCATTATTGCTCAAGGGTCTAGAACTATGGGGAGTGAGAGTTTTTTTTCCAAATTCGCTTGGTAATAATGCGCCATAGTTGCATGGCGGTCCTTGCAGTCCACTCGAGTTCAAATCAGTTCACAATGAATTAAAAAGTAGACAATCTGAAGCCTGAAGGATATTCGTGGGGGCGGCTCTGTTATAGCTTCAAAATAAAAAGAAGGACACAAAAAACAAATAAGAAAAAATACTCTTTTTTAAACAGAACTATAATTGATTGGAACCAGCTGCCTGGAGGTTTGTTTAAGCCCTTTCCATCCAATTTTAGGAGTTTTAAGAGGAAATGTTAAGCAGCCACTGGGTAATAAACTTCACTGTAGTTTTGAAAATATTGTTTGTATTTGATGTGGACGGCATTTAGTATGTGATGTGGAAGTTTGTTTGTATGTGATGTGGAAGTGTGATTGTATGTAAAAATATTTTGTCTCTTATCTGTTTTTATATGTGTTCGTATTTAATTTTCGTTGTAAGAGTTATCTTTGACCTAACTTGACCGTTGCCACCAGGAAATTCGCCTAATTGCAACGTAATTGTGTAAATAATAAATAAATAAATATTATGTCTTGATAACTTAACGTAACGCGAATGGTGGCACAGAGATCGCATCTTACATCTTATTTCAAAACGTGGGTTAATTTCTGGACATCCCTTGCTGACAACTCGCGGGATTTTCTATTGCAGCGCACATCTTAACAGTTTGCAGTGGGCAGTGTAGAAGAACCACCGCCTGCACACTACCACAACCGAATTTGTACTGAGTGTAGGGACATTTAGACACCAAAATGGTGGCTCCAACTCTACCCACCGCCACGCTAGGAAGAACTGTAAGTTACTTTCTGGTCAGTCCTTGTACTAGTCGAAGTCATTAAGTCGCCCAATCACGGGCGAGTACCTGTTCTTCAAGTTCTCCAATCACATACGATGGAAAACAATGGAATCGGTTTATTCTAAATAGCAAACAAAAGAGAGTAATGAGTTTACGTGAACGGCAACAAACAATAGAATTTAGCAATCGAAACAATGAATATTAGAAATTAGTTCCATTCTGCAATAGAGAAGCGCTATTTAAAATGTGCTCAGTTGGTTCAAAAACAAAACATTCAGCTTAAGATGAACTTCTTATCGGTTGATGCAATAGAAGGGAAACGTTTACTTGGAAAATATACGCCACAGTTAAAAATTGCGAACTTTTCAATAGACGTCAATGCCAAATTATACAAGCAATGTGTTTACAAGCAAAGAGTCCGTGAATTAAACTACCTACTTGTATATTTATGAATATAAATATTTGTACTTAAAAAAAATACGCTTCAATTGAACGGAATACGAGACGGATGAAAAATTAAGACGGCATTCCTGAGCAGGAGAGTGGCTAGTTTTTTCGAAGATATTCCCTTCCGCGTTCACAGCGCACATACTACGTAACGTAATAGTGGAAGTAGCGGCAGGTATATGTGTGAGCCCGGTGTGATGCCCAATGTGTCTGCCAGCGTATGCTTCTTCTGCGTATGCATGCTTCTCTACAACTGGAAAAATATAAGAGCAGCTTGGCTGGGAATCACTCACGGGACGAATGTTAAATTACAGAATGAATCTGCACAAATTGGAAGGATGTCTCTTTAGCAGTGATGCTGAAAATGTATTATTACCCACATCGTACTATGGTAGGAGAGATCATGTCTATAAAATAAGAGAGATTAAGTGTAGAACTGATAGATTTAAGGTTTCATTTTTTCCGCGAACGATAAGGAATAAGAATAATATTGTTCGACCTCAGTAGGGTCGTATTCAGGTCAAAATTAGTCTAGCGTGTATTCAACCCCTGCCACACATCCTAGAGGTGGCTTGAAGGGTACTAGATTTAAAAAAATAAAATGGCCTCGCTCTTATGCTGGAGAGAGACACTGGAATATATTCTTTTAAATGTTAGTTTCACTTCTCCGTGTTACATATTTTACCATCACATGGTGTGAGCATTGATTACGAGTATTACTTTTTTACGTAGTCATTTCCAAAATCTCTATTTATTCACCGGCACGCCGAGAATTTGGGTAAAGTATAAAATCGTTACGTCACAATTCATTACCTAACAGACGCTCCGTCCTATTAGAGTGAAGTAGTAAACCTATCGCAGCCCAAGTCGCCGCCAGACTTTGCAGGTCAGCACAGCACGCGTTTCACCTACCCGCTATACTCGGCGTGCCGGGGATTACCTACAGACCTTTTGGAAATTATAGCAGTACGCATGCGCGGATGGCCACAGCAATCTGACCCTTCATGCGATGTGACCTAGAGACCTCCTCACACTTTTCTTACGAAAGAGCCGTGTAGCAGGTGAAGGCATACTCTTTGTTGTTTAATGACTCTCGCACGTTGGAGGTGTTATTATAACGGGTGAAAAGGTTTTCCAAGACATTTAAAGAAAACGCGTGTAATGGCAAAACATTGAATTGAGCGGGTGTATGCACACAAATCCGAGTAAGATTCAAATTGGAAATAATATTTCGCCCCAGCCGAAATTGGAACCCAAGACCACTTGTTTTCCTCCCTAGTGTTTTGATCTAAGCAAGAGCTATTTGATCTAAGGAAGAGAACTTCACGTCGTAAGAGAACACAATCAATATGATACGCGGGGAGTGTAACAGAGCCCCTAGGTAGCTTTACGAAGTTGGTTTAGTGGCCGAATTGGATCGCATGCAGCGTAGAGGAGCTAGATTTGTAAAACGTTGTTATGATAAACTTAGTAGCGTACCCAAAATATTAGAGCAGCTAGGCTGGGAATCATTCACGGAGTGAAAGTTAAATTACAGATTAAATCTTTTGCATAAATTGGAAGGATGTCTCCTTAGCAATGATGTTGAAAATGTTTTATTACCCCCATCGTACTGCGGTAGGAGAGATCATGTCAATAAAATTAGAGAGATTATGAGTGGAACAGATAGATTTAAGATGCCATTTTTTCCACGAACGATAAGGGATTATAATAACATTTTCCCACCGCGGTAGGGTCGGGTGTGTATTCACCCCCTGCCACACACCCTATCGGTGGCTTGTAGGGTACTAAAATAAATATAGAAATAGCTTATGCAATAGACCAAATTTTTCGAATATAGAGATCGTGGGTTCGGATCCCGGTCCATGTAAATGATTTTCTTGAGCTGTGCAGTTCAAGAATTCGTATCAAAATATGGAAGAAAATATGAGAGGCGATTCTCTAGCCGTATTGCATTCCAGCCATCCCCCCTACTCCTAGCGCACGTGACTATGCATGCACGAACACCCGCACGCATGGACATATTCCTCAGCCCCTCCTTCCCCCACAATGCAGTGAGCGCGTTCAATTTCTCGCATGCCGTCTCCTCGGGGTCTGCGTATGACATTAGCCGCGCATTAGCGCGCGCGCGCGCGTGTGTGTATATTTATATATGCATGTCGCAGGTGTGCGTTAGGCCCTTTCTTCTTCCGCATACGTATTCCTCCCCTCTGCCCGCGGCGCGGGTGGAGGAATGGAGAGACAAAGAGTCGAGAGATGGCACTCCTTCGGCGAAGGAGAGACACACTCCAGATCCACGAAAGGTCAAATTCTCTCCCGTTTCTTATTCTATGGAGAAACATGGGGAGAGACGTTGGCTTCCATAAAAAATAATTAGGAGAAAAAAGAAGCGGTCCACTTCAGAGGATTCCCCGTGGTACCACTCCCACTTTCAATAGTCGCCGAGGAAAGCCACCTCGGGCGTCAGCGGCGACAGAATTGTCGGTTAGCTTCCATTATCATTCCACTATGTCCAACCAGGAAAATGCATCAACCACAAGCAATCCTTAAATAAGGTCAACACTTCACAACATGACAGCCTAAACCTCAGTTAGGACAAAACTATGTTCACCGCTAACAAAAGCAATGCATCGTTAGGGCGACTGTGACCTCAAATCCACCGTACTGTGCGAACCAGGTTCCGGAATCGGAATTACTACCTTGATCAAAAATTTCCCGGAATTTATTCAGAAAATTAAAAATACAAGTTTATTCATCTAAATCTATATTGTCCCCTTCAAAGTAATCCCCATCGACTGCAACACACTTATGCCAGCGCTTGATCCAATCCTCGAAACATTTTTTATATTCGGTTTTCGGTATGTCCATCAGTGCTTCCTGCGATTTTTCCATTACTTCCTCTCGGCTGCTAAAACGCGTTCCCCGTAATGGTTTTTTAACTCGATTGAACAGAAAGAAGTCACAGGGAGCCAAATCAGGTGAATTCGGTGGCTGTTGGATGGTATTTGTTGCATTTTTCGTCAAAAAATTACGAATAATGATAGCACTGTGCGACGGTGCGTTATCATGGTGCAAAATCCACGAGTTTTCTGCCCACATTTCTGGTCTCTTTCGGCGAATTGCTTCACGCAAACGTCTCATAACGCCCAAATAATATTCTTTGTTTACTGTCTGGCCTTCTGGCAAAAATTCATGATGCACTACACCGTTGTAATCCATGAAAACCGTCAGCATTGCCTTCTTTTTTGACTGAAAACGACGTGGTTTTTTTGGTCTCGGCTCATTTGGTGAACGCCATTCACTTGCCTGATGTCTGGATTGCGTGTCGTACTCATAAACCCACGTCTCGTCTCCAGTAATGATCCTTTTGATGAATGTGGGATCGGGTTCAGCCTCGCAAATCATGTCTTTTTGCGACGTCAACACGGTCTCTTTTTTGCATGAAATTGAGGTCTTTTGGCACCAACTTTGCTGCTACACGACGGAAACCCAAATCATTAACCACAATGTCTTGGGCGGATCCATAGGCCAATGTTCAAGTCCTCCGCTATTTCTCTGATGGTTAATTTGCGGTTATTGACCAACATTTCTTTTACTTTATCAATTTTTTCACCGACTTTCGATGTCGATGGTCTGCCACTGCGTTCATCATCTTCGATTGACTCACGACCACTTCTGAACCGCTCGTGCCACTGGTAAACAACCGTTTTTTTTAGAGAATCGTTGCCGAAACACTTTTCCAACATTTCCAACGTCCGTGCGCCACTAAATCCGTTTTTTACGGAAAATTTAATACAAGTTCGTTGTTGCAAATTTAAATCTATTTCTGCAATTGTAAAAAATCGCCAACACACACAGAGATAGATGTACTCTTGGCTACGTAACTTTTGCAAATGTCAAGTTATGACACTAAGATTTAAAGGGAATATCAACAACAGATGTACCAATGTAACAAAAAAAACAGAACTCAAATCGGAACGATGGGAGCGCCACACGGTGGTTATTCCGGGAACTTTTTGATCAAGGTAGTATATAGCAATTATTTCTCAGATTGTCACGACAGGAGGCATTCTCAACCAATATAGATGAGTAAATTCCCCCTCAATCCTCTCGGGATAGCAACCCGAGAATGATTGGTTTGTAGCAGCTCTCTAATCTATTACTCTATAACCTTCCTACCGGAAAAAACACTCCATATAAAGTAAATTCCTAAAACTCAACATCACCGATCCCACCTATCATCACTTCAAAATGCATTCCATGCCTCCGGTGGAACCTGCTTCCCAGGGAGAAGTAATAAAGAAACACTAACTTTCCACTGCTCTGATCTCTCTTCATCGGCTCCTTGCACCAACATCTCCGTCACCGAATTTACGCGAAAGAGTCATATTCGATTAGACGCTTAGACTTCGGAATGGGTCGATCGATTCGATGTTTTTAGCGCGTGCATCTACAATTCTCCCAGTGGCACGGCGAAGGGACTTCCATTTTTTTCAAATAATTATATTGACTGTTTTCATTAATTGTATTATGTTTGACGGTACAACGATACATTTCAAGACGACTGATTTTTACACTTTGGAAATAGTTGTAATGTAATGCGCATTAAGCGGATGACTACGTTAAAAGTTAGTACTATCGCGGCATCTCCCATAATTTCTTTGAATTTGTCAGAATTAAGTGTGAGAATGTCTCAGAAACACGTAAATGATCCCTCATTCTTGGGTATATTTGTAGTGTGAAGAGGGGCATTTGAAAAACGAGATTACTCTGAGGAGGAGGGATTGGTGTGCTCTTTCCGGGCGCTCATACAATCCTCTGCCTCGATCGGAGAATCGGATTGCCGCCTTGGAATACGACCCTCAAATCTACAGCGGTTTTTTCTCTTGGCCACCTAACGAACAAAGCCCAAATTACTTTCCACTAGGGGTTTCGGTAGGAGTAACGGAACGGGTCGGTTGTCAATTGTCGCCCAGTCCTATAGTTACTTTCATGTGAGGATACAATTTGCCCATATATATTCGCGCCGACGCGTTGCCTGCAAGACTGGACCTGTCGCGTGAACGGCGATCGTAGTCCTAACTCGAACGCCGGTGGGTCTGCCTGGCGGCACAGCCCGTGATGCACTCTACTGTTGTTGCTTGCTTCCGCCCGGTTCGAGGCGATTGTGATTTTTGGAGGGTATGTTACTCTGTTTCTGGTATACACAAATACTTACCTTGATTATATGTATATATAAATATTATATATATATATATATATATATATATATATATATATATATATATATATTATTTTTTCCCTCCGTCGACATCGGCAAGACTTTCGGGAAGTCAAAGAGATAGGAAAGAATTCGCACGTAATATGAAGCTAGGACTATTTATTCTTTCTACGTCGGCGTTGCACTTAAATGGTTTGCATATACGTTATCGAAGTCTTGCGTTCAATCCTCGTGCTTCAGTGTTTCCTAATCCACTAAAAATGCTGTTCATTCAACGTAACGGGTAGCTGTCCTCTTCGTTTAATCCCGAAATCGCTCCGTATCTGAGAAGTACAGCCATTCCGTAACTTGGACACGGAGGGATATTGCCAAGTTCGCATGTTACGGCCTCCACAGAGAAGCTTCGCAAACACTCATCAGTCTGAGACAAGAACATAGACGTACTGCAATGTTCCCCTTCTCCTTGGATTCCTGTCTGCAGCCCCTGGCAGTTCCAAGCGCCATGCTCCGAAGCCCTAACCTCCTCCTCTCCGCCCGGCCACTCCCCATTCCACTCTCCTCCTCATACGTGCCCAGGTCACGAAAGAACAACTCTGGCGGCGTCAATCGCCTCTTTCGATAAACTAGTCTTGGAATTTTTCACCTCGCTCATAATACGGTTTCCCGAAAAAATCCCCAAAGATTTCAATGAACTTAAGGTCAGCGTCGCGAGCGACGCCATAGTCGGCCTAGCGGGTTTTCTCAGTTAAAAGAAATTTTAATTCATTTAAAAATATTCCGATGAAAGCCTTGAAAATACCTTGAAGAAAAAAGTATTTATTTGAATAAAATACACTCAAGCATACCAACATCCTTTGTATCATCAGCAAGAATAAACCAAAATCATATATGAGAACATGGATTGTGAGGGAAGTATTCAAAGATCCAACCATAATTCACATTGATAAAAAAAAATAAATTTCCCTCGCCAATGAGTTCAGTATATTCATCCCATTGTGTTCCACGATGCTCGCATATCTCCATGGACACAATAGAAGAATAAACCGCCTTGTTTCAGGTTTGATGGTATTGAATTTGACATTATAATAATGAACAAATACACTAGTAGTAGCCCTTTTCCACTAGATATTTTTTAAAATCACGACCGGATTCGATGTACTCCATCATCTTTAGCTGAAAGTATTCAAATGAAGCTGAAGATGATGAAGTACATCGAAACAGGTCGTGTTAAAATAACATGAGGAAAATTGCCACTATTTGTTCATTACAATATATCAAGTTACAGGAACATATCAGAGATTGAAAACGGAGGAGGAAGAGAAGAAAGTTAGCGGGGTTAAGAAATTTTTTATTCATATTCTGTCGTTTTATTCGACAGGGTCGTCGTTTTAGGTTGGGATTAGAACTGCAGCAGTGAGTGGGTCCATCGAAAACCTGGCCTTAAGGACACGACTAATAAGTATCACTCACGAAAGGGTATTGGATCATGGGGAGCGATGGTCGTGACTCGATTCCGTTTCTGTTCATCACAGAACTTATCTAACAGCTTAGTTTATGAAAGTTCAAATTGTAAGGGTCATTTGCTTTTATTCTTGAAAAATGGGATAACATTTCCTCCAACAAGTTTTAGGAGTAATGATTTTCCATTGAGGTCATGACCTCCGTGACCCATTCACACTGAACTCCCCACCGTAGGCACATCCTGAGACAAGATGAATTCACTAGGGCAGTGGCAGTCACTTGGTGAGGCGACCGACTGCTGGAGAGGTCACCTCTACCAATTAGGAAATGATAAGGGTATAATTTAGTAGGGGTAGGATTTTCAGAGAATGGGAGAACTATTTTAGCATTGTTTCATCGATCAAAAATGGCTATTGATCTGTTTCTTCGCTATGTTATACTTGATGAGTCATTGATCAGACACTTGCCAGTGGTTGAAATTTAAACGTGAGCTGCCTTATGTACCAATTTATGTTACAACCCTTCGTAATTGCTTCCCTGGAGTCATGCAGATGCTCAAAATTTCCCAAATTATTCGATAATGACCTCTAATTCAAACTGCACCTAGGCTTAGGAGCTCTCTAAACTCTTAAAAATGCTTATAAAAATGATGCCATCATCTTTGTCCCTCATCCCTGAACCTTGGACCTTAATCTTCCGGCGCAAATCGAAGAATGCCGTGTACGTATAGCTCAGCGCGCGTCCTAAAGCGCAACAGGTGGAAGCGCGGCCATGCCGGTATGGACGGGATGGGGCCCGCGAGTTGGGTTCTGCCCGGAGGAGAATCTCGCGGGCAGGCCAAGGTCCCCCCAACCCACGCAGCGCAGCGGCCGTCTTCGGAACGACCATGCTATGCGATTGCTGCAACAACAATCACGTCGCTCCTTTAGATGACACTTGCAACTCGGTAGAAACGTTGATCCACAAAAAAACATCAGATGCAGCCAAAATCTAATGCGTGTGTGACACTATCGCATCGCTGCGATTGTCAACGATCTTAAGTATCATTTTCACTTTTAAGATCAAACGCAAATTCCAGGGATATTTACGGTGAAATTTATGATTTTCCGGATCCTCATTCGATAAAGGCTGACATTATGGCCTAGTGAGTGAGTGGGGTAGGGTTTCTGATCAGAGGGTTCTGGGTTCAAAAAACCCATATTAGTGTCTATCGAATGTCGCTCGATGTCGTACTTAATGTTAGTTGGCTAGTTGCATCCTCATACTATTTATAGTGCCGTAAGTAATAGTCTTAGTGATTGGTAAACTATTTCGTGTAGTCAAGGTTATTTTTCGTTTCGTTCTATTAATTTCGGATTAACAGTAGCTGATTAAGTGTGTTTAACTCCATTCTGTATTCATATTTCCTTATTTTTGCTACGTTTTTTATATTATATAGATTATATACATTTTTTTATTGGTTGTTCATATGTCTAGGAGTCTTGGGATTTCTTTTTAAATATAAAATAACCCATGTTTTTAAATCGTTTTAGCATAGGGCATGCTGAAAATCTGACATTATAAGTTTATATACACATTTATTGCAATTTGAGTTTACTCTTAAAATTGTAATGACATTAAACGGCCTCGCCTTAAGCAATATTTCGACCACTCGTTTTTCCTCACAAATACCTCCGTGCCTGCTCAAATACAGAATATAACGCTTGACTCATTTGAACATTTGAAATCGAATTTTGTGCTTCGAATTTCGAAATATGCGCTTCGAAATATGTAATCACTATCACCGCACGGTCCTCAATCGGCTTTACCATGTGGTGTCTGCTTACTGTATCCTCGATTCGTCGTCGGTCATTTTGAAAAATGAAGTCAGTGCCGCTTTCGGCGATTTGTGGGAAATTTTTAACATTAACTTCGTGGGAAATTAATTGAATGCATGGGGAAAGGAGCTGGCATTGGAATGAGTGTACTTCGGACGTGTTAGCGCCGCCTTTGGGCTTTTAAGTTCGGTGGCATGGCGAGATCTTTCAACGCGGATCGAAACAGCTTTCAGGTTGACTTCCATGATGAAATTTAGAAACAATTGGTGTGTAACTTGGATAAATGAAAAAGAAGGATAGGCGTAAGAATTATATTGAATGACGAGACCGAACAAAAATCTCTCGAGGTTCTGAGAATATTTTTAAACTTCCATTTGCTGTGCTCAGAGGAAATCGAAATTCATAAAACTAAATGTTAATTTGTAATCTGTAATCTTATGGATTTGCGAGCTGTGAAACTAGACAGAACGTTGCTACGGAAACTTGATGCGTTTGGGAAGAAATCAATATGCACTACTAATGCATATCAATGCCAGATTGCATATCGTAAATATACGCTGAAAAAGAGTTCTAAAACGTGTACATTTTGAATAATTCACTCATTAAAACTACCGAATGTATCTTCAACGAAAACAAATCAACGGATTGCATTTTTTTGTTAAACTGAGGAACACACCAAAAGTCACCAATCTCGCATTTGAGTCAGGGTGGCATTTTCCCCTTTTCGATGGAAAATTCGAATATATTGGGACTTAATAAACACCTTTCCACCAGAGGAAACGTGATAAAGCATGTTCGTCAACTTTTTCGGAAATTCGAAAATATTAAAATAATGCTTTTAATATTATAACCGAATGTTTCGTATTTAAAATAGTTTTGACTGAAGATACGGCCAACGACTGTAATAACCCATGCTGAACGTATATCTCTTTGGGGACAAATTAAAACTCAAATTCATTTTTATAAATTTACATTCTATCTGATAAACTTTCAATTGATCCTTTGGGAATCTCATCATAATTATTATGCATCGTCATTGGTTATGCTTTATGTACATAATTTTCACCCAAAATGCATTAATTGCGGCCGTCGCGGACACATTGATAAAGTTGTAACCTGTTCCTTGCTGTTTGCTAATACTGGCGATACACAAACAATGGTTAAGAGGGGCAAACACAGTCACTTGTGCTTGATTGTTGTTACTGAAACGGTCATTAAGGAATTGATTGTTGTTACTGAAACTACTGGTCGCTCAGGGCAGGATGGCTTCGGGAGAACGCGCCACGGCAACGCCAAATGCGTTTTCTTGGTCTTGATGGGGCAATCGAACTTTTGCGCGCATCTCGAGGTGAATGATGGCTGCTTACGTGTTGAGGGATACGCGCGCGTGAGGGAGGGACGGAGGAAGGAGGCATTCGGGCCGAGGATAGGCTCACGACTGTTCCATTCCCGTCATTCAAAGTGAACTGAGGGCATTCGTACTCGTGTCCCGACCACATTCTGCGGTTCCGTCCCGAGTAATGCCGCTAGCATTAAACTGCGCATGGGATTGAATTATATTTGGTGGACTTCACCCGAGCGAAAGTTTGCCAGAGCAAATTTGCTACGGCTAAGTTGGATATATATATCAGAGGCGCAATCATACATAGCGTGCGTGGCTGGCGTGGCAATCCACACGAAGCACGCGTGTACTGACCTGAAGCGTTTTCGAACCTTCGTCTCCGCGATCTGCAGGGACCATTTCCACGATGCGAGGATGTTATTCGGTATTCACGGGGAGACGGTGTCCGGTATCATGTTTCCAACCCGTCATTATCGCGAATGTTTCATTTTCACCAGAGCAGACCTATGAGATCATTTTTCAAGGCCTGGGGTGACGGGGCCCCAGGCGTTCGCATTCATGCACACACAGCGTGAAATTGAGAATTCACGCGACCAATAATACGTTTCAATATAGGGCATTGATTTGCGTCGGACAGTGACTCATAAAAGGTGATTCGGCCTATATATATATATATAACAAGCTTTGACAGCAACAAACAATATAAGAACACATAAAAAGATCACTCACATGTTATTTCTTGATCATTTCGATGGAGTTGAATTCCGTCGAAATGATCAAGAAATAACGTGTGAGTGATCTTTTTATGTGTTCTTATATTGTTTGTTGCTGTCAAAGCTTGTTATTCAACACTTCCGTGTTACTTCGACGAAATCATATATATATATATATATATATATATATATATATATATATATATATATATATATATATATATATATATGTATATATATATATGTATATATATATAATGGGACGGCACAATAGAACACAAATAGAATAGCAACATTTAAAAGGACACTCACACGGTAAATAGTTCGAGTTTTCGGCCCTCTCAGAGGCCTTCAAGTCCTTTTTCTCCCTGTTACTTGAAGAAGGTCTCTGAGAGGGCCGAAAGCTCGAACTATTTACCGCGTGAGTGTCCTTTTAAATGTTGCTATTCTATTTGTGTTCTATTGTGCCGCTCGTGTGAGTTTTTCCGTACAATCATTATATATATATATATATATATATATATATATATATGTATATATATATATATATATATATATATATATATATATATATAAATAGATAGATAGATGATGTAGAAGCACTCACGAGAGCAATATGCCATTTGAACGGCACAATAAAACACAAAATGAAATAGAAAACACGCATAAGGACACTCACATTTTAGATCGTTTGAGCTTTCCGCCTTCTCTGTTGCCTTTTTCAGGTCAGACTACATAAATACATAAATATATAATTCTGGGGATCGGGATGCTGCGGTGGCTAATCCCTTGCTTCTCACCCAGAGAGCCCGGGTGTGGCAGATATTTTCAGTGGTATCCTGATCCCCACTTGAGGTGAATCCCCACTTTCTAAAGGGTATTTTGAGTTAGTACGCCGTCCGTCGGATGGGACGTTAAGCTGCGCACCCTTTGGCGCTTTTCGTTTAGAGTAGGCTAATGCCGACGCCGGGTTTCTCTCCACCCTTCATCCTTTACTGTCCATCCCCTATGGCGCAAATGACCATAGGTGTCGGTCGCCTCCGCTAAAAACTATTTTCTACGGCATCATTCTTTTTTTACAATTACTTGCAAAAGTAGTGAAATATGATTTATCGTTGTTAAAATTTATAACAGTATAGATACAATTATCTTTAACAAATGATATTTATTGTTGAAATACAAATATTATTGAATGCATCGAATTGATGGCGCACGGTCAAACTTGACTTTCCGTTGCTAAGAAACCTTAATGCGATTGGGAAGAGAGAAATATTCATTCCTGATACAAGTAAAACCAAAAGTATTTCAAAATAATATTATTCACAAATTTTAGTTAAAAAAAAAGGGATCTTCTCTATGTTATCATGAAAATACAAAATAGACCTTTGCCACGTAATAATGAACAGTTCGCTTAAACTTTAAAATTAGGAACGCATTAAAAATTGCCAAACTTACGTATTTGAGTTTAGGCGCCATTTTACCCTTCACGAGAAGAAATTCGAAGACACTGCGACTTGTTGAACACTTAAGAACGTGGTTAAGTGGGAATACATAGGACCATATACTTTTTAGCAAAACGAAAATGTTGCATCATTCACTTCAATATTAGTTTTCTAAAAAAAAAACCTGGACAGTTATTTTTAAAATTTTGAATTTTTTTCCGGAATGCACATCTACAAAATACCCCGCCAGCTGCCGAAACGACGAGTGGCAGGGGGTGTTAGGTCACCAGACAATCTATTTCTACTCAACTACTCCCACACTCGCAGAGAGCACCCCGTGATCTACCGAAGGGGTGCGTGGAAGGGGGTGGGGAAATGTCACCAGCCACGCAACACACGGTGCACATTACAAAAAAAATATGTACACTACTCCACTGACTACTGAAAGAAGATAAGGAGTCTCTTTAATAAGGGCGTAATAACATGCAACGCAGTCGCTGATTACCAGGTGGCATTCTAATCAAGCAGGACAGCCAATTTACAAATGCATTAGATTTAAAAATAATATATTTAGTTACACGACACCCCACCACCCGGCAAGAGCGTGCGTTGGGGAAGATGTTAGGACGCTAGCCATGTATGTATTAAAAATAAATATACGTGCCAACACGAAGAACGCAACTAGTGCTCAAAACCTCAAAATAAATGGAAACTGCACGCAAGCATCACTTTTACGAGTTGTAGTCTTACTGATAGCATCGGACTCTATACAGAATGATGGGGTCATAGTTGACTATTTCAGATCCATGCCCCAAAATCAAATCAATGTATCGATGCTACTTTGGTCAAAATTTCAGAATATCATAGGGATTTTTCGACATGAGGAGGGCAGAATCACCTTGAACCCAGGCCAATGTTGTACACAATGGAAGCCTCCCATTTGAGACGTTGTGTGAAGGACAAGGAAGGAATGCCGCTGACATCAGCTGATTGAGAGATGAGCATCCTTGGCCTGATTGTGTTTCAAAATGACGAAATATTCAATCAAGTCTTCGTGAGTCCCCATGGGCGCAGATTAATATCAGCAGATGTGTTAATCCGCTGGCAATATTGGATACAAGAAGTACCTACCTGCCCCTAATAGGTATTTTAATGGCAATCGTAATTCTTTCTTTTATGTTCAACGTCTCGTCTCGGGTCGACGGTTTTTTACGAAATCGACACTCGGAATTTCAATCCGATCATCGGCGAAAACGAGGCTGGTTTCTATGGAGATAAAAGATACTTACATCATCCGAAGTATCGGCTTGTTTCACAGCGATAGCGAAAGAGGTTTTCCAGGTTTTCCAAGAATTTTGAGATTGACGCTCATCGATTCCATCTACTTTTTTTTAATATTGGTTTTTTTAAACCGGTCGTATACATGCTGACCGGTTTTCGGCGCATTTTCGTGAATCCATGCAATAAAGAACACGTCACATAACGGGTGATTGAATTAATGGGAAATGGCTTCGTGAAGGATTAAATAAATATGTTGAAAAAAATAAAAGAAGAGAATGCAAACGTGAAATGACGAAGGGACATAGGTTTAAAAAATAATAGTATTCTTTAAGAAAGTATTTCAGCTATCGAACTTTAATTGATTTGTTAAAATTTAGTAGATTTAGTTAAATGTTTATTTGGTTAAAATGCAACAAGAAGATAATTATTTTCGTATAACAAAAAACTAATTTATTAAGTGAATTAACCCATGTTTTGAATCGAGTATTCCTCCAGCATGCATAGAAATTTGGATGTTATTTAATAGATTTTTAATAAAAAATTTTCCCCTTTCCCTTCCTCTCACATATCCTATAACATTTCCACATGGTGTTTGCACCCCCTGCCATGCACCTCTTTGGTAGATCGCGGGGTATTTATGTCGATGTCGATTACCCCTAAGGCCATACCCTTTGAGGGCACAAGGTACTTTAAGCACGGTCCTAACATTCCTCTCTATCAATTCTTTTAACGGCCCGAGAAAATTTTTTAGTTTACTCGTATTCTTTTTTTTAATAAGAAATCCGACAAATTCGCACATTCCGTGCAGACACGTCCTTTTGAGTCATTCCACATTTGATTAGGCAAAGCAAAACACGGCTTTCAGCAGAGTTGGTCCCTCTCTCGGCGACTCCTCTCCTACTCCTCCGCTCTGGAACAACCTCTTCCGCACGTTGTCTCCCTGTCCATGCTCTTTTCTTCATCCCGGACCGCTGACGTGAATTAATTTCCCCTTAAGAAGGTCTCCTCCACCACATTCATCCCACGCTCCGGCACCACCAAGATCACGTGGTTAATATCAATTTGTCATCCTTGGTGGTGGAAGGTGAGGGCGTCTAGTTCGCTCCAGAGAATTAATTCAGCCATAAATGACGTCAATACCTCCGCTGTTGCGCCATCCCCAATGGAGATGGTGGCATTCCATTCTCATCGAAGTTCTAAATAGCAAAATACGGCCAACCTTGCGCGCGGCGCCATATTTGACGTACCTTCAGGTTGATTTATTAATCGGTTTGCATTATTTCACGCAGACTTTTTTATTTTGTAACGTTTTTTTTGATCGACGTAAAAGTTTAATCTTCCCAAATTTGGTATTTCTTTTGATTTAACGACGTGGTAATAGCAATAAACCAAAGGCCAACAATGGCGCCGCCTGCTTCGTTCACCGCACCTACTGGTAGGGCTTTGGTTCTTGCGAGAGCGAAGAGGCGACCTCTCGCGGAGGAAAATACCCGCTCCCCACCCTCCGTCACCCTTCGCGTCCCGAGAAAGGGGGTGGGAAGGCGGGAGTCACTCTCGCGGGCGCCACGGGCTCTGGACAGCGTGCCTCCGCGTCTGCGGCCATCGTCGCTCAACTGATTACCCTCCCGCGCGTCTCTCGTCGTCGTCCCTGCGTGTGACCCCCCGTATGCTGGGAGTCCTTGGAGCAACCCCCTCCCACCCTTCGCCTTCTCTGGCACGTGACTCCCGTGTTTGTTTTCTTACGGCTCTATTAGATGCACACGTACATGTTTACGATCATGCATTTCCCTTCCTGCGTGGGCGCCGTAAAAAAATAACAAGCCAAGTATTTAATTGCGAAAGGAAACTTAAACACTCGCATCAAGTAATTTCCTCCATTCTGGTGCTTTTGCCTTCTGCCTTCGTGATATTGCTGCGTTGATACTTAGATCCAATCCCGATCCCAAAGATTCCACATGTCTTTCGTGAGTCTCCTCGATCCCATTCGCTCGTTCGCCTTTCCCGGTGGTCCACCCTCTCCTCTCTCTCAACATTCACTCTTACGCGGTGCCCAGCAAGCCCCCCCTAGTTTGCGTGGCGGTGGGTGAGTCAAAACTTGGAAATCGATATCAAAATAAGGTTTAGATTAACTGTTGCTTACCAGTATATTTATAAAATCTTAAAAAAACAGAGATAATTTTAACTGGATAAATATCCTTACATCTCTTTCTCTTAAGTCGAACTGTCATTTTTCAATAGGTTTCAGTAGGATGTACTCCATCGGATTCGGTCTCGAGCATCTTATTTCAATTGCTTTTAACTTCTGCTGTCATTTTTTAGTCCATTCATCAAGCGTATCTATTCCTACTTCTTCCCCATTTCTCTTTACTTCAATGTTGCTGCTCTCCTCTGACTCTTCCTAGTAAACAATGTCGGCGGAGTACGAATGTTACAGCACGCATGTATTTCCCTTTTTTTTTCAAAAAAAGGGAAATACATGCGTGTAGTTTTATTCTTACCTCTACTATTCCCGTCATTACTTTCATCCAAGTCGACTTATCCGCTTCACCTTGAGCACTCTTCTCCACAATAATATTTGGGAACTTTTCAAATAGGTACTTTTCATCTTTCTTTATGACCATCCATGATTCGTTGCTCCAAGACGACAGGCTCCAAACGAAACATTCACCAAACCTCTTTCTCTGTTTTTTTTGGAATTCCACTTGCTTTCAAAAGCCCTTTCGCTTTTTGAAAAATAATGAAATGATGACACTCGTTCAATAGTTTTTACTTCTATGGACGTTGTCGTTGATCACTTCATTACCATTTACTCTCAACACTTTTCTTCTCTGGCACATTTTTCTTCACTCCGAATTCTTTCCTCACTCTTACGACACTCTCAATCGTATTCTGTACCACCTCTAGCATGAGCCACAGTACATGACGAAGTGTGTTGTACTTGTATCTCTTTTAGTGTAAAAATCTCCCCTTTGCGTGCGAGACAGGCAGTGCCTCACCAAACGTTCCCTCTCCGTCCCTCAAGTGCTGATCCGACTCCCGTTTGGTTTCTCCCTTCGTGACCAACTCAGCGTGACTTGTTTCTTTCATGCTTGTCCATTGCCATACAATTCACATTATCTCGCGAAACCGCTCATTTCCTCCGTCTGCTATTTCAACCCAAACACCTCGGGCAAACCACACACCGCATGCATTATTTGGTCAGCAGTCCTACCCCCGTCGTTCCCAATCGCCGGACGCGTTGGCTTGGGGTTGACGCCACTACGTATATCTGCTGCTACCGTACGCTTTAGTAATTCATTTTTTTATACACTCTGCGTGCTCTGAGCAATTTTCCTCCCGGTATCCGAAAGCCTTTTAATCCCTTCATTCATCCTTACATGTTTCGTAAACATTCTGCCTAGCCATACAAAATCGTCCACCTGTTCAGGCTGAAACTTTTTCATGGAAAAAGAGCAATTCCTTCCCGAACGCCTACTGCATCGGGAACACCAAAATGGAATGTGTAGACTCAATGAAATATCTAGGCGTTACCCTCGCACACGACCTCTCCTGGGTGAAACACATACGGGGAATGCGTGGACAAGCTGACATAAAATTAGGTTTTATTAGAAGAGTACTGGATAAATATGATGAAAAGGTCAAATAGAAATGTTATCTTTCATTGGTTAGGCCTTATTTAGAATATTCTGCCAGTAAATGGAATCCTCACGAAGTTGGATTGATTGCCGAATTGGATCGTGTGATTAGATCGCGTATTAGATCAGCTAGGCAGGGAGCTCACGGAGCGAAGGTTAAATTACAGATTAAATCTCTGGCATAAATTGAAAGGATGCCTCTGTAGCAGTGATGCTGAAAATGTATTATACACCCATCGTACTACGATAGGCGAGATCATACCAATAAAATTAGAAAGATTAAGTGCAGAAGAGAAATATTTAAGATTTCATTTTTTCTACGAACGATAAGGTCTCCGACCGCTCAAATTAATCGGACCGCCTGTGGAATCTCGTGCGGTCCCCTCGGAAACCTCAGTTCACCGCTGTCGACGGTACCGACGTCTAAAGAGGGCACCTGGGGCCCACAAGTTATGAAATCGTTCCAAATGATGATCGATCAGCTCAGGAAGAGTGCACTCATTCCATTCATTACTTAATGATAGTTAATTAAAAGATATCCACGAAATTAGGCCAATCCGTGTTCCCTGAAGCAATGGTCAAACGTTTACCTTCCCATGGGATGAATTTGCTGTCAAAGTTGCCGTTTCTACTCTACACCAGACATCGCCGAACATGTCCTTCCGCTTATAATAAGTCTATAACATTCCCCTAGCAACAGTCACATGCGATAAGAGTAAAAAATCAATTAAGTCGAGGTGGCCCTGTGATGAGTAAAATTTGCATTTTTTCTCATAGATCTTTATGTATTTTTTCTAAATCGGTTTTTACCAATCACACCATTTACATTGTCCATCTAAATTAATGACGATACATGTAAATTGCAATATCTTGCATATGGTATCGTTTCCTATCCCTCTATATCTTCTGAGGGGATCGAGATGTTGCGGTGGCTATCGTACTGGCTTCCCACCCAGAAGGCCCAGGTTCAAATCCCGGCGGTTTTGAATATTTTTCAGTGTTATCTCGATCCCTACTTGAGTTGCTTTGTGGAGGGCACTTTGTGTTGTTTTGTGAGTGAGTACGCCGTCCGTCGGATGGGACGTTAAGCTGTGGACCCCTTGGCGCCTTTCGTTAAGAGTAGGCTAATGCCGACGCCTGGTTTCTCTCCACCCTTCCTCCTTTCCTGTCCATCCCCTATGGCGCAAATGACCTCAGCTGTCGGTCGCCTCCGCTAAATATTACTACTACTACTCTATATCTTCTGAGAAAGTTATTTCTATCACCATTGATCATTAGGCTAACGTGCTGGTCCTTGCAAGCCGAGGAAAAATGTTATGAGAGTACTCTGTCCAAACAAATGCATAATCCGCGGAATGTGTTGCGAAAGCGTCAAGTGGGGTGGGGGACTATTGAAAGGTCAGAGGTGTGGAATTACTTCACAGTTCTCCTTTCGGTGGGAACTCGGGTGACATATTAGTGTTTCGGGAAGGTTTCAGGCAATAGGTAATTTGCCTTGCGAATCTCGCAACCCGTACTTAATCACTTCGGCGAGAATTACGGTTTCGTGGGAACTTCACGAGTCAAGTCAAAATGTGTTTATTCTCTCCTTTTCCACACACAGATCAAAGTAAGTTATGAATAGAACAACAAAAAACACCAATCACAGCAACATATCGAACACCGATAAGAGCAACAATGGAGATGACAACAAAAACACTGATAGCAATATTTACTAGATAACTGGAACAATAAAAACGACTGACAAGAACGCCCTGGTCTAGGAATTGTTCCTCTTTATAGATTGCTCGTGAAGAGTTTTCAATAGTCGGCGTCAGCGATTGTGGGATTTGAGGACACGACATGTCTTCGGGGGGAGTACACAGGTTTAGCATGGCCGATGCTTAAGTCAATCCCACGAAGCTTGTTACCCTGCTGAATTTAATAAATATGTGTGTGAATAACTGACAATATCCATTTAAATCCACGAACCAAGACAACAGCGGGGTTGAATTTAAATACACAGCAAGAGATATGATTGTGAACCGCAGACAACAAGATACCCTACGGCCTGAATATAGTACCGGCCCCTGGATTGACGCTTGTGATTGGAGAATATTATTAGCTACGAATCGATCAATAATCTCTACTTATACTTAAAGAGCTAATAAATAAATAAATACATATTTATATATACCCAAGCTATGTGATTTTTCGGGTACCAGATCTTCCTGGTAACCATAACTGGCACAGGGAAAGGAACTGGCCCTCTTACCCTGATGTGTGAATTTCTCACGCTGTATAGGGCTTAGTACTGGGTGAACTCTACCATCACCTACCAAACTGACCTTCGGGTTGATTACTGTGTTTATGGTTTATATATATATATATATATATATATATATATATATATATATATATATATATATATAATATAATTTCCAAATAACAATGCACTAAATAGTGCGGGCAAATAACCTCTGAAACTATCTTTTCTATATTATTCTGAGCCCCAGGAAGCACTCGAAGCAATGGAAGGGAATCCAGCTAGGCGTTTCTGTTTGGCCCTGAACGCACGCGGCGATAGTGACGTCATTTCCTAAATGTACATTACACTCTGGCAACTCAGCCACGAGTAGTCGACTTTTTTAAAAGGAGGAACCGAGTGTTTTTCCCGGTGAATTACGTCCTGTTCGTTCTCATTGGCTGCCGAAAAAACACCTGTGTGTTTTGAAGCTCCCCTTCCCCATCGAACGCAGGGAACGCGGCACCGATGCATGCGATGTAGCACCACCCATATTCAATCGACTCCCACGTAACGAAATCGATTCGCATCGACTGCGTCACACGGAGCGCGTCCGGAGACTCACGTGCGTGTCGTCATTCGGATACTCACAGAGCAGCGGATTGGGATGGGGTGACCCCAGAGGGCGGGGTCGGTGGTCCCGAAGGCATCCCCCGTGGTGTCCACCACCCTGGGCAGCATGTCGCGAGGGAAGTTGAATATGGTCAGCGCCCAGGAGGCCCAGTCCATCGTGAAGGGGTCGTAGAAGCCGGTGGCCGAGGCAGACGAGGGGTCGGTCACGTGGAGACGTCTGCCGGTCATCCGGTGTAGGAGCCACGTGTCCACGGTGCCGAAGAGCGCACCCTCGTCCTGCTGCAGACACAAACAGAAGAACAAATGAGGCGATGGTATGACGAGGAAATGTGGGTATTTTTTTGCATTAGGGAATCGATATGCTCGATACTCGACAATGACACGAAGTCTCTCCTTCACGGCTAATCCTAATGTCTCGGTGTACGTGTGGGAATTGGAAATGTCCGGAGCGGAGTCGTCGCTGCTTCGACAGGTTATGTTCGAGGAACGACATCATCGAGACCTTACTGAATGATCTCCAGGGAGAATGAGTAGGCTTGGGAGATATACATTTCGGATAGAAATGATAATTAACAATAGTGATTTCCACTATGGTATTTTTATTCACAAGACCCGGGTCTCAACACTTTCAGGGAAAATAACCCGAAGTGTTGAAACCTAAGTCGTGTGAATAAATTTCTATTGTGGATATCACGGTTGTTAATTATAATTTCTTCCCAATGTGGAAAGTTTCACAAAGTTGAGCTTAATACTATACTGTTCGCTTAGAAATACATTTGTTGCGCGCACAACAACACCGTGTATAGACAACAAATAAGAAACAATTTAGGCCAATTACAAGTGTAGCGTCGCGCACTCAATTGTCAGTAGTCTTTGGTGAATTTAGCGCCGTTATGGAAGTCGCCGCACTTAATATGGATGGCTTATCTCCGCTAAGTTGACGAAGCGTTCCATTGAACTGCCAGCAGGAGGCTGTCTAATAAACGTAATGTTGTCGAAGCAAAGGATCTCAAATCGTATAAATAAATCAACGTCCAATAAAGGTGATCTGCAACTTGAGATTTATTTATTATGTCAATGAAGATGCATGGTTCATTTGAAAGATAGGAATGGAAACAAATGGATCAAAATCCAGACAGGGAAGGAGAGTGCGATCAACAAATTCATATTGTTGAAAATCATTATCGCTTTGTTATTATTGTCATATTTCCCACAAATATGGCGCTTCAAATACGTACGATTTCCTAAGTTCCTAATTCGTGGTTGGATTCTTGAATATAAATTACATTAGTGCCAGTATTTATTGTGATTTTGCGTGCTCAAATTTGAACTCAATGTTGGATGTGGATGAATTTTTATGCTCTACACAGTACTGATTTGAACGATTTGATTTCAGCCCTCAAGGGTTATATCCTTTTCAAGCATGTCCGGGTACATGCTTTAAATGAAACATATTACTAACCGTGATTGCCGCCACCAAATGGTGGAAAATATTTCTTGAATAATCGACAATTTAACAGAGATGTTTACCCTTGAAAATGTAGGAATTGCGCCTCTTACAAAATTATTATAATGACATAACGACGACATTACTCCTAATATACTACGCAATATTGCCGGCATAAGTCACCTACATCATAATACAGGTGTTTTAGAGTTCAAACATGGCATTCCCGCGCTTTTTCGAGTTACACACAATGCTACAAACAAACACCAAGGTATCGCTTTCGAAATACCAGTGTAACTTTATGATAACACAACGTGTGATAATACAATTTTCAAATGTTTTAAACTTCAACGTAATTAGCGCTTTCTCACGAACACTTAGTTGTGATGTACAATATATGATAGTCAAAATAGCAGTGACCATTGCATTCACAAGAAGTGCCGATTTAACTAGGCATCGGAAATATGTATTAACCAGGATGGTATTGTAATAAGGAGCATTTATGTAGGCGGAGCAATATTAAATACAAAGCCTAAATTCATTCACTCATTGCCAATTATATTGTCTCTCTTAAGAGTAAGGTGTAACGAAGGGAACGCCTAAATTTACTACATAAGGAGATGAATTTATCATTAACTCGATCGACCAATTAAAATACAGGTGGAAGATCGCAGGGAGCATTAACCTTTGCCGACAAGTTAAGTGGTGATTGCGAGCCATCTTAAGGACGGACGGTGTACTTCCAACTTGGGGTGCACATTGTCACGAAACAGCAGCACCCGTTTCGTATCCGTGTATTCGGAGGGGTGTGGGGTTTGCGACGTGCAAACTCGAAACTTTGAGGTTGTGGGAGACTGGGAAAGGCGAAAGAAGCCAAGAGCAGGGAGCTGGGTATTGGGGGTGAACATATTCTCCCGCCGACGAAATCATTCGAACTAGAGCCCTCGACATTGGGATACATTACGAGTTTTTTAAATGCTATTTCCCTGCAAGTCACTGATAAGGTGTGTGGCAGGGGATGAACAAACACCAGATTAATTTTGACCCGAATATGAACCTACCCTGGTCGGACAATTTTCTTATGATCCTTTATCATTTGTGGAAAAAATGACAACTCAAATCCATCTGTTATACACTCGGATATATCTAACCGTAGCTCCTACAATAGTACGATGGGGTTAGTAATACATTTTCAACATCACTGCTACAGAGACGTCCTTCCAATCTATGCAACAGATTTAATCTATAATTTCACCTTCGCTCCGTGAGTGATTCCCAGCCTAGCTGCTCTAATATTTTGGATACGATACTAAGTTTATCATAACAATGGTTTACTAATCCAGCTCCTCTACGCTGCACGCGTTCCAATTCGGCAATTAAACCAACTTCGTGAGGATCCCATACTATACTAGCAGCATATTCTAAATGAGGTCTAAGCAGCGAGGCCATTTTTCTCTGACCTTTTCGTCATATTTTTTCAATACTCTTCCAATAAATTCATCCTAATTTTTGTTTGCTTGTCCACACATTCCCCGTATATGTTCCACCTAAAAGAGATCGTAACTGAGGGTCGTACCTTCCGCTCAAGACTGAAGGCACCATAAACTAATGTGGACTGGGAAAAAAATATTAGAGAATCAATCCACCATCCGGCCGGCGCTTCTCTTTTTTAACCAAATCTACGTGCTAAAACGAGTCTTCCTCCTTCCACTTTCTGCGGAAGACAAGATGTAAATAATCCCAAACAAAGGACTTTGTCGCCTGCATGCAGACGACAATGCTGACCATATTTAAATCGCAAGGGACTTTTCGCCTCATTTGTTTGTTTTCCTTCCGGGAAAAGAAAACCCAGAACCAGTGAGTAATTGCTTCGTTTATTTTCTAAAAACTAATCTCGAGTTTAAGGCTGATTTACGGTTTTTTTACGACTCATTAAGGCTGATTTACGGCTTTTAAGGTGAAGTGCTTACGTTAGTACCGAATTCACGATATTAAAAATCGTATAGTTTAAAAAAACGGAATTGTATTAAAAAAATGAGTCTATTTTCGGTACAGAATACAGAAATATTCCTTAGCACGATCCATTTTTCTCTCCAATTTTTACATCCAACCGCCAATCACAGATGAGCACGAAACTGCCAATTGTTGGGATGCTGGTCCCTTGGCCCCGTCTTCTCGTCAAGTCCTCGGGGTCCATTAATCCTCCGTTTTGGCTAACTTATTCTAAAGAGTTAACTAACTGAAAAGCCCTCTAAATGGTACATAATACGATGATTTCCCATTGCCTTCCAAATCGCAGTGCTACAGCCGATAATGCAAATATTTCATCTTTAAAATTAACTGATTCAGATCTGACGGCGTGGAAATGATGGATGCCGCTCAATAAAATGCCAAATTTGTAGTTTTGACGAGATTGATAAAGGTTACGGTAGAGAGCATATTACGTTCCTATGACTGCACCACACGGTGGCAAAACAAGCAATTCCGTTACCTTAATTAAAATTTGTTGAAGTTGCAAGTGTTCTGAAAGCTACTTCAGCTGTAAGGGGATAATGTATATTTACCGACCCCCTTAGATATCCACCTGCAGACACGTCCTCGCCACGCGGTGGCGTGGACTCGTCTTTTAGAATGGAAGTCAGAGGTAAACATCTCAGGTATGGGTAGGGAGGAGAATGAGGGGGGGCATAAAGTGGACAGGGAGGGAGAGGAATTGAAATGAATTTTAAAGACCGTGGCGATAAGGAGAGGAGAGGCAGGTGGGTGTGAGGGGGGAATCGCCTGTTTAAGGAAGTATCCAATGTTGGTTGATATTAAATGAAATAGGTTTTAATTAACATATAAACTTAGTCTTGACGAAATCGGACATGCCAATATCATTTGCAATGGAATTTATGCATACTTTCCGATTGCAGCCAGTAATTGAGCGTCTCTCTTCTCTTACTAGAGCCAATAGGATAACTATCCACCTATTTCTCGGTGTATTGCTGAGAACCTACTCTGGCGAAATGGAATAGTGTTACATTATATTGTATCTAGGATAGTGCCTATTGCGTCACTTAGTGAAAATAGCAAACTCCCAGTCTAGTAATAGGATATGTTCGCACCAAATCATGAAAATCTGAATTTAAAAAAATTATAATTGCGCTGTTTACAGGCCACCGGACGACAAAGATAATTTGGAGCATATAAAGTTTTCAAACGGGGGGGGGTTAAAGATAAAGCTATCAGCGAATCGCTATTGAATTCTTTTACGCTGAACTCATTGAATCAACTTGTCACTTCACCAACTAGGGATGATAATATTCTTGATTTCTTAGCAACGAATATTCCGGAAGAAGACTTAACTATGGAAACTATATAAGGAATTAGTGACCACAGTGCCATAACAATGTTTTAAAAATCTAGCTCCTCTACAGCGCAAGCGATCCAATTCGGCAATGAATACAACTTCATGAAGATCTAATATACTAACAGCATTGTCTAAATGAGGCTTAACCAGCAAAAGATAACATTTCTCTTTGACCTTTTCATCACATTGGCCCATTTACTCTCCCCATAAATCCTATTTTTTTTGTTCTCTTATCCACATATTTCGCGTATGTGTTTCTTCACCCAGTAGAGATTGTAAGTTAGGGTAACGCTTAAGTATTTGATTGAGTCTACATATTCCATTTCGGTGTCCCCGATGCAGTAGGCATTTGGGAGGGAATTGCTCTTTTGCCATAAAGTAAATCACTACGCACTTGTTTGAGTTTAATTCTGATTACCATTTGCCGTGCCAGCTTTGTAAAGCATTAAGGTCGTCTGATAAACCTGCTGCGTCCTCAGGATCACGGATGTCACGGTAAACCACTGCATCGTCGGCAAATAAACGTTACTTACTTGTCATTACGGAGTCAATGTCGTTTACGTAAGGTAGAAATCGGAAGGATGTATCTTCAGCATTGATTTTGAAAATTTGCGCCTGTATATAATTAGCACCATCGTACTATGTAGGTCGATATCATTTGAATTGAATTAGCGAGATTAAGTTTGGAAAAGATTTAAGACGTCATTTGTTCCACGATCGATTAGGAATCAGAATCAAATAACGTTTCCCCACCGCATTAGGGGAGAAAAGAATTTTGTGTCCAAAGTAGTCTGATACGTAATCACCCCATGCCACACACCCTAGTGATGGCTTGCCGGGCACCATGTACGAATGAATGGGCTACGATCGCTCGTAATTGAATAAATTGAAAATACGCTCTCTCCCGTGATTGGACAACTCACCAAATTCCGACTTCAAAGACACGGGACAACCCTCGCGTTCGTACGTGGACGTGGCGAGAGGCGCAAGATGTGAAGGGCGTGTCCACGCATTACGTTCGACTCCAAATCAAGTTACGTTTCTCGAGACGAGTTCTTAACGACGGCGTCCTTCTGTGCGAGGCGGTATTAAGAGGCGAGCGCTCTTTCGGTGACGACCGGGCTCGTCTCCAGACATTTCGAACGATTTCCAATTGGAAAAGGGAACGATTTTTTCGCTTCGCCAGACATGCTGAGTTTCGTGGGGAAATCCGAATTATGAGAGGGGAGTTGTCCTCAAGGGAGGGGGTGAGGCGTATTTAATATAATAGGGGAGTGGGGGGAAGGAGAGGGGTTTTTATTAATTCTGCCCTTTTCCGCCCGTCTCCCCCTCCAAACCTCCCTATACGACACTCCCCCCCCTCTCTCTCTCTCTTCCGGTAGTCAAAGAGGGAGGGGGGCAGATAGACGGCGTCTGTTATCCATATAATTAAACCGGGTGAGTCAGTCAACCACGGCACATAAAATGTGTTTCCAGATCAAACGTAAGATATCAGGAGTTCCTTTCTCGCGGTAGAGTTAAAGCCAAGAATTGAAAGAAGTGTGCAATCAGAGAAGATATAGCCTACACTCGGAGGAAGTCGTTGGATAAGATTAATGTACTTACTTTCGCGAAACTCCATAATATCTGTATTTCAAGCAATTATTTAAGAAGGGAAACACATGTAAATTTGAAATTCTCCGGGCCAATTTTTTAAATTTATTTATCGCAAGAATTTTCGGGCGCCATATCCATAATTGTGTAAATGAAAGTTGTTCAATGTCCTCATCCCTGAGTTCTAAGCCTCTGTTTTATCATGTAATGTTTTGGACTACAAGGGTAGGAGAATCAACTCGCGTGTTTAACAACAAACATTTCAAACTTGAGATGTTGATTATTTATGCGTTTTCAATTAGCAAATTCTACAAGTATACCAACTAATAGCTGTAGATTATTCTCCTATTCCTCCATTATTATTTATGTTTTTTATATTAGTCTCTTATTCCTCCATTCTACTCCAACATTTATTAATTCTTTCCAATTCCCTCTATCAAACGCCTTTTCGAAATCTATGAAACAAACAAATACATCTTGAATGTATTCTATGATCCTCTCCATTAGTGACCTAATACCTGCTTTGGTATCGTGCATTTCCTCTTAACATCCTAGGACCAAATTGATTATCCTACAAGTAATTACTTGCCCTGATCTCTATTATCTTGTTGATAATTCTGAGTGTCACTTCTTATATATATATTATATATTATAAAACTCAAACTTATTGCTCTTTAGTCCTCATTTATGACTGCGTTTCCCTAATTTTGGGGTGGGCAATGACACACATTTAACGCAATCTTTCGACCAATTTCCTCCCTCGGAAACCTATCCTTCCTATTTTTCCTATAATTTTAAGTTGTGCAAACCCTGCCACACATCCTGGCGGTGGCTTGCAGGGTTTATATAAATAAATTAAAGTAGTTCCACAGGAATGGTATCTATATCCACGGACTTGAATTAGCTTCCATTAACGTCCTTTTCGTCTCAGATCAAGTATTCCAGGATCTAAGCCATCCCAAAATAATGCCATTCTCTCTTTTTCTTTCTAAGTCCCGTTCTTTTGCCCGAATGTTTGACTGCTTCAATATGGCATTTATTTCCTTTTTCTTCCTTCTTCCTCGTCATATACTCTGGGATTTATGACTTTCTTGCTCTATTCCAATCAACTATTCTTATAGTTTCGTTTGTGGACTTTGATTTCTCTTTTTTGATAAGTAAAAATGTACTCTCTACACTGCGAGTAAATCTCGCAAAATTATTCTCATTAAAAAAGAATTTAGAAGTGTAGGTGACACCTTAACCAGACACTCCTAAATGTTGGACGTTTCACCAATTTTTATTCTCAAGGATTTAAGACCCTAAGTTTCACAATATCAAACACTGGGCGTCGCGTAGTGATCCCTGAATCATCTCAACAAAGCAATCCTAAATGAAGACCCTTTTCGCTTCGTTATGCTCCGATGAAATAAATAAAATAAATCTTTGGCTCATTGCAAAGCTGCATCTTTTTTCTAATAAAATTAGCAAACAAGTTTTCTTAGATCTCTCGACAACCAACCCTAGCCAGAATAAATTTCCTTTAAAAAAGGTCTCATTTCCCACGCTAGCGATCAGGCGGTCGGGGGCTCTTTCCAGCGAGGGACTCGGGGGATACCGTGTGTGGTCATAATTTCATGTCCGGGGGGGAAGGAGGCGTGCTATTGGTTGCATTTTGTGCGTCCTGTCTCCTCGCTGTCTGCCCTGGATAGAGAGGGTCGCGCACACGGGGTTGGGTGTCTCGCCCTCGGGGGAGGAGGCGCCGTCGGGGCGGGCCAGGGGCGACTGAAAAGGGGGCGGCGGGATTGAATTTGGGGTCTGCGTGGGCGGCAGCCCCCCTTCGCGTGACCCACGGCGCTTATATAAAGATCCTTATCGATACATACCAACATATATATATATATATATATTATATATATTATATATATATATATATATATATATATATATATATATATATATATATATATATATATATATAATATGCTTTCGTAGACGTAACACGGAAGTGCCGAATAGTACATTACACAGTAACACACAATATAGAAACACAAAAAAAGGAACACTCACACGTTATTTCTTGATAATTTCGACGGAATTCTACTCCATATTCATCGGAAGATATAGAAGTAATGACTCCTATATCTTCCGATGAAGATGGAGTAGAATTCCGTCGAAATTATCAAGAAATAACGTGTGAGTGTTCCTTTTTTGTTTCTATATTGTGTGTTACTGTGTAATGTACTATATATAAAAAAATATATACATTTCTAAAAATATATATGTTTGTATGTTTTCATATATACATACATATATATATATATATATATATATATATATATATATATATATATATATATATATATATATGAAATTGTGTTTATTTAATAGCGAGGTGAGAAGGTCGAAAAACCACGTTGTCCACGTGATATTTATATTTCATCTGACTTAGGGACTTCCGGCTTCGCAAACACGCGTTTGACTTGTTCACTCCGTGCATCATCTGGAGTATATTTAACAAAAAAGTAATACGCAGGAAAGATCATGTCAATAAAATTAGAGAGATCAAGAGTAAAACAAATCGATTTATGATGTTATTTTTTCCGCTAACGATAAGTGATCGTAATAACATTGTCCGACCGCGGTAGGGTTCATCTTCGGGTAAAATTATTCTGGAGTGTATTTACCTCCTGCCACAAACCCTAGCGGTGGCTTGATAGGTACTCAAATGCTGACGTTTCGTTAATAATGGATGCAAAACATGTTAGAAGGAAAAATCAATAGTCATTTTGGGTGGAATAGAGGGAAGCAGGATGTATCTGGATTTAAAGAACGGCTTAGTGTAACCCTAGTAGTGTAACTTAGAGTAGTTTTATTGTATCATTCAACGCCATGTTTTTTTAGGTTATAAATGCGGTAGACATCAGGAATCCATCAAAACACGTACCTTGACCAGTTGACTGCTCTTCATAATAATATTTATGAAAAAGAACATTAACGTTTATCTTTCTGAAGGTTGTCTTGATAGGTAACGATTTAGGTCATCTAATATTAAGTAACCCAAATACAGGTTGCGGAATTAATACATTATTGTTTTATTCTTATAGGTTCTCCAACAGTGAAGTTAGATTCTTGATGAACACTTCTTCATTGGACCAGTTTGAGTTCCATTGATAAAAATAAGTATTACCATAAGTTGCTGATACGATTCTGACACATGGGGTCGTTTTCCAACAACTAAGTTCCATTAATGGAAATAAAAAGCAACCAGTACTATAATTGTTAGTTTTAAAAAAAAACCATCAATCAAGTCAACAATCAAAGATTGTTTCAGGGAAAATCGTGAATCACTATTGCAAATAATAATGAATTAAAAAAAAGGCTCTGATGGGTTTAACAGGTGATTTTTGATGGATTGACAGAAGTGTGATGAAACTGGGTCAAACTTCGAAGGTCAATAATATGGATCCTATAGCGATAACGCCGGTCAAAGAAACGTTGGCGAAACCTAAGAATGGAGTGAGAGCGTTACTAATGAAAATAGTGCCTAACAGGGGCGCGTTTTATGGTTGCATTGATGAGACCCAAATTTTCCACAAGTCACCGTGACGTTAAGAGAGGGGACCAAATTATTCTCGAGTAGCCGAACGTCCTCAACTGACGCATGTACCTCCGCCGATTCCCCTTAACGTGTCCTTTAGCGCCTGATGGGGAGGACACCACTGGCCACTGCTGTTCTTCTAAGCCTTGCATACCACGACCATAAACTCATTAACACCTTGCACTACCGTTTGACCTCTTCTTACTCTCCGCAAGAACATTCAACATCCATTCATTCCGTTCAGCATGCCTCTATTCCCTTTCCCTCTGTCCTCACTCTGCCTATATTCGCTCCTCTAATGCATCACAGTTCCCAGGATTTATTATTTTAGTACCCTGCAAACCAACTATAGGGCGTGTGGTAGGAAGTGAATGCATATGCAGACTAATTTGGACCCAAATCTTGTTACCCCAACCGGGGTCGGACAATGTTATTCTAATCCCTTATCTTTCGCGGAAAAAATGACATATTAAATATATCTGTTCTACACTTGATCTATCTAATTTTATTGAAATTATCTCGCCTGCCTTAGTACGATGGGAGTAATAATACATCTTCAACCTCATTGCTAAAGAGACATCCTTCTAATTTAAACCGTAATTTATCCATCGCTCCGCGACTGATTCCCAGCTTCTCTACGCTAATAATTTTTACCCATTACTCAGTTAATCATAAGAACGTTTCACAAATCTAGCTCCTCCACGCTGCACAAGATTCAATTCGTCAATCAATCCAACTTCTTGAGGATCCCATATAATAGCAGCATATTCTAAATGAGGCATAAACAGCGAGAGATAACATTTCTCTTTAACCTTTTCATCATATTTACCGGTTACTCCTCTTCTAGTAAATCCTAATTTTTTGTTAGCTTGTCCACGTATTCCTCGTATGAGATTCTCACAGGAGAGGTCGTGAATGAGGGTAACGCCAAAGTACTGAATAGAGACTGAACATTCCATTTAGGTCTTCCCGATACAGTGGGCGTTCGGGAGGAAATTGCTCTTTTTCCAAAAATTTATCACTTCGCATTTTTGTAGGTTTAATCTGTCTCCCCTACTATGCCCAATGCTTCCTCATATGCTTTCAATTCCGTACACTACAGTTAACACTCTTCTCCACACTCACGTCTAAAATGTCCTTATTCTATGTACTCATTGCCATACTCTAGCTCAAACGACCAATTTTAGGAGTCATAGTTGCTAATCCACGTCCTTTACCGAAGTACGTATTCGCCAGTTTCAGCATTCCTGTCTCCAACTTTCTCTTTGCAAAAGTTAGAGTGAAATATGTTGCACTTTAACATTGACCATTTCTTTATTCCCTCATATACCCTATGAATAACATAACCTGAGTCAAACTGGGGGTGTCTGAAAACAGCGGAAATCGAATCCAGGTCCTTTGGTCAGTAGTCAAGCGCTTTACTCAATGGAGTACTGCACCTTAGTATGATTCATTGGTGGGTGATATCAATCTCAAGATCCAATGGAGTAAACTACAACTTGCCATCTCAGTAGGTAGATAGATAGATAATTTAGTACCCTGCAAGCCACTGCTAGGGTGTGTGGCAGCGGGTGAATACGCACCAGAATAATTTTCACCCGTATATGAACCCTAACGCGGTCGGACAATGTTATTCTGATACCCTATCGTTAGTGGAAAAGATAACATCTTAAATCAATTTGTTACACAGTTAATCTCTCTCATTTTATTGATATGATCTCACCTAGTGTAGTACGAAGGGGGTAATAATACCTTTCACCATTATTGCTAAAATGAAATCCGCCCAATTTATGCAAGATTTTTAATCTGTAATTTAACCTTCACTCCGTGAATGATTCCCTGCCTAGCTCCTCTAATTATTTGGATACACTACTAAGTTTATCATATTCGTGGATTCATGCATGTGAACAAAAGAATTTCGAAATCGAATTCTGAGTTCTGTTCGTTTTATAATGATATGTTCCGGCCATTTTGGAATTAAGATGGAGAATGTGATAATAACAATTTATTTTTCCGGCCATCAAGATCAGCTGTTTATGTACCAGCTTAAAAATAAGTGGTCCATCTCAATTTCATCTTCAGCTGTTTCTATTCGATCTGTCAAGTTTTCCCGGCAAGAAAGGAAGATGTTCTTAGAAAAAGTTGTAAATTCAAATGCCTGGGAAATGGGTCAGTTTTACGTTAACCCGCGAAAAATAAACCACGTCGTGGAGAGCGCACATGCGCAGTGGTAAGGTGGGTGGGGAAGGCGCCAGCACGCCGACAGGTCGCCTATCGAGGCGCCACCCTCCCCCGTGAGCGGGAATAAAGACGGAACCCTTTGGCGCCGCACGCGGCGGTAAGGCTTTATTTTCATTTCTCTAAATTCTCACCTTTTATAAACGAAGTCTCCCTTTCCTTGATTACTCAAGCGCGGCTGGCATCACGTGATTAGACGAGAGATTGTCCACCCACCGATAAGCGGACTCCAATAACCCACAATTCTATTACCAAGTCCTCTTTTTGCTTCGATTCGTACAGGTTGGTAGGAGATATTTGCTATACATCGAAAAATACCGCTTTTAAAATGGACTTACATGTCCATCAATCCTCATTCAAGAGACGAAATGGAAAAATACACACTCCACCCCAAATCTTCCCTAAATGCGATGGCAATGGCACTCTTGTCTCCATGACAGTTCGTCTCACTTCCCTATTCATTTTGTCCTCGCATTTGCCATCTCCGTCCAATTAATTTCCATTCTCTTATGATCCCAAGTCAAATTGTGCCTCTCTTAACGTCTGCCGCGGTCCTTCCTTACTTGGTCCATGTGGGCCCTCAAGAATCCTCGTCGAAGCCCTAACTTCTCCATTCCCATCTACTTCCTCCAGACAAATGATTTATGCCATAAGACCAGTGCCCTCTCCTTCTTGTCTCTTGGTTCTGAGGACCATTTCCCTTCTACTTCCTTCTCTTCTTATCAAGAGTTCCTACTCTTTTCCGTCCATCTGACTTCAAATGTCTACCTCAAGCAACACGCTTTTTTTTAGTTTCCTGCAAGCCTCAGCTAGGGTGTGTGGCAGGGGGTTTCTACACATCAGACTTACGTATTTGAACAGTGTTATTCTGATTCCTTATCATTCATTAAAAAAATTACATCTTAAATCCAACTGCTCTACACTTAATCTCTCTAATTTTAGAGGCGTGATCTCTCCTGCCGTAGTACCATGGGGGTATCAATGCCAAACAGACGTCCTTCCGATTCATTCAAGAGATTTAATCTGTAATTTAACATTCGCTACGTGAGTGGTTCCCAGCCTAGCTCCTCTAATTTTTCGGATACCCTAGTAAGCTTATCATAACAATGTTTTACAAATTTGGCTCCTCTACGCTGCTGCTCGCGATTCAATTCGGCAATCAATCCAACTTCTTCAGGATCACATATACTGTTAGCACATTCTAAACGAGGTCTAACGAAATATAACGTAAACGTATCACGGTAAACCACTGCACAAACGTATATTTCTAGTGACTACGGAGTCAATGTCGTTAATGGAAAGAAGGAATAAAAGAGGCCCAAAAACACTTCCCTGGGGAACACCTGAATGTGATTCTACTACATCAGAGAACACTCCATCTATGACTACTCTTTGTACCCGGCCATTAAATGCTTTAAAGGCTTTCATTCTTCCCTCGGTTGTTTTCTTAACGTTCCATTACTGGAGGAGTGTTTTGGATAGAAGTAGGAGAGGTAAGGCGAGAGAGAAGAGGGTTTTGAGGGAATATGGTTTGGATATACTAATTAGGCGTCACTGTAAGTGAAATAAGTGTACTCAGAGGATTGGGAATGCTGAGGGAATGGAAGAGACTCGAATTTCCTTACGTGAGATGGTGTGAGGAAAAAGGAGTGAGTTTTAGGGGAAGAGCGTAAGAGTTGCGTATAAAATTGCTTCAAGACTGTCAGGACAGGGAAATATTCTCAGAGAGTCTCAGAATCGAGAAAGCATTAATTAAAAAATTTATGGACGTCACCTGGGCGACAGAAGCACTCAAAAGGACAGGGTGGAATGAAGGAAATTAGCAAGACCACTCTCTTTTTATTGGACTTGGCCCATCCCTTTTGGGAGCCGCGTTCAAATGTGCCCATGTTTTCATTCTTCCAGAGAACTCTAACACAGGGTACTCTCTGCGACTCAACGTGACGTAAAGAGGGGACAAAATTATTCTCGAGTAGACGGACGTCCCCAACCGCCGCATCTTCCCCGCCGACCCTCTTAGCGTGTGCATTGGGGGCTGATGGAACGGGTTGGCGCCGCCACGTAATCACCTCGGAGGCGCCACTACGCCGACAGGTTAAGCGAGGCGCCACCCACCGTCGTGATCGAAAATAGAGGAGAAACCCTTTGGCGCCACACGCGCCAGTGAGCGGTTTTTTAAAATTTCATTTAATCTCATAGACGACTCCTGCAGTGAGAAGAGTTGGTGATAGGACTGAAAGTACATAGTAACAGGGAAACTCGAAAATTGGTAAAGGTTTGCGTATTATCAAGCATTATGTTGACAATCAGTCAATCACTGTTTCAAAGCACTGCTGAGAGCATTGAAAAGTCAGTTTGTTAGGAGTGGAATTAGGTTAGAGGTAAAAAAAACAATGGTTATGCGGTTTCAGGGAGTGTTGAAGGATAAGATAAACTTTTTAATTGGAGTTTATAAAATAGAGGAGGTGGAAAAGTTTACCCATATCTTAAGTGTTTTCGGTCAAAATGTTCAACGCACATTGTCAGACTCGTGCAAAGGCAAAGAATTGCGTTGGGCAATGAAGCTTCCAGAAAGAGGAGGAAGTGAAGTATGTGTGTGGAGAAGGTAAAGCGGCGGGGCCGCTATGGTCTTCCTTGCGCGTATCTTGCGTATCACATTAGTGCATGCGGAAGTGACGAGCAATGAACGTTCATGCAAAACCCATTCACGCGTGATTTGTAAACAGATATGCGTAATGCTAATATCAGTTTTTAACGCACTCGAAAGAGGTTCTTTTAATATGTTAAAATCATTCTCTGAAACTTATTATGAAGCTCTTCCTTTGTCATTAATGTTTGAAATTATACGAAATCGGCTGTGCCCTTCCAAGTTCGATGAATACCGTTTAAACCAAGGTGGGTGGTTTTTTAACGCTTACATTGATTTTTTAAAAATCTTCTTTGAACGCCCACGTGTTAGCTATCAGTTTTTTAATGAGATCGACTTTTATTAATACTGCACCATAATCAACCCATGACTCATCCGTTGTAGGTATTCCACCATTGCTGCAAATAATATATTTGATTTAGATGTCGATATCTGTTCAGACTAATACGCGAAGACCACTTTTATCATCGTCATTTGATGGAGTGCGTTTAAGATGGGACAAATTCATAAAATTTTACCAAGATGGAAGAAATACTTGACATCCCCATCACCCTCCGGGAATGTCTAAACATTATAGAAGATATGAATTGCAATATAAGTCAACATGCATGCATCATAGATTATATGCCTCTAACCTACATTCACTAGGATATAGGGCCAAAATTGTTCACACACACACAAACGCAAACAGACACGCACACGTACATTGTAAGCGCAACGGTCAATACCCGCAGTATGCTTGAACGTCGGACAATGAGGTGTTAGTGCGGGTTGATGACTTCCCTGTGGCTGAACACAATAGAAGATGTAGTCTCCCGCCTCCTGCTCCGTATCTAGGACAGACTAACGCGCCCCTCGCCTGCCAACTGATATGACGTCTACCTCCAAGAGACTAGATTTTGACCCAACGTCAATCCTCCGGACCGAGCACATAGTCGCGTACTTAAAAAAGAAATTTTAGTGAAAGGGATGACATCACAGATCGCGGTAGATCTCTCGCTGAAGTTGGTCGCGGGGACTATCTAAAAATGTCTCAAATGTGTTTCCTTTTTATTCTTTTTGGTGTTTCCCATTGTGAAATTGTGATGATAAACGTTGTGAATCGCGCACTGATGGATATGTTTGCCAGTTGTTGTCCGGTTTTCGCTTTTAAATGTGTGTGAGTGCGTGTAGACACACACACACAATATATATATATATATATATATATATATATATATATATATATATATATATATATATATATATATATATATATATATACATGGCGGGTCGCGGTAGTCCAGGGGGTAGAGCGTTGGACTGCTGACCGGAGGGTCCCGGGTTCCCGGGCAAGGCACTCTGGGCACCTGCAGCTCCACCCAAGCTAAAGTGATTTTTCGGGGACCACATCTCCCTGGGAAACCATAACCGGCAAAGGGAAAGGAACTGCCCCCCCTACCCTCATGTGTGAATTTCACACGCCGTATAGGGCTTAGTACTGGGTGAACTCTTCCATCACCTACCAAACCGACCTTCGGGTTGATTACTGTGTTTATGGTAATATATATATATATATATATATATATATATATATATATATATATATATATATATATATATATATATATATAGATGATTTCGTCGAAGTAATGCGGAAGTGTTGAATAAAAACTTGGACAGCAACAAACAATATAAGAACACATAAAAAGAACACTCGCACGTCATTTCTTAATAATTTCGACGAAATTCAGCTCCGTCTTCCTCGGAAGAAACAAAGGTACTCAGTACTTTGTTTCTTCCGAGGAAGACGGAGCTAAATTCCATGGAAATTATTAAAAAATAACGTGTGAGTGTTCTTTTTGTGTTCTTATACCTGTATTGTGTGTTACTGTCCAAGTTTTATATATACATATATTAATTCAAATGTAAATAGATATTAGGAAAAGGGATAGGAACACATAGAAAGGACGAACACAGGAGAGGGGGGGAAGCGGAATCAGACAGATCCCAAGCGCAAAAATATTTCCTTGACCGGGACTTGAACACCGGATCTTTCCACTTTGCCGGGCGGCAAGTGGAAAGTATAATACATACTATATATTTTACACTGATGTATCTGGATGTGTTATGTGTGCGTGTGTATATAAAAACCATGAACACAGTAATCAATCCAAAGGTCAGTTTTTTAGGTGATATTTAAGATTATTGTTTAGTGCATCATTTGTCCACACGCGGTGGAAAATCGTGTTTTTTCCGGCGTCCAATGTTGAGGGTATGAATCAAGATGGCGCTTTTAGTCATCCCTATTTCTCACTTAAGCTGTGTGTTTATTCTGCGACCGAATTTGCCTTCGAAACCTCATAGGGTAAGAAACTGGTAAACCCCTTATTCCCCCGTAAACACATCTAACTACCAAACTCTTGTTTTTTTACTATAGCCACTCTGTCGATCATTCTTTACGTTCCAATATCAAAATTCCGATATTTAACCTTCCCAAGTCCCTTCGCGCACTCACACACTAACACGTGCGCTGCAAGCATTGGTCATACCCAGCGCTCGTGAGATTGGGAGAGCTACGCTCCGAAGTATAATTCTGTGCGAACGGTTTGGATAATTTCGGGCCGAATGGAGCGAGGGAGAGAGATCGTCGACTCTAGGAGAGAGAGAGAGAGAGGGGAGGATGATGAGTGGGTGCTCCAAAGGTTGCCGCCAAATGCCACCAAGCGCGACAATGGAGTGATTACCATGGGGACTCGATACAAATCATCTGTCTGCGCCTCACTCTCTCCCGCACGCACTTCCAGGTGGCAGCACCTATACACACTCTCGCGCGCAAAACGGCGGACGGCGGTGAAAGAGAGTTTTTTTTTTAAGTGAACGAGTTCAGTGACCCGGAACCGTGGGTGCGGGAGGGGGAAAGGGGGGGGGAGAGGGGAAAGAGAATGGGGGTGGAGGAGAGGGCGAGCCAGCGACTGCCCTCAATATATTGCTCGCCCAGAAAACGCACGCGGTCGCATATTGTGCATGTCACCCAGACAACCAAACAACCGCCTGCTTACCTCGCCCAAGACCGGTGAAAATGATCCACGCCTTGATCGTTCCCGCGATTCAATTTTTGCGGCGTTTCCTCCGGTGGGTATCCAATTAATAACTTACAGCAGAGGCGCTAAATCTGTTTCCATCAGCGATGATGCCGTGGTCATCACGACTGTTTGCACTTTTTCATTTCCTAGTAATAATTTTTCAGAGCAATTACTTCGGAACCATTTTTTTGTACGCGTGGCTCTCCTGGTAAAATCGAAGACGTCGTCGTATTCTTCGGATATTATAGATTTAAAGCGTGAAAAATAGGAGGGCGCTCATCGAAAATATTTAATTATACAGTTCCCAGTCGTCGTCCGGGAAAACACTCAGGATTCCACAACTTTCAAAAAACAGCAAAATAAGAATGCCCAGGAATTATACTATATAATTAATCGTTTCGGGCGTAACTTAGTCGAATTGTTTCTATTATGAAAAATATCGAAGTAAAACTTTGCATATCCATGTATATGGAATAAACTTCAACGCGTTAGAGTTTATTTTATATGTATTTACAAAGTATTATTTTGACGTTGCTCACAATGGCCAGGAGTTAAAACTGTTTTTGTACACAATTTGCAAGGAATTTTAATGTCAAGTACCTATATTCAAAACAAATAAACAGCGTGTTGCTAACAAAACAAACCTTGGAATGCGTTTCAAATTTGAAATCTGAACCCAACAAGGAAATCCTCTCAATATTGCCGACGGAATCACGGTGGAATCAATGAACAATACGCACTCTGGTTTTTAGCACTGGGCCACGCGAAAAAGAAAATTCCAGTGAGGAGTTTTTTATGCCGGTGAACTTAAATTAACATTTTTTCCCGGAAGCGATTTATTTAATTCTTACATACAAGACAAAATACCTACGTTTATCCTCACGCTATTATCGCTGAACAATTCAAGTTGTTATACCAAAATGATGGGTGGTAATCATTGAGCCCATCCCGTATTATAGTGAGTAAATTTACGCGAGGTTCTTCGCCGTTTCTAACGAGAACAAAATCTTTATAATAAAAAATTTCACTTTCCTGATCGATTCCTTTATCTCAAGAATTTAATTTCGTAGATCCACGCACAATGTCTGCCGCAGTGGGTGGACAGCTGATAAGACATACATCTGACAGAGGAAGATCATCATACTTTTTAAATTCTTCACAGTGGGCAAAGTTCCCACAAATATGGATTTAAGTTTACGTGAACCCTTGAGAAACATAGGACGCAGTGGTTGAGATTATCCACCGTGGGAAATTTGTGCTCGGCAAGAGAGAGGAGAGTTTTCGGACAACCCCGTCTTTGGAGGACGTATTTTAAATTGTTTCAGTGTTTTTTTTCAAGGCGGTAGTCTTACTACTGAGCGTATAGCGCAAATGAGACGAGATATCCGCTTTTGAAGGTAAACCAAAGTCAACTCTCGCATGGGTGTCTTCTCTTCTGCGCTCTACATTCCTTGTATTATAATATATATAAAACCATAAACACAGTAATCAACCCGAAGGTCGGTTTGGTAGGTGATGGCAGAGTTCACCCAGTGCTAAGTCCGACGGCGTGTAAAATTCACACATCAGGGTAGAAGGGCCATTTCCTTTCCCTATGCAGATTATGGTTTCCCAGGAAGATCTGGTACCCGAAAAATCATATAGCTTGGGTGGAGCTAGAGGTGCCTTGCCCGGGAATCGAACCCGGGGCCCTCCGGTCAGTAGTCCGACGCTCTACCCCCTGGCCTACCGCGACCCACTATTATATATATATAAATATATATATGATTTCGTCGACGTAACACGGAAGTGTTGAATAATAAATTGGACAGCAACAAACAATATAGAAACACATAAAAAGATCACTCACACGTTATTTCTTGATCATTTCGACGGAATTCTGCTCCGTCTTCATCGGAAGATATAGAAGTAATCAGAATTCCGTCGAAATGATCAAGAAATAACGTGTGAGTGATCTTTTTATGTGTTTCTATATTGTTTGTTTCTGTTCATTATATATATATATAATATATATATACACACAATACATATATACTATATATATATATATATATATATATATAATATATATACACACAATACATATATACTATATATATATATATATAATATATATACACACAATACATATATACTATATATATATATATAATATATATATACACACAATACATATATACTATATATATATATATATATATATATATATATATATATATATATATATATATATATATATATATATATATATATATATCTTCGAATCAGAACACTCTTCGCTGACGCACAAATATATAAAAACATTGATTAAGATTTTTAAAATAGAAACACAAAGAAAGGGCACTCACATACAGGGTAGGACAATTAAATCCGGACAAATGAAACTTTCGTTTAAAAGCAAATGTAAAAAAAAATATAAATGAAAATGTATATCCTTTTACATCCAAGTCGGGCTATCTGTCAAGAGTAACATTACTTAATGTAACCCCCTTCAGCTGCAATGACTGCCTCAAATCTTGTCCTGAATCGATCGCACGGACTCTTTAAAACAGCACTTTCCATATCCGCGAATGCTGCTACGATAGCGGTGAGTAGATATGCGACATTAGTGTACCTTGTCTTTTTGCTAGCTCTTTCGACTGAGCTGAAAACATAATAATCGAGGGGGTTCGAGTCCGGGCTATTCGGGGGCCATAACTCCTTTGACCAGAACATGTCAATGCTATCTGAGAGCTAGTTTTGGACTAAATAACTCGTATGAGCTGGTGCACCGTCCTGTGGAAAGACATGCGTATATACATGCGCGTGTATGAGTGCGTTTGTTCCTTAACTGTTTCCTAGTCCTTTTTCCAGTAATAATATGTGTATTTCGCCATTCTGGTTGTATTTCCTCCTCTCATTATTCGTGCCTTTAAACACACTGCAGTAAGTGGTTAGCGTTAAGATTTTTTTCTTGTTCTATTATCGTTACATCTTCAGTTTTGTTCGCCCTTCCCCTGGCAGTGTGTGTAAAGGCATTCGGGGGCCATCTTCTTGCCCAAGAAAGGATAAGTTGGTTGTACCAAACCATGAAGATCTTAGCAATAATTACACCTTTATTGATTTTAAAGTGGTCTGGGAATACATTTGTAAGTCCGTGGTTCGTTTCCGGACGCCGGAAACAGTCTTTCTGTTTGGAATCTCAATCCTTTTACCTTCCCCTATAACCTTGCATTCGTCTTTCATGGGTTACCTTACCTTAGCGCACATTCTTGAAATTATAGTTACCTTTGAGCGGAGTTTATTGTGTGTGTATGTGCGTGTGCAAATATATGTGTATATACATACATATATGGTACATATAGACAAAAATATGTATGTGTATATATACATAAATAAATGTGTGTACATATACACACACAATGAACTCGGCTAAAAGGCAAAATAATTATTCAAGAATGTACGTTGAGGTGTGTGTGTGTGTGTGTGTGTATATATATATATATATATATATATATATATATATATAAACACCATTATACACTCATAAAATAGGCCCATCCCCTCTATGGGTATCTCTCCTTAAGTGTCTTCAAGGAGAATCGGATAGCATATGTTGATAAAACCATTAGCGTTGTCGCACTGCATTCTTCGGCCACCTGCATGACATCGCCATTCCTTCGTGCAAGTAGTCGATTTCCCCACACCGGGACACATTAAGACGCTTTCCCAAGGAAAACGAGTAAACAAATTCCATTTACGTGGGAGGTTCTTACGGATGGGAAAAATGACCTTGCGCAGTTTTTTTATTTATTTGACCAGATGGATTGGAGTGTAATCAAATGCATCGGATATAAATTACCGTTCGTGAATTTGAAACTACACTCGATGAAGGAATCAACAAGGGAGGCATAGGTGCGTGTGGTGGTGTGATAGGGGGGTGGGCGGGAAGGCATTCGAGTCGGTAGGAATATCGGGCGATGGATATGTCGCCGTGAACTTACCCAATGGATTACAATAATTACGGGAGGAATTTAAAAAAATAATGCGAGATATATGGGATGCAAATAAATGCATAAAAGCGAGAGGAATGCGACCTTCAAGAAAGGGGAAGGTTGCACAATTTCAGGTTGCAAAGGGGCATCTAACAGCAAATAGGGAAACCTGAATTGTTTCGGGCAGTTCCTGTTTTTGGAAGTGTCTCGAGTGAAAAACAAGAATTTTGCAAAAGAATCGCGGCGTTTGTGATGAAACCATCCTTCCCCATAGGAGAAAGTTCACGACAGGGACCTGAGTTAAAGTAGTTAGGTAAACATTGGTGAAAACTTCAGTGCGTATTTAACATAGTTTGGCTCGGAAACGTGGCCGCCGGGAATTAGGACAAAATGGTCGCGTCCAGAATGACAATGGTCGTGTCCCTTCGGGCGTTCTAGTGCTGACGCCCACACCGTCCGATTAAGATATAGGAGTGCATTTTTGATGGGAAGCACTTTGAGCTGATTTACCCGTTCGAATATGGATCTCTAGATCTTCAAGGCAGAATCCTATTTCCCCCCATCCCCTTTCCTTCATCGCTGACTTCCAGAAACGAACGTAGACTCCCTCGTAAAATCTTGAAATCAGAGAGGTGACAAAGTGGTCTCGATTGCCTTATAAACGTGACAGACTTATGGTCATCGAGAGATAAAAGTTGAAAGCTAATGAAAGGAATGTCCCCGCTCCGAATAAGGACGAATGCGCGGTCTAAGTTGATCGCCCGTTAATTAGTAATTATGCCCACGCCACCTTATTCACTTCGAAATGGCTCGTGATTCGTCGGTTGCCTTCCTCCAAGGATAGGCGAGGTCGGCTGCCTCCGTACTTTTCATTGAAAGGTACGTTTCAACGGTGAAAATATTTTCGTCACAATGGATTCCGGAAAAAAATTGTTGAAAGCTCCAAAAAAAAAACTCCCGTGGAAATGCCTATTTCAAATTAGTATGAAAATATTGTACTCACAAAAACAAGCATCAAGCGCAATCAATATATATTTCTTTCGATTTCGAGTTTTGTTTGAATCGGGATTGTTTCGGGGTTAGTATTTTGCATCGACATTTGTTCAATCGCTAATAATTTTCTGGCGCTTATTAACCTATAATTACTGATCATACAGCGCCAACTATCAATAAATTTAATATAAATGTTGGAGTACTATCAACAGAGTACCTAGAGTGTCAGATATAGTACCTATTTTAACTAGAGGCGTCGAGACCCCCTGATAAACCGGAAAGTGGTCAAATACGTACGTGCGACCCCGCCCTTTGTTGAGAGTTCACTTTTCTGAGTCTTGCTACGCATGGGCAACACATGATGAATCGGTTTACCTCAGGCGACCGCCAAAATGAAATAAAAACCCGCTGCTCATTCATGTTCAGTTGATTATTTTCGCGTAGCATTTGTGTGTAGTGTTGGGTTGTATTTCCAGGGATGGAATTGAAACCTAAACTGAATCCCTAAAATAAGCGAGCTTCGATTTATTTTAAACACGAATATTTTATTTAACAAGTACATTGATTAGAAACAACACGTCCCCATCAACAAATAGTGCCGTTACAATAATTTACACTGAAAAAATAGATCTGTAATGACATTAAAAAAAATCCCTTAACGATTGTATTGAAATTTTGTATCGTAACACCCTCCTCTTAATTTTATAAGCACAAAGCAAACTGTCAGAGCAAAGTTAGTGTTCCTTTTACTACTCCCTCGGAACCAGGTTCTACTGGAGACATGAAGTGCATTTCGAAGTGTTAATAGATGGTTTGGTGATCTTGATTTGTTGAAATGTACTTTATGTGGAGCGTTTTTATTCAATTTTTTAATCAATATTTTTTAAATTTTATTTTAATTTATTATTTCTTCAATTTGTTATTTTTATTTATCTTATTTTTTTACTTATTACAATACGTTGCTAATAAAATGTTCTTTGTTTTATGGATTTTTTTCTTATTTTTGTTTTTTTTAAACGATTAGCGATAGTTTGGAAGGTGGTTGATGGACGGTGGGTGTGTTTGGGTTGACGTTAATATGGTCAGTAAATCAGGACGGGTTGGTTGGTATAAGATGAGGAAATTCAGATGTGCTAGGACCAGCTTGCTTCTTTTTCGAAGAGGTTTTGTTTTTGTATGCATTTTAGTTTTTGCGGGAAGGCCATATTTGGTTTATTTATTTTAGGGTAAAGGGTGGTAGATTGAGGAAATTTAGGAGCTTTTTAACACCTTCATGAATCAGCCCTTTGATTGTATGTTGCCGATTTAGGGGTAAACGGCACTCGTAGCATTAAAACGCATTTCGCTGGGAATGTCGCAAATGGACCTTCAACTTGGATATCAATGAGTTCCTCGAAGCGGTTGCTTGACGATTGCTTGCAAAACTATTAAAATTCGTCGAGTACCCTCCCATCCAACTACGGGGCATTCACTTTGTTGACATCAACAGTCGGCAAGGAGACGGGCGATTAAAAATCCATCTGCATCTAACGTACTTGGGAAAGCTGCCAACAGAGTTGCCAACCCTCCCGTATTTCCGGGATATCCCACGTCTCACCATCTTATTTTTTGCATCGCGAAAGATCCCGTTCTGTTTTCCCGCGCGGAGAAATGATCTCATTAAACACTTTTATTTGGTTTCCTAAGTTTGGCAACGAACAGTTACGTAAAAAAAGATAAATTTCAAATCATGAAAAATGCACGCTTCCTGAACAGTACAAGTATACATTAAGTGTATAGGCATAAGCATCATTGTGAAATAGGTCGATTTATACTGAGTTGAATTTATATGGCGCATTTATATGTATTGCCTTCGTTCACAAATTTATGTTAATGTCCATTATCGACGCAGTATATTGTCAATTCCTTATCTTCTTCTATTTTTCCCGAGATAAAGGTTGGCAACCGTAGCTGCCAATTCTTGGAAGGTAACGGAATACATTTTTGCGCTGCTCACACGATTGGCATTACCTCGATGCGAAGAGGCCTAAGATGTGAAATATTGTATACAAACATTATAAAAATATTTCACCAGCTTTACGAACGCCAAATAATAAAGATATATATATAGACACAGATGCAGATTTTTAAACCATGGAGACACAAAGGAAGGACACTCACACAATGTTGTTTTGACGTTTCGACGGCTCGGCCGTCGTCTTCAGAATTGATTGGTTCTAAAGATTCAGAAATTGATTCCGAAGACGACGGCCGAGCCGTCGAAACGTCCAAACAACATTGTGTGTCTTCTTTGTGTCTCTATGGTTTAAAAATCTACATTGTGTTTTTATATATTTGTGCGTCGCCGATGAGCGTTCCATTTCGAAGGTATATATATATATATATATATATATATATATATATATATATATATATATATATACCTACCTTCGAAATGGAACGCTATATATATGTATATATAGAAAGAGAGAGAGAGATAGATAGATATCTACTGGTGCTAATATGGGTTCTAGAGCATGCTCTTAACACCTCGTAATATTGGGTGTAAATGGCCCGGTTCCTCATTCCCTGTGAAGGTTTCCCAGAAAGATCTGCTACCCGATACATCACACGGATGGGACAATGAAGCTGTAGGTGGACAGAGGTGTGCCCGAAAATCGAACCCGGTGCCTCCCAGTCAACATCCTCGCATTCTACACATTCGACCACCACGCCCCTTTTTTCGCAATCATCATCGAAATGTTTAGAGAGGACTGAACGAAAGAAGTGCAGACCTGGGAGTGCAACACTACTCATGGTGTACTTGAATGAAACACGTAGTTAATTACATTACGAGTACTTAATATGAACTCATATTGGTGCGCAAGAAGGCGTGTCCTCTTTTGACTAATAAAAATTCTTGTCCGTTTCAACATAACGGATCTGGACACCCCCTCAATTATCCCCTACCCCGAGACTGTTATGCAACTTACGGACTGCCCGAGAGTGTGCCGGTCCGGTGGACGGCGGTCTGCCGCGGGGGTTCACAAAGCGGAGGGGGGGGGTTAGGTAGCGGAGGGAATGAGTGTGTTCGGGGGTGCCAAGGGAAAGGGCTATTAAAAGAAGTGCCTGGCGGTGGAAAACCCCGACGGCCCGCAAAAAAAATAATGAGGAGACGCAAGAGAGAGAGAGAGAACATATACGTATAGATGGCGGGAATGTAAAAAAGTGAAAGCGGACGCGCGCCGTGCATCCGTAAGCGGGCAACACGGGATTCCCAACAGTCCCCTCTCCTCCACCCCAGAGGACAGCTCTCCCAACAAACCGCCCGCTCTCGGATCCGGGAGTATCGGGATCAATTGGAAGCCGATTCATTCATTCAGGAGTGAAACGTGCGCCCCGTGGCCGAAGGGTGTTTTAATGCGGGGGTGGGGATGATACCACTGCACGCACTACTGCATCATCTGGAGGACAAGACAAGAAGACCACCGGGGGAGGTGGCAATGGAGGCGGGTGTGGCTCCCAAGAGACGCTGATGGTCTATTGACCGCAGGAGCAGGGATTTAGCGTATTCCAAATATCTGAGAAGCTAGGCTGGGAATCACTCACGGAACGAAGGTTAAATTACAGATTACATCTCTAGTAAAAATTGGAAGGATGTCTCTTTAGCAATGATTTTGAAATTGTACTATTACCCCCATCGTAATACGGTAGGAGAGATCATGCTAATAAAATTAAAGAGATAAAGTGTACAACAGATAGCTTTAAGATGTCGTGTTTCCTATGAATGATAAGGGATCATAATAATACTATCCGACTGTGGTTGGGGGGAGAAAAGTATTTTTATTTTTTTCATTATGAGCATCCCACTTTTTTGTCTTAATCTCATCCAACTTTAGTTATTTCCCTTCTTGTTACTCACAGCTCCTCTCGTGTGCGTAAAGAACCGTATCTCGCTTTGATACTGTAGTGCATAAACCTATAATTATCATGATAGATCAATATTCGAATTCTTTTACAGAAATAAATTGCAACTAAAATTGAGAAATCTCAATTTTATCATGATGCATGGCTGATATGTAATCACCCACGGTCACGCATCCCATCGGTTGTTTGCAGGTTAGCACGTGGAATGGAATGTGGAATAGATTTATATTGTAGCTCGATATACATTTAGACATCCTCAGTTTCAACCAAGATAGCTGATTCGAGAAACAGCTATTCTTAGGGAAGCGAGTTGTGGCAGAGGAAAGAGATATGTCCCCCGCCCCCTTGCTACCCTCCGATTAATGCGTGGACACCCCTGGCTCAGTATTTAAGCGAGCTCTCTTACCAAATTAATCTTCGGATTGATTATCTTACAAGTTTTATTCCGAAGAGAATGGGTCTCACCAATGTGGAAGGCACCTCCGATCGCATGCCAACTTTTATTGGTGTTTCTTCTCGGGAGATCGAAAGATGGCATCCTGGGTTAATTCAACGAGAGATTTTCGATCGTGGTTACGATCAATACCACTTAATAACATCATCAGTCAGGTTGAGTCGCCTTCAAAACGATTGTAGTGTCGTGTATCCATTTTTATGGCTACTCCATTAAAAAAAATTAGGAAGTACCAACTCCATTAGTGAGATCGAAAAAAAATTACAGCCACTTTTAGGACTACTTTCAAAAGTAGAGTCATCTACTGTCATCTCATTCTGATTCCCATCTTAAATCTCAAATTGCTTAAGGTTGGCAATTAAATGACGAGAGAACCGCGATGTTTGTCTGTTGGAAAACGTTCCGTTTACTCAGAAAACTGCCGACTCATGTTCAAACCCTGAAACAATTGACGAATGAACTGAAGACCGAGTTCTCATGAATCGCACGGAAGACACCTAACTAAAGCTGGTTATGCGAAGTAACGACCCGTTACGTGGCTCAACGTCACGATGCGTTACCAGTCACACTCCATATAAACACACTCGGCTGTACATAATAATGTACAAAAATTATTTTATTATTCTTTCTCTTGCCCTGGATTAAAGTGAAAAGTTCTTGCTATCTAATATGAAGGTCAGCATTGCAATAACCGCTTAATCTGTTCAAGATATACTAGATGCTGGAAGGGTGATACAATTTACTTTTAGGGGCGTTCGATTTAGAAATTTTGGTGACTATTTCCCTCTCAACAGTCACGTCCAAAACCTATCAGTCACGGAGTTATTATAGCGTGAATATTAAAAGAAAAAAATTAACCAACGCCATTCGCCATGGTTTCCATAAAATTTAAGATTGAAAGTTTGAATCTTTTCGTGTCCATTGAGTGAAAGCACAGCGGCTATAAAGTATCATCCTCTCCAGTACGTGGCCTAAATATTCGAGGTAAAATCTAAAAATATTCGATATTTCTTCAATAATAAAGAAACTTGTCGTCATGTCCCCTCTAAAACTCCAAGATTAAAAAAAATATAATTCCCTATGAAACTGATAGAAAAGTAAAATTCCTCACCAACTATATCAATTTTGTTTCTGTTGCATGGACAATGCAATGAATTAAAAGACATTTCTGACAAATGTAGACCCACCGTAATCAACTTGGACTGACTAGTGGAAGCTTCAGATAAAGGAACGATATGAGCATTCTTTTTGCTGGTATGCAAGAGAGAGAGAGAGATAGATGTGAATTGTCTTTAAACAACAGAAATGAATTCTCATAAATTTTGTTTACGTTAAACGGCGGTGGTGATTTAATATCCACGTCGGATACCTTGCACGCGAGGTCTCCAAGCACGCTTTTCGCTTCGCCAATTAAAGGGTTCAGATTAGCGCTGATAGGCGGCACTTCACTCACTTAATTGTCGCTTGATACGGAACAAGTGTTTTCATGTCGTAGATATGAATTACTCCGAACACATTACCATCGGTATCTTTGAGATTATTTTAAGGAAAAAACATTTCAACTGGAGAGTTTAAGGGATATCTCACTTCACACTTTGTATCGATTGAAGCATTAATTTGATATAATAAAACAATGTGAGTTGGTTCAAACAAATGACGGGCATACATTCCGGTTGGATACCTTTACGCACGATTTTAGTAGGAGTTCACTCATTATCAGCCGGCCCCGGTGGCGGCGGGGTAACGTCCTCGTCTGCCATTTCAAGGGTCGCGGGTTCGATTCCCGCCTGGGTGAGTTTCCCTCCATCTAGGGCTTGGGTGTTTGTAAATGTGACATTGTTATCGTTGTTAATAGTTCGATGTAAAGGCCAAAATGTGCTGTTTTCGGACTTATACTGAATAAATAAATAAATAAATTAGTTGAATTGGGGTTAATTGCTCTGGGTGACTCCGGAATTATATTCTCCGGAAGGGCAAGAGACAACAAAGCCAATTCCTTTAATCTTAATTCACGTCTGCTCAAGCGCAAAGGAGATCTTCCTGTTCATCTTAGACTCCATGTGGCTCGTTTCGAGTGCCAACGGAAATAAAATTGAAGCCGTTCGCCCTCGATGCTATCCAGACACTGTATTCATGCGGGGCCAAGTTTCCTGGGAGGACGTGAGATGTGGTGCACTATCCTAATCCACGGACCCCCACTTGCACGGAGTGGGTGACGGAAAAACCCATCTACATATATAAAATACCTCGGAAGCCGCCGAAAGGGTGTGTGGCGGGGGGTGTTAGGTCACCACCCGTAAAAGAGAATAAAATCACATGCAAAACCAATAAATTCATACCAATCTACACCCATAGAGGCGTGTATGGTCATGCAAAAACCTTTTCAACTCATACACATACAAATACCTATATTTGGAACTAACATACACATGCACCTACGAATATACCTTATGTCTACGCGGCATTTAATCTTACCTGACTTGTTAATCGAATATCTTTACTATTTTTATAATGACTTTGAATTCTTACAATTATAATTCCTGATTGCCTAGGGTAAGAACGAATATTTGTGTCAGTCTGTACTAGAGTCTATCTTCCTTATCTTATCTTTGTGCTTAGTCTATTGGCTCCCGTCCCTTTGACCAACCCCTTCATCCCCTCCCCCAATATTTTACATTATATATACTTCGGATTGCCCTTACCCTTTCTCACTTCGACTTGTGTTGTCGTGACGATTCACCTTGGGTACGCTGAAGAGGGCTACTTTGTGGCCGAAATAAGCGTATTCGTATTCACCTTACTTATCCCTTTCCTTTTTACTTTTTACCCCATCCTTGACTTGTGACGTTAGCCAACTAATATCATTTGTACTTTGTTTAGAAAGGTAAAATGTTTACGGCTATTGGAGTTTTTCATTTATTCAATTATCCTTGTAGTTTAACCTAGCCAAATAGTGTGGGGCCATTATAATTCCTTTAGAGTAATTTTTAAACTCGTTTGTCCTGAACCTTTCTAAAATTGTAAGTCTCGCTCGTTCTCCTCGCATCTCAAGCGGCTCCCGGCGTAATTCTTCTAAAAGACCTGTCACGCTCGTATTCTTATCGTAACAATTTTAGATGAATCTGGCAGATTTTCTCTGGAATTTAGCAAACTCTTTTAGCATCACTTTCTCCAAAGGATCCCAAATACTTGCTGTGTATTCCAAATGTGGCCTAATTTGAGCGAAATATCACTGAGGGGTTTGGGGGAGGATTATGGCCCGCCGCGCCGCACGACCAACTGACTCTCCCGAGTAGACGTCCGTACACACTCCCGAGTTCGCGTGTAATATTCCGTGCCAGCGGTCTCGTTGTATGCAACTCCTCTCGCGTCACCAATCCCATCGTAAGTACGTCGGTAAAATCGCATACGGCGATGCGACTGAGGGCACACTGTTATCGAGACAAATGTTTTAAAATGCTAAAACAATTGACTGAAACAATGCGCGAACTGCAAAGAGTTCTTAACTTCGACGTTGAAATAAGAAAGGAATTCCTCCTCCAACTAAGAGATCAAAATATCCATCCAATTATGTACCACTGCTTCTGTTTATACTTTAGTGGCATTATCGCACACTCACCTTGAATACGCTACGCGCAGTACAGTCAACGAGACATATGAAACCCATAAACAGTAATCAATATTATACACATACTTTTGTATGAGAATGAAAACATAGATATATAAACTTATAAAATACAAAACTATACGTTATATCTTAATTTTCCAACTCTATCACGTTTTATAACAAGCAAAATATTTTTAGCCTGTTTATGATTCCATAGGTCTCTTTAATTGAAATACAGGTACCTGTATTAATCAATCGATTTACATACATTAATCAGATCTGACAAGTCATTACACTTTCCAAGGTAGTATTTCAATGGGAAATTATTTTCCAGAGTTAGTTTTTGTAGAATTGCATTAAGGGGCGTGGAAATGTTTTAACATAGTAATCATTTCTATGCGTTCCTCTTAATCTAACGTATGTGGCCGTATTAAATTATGTAGGTAAACCAAAATGTCAGCTTTTTTGCATTTTCAGTTTCAGTGAGTCCATATTGTAAAAATTCAGGAAGAAGGTATTATTTATACGATATAATTTTAATTTTTACCATACTGATGCGTTATATTCCGCATGAACTTGTACCGTGCACATTCTAAGATTTCCTCGTCTGAACTATGGCACACTCGGCCCTCAACCCAAACCTAAATGTAAGCTAGTACATATTCAAACGCGTGCGCCTTTGACTGATACGGCCATTCCAAAATTTTAATACAAAAACACAATTTTTTAAGAAACCTTTTTTAAAAAGATATTGCGGTGATTTCAAATCTTCATAGGTCGCAATTATCATGGTATGTGACGAGAATCTCTTTTATGAGTTGAACGGTAATGTTTCTGTGGCAACGGAAAGTAAACACCGCCCCGATATGGCGAGGAATATATCACTGACGCTTCGAAAGTGACGGAAATAAGAAACGCAAAAGATAGATTTTATTTGTTTTTATTCTACTAATACTGTTTGGAGACGATTCGTTGTCTTTTCAAATTATCCATTCTCCCCGTTCATATCCCCCGTGTATGTGTATATATATATATATGTATATATATATATATATATATATATATATATATATATATATATATATATATATATATATATATATATATATATATATATATGATATGATATTTTTTTGAAGCAGTACTCGATTCTGAGACCTGGAAGTTCCTGGCATCGTAGTCCCTAAAAATGCAGACCACCTTTACAAATCTATACTTTCAGTTCCTTGTGATATTTCTTCGCTTATCAATCACCACAGGAATTAAGGATATCAAAAACACACGGAGCAACTGCGTGTATCACATGTTACTTGAGGCGTGGAGTTTCTCCAGCTCCAGCTAGTTTCCTGTTTGCTCGAAATTATTTTACTCTTCAGTGCATACTTTCTACCGGACCTCGTGCGACATAAAATAATACCCACTCTTCGCTCCTTTCTCTGTCCCACATCCCCTCTTCCCGACCCTATCCACATCCCTTTAAAACACCTATCAATAACCCCTCAACCCGTTTTTCCTACCTTATCAGGATTTTACCGGATTTCTCCGCTCTTCCCCGCCATAAACACATCTCGAAAGCACTCGATCTACGCCATCATCCTCCTACAGATTTCAGATCCATCTGGCATTCCTCTTCATATTAAATTATTTAACGAAATATTTTGCTGACGAATTTACTTTGCGCGGATACCTATCATTAGGTGCATTCTATAATCAAAGGATCATTTCCAAACGCTATTCTTCTCTAATAGCCACTAATTTGTCACCCATTTTCTGCAAGACACTGTCCAAATATGCCAACTGTTACTTCTGATCTACTTTATTTCTTGACATTCCACGTTTAATTTAGCCCTAGGTATTCTATTCAGCAATTCAACTTGACAATATAAGAGAGACAAGATAAGGGCTGGATATTGGAATGATAGTTTACGGGAAATTCATAAAATCAGTTAGGTTTTCGGATGATCTAGAATTAGTATTTCAGTCAGACAAGGGTTTCCCAGCTCTGCTGACTGCATTTAAAAGTAAATGCGATAGGTATGATATGAGAATAAATATAAATAAAACAAAGGTTATGCGCCATTAGAAAAAGCGGAAGGCTAAGTTAAACGTAGGAGGAAAATAACTAGAACGGATGAAGCAGTAGAACTATCTTGAAGTCTTTTGGACCATGATGGTCATAGTGGTAGGGATGTAAGACGAGGAACTGCGTTTAGCTGGGTAAGAAGCTTTCACTAGGAGGAGGGAATTGATATCGGGGATATTGAGTGAGTATGTTAAGAAAATGCTCGTCAAAACTTTGAATAGAGCATAGTTATGTACGGCTCGGAAACGTGGTCATTGAGGCAGGATGATAGGCGTAGATTGGAGGCTTTTGAAATGTGGGTATGGAGAAATCATAAGAAGGCAGGAAATATGGATGAAGGGTGTATTGATCGGCAGTGGGACGTTGAAGACCGTAATAGAGGGGAGAATGTTGGGGCAGACGAGGAACGGGCTTAATTAGGACATGAATGCTGGACGGGATGAAGGTAGGGAGGAAGTATACAGTGATGAAGAGGGGCTTACTGTACAGGCTGGATGCTGGATGGCAGGATATCTTGTTAGCTAGGATAAGAAGAGCAATAATGATTTCAATTTATATAATACCTCGCAAGCCATCCCATGGATGTTTGGCAGGGGGTTTTAGCTCACCAGCCATTCTACTTCTGCTCGACTACTTCCACATACACGTGGCACCCCGCGAACCACCGAAAGGGCACAATGTTCAGTAACCTATTCTATGTACGGTTTGTAAGAGCTACGCTTGCCTTCGGAGCCATCTGAGAGCACATGGCGGGAAAGATGGCACATCTTTGATGGTGAATTAAAAGAACTTGGCTGCGTGGCATAAAGTTTGGAGAATTATCCAAAAGAAAAAAATATATAATCTACTTTCCCTATTATTTGATATAGGACAGTTCGCCAAGGGAATATATTGACAATGTCGATATGTCTTTTCATACCGATATGTTCGATTCGGTTAATTATACTCGTAAGGAATCGATATATCCAGGTTTGATATGACGACATGGACCATTCCTCGATATTGAGGGGACGACATGGACGAAAAAGATTCGAAACGATACGACCTCCAAATTAAGATTATTTGTATTCGATTCACTGAAAATCGATCAGTTGAGGCTCAATTTCTATTTGCATTTGTGGATTTCTTTCTGCAACCCGCAACTGCTGCGCATGGCAGGGTATGTCTCAGTCACTATACAATTGAGGAAATTCGCAGCTGGGTCATGTGAAATATAAGAGGGTAATAGAGCAGATTTTCATTGCGGAACACTTTAAAATCCTATACCTATTATTTTATATGCTGGTGTTATCTGCAATCATGTAAGTTAGATAATAGCTATAAAAAGCACAATGGTTTCCGTGAGCATTGTCACACATAAGGTCTTGGCTACCTAATGTGTTCCCGGCATCATGCCTATAAACATCTGCACTTTACCCCGCAAGCCGTCACAAGGACGTGTGGCTGGGGGTGTTAGGTCAACAGCCAATCTAATTCAACATCCGCTATACGTATAATGAGTATACAAGGTTTGTATACAAAGAATCGTTAACAATTTTTTTCCTGACGTGTGAGTGAATTACTGAATTCAGACCATCGGTTAAGTATGCTCATGATTGCAAAACGTATTGACATTGATAATATGACAGTGCACACCATTATCACTGAAAATTTGCCGATGCGAAAGATTCGAACTAAACTCGCCCCGTAAGTCTTGACGGACGACCAAAAGCAGGGTCAAGTGTCTGATTGCAAATACCTTCTGCAACGGCATCGCGACGATTCCCCAACCCACTTACAGTATCGACTTGGCACTAGCAGACTATTCCCTATTCCTAAAAGTGAAATCCTTCCTTGAAGGACGCAACTATGGAACCCTAAGTGCCGCCAAATAAACTTGCACGCGTACCCTTAAGGATCTTCCGCAATCCGCCTACCAGGGAGCCTTCGAGTCGCGAAAAAGTCGCTGTCAATTGTGTATCGACGCCCAAGGGATCTACTTCGGAGGACTTTAAGGCACTGTAGTATTTCAATGCAACAATTTAAGAGTGTAGAAATCATTCGCCTTGACTGGGATTCGAACCCAGATCCCTCAATATCCGGTCGAGTGCTTTAGCCAGTTAAGCTATCGAGGCGTCCTCTTAAACTTAGACTCTTAAATTGTTGCATTGAAATGCACATTAGCGGATGACTCCGTTAAAGGTTACTGTTGCAGCATCTCCCGCAGTTGCTTTGGAAATTTTTCACTGTAGTATTGTTTGAAATTAATCAATTTTTCCGAAACTTTTTATACAAACCATGTTGTAATAACTAATCCACTGGCTAAACCAAGAAGGCAAACAGGGAATCTCATCAAAAAGGACCAGATTACACGCGAAACAGTCACCAGTTACCAGTTATCAATTTAATCACATAGAACGGACCATTCGCAAATGATTAAGTTGTGCAACTTTATTTATTCCCTGGATAAGGGCGCGTGGCGGGGGGTGTTAGGACGCCAGCCATTCAGCGAGTCGTGGGGGAGGGATGCAACTGCATGCTCTCCACTATTTCCACCAAAGACCACTCATGTCCGTCTTAGTTGTGTTATCTTGTATTTCTGTCACAAGTATTGGGCGAGAAAGACGAATTGTTGCATCTCTATACGTTCTGCTGCCTATCTCTCTTATTTTTTGGAATTATATGATCAGTCTGTGTCCAACAAAATATTATCTTATAAGGTAGACCACCAATAATAATAATAATAATGCAACTTAATTTTGAGTTGAGGATATTCGTGTGAACGTGTACGTTCGGTTTGTGAGTCTGATTACTTAATATGCCAGTTTCCCAATTCTGAATTTCTCCAATCACGTGATATGTATTATGGCTCGTAGTCTGGCGTCGCAGTGACCAACAATTGCAAAAGCCAGGTTTCAAAGAGTTCTAGGAGAGACCGAATTAAAGTGGAAATGGATTCCAAAATCCATCTTGACCTTTGATAGAGTGGAACAGTTCGAAAGTGGGTTCATAATACAATACAAAGATAAATACGGAATATTCTTCGATTGGTCCACAGAGACTGCGACGTAAGGGATTAGAAACGTTACAATTATTGACTGATCTTGATTGGTTTAGGTTGTACTGATCAATAGGACGATTTGAGCTCACTGGCATAATTTAATTGAAGCTACGAACTTGTCATTTTTCTCACGAATGACTAGGAATATCAGAGTAACTTTGTCCGACCGCGATAGGGTCATATTCGGGTCAAAATTAGTCTCGTGTGTATTCACCCCCTGCCATACCCCCTACTGGTGGCTGGCTGGGTACAAAAATAAATAATAAAATAGATTCAAATATAATTCACTTTTCAATCGGCTATGCGTCAATGGTAGATTCAAAATAAAAGGACTTCTCCAATCCTTTAGAAGGTGCAGATTTGAAATAATACGCAAAAATAGAACTTCTCTTCATAGGACACCGCTAATCCTAACTTATTGATTAAATCATACTCCCAGGCATATAAATTTCCTTTTACCACAAGCAGTACATAGCCACGAGCATGAGAGCGGAAAAGGTAACTTGTTTGAAATTGCGAAGATTGGGTGATACGTATTAATTTCAAATCGATTTCCACTTTTATTCGATCGATCGATCGAATTTAATCGATTCTTTTGATTTCGCGATCCGATATTAACATGGCGTTGTCGTGTACAGTTACAGCCCTTAAATCTTGGGTTTAGGAGGGGCGTGGGGTGGGAGTGGAAATGTCAATGGGGGAGAGAAGTCAATGAGGGAGGTGGAGAACTTTGTTGGTTATTGTTCGATTAATTAAAACACCCATAGTTTTGTTTTGAAGATTTGATCAACTGTGGGGTTGGAGGGTAGGAAGGACAGCCATTTTCCTGATGGTTCGACTTGGGTTCAGGATGTGTACATTATGTTTATCGCTAACAACTTAAGCCGCAAACATGACATTGAGTTGTTCGTCAACAGGGTTTCCGGAAATCCGGGTACCCGGATCTTAGAAGCATTTAATTTAAATTGACCCGAAACTAAGCGACGGTCCGTGAATATTAATTACCACTAGCCGACCGTTCGGATCTGGCGAATTCGTGTTTCACGGTGCAGAATATGGCAGGCAGTAAGGGGAAAGTTGGTTGTGAAAATACGGCACAAATTTCGTCAATAATTTGGGAAACAACCTGCAGTCTTGAGCTTCCTTTAGGGCTCCTTATTCAGGGGCCCTGGGCGTTTTTCCAAAGATCTTTACTCAATTGAAAGGTGCCCTGAATTACATGTTTTTATTTTGACTTGCATTTTATAGGCAGAGCATATTTTGCATGCTCAAAAAATCAGCATGCGCGTGAAAGATGAGAATTCTTAAAAGGTCGTCTTCAAACCGGATCTTAAAACGAGGAGAAAGTCTTGCGTCGGTCTGTTGTCAATTCACGCCCGGAGCCGGATACTAATACGTATTCCCGGTCCCGATCATAAGATTCGGATACAATCGACTACGCAGACATCGAGATCAGGATTATCCGTATATTTTCATCCCTTCCGACGAAACGCCTGCGATGGCCTTTGAGTGATGACGTCGAGAGGGGCAGTACCGCCGTGGGGGTGAAAGCGATGCTGGACACCCGAGATAGATGGGGGGGGGGCACTCACTCACCCCTCGCTTGGCGCCCATGGCCAGGACGGCGGCTCCCAACTTCGGGAAAACCTCGATGGCCCACGCGAGCCTTGGAGTCACGTGCGAAGGTGTGATGTTGAGCACGCTCCCCGCCAGGAAGCGCTTGCTACCCGTCAAGCCGTGCAGCACCCTGGAGACGCCGCGGATCGCCTGTAAGGGTTAAGGGTAGAGATGAGGTTGTGTGGCATGGTTCCCACGGGGACATCTGGAAAGGAATGACACCAGAGGGGGGGGCAATAGTAGGATGAAACTTTCCGATACACGATGCATTCACAAATAGCGGCTTTTACACTCTATTTCATTATTTCTATGAGGGTCAGTCAGATTAAAACTATACACAAACAACAACCATCAGTCCGCGCACCAACAAGGACCTAACCCAACAACTGCGTGCGCCAATGAGTTGTCACTATGTAGTTCTCCTACCACAGCGATGGCAGTATCGATGCGTAAAAATCTAGCTTCTTTCTCATAAGTGGCTGTGTGTTATGGAGGGCGCTCGGTTTTCAATTGACTGCCCCTAATACAAGCACACTCTAAACCACCACTAAGGTGTGTGGCAGGGGGTGATTGCACACCACGCATGCAACATCAAAATTTTTTCTCAATATTAAGTTATAATAAATCTCTGCAAAGTAATTCAAATAAGTTAGATCATGATTACTATAGGTACATGCACTAAGGTATCTAAGTGAGATACACCTCTCTGCCCATAGGAGATGGGCCGCAGGTAACAAAATGACATTAAATAAAGCTAGATGGGATAAAGACAACACACTTTTCTAATTAGAATGAAAAAATGAAAAAACGTTCACCCCTCCAGAGCGGTCAAATACAGTTATTCTGATCCCTGATAGGTAATATAGATTGAATCTCTTGCATTAATTGGAAGGACGTCTTTTTAGCAGTGATGTTGAAAATGTAATATTACCTTCATCGTACTACGATAGGAGAGATCATTTCAGTATAATTAGAGAGATAAAGTGTGTAGAATGATTAGATTTAAGATGTCATTTTTTCCACGAACAATAAGGGATCAGAATAACATTGTCCGACCGCGGTAGGGGTAATATTCTGGTCAAAGTTAGTCCAGTGTGTATTCACCCCTTCCCAAACACCCTAGCGATAGCTTGCAGGGTACTAAACTATTTAAATATCCCTTATTGTTCGTGGGAAAAATGACATCTTAAATTAATCTGTTCTTCGCTAATTCCTCTAATATTATGTACATAATCTCTAAGACCACAGCACGACGTCACGGCGGAAACATATTTACGTCAAACGAAGAAGTTATCCCTAATACCTAGATGCCTTTGCTTGAAGACCTTCCGAAATCGTACTTTTTGGACGGTTTAAAAAATTTGGAGAAACGCTGGGAAGAGTGTATCGAGGTAAAATGAGATTATGGACAAAAATCTAACCAAAAGAATTTGTTTTTTATTCTTGTCCAAAGGATTTTTGAAATACCTAAGTACATCCAAGAGCCACATATACTATTGTAAATACTGTTCGAACACGGTTTGTTTCGATTCATCGAAATTCGCTGTCCTATTCAGTCGGCTCGTCAAAAGACTTCTCGAATCTTCCAAATCGTTTGAATGGGACATCTAAACGATGTAAACAGCGAACTATGTATTTATTATTTGTTATAAGGAAATTTTTAAATTGATAAACATAGGAGTGAGTGGTTAATTAAAGAACGCAGGTTGGATGCAGCAATTAGAGACAAGCGGGCGTGGAGGAAGAACGATTCGCTGTTTTGGTTCTGTCAAGAGAGAAAGGTTGACTTCAGAGCTGACATTGAGCGTTCGCAAATTATATATATATATATATATATATATATATATATACGAGGGTAGAAGAAGAGCGATTGATTGGTTTGGGAGAGGTGGGAGTCAGTACTTTCCAATTTGGAGACGCTCGGCCCACGAACGTGTCATTAAGGAGGAGCCTTGCAATCAAGTGATCTATAATGGCAATTTATTGGCTTAGTCTCATCCTCATCGATTTCCTTTTACACAGACCATACTTAATTGAAGTCGAAATAATATAATTAACTCATGACATAAACAATTGTGTCTATTTAATCATGGTATAATCAAACAAATAGATTGGAATTTTCAAAACGCAATCAGCATTTTTAGAATTCATGAAATTTTTCGACCAGATAATTTACCACTAACTGAGACAAAAACTCAGACTACATTTTTCAATTATGTCATTATTTGACAGGATGAAGTTGAAGATCCTCAGTAGTGCATTTCTCTAAATCTTTCTAAGTAAGAATAGATTCGCTCAAAAATACTAGCCTCGCACTTAACACTGGTATACAAGTCAGGAACATCCGCAGCGTTTAATTGAATAAACTGGGGTTCATCAAAGGAATATATAGTTGGGGGGAAATATTCGAATGAATAATGATAATGGGGGAGATGTGTTGTTTTGTTTGTTGGTTGTTAAGACTCCTTTCCTTTAATGTTAGCGTCGTAAGTTTGGTACCTTAAGCAGGGGGGAATCATGTTGTATTAAACAGGGAAAAAGAGATTATCCGCTTGTTTTCCGAGAAATTGTTATTGTTTCCGTTATTATTGGAAGAGGTGACTTGGGCGCACTAGAAGAACATGAATTCATGTTCAAATCACGTCTTAAACTTCGAGAAAACGCACCAAAAGTATGCCCACAATCTCTTTGAATCTCTATGCCCACATATTACGCTGTTAGGTTTGACCGCCATGAGAATTTAGGGAAAATCGACATCAGAATAGGCCTACTTATCAGGAATCCCTCTCCATCGTGGTCAGAACAGTAGTAAACAGGACGTGCGGAAATGTGAACTTCCCAAAATTAAAATTATGCGCAGTTCCACTAATCAAGAATCCCTTTAACATCCGGTAATCCCTGGCATCCTGGCTAGTGGCCCCGGATTCATAACTCGTGACGTTATTGTGGCGAAATTATCCTTTGCCGAAAATGAACAGCAGTCATTGCAACATATTCAAAATTGAAAAAAAATTAAGTAATCAAATGAAAATCGACGCATCCTGATTCGTCGCCGGTGTTCCAAATTATTAAAGTTCCTGTGGGGGTTGTGGTTTCCGGGGGATTTAATTTCGTTTGGTTCCCGGAAATTTCTGGGGCAGCAAATATCCTGGTACTAATTCATGGTACACGAGCGCGGAGATTCGAAGAGCTCACTTCGACTTAGCTGGAGCAATGACGTCAGCTGGGGGTCGAACTGGGTGCGGTAAGCAGGGAAGCGGGAACGGACAAGAAAGGAATGATCGCCTCTTCGTTGGTAGAGGAGTTTAGAGGACCTCACACACAAAAAAAACTACGACTAGACTGTTCATTTAGGCGCCTAAAACGCTAATCCATGTATTTAGGGAGGACGCCATCTTGAAGGGTGTCCAAACACGTTAGGCAGAGAGAGAGAGCGCAAATTTAGGCGCCTAATTTGGCCCCTACTTTAGGACACAAGAAGCGTATCCTAAATACGCCATATTGCAATCTCATAATTCCAAGTGCGACAAGCGAGGCAACTGGTAGAAGAATAATCGCCATAGCCGGTGTGTTTTTTATATGTTGGTCACAATAAAATTGGTTTTTCTTTGAGAGAGCACACTTAACATTCGTTTAAAAAACGAAACGCTTTATTAACGCAAGGTGGGAAAAGGTTGAGCTATCCTTAGGGAAGACAAATTATGTCTTCCGCATGAATGCAATGTAGAGGTAGATTTATTTGTTTGGTACTTCATTTCATGACTAAGAACATCGTCTTTGTATCAATGCTTAGTTCGTGGGCTTGTTAAATCTTATTTGGTACATAAATATTATGGAAAATAATCTTCAAGCGCAATGCTGTGTTTGGAGGGTATAAGTATTTTTGTAATGCCCTTAGTAAAAATAAAGCGACCCGCATGAATTCATCTAGGTAACCATAAGTCGTTCGCCAAACCTTTGCTAAAGGAGTCACCGTTTCACTACGTAAGCCCATAAAGTAATAAAACCAATAAAAATGAAAAAGCACCGCCAAAGTCTAATAGTAAAATAAATATTTAACTGAAACTAAGCTTAACTTAAAAATATGAAACATTCAGCAAGAAAAGTACGCATTAAAATAAATGAACTACACACGGCACAAAGCATATTTTAAAACAATTATTGGCAATGATTAATGACCGAAAAATTACCCTGGAGTAGAATACCGTATAATAAGATAAAAAGTTTTGAATCATTGAAATGTAATATTATCTGACCAAATAATTTAGGAAAAATATAAAACACGATAAATCTATAGAGTTAAATATATAGTCCGATAAGAAAAAATGAATACGAAACTAATATCGATAATCGTCCAAGTTACTAAATTAAAAGAAAAATGGAAAACTTTCACAAAAGATTGCCGCAAAAATTGTTAAGTGGACTCAGAATCACTCAAAAAACATTATGCGGTTTTGCAACTACACACAGATATTTGCACGAGCTATCTCAAATATCACACGGACATTACATTACATGCATCTGTTTATTCCTTATTCTTAGCTACATAGACGACAGTACTACTGCGTAGGGCATCCAAACTCAAGCAGTCTTTTCATTAGGCGCCTAAGATTTAGGCACCCACCTTAAAAGCATGCTCCCTAATGCCTAATCAGTTTGGACGCGACTTAAGTCTCTCGCAAGATCGCAAGGCCACCTAGAGTGAAATCCACGAAGCTGTATCGCTTCCGAATGGGTTAGTAGGATGAAGGGTGGGGGGAAAAAATGAAAGCGATGCCGCATCCTCTCCCTCTGTTTCAATAATTCCTCGGCCTTAAGTATGTGGTTTTCCTCTCACTTGGCGCCCTCCTCCCCTCTCCCCGCTCCACCGCCAGATGAAGGCTGCCCAGTGATGCAGAGGAGGGAAAACAAGCAAACAAATGACTGGATGCAGCAGTTCTCTTCCGCCGCGTCCCCCCTCTCCCCTGGAATAAGCACGCGAATGGGCCTTCGAAAGTGATTGAGCGGAGGTTCTGCTTGATCTATTTTGAGTTAATGGATTTTCAAAATATCATGATTACTGCAAGTCTTATATATATATATATATATATATATATATATGCATATATATATATATATATATATATATATATATATATATATATATATATATATATATATATATATATATATATGCATGTATATATATATATAAACACAGATGCAGATTTTTAGAATATAGAAACACAAAGAAAGGACACTCACAATATTTTATTTGACGTTTCGACAGCTCGGCTGTCGTCTTCAGATACTGAATTATATGTTTGTGTTTTTATATATTTGTGCGTCGCCGAAGAGCGTTTCATTTCGAAGATATTTTTATATATGTATATATATATTATATATGTATATATATTATATATGTATATATATTATATATGTATATATATTATATATGTATATATATTATATATGTATATATATTATATATGTATATATATTATATATGTATATATATATATGTATATATAACTATATAACACTGTTTGAAAGGCTCACGGACGTGAATAATAATGTATAACACTTGGCATTAGTGGACACAGACAAAAACGCACAGAAACACACAGAAAAGAGACTCACTATTTTTCGAATTTTCGGTGGTCGTGGCCACCTTTATCAAGGAAGAGAGGGACAGACAGCTCTGTCCCTCTCTTCCTTGATAAAGGTGGCCACGACCACCGAAAATTCGAAAACTAGAGAATATCCTTCAAACGCATGAAATGCACCGATTTATTTTGTACACAACATCTTTGAATCAAATTCGAGTCCCGAGAAAGGAATTGGGTTACCTTAGAACTTAAAGTCACCACGGAGGAACATGGAGGAGAATCAAAATGGGTATTTTAAAAATTATTCACCAGTGTAATTTTTGTGTGCAGAGCTTACAAAATTTGAAATGAATTATTTCCAACAGTGACCATGGACATTCCTCGCGGTCTTGAAATTAACAGGTTGCACAACTTGCAGCTGGAGTCATTAAAACGCGAATATGAAAGCAATTTGCAATGCTCCATTTTCATCCTTAAGTTTTTTTTTCTCCACGCGTGATGCAAAGGAAAGCGAGACGCGATTCGCTCGTCGAGTTTATTTGTTCTCTTCTATGTCGGGATGGGGAAACTGGTGGTGGAATGAGCGAAATGAGACGAAACTTCAAGGGGAATCCAGCAAAGAGAGATATCGAACTGATGTCGAATTTCAGGTATCCCCCAAATCAGTAATTACAGTTCCTTTCTTATCGATGCTTTTTTGTTCGCCGTCGTTACCAGACCGACCGCGATGTGCTTCGGACCCCTCTTTTTAAAAGCGCGGGAAAATTCCACGCACTGGCGGTGGTAGGCACGCACTAACGCACGCGCGGGCGTCAGGTGAGCGGATGACCCTCGGCCGAGTGGACCACGTGACGCAAAGAGGGTACGACGCAAGTAAACAAAGCGACTGCCCGTTGGCAAGGCGCGGGTGGGCGTCCGAAGGCAAGAACTACCGACCTGCCGCCCAAGGTCACACCGCGACGGGAAAGAAAAGAAAAAATCGCAATTGACTATTTCAGATATAAAAAGAAATATCATGGCGAAATCGTCATTCAGAGAATTCATTGTTTATTTTCCTTATTCCTGCAGAGTCGAAGCGATTCGCAGCGAATGCTTAAGTCTAAAACGAATTCGCCACTTCGATTAGGGCGATATGTCTCGATATAAGCCCATATCGACGCTATTCAAATGACAATGCCCTTATTATCTGCTTCCTGATTATCGATAATGCTGACAAATGTTTACGCTATCTAATTGGACTCACAAACATTCTTTCAAAATTTTAAATGAACACCCATGAGCACGCTTTGCGAAGCTGATAAATTCTTTTCGGGTTTTCAGCTACGAAGGGCAGTGTGTAACCGGCTAGAGGGATGTGGAAGAAGAGCATATTAGGCGTTCATGTTGGAATAAAAAACACTTGTTATTCTTTCGGTTGATTTAAAAAGATGGCAACGCGCGTTTTACCACAATATAGCGTAGTGCATTATGCTACTAATGCTAATTATGAGTCTTCAGTTCCCCACCATGCATGTACGTTTGCATATTTGGTCAATGAGAAATTTTATCGAATTACGACGTTCCCCTTTAAAATTTTCGAGTATTCACGCAACAGCCCGATGACTTGTGAGTCCGTATTTTTCATTGTTATTATTATATATTCCTCTTTATAAATAATAATACGAGAAAAATAAAAAAATCCTCTTTCCAAATAAGATTGCTAGAAAAAAATGACCGTGTTTCCCATTGGTACACCCATTGGTTTTTTTTGCTTATTACAGTGTTTGATTCGATACAGAGGACACTGCATCAGTATATGAAATTATTTCATTATCGGTTTTCGACTGTATCGATAAAGTATCATTTATTTCCAAAGTGTGTATGTCCAACACATGGCAGTAAGGGAAATATACTCTATCACTAACTGCTCGTTTTTTCTAATGCCAAAGCGCCCAAATGTATGGAATTTACGTTAGTTATTGCAAGAACATTATTTAATATTTACAGTTCCAGTTGTTTAGGAGAACATAAAAAATAACAGCTTGTTTTTCAGCTTTGATGAATCGAGTAAAGCCCGGACGTCACTGATGTATTTCCTTCATTTCCTTAGGTCACAAAGAGAATTAAAAATAGCTCAAAGAATTGCTGTTAGTTTATATATATATATATATATATATATATATATATATATATATATCTGTATATATAAAAATGTTAAGAAAAGGCTCGTCAAAACTTTGATATGGAGTGTAGTTATGTACGGCGCGGAAACATGGTCACTGAAGCAGATGGATAGACGTAGATTGGAGGCTCTTCAAATGTGTCTGTGGAGAAGAATGGAGAAGGTGAAGTGGGCAGAGAGGAAAACAAATGAGGAAGCGCTAGGCATACTGGGGGAAGAGAGGAAATTGTTGGGAGAAATGCTGCAAAGAAGACGGGGAAAATGGATGCAATGCATATTGATCGGTAGTGGAATGTTGAAGACAGTAATAGAGTGGAGAATGTTAGGCAAACGAGGAAAGGGAAGGAACAGGATAGGGATGTTGGACGGGATGAAGGGAAGAAGGAATAACATAGAGATGAAGAGGGACTTGATGTAGAGTAGGATGTTAAGTGGTGTTTTGTAACAAAATAATTATTCCGTTGTTGCGTCTTTCGAAAACCTACCTTAACCGATAGATTACCTTTATACATATATATATATATATATATATATATATATATATATATATATATATATATATATATATATATATATAATACATATTAATAAATTTAAAAAGTCTTGGATAAAATCTGTTTCACTTTTAAAGAATTAACGGGTTAAAAAGATGCACACATGTTCATACTTAGCTGTAGTTACAACTACGCGGATGATACGCACATACAGGGAGTTAGCGCGAAGAAGTATTCCCGCATAAATCTATCGTAGCCAAAATCCAAACGCATTTATAAAGTACGGGTGGATTCGGTGTGCTCGGAACAACTTGCAGGGATTGCAGCCATCCAAAATAAAATCAAAACGTGGCATAATATAACTTGTTTACGGTAATCACTGCTGCTACGTATATGCGAGGTTGTTCTGATGTGTACATCAGAATTATGCTACAGGATGGAATTCACATCGAATTCAGTTGTATATCCGAAAGCGGCGCGTGAAATTCACAAATTATGGCAAATTAGTACGTTTTTAATGGGCGAGTGGAGAGACAACTTCAAAACTATGATTTTAAGGCATATGAAATTCATACATTCATTTTTTTTCAACCTAACGTTGTGGAAAACGTTAATTTTAATTGTGATGTAAAAACTCGTTTCTTTTCCACACAACGACGCGTTCAATGGATAGCATCACTGTCACTGATAAGAACAAGCCATTGGCATTACCACCTATGACAGTTACCTTAGTTACAATGGCCAGCTGATATTAAATGCATTTTCGCGCCTTTGAAACGCGTCCACATGAATTTCTTGTTTCATCAGGAAATGGCACCCTTGTAATTTTAACACGGGGATATCCAAAAGCAACACCCGGGACCCTCCGGTCAGTAGCCAAGCGCTGTAATCACTAAGCTACCGCGCCGCGCGCTCTTCCCTGCGTCGCCGCCCTGAATGCCCTCTTTCTCGCATCCTTATCTTCATGCGGCCCACGCATTCGCCCCTTTGTCTCCCTCTTCCCGTTTCCTCTCCATGTCGCCCACCTTTTCCTCGACCTCCCTTCCCCGTGCACTTCCTCGTCTCTCGCGTAGGCCCGCTTTCAACAACATTACGCGCTGATCGTCATTCACTTGGTCAATACTCAAGAGCGGAATCATCAATTGATTATTTCCAAAAGTCGATCGAATAATATAATCTATAGCCATACTCATTGATTTCTCGCTCGATTGGGAGCTCGTTCCAGATTGGACCAAGTCAACACTGATTACTTTTTATTTCCATTGTTGATATGCAAAACAACGGTCCAATCAGGCATTGATCGATGATCAAACAATGGTGGTTGGTCGTTGGGGAAACCGAACCAAAATCTCTGTTCATTTGGTATCCAACCAATGTCAGCATCAATTTTCGAGGGTTCCTGTGGATCTTTCGGTTATTCTCTCCCTTAATGTACATTTCTATAGTCATCGCTTCTCAACCTCTTTGCTTGAAGTACCTCTTGTCATTTTCCAATAACCTTAACTACCTACCATATGCAGTACGATATCATTAATTTTGAAAGATATCTTTCGGAGGAAAATAGATTCCCATGGAAACAACCAATTTAATCATGTTTAATACGTTCTGTTAACATATCATACCATGAGCTTTGAAATTTCACCGTTCATGTAATAATATAAACTTTAATTAATATGCCCAATTTATTTCCCATCCCCTAACATCCTCGTCGCGTACAACAGAGTAATAATTGGCGTGAAACCATTTCGGAAAATCCATGGGCAGTAGTCACCAGCACGCCAAGAATTGATTGGGGAGATGTGACAGCTTTTTCGGTTCAGAGAGTACAATGAGATAAGATAAACTGAGGCGAGTGAAAAATTAGGGGAAGGAATCGTGGAGGAAGTTGCAGTGTGAGGATGTGAAAAGTTTGCAGTGGAAGGATGAAATTGATTCGCTATTAATGAAGGAGAAAGCACTGGCAGGAAGTAAGAAGGGGGAATATCCGGAAAATTATCAAAGACTAGCCAGGAAATTTATCAATTTAATTAGAAAATATCCGAAAGATATGGAAGGAATACGTACAATAATTTGAATGGTAGACAACCATAGACATAGAAAGGGAATATGAAATAGATGTCGATATAATATGACTAGGCATTCATGATTGCGAGATAGGAAGGACATTACAATGAAAATGAAATAAAATTATGCCGTTGTGATAGAAAACATTTCTGAGGATTTACTTACGAGTTTAGGAAATCTTGGGAGGAAGGGTCTTCATGAACCAACTCGGAGTATTTATGGGATAGGAAACTGGCCGGAAGATATTGTGTGATCAGTATTAGTTCCTATCCCAAAAAAAGAAAAGGCAGCCATAAGCGAGGATTACTGAACAATAAGTTTGATTTTGCACGCAGCTAAAGGGGTTCTCAGGATCAACAAGACGATATGGAGTAGAGCAATTGATTGACTGAGGGGACCATCAGTTTGTTTTCATGAATGGGAAATGTATGCGCGTCGCCATTGCAGTAATGAGATCATTAATACAGAGGAATACAGAATACAATAAGGATATATTTTTATGTATCGTTTCATTCAAAAAGACGTTTGGTTAAGTGAAATGGGTGGAAATAATGAATGTTTTGCAGAAAATAGGAGTAGATTAGAGGGGATAGGAGACTTCTCCGCAATCTTTACGTCTCAGACAGCTCAGGTGCGAGTGGTGGACGGAGAGTCCAGATGGGCAGTGTTGGATGGAGTAGTAAGACAAGGTTGTCCATTTTTTTATTATTTTCATTTTTTATTTTTTTTACCCATTTGACCAATGGTTTCCTGGGTCCGCTTTTTATTTTACTTCAAAGTAAATTGGGGATTCCTTGAGTAATACAAGGTTGCCCATTGCCACCGGTGCTGTTCAACGTATACGTATATGTGGAGGAAATTGATAAAGAGGCTTGGGAAGAAATGGAGATAGAAATGAAAGTCGGCGGGAATATACAAATGCAGTTAAAATTTCTGAATGAGCAGGATGTTGGAAGCCGGTCAACCAAGGGTTACTATCATTGCTGATCGCATTGGAAAATAAATGTGTTAGGTATGAAATGAAAGTATATTTTAAATAAAATGAAGGGTTAAGGTGTTTTTGAGAAAGAAGAATGCTAACTTGAAGGTTATGATATGAGAAGGACAAGCAATAGAACAGAAGGAAGTTTACCTGCCTCGGCTGTACTTTGGACTATGTATAAGGGAAGCGAGAAGAAAAATATAAATTGGGCACAGAAGTTTTCACAAGGAGGATGGGATTGAATACGGATTTTAAGAAAAGATCATTGAAATATTTTATTTGTAGTGTGATTTTGTACGACATGGTCATTGAATCAAGATAATAGGCGTATTTTGGAGACTTTTGAATTGTGGGTGTGGATCAGGATGGAGATGGTGAAATGGAGAGAAAGGAATACAAATGAGGAAGTGATAAAGGTATGCTAGGAGGGGGAGAAAGGGTTGGTGGAAGAATAGAAAGGATGTAGGAAAGATAGTCACAGAGCGCTATGATAAGCAATTAAATATGAGAGACTTCGATAGAGGGTAGGACGTTAGGCAAGCATGGGAGTAGGAATAGGATAGGCTAGACGTAATGGTGGTAGGCAGGGATCATGCGGAATTGAACAAAAGTTTTAAGTAGTTTTTGGGTGTCAAGGTGTTGTCAATCGGAGCCGAGGATTGTCGCGATGTTCTATCTGTGTAATCCAAAACTGACATTGAACGGTAATAACAAAAATAACATCAAAGGCTCGTATCCTAGCACCCCCTGCTACACGCCCTCATGCCACCTCGCATGTTTTAAAGTAGACGCAGGCATAGCTTTCGCCGAACTTCGTGGCCCTCCGAGCCCATTGCCCAAAGGTGAGTTTTCTCTCCTCGGTAGGTCCTTGGATTTGAAGGGCGCCTGCGGCACTTTGCTTATTTTCCCTCGACTCTCTGCCCCGCATCCGATTAGTATTCACTTTCGTGCCCAGCACACCATTTCTTTTGTGCATCCATTTCATCTTGAAGCCCAATTTTTGACGAACCCAATCATGACGAACGCCTCTTGCGCGTCCCGTTTAGTTTTTTTTTGTTTTGCGATTGGGAACAATGCAGAAATTTGATTGAAAACGACTTCGATTAGCAGATCGATATCGGTACTTTGTAATATATATGTATGTCTGTATATGTGCAATCGGTACTGCATTTGGTGACGTGTCCACCAGGTTGATACGGATACTCTAAAAACCGATTTGACATTAATCGATAATTATCATAACAATGGGCGATATCGCTCATCGATAATATGGAGGATTTTTATCTCTTGTGGCGACGTGAACAATATGGGCGATATGCACAGTATGGGCGATATTTTCGATGTGACGAAATGGAGTATTAATCCATAATACGAAAAGAGAGGTAAGTGAAAAATGAATTAACGCGTATGTATCGGGAGACATATTTTGGTAGATATGGACGTCGGTGATAAGATATGACCATGGTAAACATTAAACTTTGCTTATTTGCCGACGACGCGGTAGTTAAGAGATATATCCGAAGTCATGAAGATAAGTATCTTTAGCAAATGACCATAATGCTATACAACGTTGGTGCAATACTTGGCAATCAATATTGAGCTTAAAAAAGTGCGTAGTGATGAATTTTTGGAATAAAAATAGCATTTCACTCCCGAATGCCTACTTCATCAGGAACGCCGAAATAGAAAGTGTAGACTCGATTTAATACTTATATGCAGCGATTGGCATCACTCACGACCTTTCATGGGTGAAACATATACGGGGAATATGTAGACAGGCTAAAAAAAATTATTATGCATCAGAAGAAGTAAGTTGGGGAAATGAGACGAGAGAGCTAGAGAGCAATGCCATCTTTTGCTAGTATGGCGAAAGTTAACGACAAGGGATAAACGAAAGACCGTCGCTAACGACCGCGCCAGCGGGAAAAATGGCATTTTAAAAAAATTTATGTAACCTAGAATGTCGTAATTGTTTTACCTATCGCTTATTTTATTGTTTTTCTTGTTGCTAGGCGGTCATCTTACATTCTTAGAGCAGTATGACTATATCGTGAGGAATCCTATGCTGCAAAAGTTGCAATTTCTGTTCATTTATCTATATTCAATTTTCATCCTGACCCGAAATCAATGATTCTCACTAATTGTATTGAATCTGCGAGTACTTTTTCTATTTACCAAACTAATACTTTGGTTTCGATGCTCATTTTTTATCTGTTCCTGTTGTTGCATCATTTTTAGCTTGATTAAATCATCTTGCTTAGTTTTTGACCATGATGATTTTGACCTCGTAAGTATACTGTTTGGAAATAACAAAGTAAAGTGTATTTATCTCTGGACGGTAAATTCAACTCATCCAGCCACCGTTTACCGATCAAAGGTCGCTACTAACGTTATGTGTTCAATATTTGACACATGGGTGACACAGAAGACGATATCGTTCACATTTCGAGATATGCCGATGCCATCGAAATTGTGGAGCATATCGATGTGACTTGTATGACTTTGAGACCCATATGAATCGAGGCGGCCAAAATTGATGGACACGTTGTCATGGAACCCAATATCGTGCAACTCTTGATTCTTGTCCGTTGACGCAGAAGGAGGCGCGTATTTCGGAGGTTTTTTTTAAGAATTGGGTGTGGAGGAGGAATGAGAAAATTGAAGTGATCGGAAAGGTGAAGAAACGGAGGAACTCCAGGAAGGTTGAGTGAAGGGAGAAATTCAAAGAAGGCGGGAAGTGTGGATATAGGGGAGTGATCGGAATGCTGGTTACTGGGCCTTGCATAGGGAGATGAATGTTGGGTGGTGAGGTAAACAGGAAGATGATAGGCAAACGGTCAGGGCTGAGGGAACGTAGGGAGGGAGAAAGCTAACGGAGGTGGCAAGGGGTTTATTGAAACGTGGGGAATTGGATAATTTATTTGGTGTCCCGGTCGCCGGAGCATGGAAGTGAAGAGAGCCTAGTAGCGCCATCCATCACAAACATACCTGTAGCTAGGCCGCCACACTAGGCACTGCTATCTATGATAAACGGAAGGCGTGGGCATAGATAAGCGCAAGGGTTCCTCACTTGTGATGATCCACGTCCACGGTCGGACTCCGTCGGGGGTCAAACTGGGTCTCCGTGAAAGGAGTGGGCGCGGCCCCTCGCAACCCGAACGGGAGGGGGGGGGGCGTCCTAGTTCTCGCCTGGAGGCGGGGTTGGCGAGAGCGCGGGTCACCACCCGCCCAAATGCGCATCGCGGCGGGAGTCACGTTTGATCCGGCGAAACGAAGACCCTTTTCGGGGACATGGGAATCTGGACATCAAAAGCACCAATCGAGATATCCGAGAAAATTAAAATAACAACCCTCCAACTACCTTCATTTGGAGTTACCTACATAGTGCCTTATATCAAAATGGAAATAACTGATGAAAAGAAATACGCAGCCTAGGTATCCTAGGCCCGTTGATGTAGAACTGTTGTTGCTGTTTTGAAGTGTAAAGCTATGCGAATAGAATTATGGGTAGCCTACAAATCAAAGGTCCATCAACTGTATTCGCAAATGTATGTATGCACCAAACACGGATATGTATCCTTGATATCCATTGGGTGTACAGACATCATACGATGTGTATATTTCACGAATATCCAAACACTCCCATTATCATATCTAAGATTGGATGTAGACACACTTGTGGACACAGTAGGTGTACGTGCATGTATACACACATATTTACTGCCAAATCGGTCATCTTTATGGACGGCAAGCACACTTGATGAACGCACTTTTAAGCGATGAACCAACAATTGGGACCGACTAATTACAACGGTATTTAGCATAAAAAATAAGTGAAATTATTTTCCAGAAACTAAAATGTTGATTTTCCTGATTTTTTATCAATCATCTTTCGTTTGATTCCTAATGTTTATATCATTGTATATATACAGATATGTATATATATATATATATATATATATATATATATATATATAATGATATATATATTTTTATATTTTTTATATGTATAGTTTTATATTTTATAAACCAAAAACCATAAACACAGTAATCCAACCCGAAGGTCGGTTTGGTAGGTGATGGTAGAGTTCACCCAGTACTAAGCCCGACGGCGTGTGAAATTCACACATCAGGGTAGGGGGGCCAGTTCCTTTCCCTGTGTGTGTATATATGTATATATATATATATATATATATATATATATATATATATATATATATATATCCATCCATCCATCCAAAGATATGATTTTGCGGCCTAGAACATTTGATACAGGTTCATCAATTACGTACATGACTGCGGATATGTGCTGCATATTTTGGATGCTCATCCATTGCGCCAAGTTGGGGAGTATTAATTCCACTTCAAATCGACAAAATACGGGCAATCGCATCAGTTTTCCCCAAAAGTGCTCGAGGGCGTTGATTTTTACTTGGAAGCGTGCTCGCCAGAGTGAGCACGCTTGGCAACCCGAGATGCTGGTGGACCAGAGTTTGGGGGCAAAGGTTTCTCGAGTCCCTCGCGCTCTGGTCGAGGAAATAACGGAGAGGTTGTCCACACTGCGGCGGGGGAAGTGTTTGGCGGCTCGCGACACGCGCGCACCCTCCTTCGGCTGCCCTTGGAACTAGAGAAAGAACGGGGTCGGAGGGGATATTGAAAGTAAAGGGGGGGGGTGGAAGGGCGTGTATGTGTGTGTGGGGAGGTGCCGATGTGGGTTTGGAAGCGAAGCAGTAGCATCAAGGAGGAGAGGGATGCGCGGAGAGGGAGTGGGGGTGGAGGGAAGGGGTTCGTTGGCTTCCACGCTTAATTGCCGCTTCGTGTTATGATCTCTGGGAAATGGGCGCCAACGGTTCATCAGGTCCCATTGCCACTACTCCATTTTCTGCAAGCGGGGCCCCCCGAACCAAGAGGGGGAGGATGGGTATTCCCCTCGCTTCGGAGAGGATGGGCGGGTGCACGACGAGTGCCCATTTTCGCGAGGAGCAATCCGCGGACGCATCCAATCGACGCGATCCAGTCGATCGCACCCCCTTCGCCGTGCACCCGACGTACATCGAAGCGGGCGGAATTCCAGCGACGTGCCGTGGCTTGTAGTAGATTGGAAATGATGGAAAATGCACGATCAACCGCTTCACAGCTTATTTAGAGTTATATGGATTCGGACGATCACGCTGTAAATCATTCGTCAATGAAATGAAATTGCGTCTTTTTTTTGCTAATTTTCAATCAGAACTCCGTAGCCGTCAAAGTAAATTTTAATCCGTTTTCTTAAAGATAATGCCCAAAAGTTGTTCGCACCAATAATTAATTAATTATTTTCAAAAAAAAAGAAAAGAACAGTCCTCTTGATATTCAAAGATATGTAGATACTCATCTTTTACATGAATATGGTAAATCTTCGCGGAATTCATCGCTCGTGAATAGCTCGTTGCATTGAATTGCTTAGTACGTGTGTACCGGAATCAGGCAAACATTCCCGTCGAGGAGTTTCAGGGTGCCTTCCAGGCGCGGCAGACACGTCTCCGCAAGTGTATTGAAGCAGGGGGAGAGTATTTTGAAGAATTTTAAGCATTTATACAAGTAGGATGAATAAATCTATTTTTCCCTGAGAACGCGCATTACTTTTATAGTAGACCCTGCATATTCTCTCAGTGAATATTCGATTCGACTTCAGCTGATGGGTTCCTGCTTCCTTCAGCTCTAGACAATAGCCCCTGCACCCCATCCAACCCGTTTGTTCGAAATCCCTTCTTCCCGTTTACGGCCTCTTCCCTCTCTATTCTCATCCCTTTCTATCCGAGACCTTGCGAGAGGCCCCCGAAGACGCCTTCCAGGGCGCGTACCGGTCATGGCAGAGTCGCTGGAAAAAATGTGTATAGGCCCAAGGACAGTACTTTGAAGAATTTTAAGTGTTTGTGCAAATTTGTCCAATAAATTACCGAAAAGAAGTAATCGCATTACTTTCGGAACGCGCCTTGTACCTCTCAATCTTTCCCCCACACTAATCTCCCGCCCTCTTCCGAATTCCACTCTCTCTTCGGCTACCATGCCACCACCAAACATCATCTCCAGTTCTCCCGTCCAACCAACTACTACTGGAGCACGGCCATCCTTCTCAGCGCCCCCACATCTAAAAATCCTCCCATCTGCGTCCATCCCCTGCGCCTCGTCCCACGGAAGATACTTAAACAGAATGGGGGAGAGGGGTGCGTGAGACGACGGAAGTAATTGCCATCCATATCATTGGATTATGACACGAATGTTGCCGGTTACTTCGTCTATTTAGAAGACGCTCGAGAGAGTCAATTTAGTACTCGGAGTTAATGAATGCAAGGCAAAGAGGGGGTAAGGAGATTTATTCGAACCTGCATGGATTGCTAACGTTCAGGGGCTTGGATGGAGAATCGGGGTGGTCAGTGATGTGCAGCGGAGTAACAAGAGGCCGTGGACTCTATAACCAGTGGTATTTCTGGAGCGTGCACCTAAGACGCTGCATGGGCAAGGGATTTGAGGTAGGAACGAAAGTGGGTGGGGAACTGATGGCAAGTATTATTGATGAAAATGTGATAAAACTTAATTTAGCCAATCATCAAAGGGATTGCATTAATTACTAAGTGTATCCAATGTGATATGAATGGAAATTGAAAGAAAGTAATCAGATTCTTTAAGATTAGGAATACGAATTTTAAACTTCCAAGTAGAGTGTCATAAATTAGTGCCGGCGGAAAATTTAGCCGATTTGGGAAAATTTATTTAGAAGACAATTAGCGTAGTAGTGAGGATATACGGGAAGAATTTGGCCAGGGAAACTAGCATTTAAAAAGAGGTGGTATTCGACAAGAGAGATATTAAGTAAAGGAAAAATTTGCTCTGGAGAAAACTTTGCCTGCTTTTTTTTTGCCTGCAATGGCTGCAGCATTCGCTCTTTGTGGATAGAGGATGGGCATAGACTGGGGGCTAATGAGACGTGGGCGCGTAGGAAGCAGGAAAGAATAAAATGGACGGAGAGGAAGACAAAAGAAGAATTGTTGGGCATGGTATGGGAGGATATAAGGCTGTTGGGAGTAATTTGTATTCAGGACAGTGCGATGGATTTCTGTAGACTGAAACAGGTAGGAGAAAACATGAAATGTTTTTGCAAATAATATGTAAATCAAATTATTCCATCTATTAAACGAGTTTAAATTTCTTACGCAGCCATTGTAATGCGAAACAGTATTGAGAATAAAAATAAAACTTACAATGCACTTTTTTCGGCATTCGGATCGAAAATATTATTGGACCGGGCGATCCCTTGGGCATGAAAATCATCGGTAAAGGTTGAATATGTTCCCTAGATGTCCCGATTTTGAACACAGACCCTCCTTTCGCTAGTCCAGGGTCCTGATTTCTGGGCAACCGCCCCTCTCCAATAGAAAAACAATCGCAAAGAAAGCCAGTAAAAAATCGGTACGAATGTTTTGGCAGGAAACTGTTCCCGGTATCATTATCACTTTCCGCATGCCCATATCAATGTACGTATTTCACCTCTGAACTGGGGATTTATTTCGCAAATACAGATTCAGCGGCTAGGACAATATTTTGGAAGCTTGCCTGCTGTTATCCGGCTGCCCTATCCCCCTCCCCTTTATAGCTGTATACATTTGAAGTCGACCTTAGCGATTGTTTGGTATTCTTACGGTCCCATGAAAACGTCCAACTGAAGTCCACAATGCTAACACATGCCGTAGTTAAACTACATCCATGACACTGTGGACAATGCTCTTTCCCTTACAATAGCATATCTATATAGTAAATCTACATCTAAAATGCCACATTTACTTGATACACTGAAAGCAGCCACGAGGGTGTGTCGTAGGAGGTGCTTGGCTACCAGACATTGAAAATGTGTGTAGTTGGTGTTCCGTGGTTTTGTTTTCAGAAGAAGTTCTGGTAGTCCTACTTTGCTTCCTATTGTTCTAGCAAACTGTGCTACAGAAAAAGAATCCCATTTCTGTGTTCGGCAGACAATTGCTGAAAACTCTTTCTTACGATTTTCCTCACCCATTTAATATTGCAGGGATAACATTATTCCCTTATTGTCAGCGTTGAATTCATGATTTATTTTTTCTAGTAGTTTGAGTCGTGCATGTAATCTTCTTGTTTCCAGTGACTCCAAACCAGTGACTATACGGCAGTGGTAATAAAGCCACCCTTTCTGTTCATTCATAACGATTCTTCAGGAACCTAACGGCTTTTTCCCGTAAATGCGCAGCCAATTCGGGAGTTCTATAAAACGCTTCGACCCCTCGCCGGCATTCTCAATGACGGACACTTCAAAATACAACGTATTGGAAAATGACCAGTTCCGATGCCTAGTTTCCTAAGAAATTCAAAACGATATCCTCTTCAAAGCAACGCATCAGTAGTGCAGTAAGGTGGGCGAGGTCCGGGCGCCTTCTCTTCCCCGGAAATGTCTTCGAGTTTCTTGGAAGCACCAGACTCCCGGAATAAATATTTCGGCATCTAATATTTCGGTCGTTAACGGTTCTCGAAACTGCTAAACCCACGCCAACGTGTCCACTCCGATTCCACGACTTGTTCCTTCTCGTCGAAGAAAAAAGAAGGAGAGAAGACGAAGAGCAATAAAAAAAGGAGAGGACTGGAATTCGCCGCCGAAAAAAAAAACGCCACTCCGAGGAGAGAATTGGCGTCGCGGTCGTGGTTCAAGCGGTCTCCACCTCAGGAATCTGTGGCAGCACCTCCCTCACCTTCATCGTGAAGCAGGAGTTCCATTGCTGCGCGTGGCGCTCCGCTCTCACGTCCTTCCACGTGATGAAGTTGTGGAATGGGTCGCCCGTGACGCAATCCCACGTCACGAAAGAGCTCCTCTGCGTCGACATCCCCAGGCAGGTGACGTCACACGCCGCCACGCCCGCGTCTGCAAGGAGAGAGAAAGGGATGGGAGCCAATCAGGAGCTGCGAACCAAGTGGGCGGTGACGTCAGGTGACGTCATCCCCTCCCACTCTGCCCTCCATTCTCCAGACATTCTCAGCATAATTAAGATTGTAGAAAAGCCGAGGAACATGTTTCGTGGTCACGTGGTTCAACTGTGCCAAAGACTGAGAACTCTTTTGGGAAAGTTGAGCCATATAATTAATTCAGTTTAGAGTGTAACAATAAGAGATTATTAATTTTATGGAAGGATGAAACGTCAGATTAACTTATACGTAAATAATACACGTTTAAAATTGAATTCCATAACACCAAGCGAATAGAGAGGTTTGGCTCTCAACCCTTCACACATGTTGTACACCGATAATCGAATGAAAAACGGCGAATAATTAGTTGTTTGAGTGTAAAAATTGCTCACCTTGTTTTTATAATAAAAAACGAGCATTGATTGAGCTGTCGGCTCAGTAGCAGTACTTTCTAAGACAAAAAAGAAGTTTTTCTCAATAGAATTCGCTCGCATCAGAAATGGCCGGTTTCGATGAATGGGAAACAAGCCGATGACGTCGTAATCGGCCCGGTCGAACAAGTAAATCTTTCCAAGAAACTGCGGGAGATGCCGCGACAGTAACTTTTAACGGAGTCATCCTCAATGTATGCGTATTACAATACAACAATTTCAATAGCTTAACTGGCTGAAGCACTCGGCCGGACATAGAGGGATCCGGGTTCGAATCCCAGTCAAGGCGACTGATTTTTGCACTTTGAAATTGTTACATTGTAAGTAAATCATTCTTTTGGGTTTATGATTTCTCTCAGTGGTCAAATTAATTTTAACTTACACTATTCTGTGGTCACCAAGTCTTTCAAGTGTTGCTATATTTGGGGCGTCTTCGGATTAATTTCCTGCTAATAGATCAAGTATATTATTTCCTCTGGTAGGTGTTAGTATTAACTGGTTTAATTGGTGTGATGTAAAACACAAAGTAGTGACTTCTTGTCCTTGCCTTCTGCTATGAAACTATAGTTTTTCCAGTCTACAGATGGAATATTGGAATCCCCTCCGAATATTATTCTTCTTTGTGTAAATGGGAATCCAAACTACTCTTTCTATTTCTAAAATTGATGTATCCCTCTGATCGGGAGTTCTGTAGTAGGCACAAATGTTCTATTCTACTCGACCTAGGGATTTAATGGAGCACCAAACGCTTTCTATCTTACCATTAGAGTAGGATTCAATGTTGCCATCGTGAATATATTTAACAGCTATGAGCGCTCCTCCTCCAATCCTATTTCTCTGTCCCTTTTGCAAATTCGAAAGCCTTTAAGAAAAAACTTCTCCTCTGTGATGCCTTGCGATAACCAGCTCTTCATACCTATAGTTATATCGGCTTCGGTACTTCTTATCATATGGCAAAATTCGGCTATTTTGTTTTTCAAACTTCGGCAATTGATTATCGCACTTCCATCCCTCGTCCCTCTCTGTGGGGGGGACCCTCCCGCTACCTGCAGCGTTGGGTCACATTCCCTACCGGTGTCCTTGGGGGAGGAGACCGTTGTATGTAGCATGTACATGTGGTAGTAGAATTTCGCTTCTTGTCAAATTCTAGCTTGCAAGTTATTGGATAAAATTTTTACTGCATCCTAAGGTGTATTTATTTGTCAGTTGATAGTGTATGTATTTGCATGCTTGTAAGTTGAAAGGATTTTTGCATGAATGTACGTATACGCCACTGTGAGCATAGGTTTGCATGGATGTGTTAATTTTGAATGTGGTATTGTTCCCTTTTACAGATGGTGACCTAACACCCCCCGCCACACGCCCTTGCGGCGGCTTTTGGGGTATTATGTAGATGTAGATCACTTCGGAGATAGCTTCATCCTTGTACAATTCATTGCGATTTCCCGGTCCGATGCTACTTACTCTAAGAATTATTTTTGCCTTCTCATTCTCCTGTGCTGTCTAATCTTTTGTTAAATATTCCGTGATTCTTGTCGCAATTATTACGTAATGGATTCGTGCAATGCTTCTTAAGTGAATTCCCACTAGTTGACCTTCACTCTAACCTATCTAGGTTTGCGGTAACCTACCTAGGTTTGCGGATGATCAAGCTCCTGTTCATCCAAGTCATCCAAGGGGTTGCAAACATTGCTGAACGCATTGAAAAGTCGGTACAATAAACATGGGATGAGAATTAATGCAAACAAAACGAAGGTTATGCGGTTTTCGAAAAAGAGGAAAGCTAAATTAAATTTTAAAATAGGATTTTTTAAACTAGGGCCGAAAGAACAGTTCACCTATCTCGGAAAAGTTTTGGGACCAATATAGAGAAAGTAGTAGGGACATAAGAAGAAGAATTACTCAAGGCGATATAGGTTTCACAAGGAGGAGGTAGTTGATGACATGGACGTTGTGTAAGTATGTTAAGAAAAAGGCTCGTTAAAAACTTGATATAAAGCGTGGTTTTGTACGGGGCGGAAACATGGTTATTGAATCAGGATGATGCGCGTAGAAGGTAGGCTTTTGAAATGTGGATGCGGAGAAGGATGGAAAAGATGAAGTGGACAGAAAGGAAAACAAATGAGGGGGTGCTAGCTGACACCTTATCGAGTTAAAACCGGGCGCTTTTGTCAAAAACGAAAACTGAAAAAAGCGAAATCTCTGTCAAAGCTTTGAAGTAATGAGTGAAGTTTAGTATTAGGAAGTAGTATTAAGTATGTCCACACCATTCCCCGCAAGCTGCCTCAAGGGTCTGTGGTGGAGGGTGCTAGGGAACTAGCCCAAAATACTGAAATATTAGCCCATACTATTGACAAATATATGAATTGACAATTATTCAAAAAACTTGAACAATCACACACGTACATACCTATTTAAGATGCAATAGTTGGTGTTTTAAAATAAATCAATGAATATCACTCTATAAGGTGTGAATATTATTCGGGCTCTGGTGTGTTCGGTTTGGTTATGATTACATATGGTTTCGAGGGAAGAACGAGTAGTTGATCTATCTGTGATGGTGTCTTTTTCTTGTTTTATCCCTGCGATCGAATCTGCATGATATAATTTGGTGCAATAATTATTCCCTTAGTGCCACAAAGAAACTCGGGGTATCCTGTACATACTTAACAAAAGTCTCACATCTCGCCTCCTCTCTTCGAGTATCAAGACACTCCAAATTATCATTCCCCCACGTATACTCTTTCCCGTAGAAAATTTTAACAAACCTAGCTGATTTTATCTGAATCTTTTCCAATTCCTGGATTAACGCTTCCTCCAATGAATCTCACAATTGATTGCCGCGTATCCCAAATGATATCCGAAGCGAAGTAACTCCTCTCTGTTGAATTTTCACTACATTATTCTGCTAAATAATAGGCCTAATGAAACCATTCTTCGTTATTTATTCCTACCCTTCCTATTCTTTTGCAGAGTCACCTCTGAATAGCAGACGTCATAGACGTACGAGAGTCTGGAAGGCTGTGAAAATATCCAACCATGAGGCCCTCTCAAATTATTCATTGGACGCGAAGCGCTTCCCAGACAAATTTTTTTCAAGTTTGGCTGCAATGGAAGTATGAGGGTACTAACTCAGGAGAATAGGGGGGATGGCCGAGCAAATCGTATCCCAAATCCCGTAGTTTCCCCATTGCCAACGCATTTTTGTGAGCAGGTACGTTTTCCTGGTGAAAGAATATTTTTTTTCCTCTTCAAGCCAGGCCTCTTCTCGCGATTTTTTTGCATTAAGCTGATCAAGAAGGTTGGAGTAATATTTGCCTGTAATTGTTCTGCCCTTTTCAAGGTAATCAATTAACAGGATCCCTTTCGCATTCAAAAACACACTAGTCATGACCTTTCCAGCAGATGCGATCGCTTTCTTTGGCGCTGAACCACCGGCTTCCTCCCACTACTTCGACTTCTGTTTCGTTTCTGGCATGTAGTGGTGGGTCCTACGTCTCATCCATCATGACAAATTGCCGCACTAAATCGTTCGGTTCCCTCTTCAATCGGTCCAAACATTGCTGCAAAAATCGTTTGCTCATTTACTTTTGATCGGCATTCAGCAAATGCGGCACCCTTTTTTGCGCAGAGCTTTCGCATCCTCAATTCTTTGTGTACAAGATGTTTCGCACCCTTTCTTCCGATGTCCCCACGGCCTTAGCTATCTCACTCGCCTTCACTTGCCTATCATCTAACAGGATATCGTGCACCTTTTCGATGGTTTCCGGTGTGGTTGCGGTTTTTGGCCGTCCTTCACGTGGGTCACCTTCAAAGGATTTGTGACCACGTTAAAATTCAGCTGCCCACATTTTAACGGTTGATATTTAAGGAGCAGTGTCCCCGTACACTTTCCTCAACTTGGGATGAATTTCCTTAGGAGTTAATCTATCCAAAACGAAGAGTTTCATCACCGCACGAAATTCAAGTTTTTCCATTTTAACGAAAAACACGAAAGACGTCTACTGCAACTATACGTGTAAACGAACAATTTGAGAGAACAAGTTGAAACTTGTCTTAGGAACTAATAACACGTGCATCCAGACAGTAATCAGATATTTTAGCTGATTGGAATGCCAGCTCTGTGTCAGGCCGAGAACATTTCACCTTACCCTCATATGTAAATTTATGTACCTATGTGACTACGGAAGGGTATTCGGAAAGTGTAGTTATGAATCGACGTGTTAGAACAGTAACTAGTCAGCGCATTCGAGGAAGATTTCGAACCTAGAGCGGAGGAAGCAGAATACGAAGTAATCTAAAGAACTCCACAAGCAAATATGTAGACTGGGGGGGAGGTGGGGGGATAAAGATAAACAGATAAGATGATCAGGGGGTGGAAAAGGTGACGCGTGAGAGCGCTCATTGCGTGCATTGGAAATCCGGTCATCGAAGAAAGTGGATGAGCGTATATCAGAGCCTCTTCAGATAACTCGTGGAAATCTTTACATTCCCTCGATGGGCACCCTGTGTAATACTCGTGTCCTACGCGTTTAGGTGGGACGAGAGAGCGTAATCGGCCATTCAGGAAATAATCTAAAATAATTTTAAATAATTCTTCTGATGTAATTCTCGAGGGTGGGGGTGGCTTAGTTTATTGAGGATGCGCGAAAACATCTCAGCCTGTGGCTTTCCCTCGATCACCTTAAGAATCTCTGGCCCCACTAGTCCCTCCTATCGAAATCACGAATGGAATCATTTAAGGAAGGGAATTAATAAAAACACGGAAAAAGGGACGAAAAGAACGTCACAAAGACCTTATAGTGGAGCAGTGATCCACGCAAGTTTCACTAACCCGTATATTCTCAGCATTCAGGCGTGTTTATTCCCGCATCCGCGGCCCTCCAAGCGTGTTAAAAGCAAGATGGCACAGGTCTCTTTCAACGAAAGTGAATACGTAAAAAGGAAAACAAAAACGACACGAAGACCCTATTCACACGCAATCATTTATAGGCTAAACAATTATTACGTATCGCAGACCCCATTCACTCACGTGCCCCGACTTTAGGGGCATATTAATTCCCACGTCAGTGTTCTTCCAAGCGGTATAGAACATAAATTAAGGAAGAGGCGCTCTCTTTTATTATTCGAAACAAAAACATGTGACGGGTCACTGGATATATATATATATATATATATATATCTTCGAAATGGAACGCTCTTCGGCGACGCACAAATAAATAAAAACACAGATGTAGATTTTTAGAATATAGAGACACAAAGAAAGGACACTCACAATTTGTTATTTGACGTTTCGACAGCTCGGCTAACAAATAACAAATTGTGAGTGTCCTTTCTTTGTGTCTCTATATTCTAAAAATCTACATCTGTGTTTATATATATATATATACACACACACACACACACACACACACACATATATATATATATATATATATATATATATATATATATATATATACATATATATATATATATATACATATATATATATATACATATATAAACACAGATGCAGATTTTTAAACCATAGAGACACAAAGAAAGGACACTCACAATATGCTGTTTTGACGTTTCGACGGCTCGGCCGTCGTCTTCAGAATGGCGTTCTCGGGGAAGAGCGGAGAGGACATGTGCGGGGGAGAGGTGAGGGAAGGACAGGTTAGGGACCAATAGGAAATGCACAAGAGGGTGGGATGGAATATGTAGGCAGCCATATGATGCATTCAGTGGGCTTGGTTCAGCTCGGGTGGTTTAAATGTCTTGGCCACCCAAATATGCGCCATCTCGCGGGTTCTCACCTCTATTATACTAGCAGATTTGGGAAGGATTTCAATCAGCAAAACGGAGAAGCATTCATCAAAAGATTGATTGTGGGAAGCAGTGTGAGTAGGGATGGGATAATTAAGGGAGGTGGGAGATTTGGTGGAATATCGGTGGTTATTCATGCGGAGGGAAAATGTGGTCGTGCATTCGCCCACATAGAAGGCAGGGCAGAAGTTACAGGAGAGGCGATATATAATATTTTTTGAGGTACAGGTGGCGAGTGGTTGGGAGTTGGTACTGAGTGAGAGGGAGGGTCTTAAAAGATGACAGCATTTGCAGCGTGGGCGGTTGCATGGTGCGGATAGGGGCGGGGGAGAAACGGGGGTGCTTGCATTTGGTTTTTTGGACTTGAAGATGTCTCGCAAGTTCGACGGGCGTTTAAACGAAACAGAGGGACAATGTGGGAATAAAAGTGATGTGGACTGAGTGTTATTAATAATTGGGAAGAGGTCACGGATTAAATCTTTAATTTTGTGTGTTCCGGGAAAGAAAGTGGTGATAAGATTAGGGCATTTTGGGCGGTTTGGTTTGGGGAGGGGAGTGTATTGGGTTGACGGTTTGAGGATTTTACTGTTCAGTAATTTTTCAGGGTACCCACATCAACATCCACCAAATCCACATCCACCAAATCCACATCCACCAAATCTCCCACCTTCCTTAATCCGTCCGTCTATCCGAGAAAAAATAAGTCATACTACTTTGGGACAGACTTCGTGGCTCGCAATATCATTGATCAGTTACATACTTAACACAACAGTGTTACTCAATTAACAGATAATTGAGTATTGATATTCTATGCAATTAGTCAGAAAAGAGAGTAATTATAATAAGTTAGGATGTGGCGTGGTCAGCGTCGAACCCATGTGCCCTCTTCCCCGCGCACTCCTTCCCGGTCGCTGTAATCTCACGGTCGCGAACGCCTCTCACTTGGTTTGAATTGCCATCGCGATTACGTCATCGACAGCATCTTGCTTTGCGACGATCGGTGGAGGGACGCGCGCGAGGAAGAACCCCCCTTCCCCCTCTGCCCCTCTTGGGGAAAACGGAGGTGGGTGGGTGACGTCACCCCGTCACGGAGACCGCATCGTTTGAATTGTGCGCGCGTGGTGCCCGCCTTTCCCGCAGACGAAACCACGGCGGGACGTGGGGGGTTTGGACAAAACGCGGGCACCCCTCCCTTATGCGGATTGGTCTCACCTCACCTCCGTGTTCGGGGTAGAGTGGCCCGTTGACCGGGCGTGGGAGCGCTCTCTTATACGCGTTACGGAAGAACAAAGGGAAGTACGGTTGAGTCATCGAAATCTACTTTGAACGATTCGATTTCCGCACTAGAATTTCTGAAAAAAATCGGTGGAAATTAAATTTTTTTGTCTAATTACTCAAAGAATTCCCTTATAATTTGAACAATTTTCTGGCTAACGACTATAATTTTAATAGTTTTCAAAAAAAATCTGGGGGAAAAATATTTTTTGGAAAACTAAAATTAGTCCAATGTAACGTGTTTCTGTTTATAAAAGTAAAAAAAAAAGAAATGGAAAAGTTTTCAAATGAAATCAGAACCATTGAACGTTAACAGTTACGATTCTTTGAAAATAAATATCGGGGAATTCATAATTCTTTAACTGAATTCAGTTTAGTCATCGCATCGATTTTTCAAATTATAAAAAAAATAAATGATTCTCGTTCGATTTCCTTCCGTCATTCAAACCCGGATCTTCCTCTCGCAATTGAATTTTCCCGGAAAGGGATTCCGCGGAGGTCGGATTCCGCGGAGCAGCTTTCGAACACGCCCCCGCCACCAGTCACTCCCCCCTGCCTCTCACAGCACGCTAAGAAAAGAGACGCCTGCGCTGAAATCCTTCGATTCCGGAAGAGGCGACGAATGGAGCATGGCAACTGAAATTCACGCACCAAATACTCTTTTCAGAAAAGGAAAATTTTTCTTATATATGAACGAGCGGGTTTGAATGTGCAGTGTGTCGAAAAAATGTGAGCCAATTTGCAGAATTTGAAGCTTTTCACAATTACGGTTTTTACCTCAAATCGAAAAAATTACTTGCGAAACCCCGCACGAGTTCTAACACAACGCCATAGGGGTGGAGCGAACTGTAGTTCTATATCAACTAGACTGCGTGGAAAACGCTGCGGAGAAACTTTCTTCGCGCCATACAACTCCAAACTGAGTTCGATATTAATATAATTATATAAAAACTAATCATAAAAGGAATTGGCTTATTAAACGAAAGAGACATTGAATATTTAAGTTTTACTAATTATTTGCCTACTGGTTCGTTGTGTGGACGTATGTAGAACATGACCATGTTCTCCATAACTGAAAATTTTTCGTTGTTTCTAGGCATGGACTTCGGGAATTTTTCACATTCCTGGCCACTTCTACAAAATAAGGGGATTTTGATGAATAAATTATTGTACATCACTCGAAATTAGCAATGCTGCCTACTTAAATATCTATGTGTTGCAGTTCACAGTTATTTTATTAAGCAGCTTACTTTAGGGTGAAAATGTCACTACTCATAAATGTCTATTCATTAGTTAGTTTATTGGATGACCAATTCATCTACATCTACATGGGGTGTTCCCCGCAAGCCGCCGCAAGGGCGTGTGGTGGGGGGTATTAGGTCACCACCCGTAAAAGGGAACAAAACCTAATGCAAAATCAATAAATCCATGCAAACCTATACCCACAGTGACATAAGCATTCATACTCGTACAAGCCTATCAACTCACACGCACGCATGCATACAATTCTCCATACATGTGGCCTATCCCAGATTTAATGACCAAGTGAGTATCCCAGTTTCGGCAGGATACACACATACAGGTACTGTATATACTATATGTGTACGTGTACAGACACGTATATACGAGTATATGTATGCATGTATATACACACACCTACATACACACCCTAATAATACATAAATTTGAAAATTACTCCGACGAGCGACAATTTAACGGTCACGTCCTTTATATGGATATTATAGTATAATCTTGAAGGGTACATTATTATTTAGAGAGTACATCATTACAAGGGTACATTATTACAAGGGTAAATTATTAAGTAGACAGCTGCCGAAAAGGCAAAGTTCGATATCCCGGATTAGACCTTTAAAAGTTAACTCCAAAAGTGTCAGATCTTTTTCGGAAAGTTACGAAATGCGTTGGTTTCGAATTATTTCTTTAAGAGGTACCTTGTAAGGTTTATCTGTTCGTTTTTTGTAATTAGGTTTTCATTTTACCGGGAAAAATCTATCTATCTGCCTGGAATCTACAAGCCACCGCTAGGGTGTGTGGCAGGAGATGATTACACACCAGACATGAAGCATCAACAATAAAGACTTTCTTAACTTTTAGTTCCGATGTAGTATTGTAAAATAATAAAAATGATGTAGAGCATATTAGCCACAAGTAAATGCACTACGGTATCAAAATTAGAGCTTTGAGCTCAAGGGGTCATCAGTACGCACAATCCCTACCACCACGTCAAGGTTGTATTCCGTTACGAGCGGTTTTTCACTTGACTTAGTTATTTATATTTCTGTAACTTATTCTTTAAAACCCATTTGTTTAAGTTTTAACAACCTTAATATATCTTCCAGCGAATAACAACTTTATAAGTTTAACTCTACGCCAGATTAATGGAAATTAAAAGGAGATACGTAAAAAAGATTGAAGATTAGAATTGTATGAATGGTTCCAAGAAGTTTCAAGACTAACCTAAATATATACCATTGGTGTTAAATTCTTCTCGTATGAAGTTTTTTTTACTATTTTCGAGGTTTAAATTCTATCGAGGTTTTGTCCTTATCTTCGAGTTTGCTCATATTATACCTGGTAACTTTACCTTATTTCACAAATCTCCCCCATGCCATAATCAGCCCTCGCATACCTCTTCCGCCTTTGCCACAGTAGCGCATGGTTTCATAAACTATCTTCGGTTCGTCTCAGACTTTGCCCCATATTCTCCACTTGCAGAGAGTCTGTCTTCGACTAAAATAACCCTCTATGACCCTCTCGATCCACCCTCAAACCATTCATTCACTCTTCCTAACTCACATAAATACATCATATTTTAGTGAATCGATTCACAATTCATTCTCTATCGAAATGCCCAGGCGCGACGCCTCTTTGCGTACAAATCCGCGATTGGCGCACCAAAAATCTATATTATTTCATGGACCACTCATTCCTCAACCTAACGCTACTATATTTCCCATAGTCCGCAAGTATCCCATAACAGATAATTTCATTTCCAAGTAAAAATAACCGTCTCTGAATGCACATCGACATCTGCATAGTACCCCGCCAGAAGGGCGTGTGGCGGGGGGTGTTAAGTCACCACCCGTAAACTAGAATCAAACCACATGCAAAACTTACAAATTAATGCCAATCTACAAACACAAAATTGTATATCTTCATGCAAAAACCATTACAAATCACACGCATGCAGATACATATACTATCACTAACACATACATTCACCTACAAATATACCTGACGTCTTTGCAATGTTTAATTTTGTTCTAACTTGAAAATTAAATGTCTTTAATGTTTCTATAGTGACTTTGGTTTCTTACTATTATGATTTCTGATTGCTCGGGTAAAGAATGAGTATTTGTATCTATCTGTACTGGAATCTATCTCCCCTATCTTATCTTTGTGGTCTAATCTACCTGGGTAGTGTAGGGCTATAATAATCCCTTTACTGTCATTGTTAAACTCGTTTATTCTGAACCGCTTTCAAAGTCTCAGTCTGGCTTTTTCTCTTCGCATCTCAAGTGGCTACCAGCTTAATTCCCCTGAAAGGTCTGAAATTTAAATAAAACGGCGGATACCGCATCTACAAGTATCGAACCCGACCACATTCGATATTGAGCTCGAATAAAGAGAGTGGGCGTGCGTTAAAGTCGACCTTCGGAGGAAGCGGGTGGAGGCGGTGGGTTTAGTCGCCCGATGAGAATGATTACGACCGGTGGCTCTGGAGTCGGGGGCAAGGGGAGGGAGAATTGCGGATGGCTTCTTATCCCCCCCCCATGGATCCCCCTACCTTTTTTCTGACGAAGGGAGACCTCCACTGAGATCGCTCTTCGTCACGCGAGCCAGGAAGGGAAAGGTGGTCACCGCGATTCGCCTGACTCACACCTCAATACGACAAGACGATCGTCGGAATCGACTCGTGTCGTATCACGCTTGGGTGATCGACTCCACGCCACGCTCCCACAAACTTGCACTCGCCCGTTTCACGAGTTTTGGGTTTGAAATTTATTTTCTGAGCGAAAACAGTAATTATATTCCCTATTGCAATCAGTTTGGATTTTATGAATTCAGTCCATGGCATCACGCAGGCAAACTTTAACGGTCATCTCTTTTTTCTACGGATACACCAATGGCATTAATTATAAAATAGCGAGAAAAACAAATTATTTTCTGACGATGCGGTCATTTAAGATGTAATTAGCAAATCAAACTGCGAAGCTCCTCCTAGGAAGCTCCATTAGTGCATAAAACTGCGGTAGATACCACGAAAGCAACTTTTTTAACGAACTCATCCACTAAATGTGCAATTACAATGCAACAATTATAGAGTGTAAAAATCACCTGTGACCTTATCTGTATGGTACAGGTATTTCGTCGCAATTTCTTGTCGCTTAAAACCCTCAAAATCTCAGAGGGTAAGAGGACACCTTGGCAGCTGAGATATTTTTTAGATATCTTAGTACCCTGAAAGCCACCGCTAGGGTGTGCGGCAGGGGGTGAATACACAGGAGACTAATGTTAATCCTAATATGACCCCAAAGGTGGTCGGACAATGTTATTCCGTTCCCTTATCGTTCGTGGAAAAAATGACATCTAAAATCTCTCTCTTTTCCAAACTTAATCTCTCTTAATTTTACTGACACGATCTGGCCTACCGGAGTACGATGGGGGTAATAGAATATTTTCAAAATCACTGCTAAAGAGGCATCCTTCCCATTTCTGCAAGATATTTAATCTGTAATTTAACCTGCGTTCCGTGAGTGATTCTCAGCCTAGCTGCTCTATTCTATTTTGAATACGCTACTAAGTTTGTCGTAACAATTTTTTGCAAATATAGCTCCTCTACGGTGCCTGCGATCCAATTTGGCAAACAATCCAACTTCGCGAGGATCCCATATACTAAGAGCATATTCTAAATGAGGCCTAACCAGCGACAGATAACACTTTTCTTTGACTTTTTCATCAATTTACCTAGTACTCTTTTAATAAATCCTAATTTTTTGTTAGCTTGTCCACATATTCCCCGTATGTGTTTTACAATTTTCAGCAACAATATTTAAGAGACATCTTTTCAATTAATGCAAGAGGTTTGATCTGTAATTTAATCTTCGCTCCTTGAGTGATTCCCAGCTTAGGTGCTTTAATTTTTTTAACTGGCCAAAGCACTCGGCCATCCAGTGATCCTGAATCCTACTCAAAGCGAATGATTTTCACACTGAAATTGTTGCATTCTAATGCATATTTGGTGGAGGACTACCTTAATGTTACTGTCGTGTCATCTCCCGCAGTTTCTTGGAATTCGCCATCTCTAGTAAACGCTGTACTGCGGACAGCTGATGGAAAGCAAAGGTAAAAGTAAGGTGGAAAAGAAATTATCTCAATAATATTAGCTCTAGGCCTGCGAAGGGAATCTCCGCTTTTACGCATTTCAACGTAGTCGGGAGATACGCTTGGCTGACTTTGATCGCGCAGACTCGAACGAAAAGAATGATGTCATGGAACGGAGCCGCCTTTCCATGACGTGTCCCATCGAATGACGTCACCTCCCCTCCTGGAAGTCAGTCGTTAATCTTCTTCCCCTTGGGAAGGCGAGCGGGCCTTTCACCGACTCCGCTGGCTGGCGAACGGCCCGCGCACCCCTTCCACTAACTCACTCCGACTCTTCCCGGAATCGTGCGCTCTTAAGAAAGCGAGCAAATCTTGCGAATTTCATCTTGGGAACGAGCCAAATGATTCTGATGGAGATCTGGCGGATAATATAATACATACATCTCGGTTTCGGGAAAGGAAGAATATAGGAGATACGAGACTTGGTTGGAAAAAAACATTGAACGGAGTTTTGAACTCGTTAGGAGAGTCTTGATAATCTCTTTTCGTCAAATAAGAATTAACTGACTATATGAAATAACATTTCCTAAAGCTGTAAAGGGTTTTTTTTACACCACTGTTAAAATACAAAAGGAAGGAAAAAATGAGATTGGTTTGGTGATTTTAAGGGGAAAGTTAATGCCTCGTCAGTGATCAGACACATTCAAAATATTAAATATGTGTGTGTGATCACTGAACTGAAGGGTTCACTGAAAAGGAAGAATCACTGAAACCGATGGATTAACTTTCCCCGTAAACCACGACACCAATGTCAATTTTCACCTCCTTTTGTACTTTTACAGTGGTGTAAAAAACACTTTACGGCTCAATGAAATGTTATTCAATACCCTAAGTCTAAGAAAAGACCGTAAGAATCTCAATTTATCTTTTCAGATAAGAATGAAAGTGCCATTTGTTGAACATAACAGTTTCAGGTTTAACTTTGTGGAATTCCTTCGTTATGAGGGTAAAAAGAAACTTGACACTTCCACTACAGATGATGCGCAGCATCGAAACCATGGTCGTGAAATATTAAATCTTCATTGTGGAAGTGTAAAGTTTGTTTTTATCCTCATAATGTCATTTATTGGTATCTCCTCCGAGCATAATTTAAAAAATTTGGGAATACTACTTTAATTTATTTGATTTTATTTATTTTAAAACATTATTCACATACAGCAGTAACGCCAATTTACAGTGAAAAATATAACAAACATGAAAGAGGACAAAATACAATAACAGCATAACAATAACAACGAGAACCGAACATGGACCGGGGAAAATTTTAATTTATTGAAAGGTGGGATAAAGCTTGTGTGGTGAAATTGTTGCATGATAAGTTAAAAGGATCGGCAGTGTGAGGGAGTGAATTCAGAAGGGAGGAGAGGCGAAATAAAGGTGAGCGCTTGGTGAGAGATATTCTAGGAATAGGCAGATGGAGTAGGGATTGGGTGCGGGTGGTTCGGAGTTAAAACGGAGTTTCTCTATTCATACCCTTGGCTCACTAATGAATTTGACGAAATGATTCGATACTAAGTGTTTCACTTCGGCACTCTCTTCGGGTGGACTCGTCGAAGTAAATCACAAAGAGAATTTTCTTTGGTTCTCGCAAATTACATTTAAGAGGAAATATACCATAAGGGCACTATTTAAATATTGTTTGGTTTGTGTTCAATGCTCAGAAGTGGATTAAATTTCGTTAGAAGCCACATTAATCAAACAAATTAAATTTGCTAATTCATCCTTGTTTCCATGTTCATTCTTGTTTACTACTAGTCAATCCGACGGAAGGTTTCAAAAGCCATGCTATTAAATTATTATATTGGGAAATTACTTGGGAAGATTTACACTTTCATTGACAATCAATTCTCAGCCCCGACAAAATCTTAATTCTGCAGGTAATGAAGTATCAATTACAAAAATAAAAGATCACTGACGTTGATTATTAGTTGCTTAGGAACCACTGCGTACTTTTGTTTATAAATAAGGCAAATGTTACACATCTTGAGTGTACTTTTTAAAATATGTCATTTCAATTAAATACAACATACCATTGAATAGTGCCAGTAATGAATATTTCTTTCTTCACAAACACCTAAAGTTCCCTCGGCAACGATGGGTCAAGTTTTACAATAAGGCCATCAATTTGATCGCATTTAATGAATTAGTTTTCATGAATCGAAATATAATCATAAAAAAAATTGCACCATAGGTTTAATTTAAATATGATTTCCACAATGCCAGTCTAAACAAATAACATCACTCGAACTTCTCGTAGTCAACCACGAAAAAACTAAAACGCGTAAAACTGGGCTGATACGTCTCCATTCTAACGAAAGAAACGCTTGGCATTCTTGAGACGATGGCGCATTCTTTCTTGAAACACACTCCTTCTTTGAGAAATTATCGTCTGCTATACGCCAAGATTCTAGAAGTCGGCGATCGATTCCCGGGCCTCAGAACCGGAAAACCAAAATCAAGTGCACGCACGCACACCTTAGGGCGAAACACGCACGCACGCCTCGCAAACAAATTCGTACAAATATATACTTGTACAAAATTTCTTGTGCAAGCTTGTATACACGCTTAACATGAGGCCCTAGCATGGATAAAACACGGCAGAGACATTTGGGAGCTGCGAGTCCATCAACGGACGAGTGCTGTGCAAATATCCATACAGAAAAGTCGAATGGGGAGGTTTTATTTCTCGATGCCCAGTCAACTCACCTTGAATACGCGCGTCGATTGTCTGGGATACATTACAAAAGGATTTAAATTCGAAATTAAAGAAAATGCTTCAGAGAGAAGAAATACATCCTATTCCTATCAATTCCTCGCTTGCCTTACGTTCTCTCTTCTATCACAGCCGTAAACAACTAATCGCGAATCATAATCTACTTCTTCCATCTTTTCTGCCTCCTTTGGATTTCTTCCCACAATCCCATCTGCTCCCCTCTTGCCTTGTACTTGCTCGCGTGTTTTACTTTCTGCACATCTTCCATCCTTCTCAACACCCACATTTCAAAAGCCTCCACCTACGCCTATCATCTTGCTTAAGTGACTAAGTTTCCTCGCCTTACATAACTACGCTCCATATCAATGTTTTGACCAGTATTTTCTTAACTACGCTCCTTACTCAACGTCCCTGTCATCAACTCCCTCCTCCTTGAGAAGGCCTCTTTGCCAAGCGTAATTCTTTCCCTTAAGTCCCTACTACTTTGTTCATTTTGGTTCAAAACACTCCCGAAATACGTAAACTGTTCCACCTGCTCTGAATTTGACCTACTATATAAACGTTTAACTTAGCATTTTTCTTTCTGGAAAACCGCATAACCTTTGTTTTATTTATATTTTTTCTCATTCCATATTTTTCGAACTGAAATTCCAATTCATTCAGCTATTCTCGAACCCCTTCGCGGACTGACAAACTAAAGCTTAAAAATCAGCAAACCTAAATGATTTTATGAATTCCCTGCAGAATTTCATTCCTATATCTAGTTTTTCCCTTGCCTCTTTAATCTTTTCCTCCAAATATGCCGTTGAACTGCACAGGTGATAATGGAAAACCCTGCCATACTCCTCTTCCTTGCAGTGCCCAACCAGGCTCTCCATCCACTTCTCGTATCTGAGCACTCTGTGTACAGGCTGCGGATTAGTCTCCTATCACTCCAATATATTCCTATTTTCCACAATTAATTCATTAATTCCACCTAATTTTCTCTATCAAAAGCCTTTTCGAAATCTGCGAAACAAAGAAATACTCGCTCATACTGATTGCATTCCATTTTCCTTTCTATTAGTAGCATCATTGCTGCTATGGAATCACGCGTAGATCTCCCCTTTCTGAACCGAAACTGATCCATAAGCTATAAGCACAGTAATAAACCGAAAGGTCGGTTTGGTAGGTGATTGTCGAATTCACCAAGTACTAAGCCCGATGGCGTATAAAATTCAACATCTGGATAGGGGGGCCAATTCCATTTCCAGTCTAAACTGATCATCCCCTAAGCAATCATTTACCCTATTATCCATCCTTTTATTGATAATCCTAAGAAACACTGAAATTGTGTGTGAAATCAAGTCTGTTGTTCCATATTCCACACGTATTTCTGCCTTCACCTATTTTTGGTATGGGAACCAAAACTGATCTAACGAAATCTTCCGGCCAAAGTCCTTCCTAATAATTCCTCCAATGTTCTCCTAAAGTCTAAAGTAGTCTCACCAGGACGATTTACATTAAAACATTCTAATTTGATTTCGTTTCCTTTAACGACCTTCCCATTTCACAATCAAGTACTTATACCTGATCCAAAGCTATTCTCATGTACATCACCTTGTGACCGCAATGTCTAAACTTGGTGGCTCGTACGCTTCCGAAAAATTATGCAAGTTGATGACGCTGTTCCGAAATCTATGTATAACCATATTAGAGTCCAACTGATACCTCCCTGAATCCTCCGGCATTTCCTATATCCATTTACCTAAGCTTTTTGTGATACCAAAACTAAGTGTTGGTTATGATTAACCCCTGTCTCCTGCGGAAGAACTCTACTGCTTTCTCTCCGCTGTCATTTCTTGTGCCTAAACCGTAGTCCCCCAACTCACTAAAATTTATTCCTTCGCCTACTGTCACGTTTCAATCCCCCATCACTGTATTTTTTTCATTCCAGGAAAATTCGTCATTATTTCCCCTACTTTATCTTATACCCTGCAAATTCTTCCTCCTTATAATCACTTTTTAGCATCATGACTTCAATAAGGACCAAGTTTGTTGGTGTATATTTTACTTCTGCAAATAATATTCTATCGCTCGCTTGATCTGTATTTACCAAGTTTCTTCCTACCTTTCCGTTAATACTATTGCAATCCCTTCCTGGTTCTCTTTTCCTCCGCTGTATATTTTTACTCTACAGCTATCCTTCCAGTACTATCCCCTTCATTCTTTCATCTCACCTCGCACAGTCTTAAAATATGAAATATCCATACTAAACACCCCCTACGCTTGGGATACCTGTTTCTTGGAAGACGACCTGGGAGGTTGGATACGACTCTCTACTTCCGACGCGGTGGGCGTGGAAGTGCGTCACTAATTCGACCACGCATTTTGAATTCGTCGGAGGCGCGCGAAGGAGGGCGTGACGATTTCTCCGTTTCCCTCGACACGCCATCTGGAGGGACGCTATTGCTCATCTCTTTTGTTTCTAGAATTGGGATGGACCACTCTCAATGTCCACGCTCTGTAAGTCTACTGAGGTAGTGGTAGTATATGAGAGGTCTAAGCCGTTGATGCGCGATGATAGAGATATCGCTGAATCGGGAGGTCGGGATCAGAACGTGAAACCCTGGTGATGCAATTATTATTTTGAATGGATCCATGTAAATAAAATCAAAACATATTCAATTTCACAAATAGTCTCTGTTGTATGTTTGCAATACAACTGATTAGTGATGACACTAATGACTGAGATGTAAATGATTAAATATGGTAATATTGATGGCGCACTGTTTTCATAACTGACTTACCGCTTCCAAGAAACTTCTAAATGAGCGTAAAGAAAGAAGCGTTGATTCCTTTGATCAATCAATTACAAAAATGTATTTTATAAATATATACCGGCATCAAGTTCTGAAAGGTGTATATTTTAAAATAATAAGGCATTCTATTCTAATAATGAACAATTCCCCTTCGTTGTACACTGTATTCGCATTAGCAAATATCTAACTCTCTTAACATTTTGTCAATACATATAAGTTAAAAGCTAGCAATAAGATGTGTCAGCCAGGATTGGAACTCAGGATCCTCAGGTCAGAAGCCCAAGGCTGTGCTCGCCATTAAATTTGCTACGCTCAGATATTCATGAAAAGGTCACTCGACTACAAATGAGATCTCAAATTAAAGAGTCTTCAGATAGATAGATATTTTAGTACTCTGCAAGCCACTGTTAGGGTGTGGCAAGGGGTGATTACAGACCATACTAATTTTGACCCGAATGAGCCTGCCGGGTTGAGACCATGTTACTCTGATCCCTTATCGTTCGTGAAAAAATGGCATCCTAAATCTATCTGGTCCGCACTTAATATCTCTGAATTTTATTTACATGATATCGCCTACCGTAGTATGATGGGGGTTATAGCACATTTTCAACATCACTGCTAAAGAGGCATCCTTCCCGTTTATGTAAGATATTTAATCTGTAATTCAACCTGCGTTCCGAGAGTGATTCCCAGCCTAATATTTTGGATACACTACTAAGTTTGTCAAAAACAATGTTTTGCAAATCTAGATCCTCTACGCTGCACGCGATCAAATTCGGTAATCAATCCAACTTCGTGATGACGCTGAGAAGGACCCATATACTATCAGCATATTATAAATACGGCCTATCCAGTGACATATAATATTTATCTTTGATTTTTTCATCAATTTACCTATTACTCTTCTAATACGTCCTATTTTTTGTTAGCTTGTCCACATATTCACCATATGTGTTTCACCCGGGAGAGGTCGGGAGTGAGGGTAACGCCTAGGTATTTAACTTAGTCTACACATTCAATTTTGCTGTTTCCGATGGAGTAGGCGTTCAGGAGGGGGTTGTTCTTCTTTCAAAAATTCATCACTCCGCACTTTTTTAAGTGAAATTCTAATTGCCAAGTGGCACACCAGCGCTGGTTTGTTTTAAGGTTATCTGAAAAAGCTCTTGAGTCCTCAGGATTATGGATATCACGGTAAACCACTTTGGGGCGTCGGCGAAGGTAATGGATGGAGAGACGAAGTCGGAAAGAGAGGGCCGCAAATGGTTCGAAATGGACCGATATGTGCCGTGCGAGTGATTCCTTGTGCATAGCGCCTCTCAGTCCGAGGGTCAATTCCCCCCTCCTGACCTCCCATCGCGATCCCGCACGCGGCGAAAGAATCGCTCCCCTTGTACGATAACTCTTTCCATCCCCTTAGGTCAACATCTCCCCCCACGCACACATCGCATCGCAGTCTTCAAAATGCCATTGCCTCTCAATATAATCTCATTCATCCACTATTCCTGCCTTCTTTGGATATCTCACAACAACCTTCCATTGTCACCAAATCGTCCTTCCAGCTTACAAAGTACGTATTTCTTCAAATGTTTAACTCGGCCTCTATTTTAACTTTTACTATTCTTCTCTGTAAATACATGCATTTATCAAAATCCTCCATTCTATGCTTATCCTGAACACCGACAGTTTCCTAGTCGAAAAATAGTACGCTCCATACCAAACATCCATAAATCTTTTCTTTAAATATCTACTTGTGGTCTTTTATTGTTAACTCGCTCACTTTGTACTACTTTCTATGGCAAAACTCATTCTTGTTTATTTTAACGGCTGCGTCGCTAACCACTGACCAAACTCCCTCACTGCTTCGTATTTGTACCCTCTAACGCTCTCCCTAAATACGCATACCGATAACACCCACGACGGGGACTATGAACTTTGTACACGTATGCGACTGGAAAAATATTTCTAGTAAATGCACCGGGTTGTTACTTGGCCCACAGTTCCTTATATTACGATAAAAAAGGCCGAATCCTGTTAAGTTCTTTTAAGCATGGAATCCACGCTAATCAAAATCTTGAATCAATCAAATTTCCCTGAATTTTTACCGATTTTCTTTCAGATTATAGCGAGCAAAAATCATGAGAAAGAACAAGTGACGTTCTTGTAAAGAAAGTCAATGCCATTTTTTACCATTTCGATGTTTTGGGAAGCATTTATCTTTTACTAAACTTAAATTGTATAATTTCGCACGTCCAAGTTGGACGGGATTGTCATGGGTTTGATTCAATCAATCGTGAGAACTTCCACCACACTGTTCGGTTCTTTCAGAGCAAAAGCATTCTAAACACTTCAGGACTTGGTAATCAAGGGCCCAGAATGAGTTGGAATATTCATGATTGAGGACAAAAAATGTCGATTTCATAAAAGATCCTGTAGCACTTCATGCGTCTAAGAAAGGATATATAATTGGAGTTAGGCAAAATTAATTTGGAGACTGTTGCGTATTTCCTGTACAGCTGGAGGAGTCAGTATATTACCTTCAATTTTTTGCAACGAAGAGTATGGAATGGGCAGTGCGACAGTGACTGACTGAAAAAATTGGTCTGGGAAATTCGTACGTATTCCGCACTGTAGTCCATTAATGCAAAATTTTGCAGGTGGAGATGGATCGAACAGTAGAAGTTGACGAACATGTCTCACCACGACGGAAGTCTAATACAGGCAGAATGTACTAAGAACAATGGGCTTTGGGAGGTATTTCTCGAGAGACCCTGGGGCGTTATGTATTCACAGTTCTTGATATTATAGCAAGTACACCATTGAATATTTTGAAAGAATGTATCCGACATCGAAATTTAATAGCATTTGACTGCTGGGTAAGTCACAAAGAGATTTAAAAAAAAGTTGTTCGCTTTCTGAACAAGACCCTGAATGACTTCTAGTTAAGAAACAAATAAATTATCCTGGAGTTGATGTCGTGATATACGGAGATCCTTCATAGTCGTCTCTGTATTTGTATTCTCTTTGGATACACTATCATCAACAGTAATGAAAAATAGACTTAGACACAATACCGGATCGATGCAAGGAATGGGAATTAATGCTAATTAATTAAGGTAATTAATATAGGTAAATGCGCCGTTTTGAAATTTTTTGAACAAAGGAAGTGGGGAGCAGGGCATAAATTATGAAATAGAAGGTTCAGTGATAACTACGGCCGATTAAGTTTAATATTTGAGGATAGTTCTAACACCACGCCTTTCGTGGGAAACACATATCAGGACAAAATGCGGATCCGCTATGAAGAAACTCGGCTTCATTAAAAGGGTGGTGGGGAAATGTAATGGGAAAGTAATAGAAAGGTGTTATTTTACTCTAGTTAGGCCTCATTTTGAATGTTCCCCAAGCATTTGGGATCCTGGGGAGAAAGCTTGGCAAAAAGAATTAGACAAGGCCCAGAGAACATCTGCCAAATTCGTCAAAAATTGTTACAATAGGAAGACGAGTGTGACAGGCCTTTAAGGGGAGTTAGGTTAGGAACCACTTTATACATGAAAAGATCAAGCCAGATAGAGACTTTGAGAAATGTTCAGAACAAACGAGTTAAACATTGACACCAGAGGAATTATTAAGTGGAGAATTTAGTAGTTGCTAAAGGGTCGATTTCCAGTGGCGAGGCACCGCGAGTAGCAGCGAAAGAACGGCACCAATGTGGGTGGCATTTGTTTTTTATTCAGTTGCTTTTTTTATTGTGCAGACGATCGAAATTCGAAGGGCGCATCTGCTTCTATTTACGCGTCGTCGCCGCCGACCGTGGAGGAAGTACGTGTTTTGAAAAGGGACTCTCGAGATTGTTTGCTCCCACGTGACTCTGATCCCACCCGGCCTTGGAAAACGCGGAAGGCACTTCCAATTGTTGCGCAACAACGAACCACTGCGATGTCTCAAGGGAAATGTTAAACAATTCCCTTAGAGGACTGTTCTATACGACGACATATCGACCAGATCGATATGAATTTTCTAAGGAACCTACAGGTATATTTCGAGGATCGATAAGTGTCATCGATATTTCCGATATTTTTATGACATGGGGAACATACGTGATCTGCCCAAAAAATACGCGAACTGGTGCAATCTGGCGGTAATGACGCGGCCTATAGCCCCGCCCACTGGCGGCGCTAGTTGCCTGAGACCCTTGAAGGGGGCAAAAGCGATATAGACTAAATTTTGCAAAATAAAGTTTTAAGGCCTTAGTTCGCGTATTTATTGGACGGTGTAGTAGTTAATTCAAATATATATATATATATATATATGTATATATATATATATATATATATATATATATATATATATATATATATATATATGTTTTTATAATTATGACATGGGAAACAGTTCATTCGAATATATGGATGGTAAAATCTAAATCGTGAAATAAATTGACGATATTGTGCCGATGAGGGCCATATAATCAAGAAGATGCTATGGGAGATATTTTCGATTTAATGATGCAGTAGACATACGTATACGACGAGGCTGTGCATAATTGTTTAGACGTAACTGTCGATACGATATAGAGGTGATACAGCATGATCGTCATTACTCGATATACCTTAAAATTATCGCCATGCTAATATATCGTCCCTGCCGTTATATTTATATAATACCTTCCCTCGGTATCGCACTATGATTGGCTCAGAGTTTCCCAGGTCTTTGGAGGTAAGCTCACTCCCTCTAGCGGTAGGTTTGCCAACCCTCGTGTGGGTCACGCCTTTTGCCGTACACCGACTTCCGTATTTATCCAGCCAAGTGCCCTCTTTCATCTTTTCACATCAGGTAAACATTTAGAACATGCCGAACATAATAGCGTCGTTTCGATAAACAACATCAACCACCGGAAAATTGGTTGAAGTGAAACGATTTATCAATCAAAATAAGCAGGGTTAAACGAGGCAAGGTCAACTTTAGCGCAGTCACTCTGTTGATGCGCGCCCAAACACGAGACATTTCACGGCGGATAAATCATTCGCGTAGACCAGCTTCCGTCAATATTCAATTTCAATCGAATGAATAGTTCTAATATTCGTGCATAGAGCGTAGAAAATGCATAATATATTTTGACCTCAGAATGTTTCGATTCAAATATTATTGAATTTAAGATAAACCAAAAACTATTTTCATGTTAAATACATGATAATGTTTCAGCCTTAGCCCACCATGTTTCCTTCTATTTTCCGACCTTGGATAAAACCTGGCTCATTCGCTTCAAGTAGGGATCGGTGCCCAGGGTAAGAAAACTAGATACTTGCCCCTCAGTGCCAATATCTATGGTAAGAATCCTAGATACCAGCTGGTTAGGTACTAAGGCATAGGACGACACAGTTTCACAACCTTTTTCGAATCGCTAACCCATTTCATGGTTGAAATATGACCCGCTAACCCTTTTCCATTTAGAAAAGGGTCCATAACTGGGCGAAATAAAATGCAAAATATGGAATTACGGGTATTTTTGAGCCTTATTAAAAAACCATGATAGGGAAACAAAATTTAAGACGGGGATTAAAAAATCAAATGCGTTTAAAAACTTAACTTTTTAAAAAGTGTGCTGTATCAGCTGGCGACACCGCAGGAAACCCTTTGTGACCCAAAATAGGGCCACAACCCATTGGTTGGGAGACCGTAGCTAAGGACAGCATTCTTAGGTATCTATGCAATCGTCTTGGCACCCCTGGCAAGGGTTGGTTAGAGTATCAACCCCCGGAATATATGAATAGGCTATGTTCACATGTTGATGATGGTGTTTTCATCCGGGCGAGACAACACCCTTGGGATGGAATGGAAAGCCATCCTTGATCTGAATGATGCTGACATTGACCTCAATGAACGAAATATCATTTTATTAGCTTTAGTCTACCGGGCTAGGGATAGGTTTGTGGTGGATCTTAGGACTATAATCTACTGTACTGCGTCGTAACTAACACGAGATCCGTCCGGAAAGAATCCAACCATGAAATATTTTCAGAAAAAACCTACCTAAAACAATGAGGCTTAAGTCCCATTGGAAATACTCCCTTTGGAACCTTCTCTATTTTATCTTATTTTTGATTCTCTTTTATCTCGCTAACGTCTAGAATCGAAAGCCTTCAATCCGTATTTATCCTCCAGTCCCAACGACCAAGTTTCCGAGCCATACGAAACTACACTCCACTTTAAATTTTTCCGAGGTCTTTTCTTTATGTGTTAATTTTTTTATTGCAGGGCCGGCTAAGCCATTCGAAATGCAAGATCGACACTGCTACCTACCCACGGTAAGAAGACTAGATAAGGATGCCTCAGGAGCAAGGTAAGAAACACGAAGTACCGACACCAATATGGTAAATGTTCTAAATTTCTGTACTTTGGTACCTCGATAGAGAATCTAATACATTTATTCGTACTTAGTGCCTACGTTCACTAGTGCTGGCACCAACTTCCGGGTGTAGGACCAAAGTTTCCTCGGTGGAATCGCGTGAAGAGACTGACCTAGAAGCCTGAATCACGTTCGTCCCTCTTCCTCTTCGGGGGGGGGGGGGCGCACTCCCGTTTGCCGCGTCCATGAGGGCAGTTGGAGGCTAGGCGATTAGGGTTCCAAATGATTTTGGGGTCCATAGAGTTGCTCCCCATGTCTGAATCGAGATTTCATAATAAGAGTCTCTCGAGTCCAAATTTCGGAGGGGCAATGACGGCCACGGGAAGGGGAGGACTGGAATCGACGAAGGAAAATGGAAGGAGGGATTGCGTCACCCTTTAGATTGGTCACACCACGACATTAACTTAGAATGAATTTTCAAAAGATGATGAGCAGATATGGAAATTAGACTCTTTCGTTTGCTAAGAAGGCCGACTTATCTTGCTCACACCATGAGAGGGATTTCCGTAAGCTCCTCTGCCCGAATTTAAAACTTCCAGAATCTCCAGTTAAAACCAAATTCCGGAGATCGCATATGAAAATACACCCCCACCCTTCTCGACTTACGCCTAATTCGAGGAAATTAGATGGTTCCACTTCCAAGCGTGCGCACGGGAGTTATTGCTAAAAGAAATTGTAATTATACACACGACTATCAGTAATGAATGGAACAAGTTTGAAATATCGTATTAAAAAACACGATCACAACTATTTAAGGTGGAACTCTCATTGCGAAATACTTTCTCCATTAAAATGATTGTGGGAGCAAAAATTGGACGAGAAAACTCAAAATCAAGGTAATGATTCACACTGCATATTTTATATCGTCCTTATGGTTTTGCATAATGCATCAGTTTTCACTAAAATAAACTTATTTAGACCCTGAAAGGCCGATTTTATGTTGACCCTCGTGGTAGAGAAACATTCTCGCGATTTCCTTTACAATAAAAATAACTGGTAGTAAAGTGAAATTTTACGATGAAGTGATACTTCCTATGCTACGTGATTCACGAAATTTACTTGAAGGGTTTTTGTGTAATAATTATACTACCATAGAATTTACTCTTAAAGCATTTGGCCACAATGTGAATTCAGCTCATGCTATCTTGGCTTCCACGTAAACAAACTGATGACGTTTCCCACTCTTTGCCACACTCTTTTGAAAGAACACGCGTTGGCTAATGGCTGTGAATATGAAGTTCAGTAAATTCCTATAGCCAAAAATAAGAAAACATTAGAAAGCTCCAATAACGTTATTTCGGTCACCCGGTGACCATTTACGGGAATAGGTAAGGGCTTGACGTCAGTACCGTAGCACTGTTCGATGTCAAGTGTGCTCTACTCTTTAGAGTTTAACTGACTAAAAAATGTCCTGGTTAGCTTAAATATCAGAGAAAACATCATTATTACTGCAAGAATATGTAATATTTAGGCAGAAATAAATTCAAGTGAGTCCTAAAACACATCATTGCTTCCATTCCTTTGTAAATGCACCTATTTTTTCTACATTTCCTCAATTTCTCGTTGCAGCTCATTGTAATATGGCGTGCTTAACCCGATTTCCTTTGAATTCCCATTAACTCTTTCGTACAGTGCGAAAAATCGAAGAATATCTCGAGAGTAATGGAATTTCCTGATTCGTATCGTGGAACATATGGGCAGCGAGAAATAGAAGTGCAGTCTGTTGCAATTAACTGCATTATATACACTTATGTCTGAATGCACAGTAGTATCTGATAGAACATGGAACATGATTACCATAGCTAACACAGTTATAATAACGTACAGTAATCTGCGTACCTGAACAATGCATAATTTTACAGAAAAAGCATTTAGAATTAATAATGAAATTTTTCAGTGAACGTTTCAGAGTGTTTTCATTTTGTTTTAAATCAAAATATTTACGAATTTCGGCATTTTGGAGTTAAAAGAAAAGGTATTATACCAACTAGCATGCATTCGTCAGAGTAGGCAAGCATTTTATGAAACTACATCCTAGAACAATACTAAAACACGCATCCAGCAGTTTATTGATCATATCAAAACACGCACCCATGTGGGGACACATTAAGGGACAGAAGTCTAACTCTAAAGAATAGTCTTTAAAGGCATACATATATTGTACTTGTACGCCTTGCGTGCATTTTTACAAACGGAATATTAAAGGAAGGAATGCCGCAAACGCATTCTCAATTTCAGTGAGGTAGATAGCGAGGACTGCAGTATCTCTCCATACTATAATAATACATACTAGTGCCTCTTACATACATACTTTAACCTCTCCCCTACCTCATGCGTGCCTTTGTAACAATGGATTTTCACATTCATAATGTTTCACGTAATTTATTAAAAATCTTGCGGTTAGAAAAGGCGTTTCGTTCCTCATATTGCTTTTCATACGCCGAAAATCACGAATCATCTGCAGGTTCAGTGAAGCGATGCATCAAAGACATCAACAATCGATTGATGACATCGGAGGAAAGGGTTGCTAAATTATCGGAAAAATGGCGTCCTACGGAGTTTTCAGCTTCTTAAATGTTGATGTTCAATTTTGAATAACCGCATTACGTCATCTAAAACACGCGTCGAATAAAATATATTGTGTTCTCAGATCCCTTACAGAAACTGTGTTCTATTTATAGTGCCCGGTTAAATTTTGATTTGAAAAACTTTTGACGTGACGATGTTACCATTCCTAATAGGGGATGCTACGTAACGATTTTGAAACATATATATCATCTTCAAATGGACCGAATGCCGTTAAATGGGTTATGGGATGAACAGACTCTCTATAAGCCTCAAGTTGCATTAAATACGAGTTGCCTCGACCGAAGATTTGCTCTGGAGAAAGCAAAATTGAAATGCAGTGGTATACAGGTGTCCTGTATGCTACCTCCATCATTACCATGGGCAAACTGAAGATGCCATTACTGCTGCCATTGGCATAAAAACCAAAGTAATGAAACTTGCCTAACATATGGATTGCACATTAAGCTAACAATATGGCATAAGATTAAATTTTTACAAAGTAAAGTATACGAATAAAAAATCATGATCACTTTCAAGAACAGCTTTCATGATTCAGATCTTCATTAACATTTCACCATCCACAGAATGTAAATAAATTTCATTTCCTGTGGGTAAACGTTTCTTGAATATTTAAACCTTTCGAGGGCAATAGAAAACCCCGCTTAACACAACGGACTATTAGAGATGTCTCGAGGGAGTTGAAGACGCCGTCTAACATCCTCGTCTGCCTATCCAGAGGTCGCGGGTTCGTTTCCCGCCCAGGGTGTATGATATTGTCAAATTGTTATATCAATGTTCAAAGTCCGACGTAAAGGTCGAAGTGCTGTTTTCCGACTAATGCAAAATAAATAAATAAGTACTACAAAATGAAGAGTCTAAGAGAGTTAAGAGGAAGTATTAGCAGAACTGATTTTAACCAATATCAGGATTTATTAACTGCTTTTTATTTGCGCGCGCGGCAAGAGTCTTGAATATTTACGACTAGAGGATAGATTTACGACTAGAGGACGACTAGACGATATATTTATTATTAGAGGAAGAGAGAACGATTATACCCTCTCTTCCGAGTTCTTTAGCCATGAGACTAAATGGGTTTATTTTAAAAAAGACCTTGAACCACTAAAACAATAAAAAACAAATATCGCTAGCTCACTTTTTCTCGTCTATGTTAATAACAGACATTTACGGACGCTGTTTGCCGAATTTCGGTGGGATTGGCACGGAATCTGGAATGGCCCTGAGGCGAAGGAGACCGCGAAATTCTCGCTCGCCTTGACTCCTCTGCGCGTGAGCGGTCGGCCGGCCTTTTTAAAGAGCCCGCATGCATCGGATTTATGGACGATTCAAACTGAACCGAATTTTAGAACTTCTGTTGAGAACTCAGCTTAGGATTTCCGTATGTGAGCTCCAAATCTCGAATCCTTCGCAGTTCGAACGTACCATTTGGCGTTCTCATTCCTTACGTCAACCAATCGGAACAATTCGCGTGTTCTTTGATGATATCTTTTGGACTTACCGTGAGATGTGAAACAAGGTCAACATTATTCATGCTCGAAACGGATTCTGAATATTAATTGCGTTCCTTCCTCGTCTTTTGGTCATACATCGTAACCTGTTTACATTGTTAACGAGGATATAGTAACTTTTGATCACTCTTGGTGTTTTATAACGCGTAAGTAACATCGCTCGCGATTGAACCAAAAAACTACGTCTCATCTTCACGTCTTTATTTGAGGTCCTTTTCATCAACTCCTTCCGCGCTGAACAATTATCTTCAGCTTTTAAGCGGTTCTTCTTATTTTAATATCCTTAATGCATCGTCCACGTAAATACATAGATCTTTTGTATAAATTGGAATGATGTCTCTTTAGTAATGAGGTTGAAAATGTATTATTACCCCCATCGTACTAAGGTAGGCGAGATCCTGTCAATAGACTTAGAGAGATTAAGTGTAGTACAGCTATATTTAAGGTGTCATTCTTTCCACGAATGATAAGGGATTAGAATAGTATTGTCCCACAGCGGTAGGGGTAAAAATATTCGGGTCAAAATTACTCTGGTGTGTATTCATCCCGTACCACACACTCTAGTGGTGGCTTGCAGGGTACTAAAATTAATACTTAATTAAATACAAATACTACCTTCTTTTAGAACACTTCCTCAAATAAGTGAACTGTTTTACATGTTGTTTGTATCCCCGTCATCAACTCCTCGTAAAAGCTTCATCACTTAAGAAAATCCTTCTTCTAACCAGTATTACATTAGGATAAGTGAAGAGCGCACTACTACAGTAAGTTATGTTTGAAGTACTCATTAACAGTATATAACATAGTGGTGATCTCGCATGAAGAGGAGCGAACAGATCGCCCCACGTTCGGGATGGTTTTAAACCCCCCCCCCCTCCCTCTTGTTACAGGGGCATCCATTCAAAGCAAATACACTTCCCAAAAAACTGATAGCATTCCTGGATTCCCAGGTTCTTCTTTCCGTGGGCGCTTTCCTTTCCTCTTATGCCATTTAAACATTTCTATCCCAGGTCAAGCCATTCAAAAATGCTAACTCGCGAAATGCCTCAAAAGTCAAGCCGAAGTCCTAAGCAAAATGCCTAGAAGTCAAGAGTTATTATAGTGTCCCAGCGAAATAGAATGCGCGGATTTCGACCCGAGTCACCGTTTCCCCGAAAAGGTGGAAGAGTGACGTCATTTTAAAGGGCCACGTTCTGCCCTGATTGGCCCCTACCCGCTTACGACGTGACGTCAGACAAGTGACTACCGAAAGGCGTCTCAGGGCGACAGCATCGTAAGGCGTCGCGTTTTACTTAGGGCTGTGAAACATCAAGCTATCTCGAATGGAAATCGACTTGTCTTGAGGCTTGCTCGACATAGGGCCTGCGATAATTACATGTACGTCGACATCGGTGTGGATGTCCACTTCGGCGTTGATAGAGATGATGTTAAATCGATAATGATGTCAGCAGAGATATTGATTGGTCAAAGATTTAAAACTTTAAAACGACATACCACCTATAAAAAAGAATGAGTGCGAATTTTGCTTTTATTGCAATTTTTATAAAGACTTAAATTCCTATGCGAACGGGGCGACACAAATGTTTCATGAGTGCCGTTGAATCCGCAGCTGATAAGTATACCAATCCTAAAGATCATAGGTTACGAGCAGTTACTACAGTGTCCAAACTAATCACGGCAGAATATTGCTCAAAAATTGAACGAACAACCTTGAAATGGACTGGGGCATCCAGAAGCGAACGCTTTTCACCAAGGTCGTCATCATGGATTTTGATGTCGATATATGTATCGTTCTCGAAATTTGCCTAGACCTAGACTTCGACATTTCTAACATTTACCGTATCGACTTGAAAATGGCTACTGATATCGTCGATAGAGGTAGACTGAGGAGGAGTCGACATTACCCTAATATCGTACGGCTTAATATACGAGTACATGTAAATCTGACGTCGAGCAGATCTATTTTCAACTTCTTCCGACTACTGCATCAATTCAAATCCACAGAGAGCTATTTGTGAAGGACAAGGAGATCCAGTCGGTTGAGGGCGCTCGCCACTAATTTCAGGGCCCGGGTTCGTTTCTGGGTGACGCCTATGAGCACTCTTAGCCCATCACCCAAGCTACAGGATGTGGTTTTTATCGGTGCATGGAACAAGGAACTGCCTACTATAAACATTTGAATTTCACACTCTGTCGTGCTTAGTACTAAGTGAGCTCTCTATCCTCGCCTATCAAAACAGCCATTCAGGTTGATTACTGTGTTTTTCTTACATCTGTTTGTTACAACCAAAACGGGTGAGTAAATTTGCGAAAATATAGAGTAAAAATCTATGTTAATCTACAGAGAATAGTAATTTAAATAAATACCTGCCATTATATTCCCCGCATTTGTTTCATCCAGGAGAGACCGTGAGTGAAGGTAACTCCAAGGTAATTAATCGAGTCTACACATTCCATTTCGGGGTGTATTTTTCACTTGTTACGGTGGAAGAAACCTGGGTGTTTTACTTCACACATGAGAGCGGCCTTCCCCTTCGCCGAAACCGCCGCAATGCAAAGAACAACCGTCTGCTAGCAACCTCATGGCAACTTTGTTGCTGGGAATGGGGTATTGTTGGCCGATTTCAGAGCTCCTGAGGCCATAATAAACGCCAACAGTATTGTGAGACCTTTATGAAGCAAATCAGATAATCGATTCAGATCCGGATATAAGGAATGATGAGCGAAGGCATGAGCCTTCTTTACGACTACCCTCGCCCCCACGTCGCGTCGCACGTCAAACCGTCGCTCTACCGCGACAACAGTCTGGACGGAACATCATCATCCCTCACGCACCCTCTAGTCTGTGTTTGGCACCCTGTGACTACCACCTGTTCCTTAAGTTGAAAGGGCATTTGTTCGGAAGGCGCTTCAACGACGATGACGGGGTGAAAGATGAGGTCTAACGATTCCTCAACGACATGGCGGCGAGATGGTGTGACAGGGGAGTACAAAATCTACTCCAGCACCTATTAGTATCCACTAAAATTAACAGAAACATCAAAATAGGGGAACGTGCAACCTTTAAAATTATGTATTATTATTAAGCAATCTACCGGTTAAGGTAGGTTTTGGATTGACACAACTGCTGATTAAATATTTTGTTTATCCTTACAAAACACAATCCAACATCATACTCTGCAACAGGCCCCTCTTCATATCTGTGTACTTCCTACTTCCCTTCATCCCGTCCAACATCCTAATCTTATTCCTGCCCTTTCTTCGTTTGCCTAACATTCTCCCCTCTATCACAGTCTTTAATATCCCACTACCGATCAGTAAGCTTTTCATCCATTTTTCCTGCCTCCATAGGAATTCTCCCAACAAACCCCTCCCTTCGTCCACCATACCAAGTACTTCCTCATTTGTTTTCTTCTCGGTCCATTTCACCTTCTCCATTCTTCTCCACACCCACATTTCAAAAGCCCCCAGTCTACGTCTATCCTCCTGCTTCAATGACCACGTTTCCGCGCCGTACATGACCTCTCTCGATATCAAAGTTTTGACTATCCTTTTCTAAGCATCTTTACTAAACGTCCCTGACATAAACTCCAACCTCCTTACGAAAGCACAATTTTTTCCTGGCACAATTATTTTCCTTACGTCCCTACCACTTTGACAATTTTGGTCCTAAAAACTTCCTAGATACGTAATGTATTTCAATAAACTTCTGTTAATGTGCCTAAAAATTAAACACCTTACTTTTGGGATCGCCATCTTAGAACAGATCGCCTATTAAGTAGGTGTTGATAACGAAGACCAGCAATTTAGTGAAAAAATAGGAAGCAGGATTCCGTTTACCGGAAAAACTTTCATGAAAAGGAGCGTATTGATGACAGGGACCTAGGGTTATTAGACAGGTATTTACCTCTTAACTCGGTGGTAATTATGTGAAAAGAAGACGAGTACAAACATTAATACGGAGTATGGTTGTGTACGGAGCCGAAACTTGGTCATTGAGGCAAGAGGAAGAGGGTGGACCGGGTGGTCTTTGAGATGAGTGTGTAGAGAAAAAGGGAAATAGTGAAATGGACGGAAGGAAAAACAGGTCTTAGGGGTTGCGGGAGAGGGAAGAGGCTTGTAGGGAGAAATCAAAGAGCGTAGGAGAAGGATGAAGGGCACAGCAAATTGCATTGGCAGGATAGCAGCAATGCGATTGCTTGGCACGAAAATTTTGGCACACAAGAGATGAAAACGTTGAGGAAGAGGGGACGAAAGATACGGCACATTGCAAGGCATGAAGGGAAGGAGAAAGTGGCACGTGGATTTCAAAAATGGTTTATCGTACTTCAGGGTGTTAAAGTATTTATTTGGATTAATGATAGGTGGAGTTCAGAAGCGGAGCAGTTCTTATTTCAAGGCTGCAATAAAAGCCTACTGTCAGAATTTTAATTTATGATTATAATTGGATTTTTATAAGTTAAAAACTCAGTTTGGAGCTGGTGGGAAGGGGGGGGAGATGTCCACTCACCGGCTAGCGCTTCCTTGACGACGCGCACCACCGACAGCCAGAGGCCCTCCGGGTCAATCTCCACGCCTCCGTCGTCCGTATACATCACGTTCACCTGTTTAAAAAGGAAAATTTTACAATTTAGAATCGAAATACGAGGAGGATCGAAAATCGGTGTTAGGTATTAGGGAAAGGCGACCGACAGCTGAGGTCACTCGAGAAATTTCAAAGATCGGATTTACAACAATTTCACTATGAACTGCTTTCCCTCTATTTATTTATATATCAACCATTCAAACACAGTTGTCAACCCGAAAGTCAGTTTGGTGTTGGTGATGGTAGAGTTCACCTAATGCTAAGCCCGACGGCGTGTGAAATTCATACATTTGGGTAGGAAGGGTAGGTAGTTCCTTCCCCTGTGCCGCCCCTTGTGTTCCGGTATTCGGAAAATCACGCAGCATGGTGAAGTTGAATGTGCCTAGGATCGTGCCCGGGATTCAAACTCGGGTCTATTGCTCCCCGGAATTTAGAAAGTAAATTTAATATTTCATTTCTGTAAGACACGGAAAATTTTATTCTGCAATTTTCTCTCTAGAACATGGAATCATAGCCACTATTATCAAACATTAAAGAAATGGATTGATGATGTAATTAAATTATTATACATAAAAACCAAACTCAATCGTAAGGACAGTATCTCTATGGTCTTTAAAATAAAATGGAGGCGTAATGAACACTGAATTCGAAAAAAGGACGAATAAACTTTAAACATTAACTCTTAAAGAAATATCGTAGTTCAAGACCATCGAATTACGCGAGAGCAGTTTATCGAAAGTACTTAGCACTTTTGGAGTTAACATTCAAATAAACAATCCGAGACTGTGAAATTTTGCAGCAGCTTATTACAATGTACATAGCACCTGCTCAGCTTTTGGCATAAATCATAATATACGTCTGCAAATGTAATAATAATAAATAGTAATTGTAAATATAACAGCTAGAGAGAGAATGCCCTAACTTAACTGTTACTCCTCATTGAAGTGTATGAACTTAATTATGAGTAAAACGTGCTGCCATTTGTGTGCGAAAAGAGAACTATTTTTATTGCTATTTTTCGATCTTAAAAAATCCAAGAAAAGCAAGACCTAATCGAATTTAGCCTACGTTACTTCCTGAATTTTTGTACCCTATTCATAAAAAAAATTGGAGCACTTATTCTGAACCGTTTTGGCGTTATGTATCTCCAAATAAGTACACAAATTATTTTTCAGATTTTTTATAAAAATAGAATGAGGATATATGTTTGTGTTTTTATACATATATGATTACATTTATTTATTTATTAAATGAAACTGTTAAAACCCCAATGGTCATAGTCTTTCGTAGCTTTAATTTCTCCTTTCAATCCTAGTGAAGAGTACGAATATATATCAAACGCATAGGTTCCCCCCCCCCTCTGTCTCTCTAATACGATTGGGAAATGTGGACTCCGGCCCAACCGTTTCCAAGGAAGTGTCGCCCACCGAAAATGATCCTGGCCCTGATTTTGCCATGCATCATTCCTCTTTCCTCTCCTCCCGAATGTCCCAAAGCATCGCTAAGAGCTCCTTCCTTTGCTCCGCCGCCCCGAGCGAATGGAGATTATTATTCTGATTACTGTCCCGGAGCGCGTTCCCGGAAGGAGATTGGCTCTGCTATGGAGTCACAAAAGGAAGGAAGTAAGGAAGGGCGACCGACACGCTCGCTGGCAGACACCTCGGCCGACGGAGGGCGCTATATTTAAAACAGTTCCCGATCACCGTGAAGAGGCGGTTGCTGTTTGTGCCAGACTGGTCGTCCCTCTCTCTCTCTCTCTCTCACTGGGGTGTAAACAAGGGGGAGGAGAAGGGGGAGGTTGTTGAGCAAGGGTTTCCCCCTCCGATGGGGTGGTTGAGGGAGTAGGAAGTGCAACGGAGTCCAACGGGATCGAAGGGCGATTGGCGTAGGATATTTTGAAATCACGGCCATATAATACTTTCAAAAGTCAATCATGGGCGACAACTTTACCGTCCGATGATATTTGGGTTGCTGGTAGGTAGCGATCACACGCAGTGCCGTCTTTGTGTAGCTCCTAGAATGGTATTCATTTACTCAGTAAAAACAATCCTCGTATTGCAGCGATGCCAATTCAACTCGTATAATGATTCATGCGGGAGGATTCAGATTTTTTGGGTCCAACACCTACGTGAATGACACTTTAGCTGTGATTAGGTGTTGCCTCTCGGATCCGTTGTAGGATACCAACAGGAATTGTCACTTCGGTTGCTGACCTGAAGAAGTATCCTGCAACGGTTGCGAACCACACCACAATTATGGACCAACACGTACCTGGACTGGCGGAGGAAGAAATATGCTTACTGAGATAAATTCGAATAAGGCGGGAAAAGAAAAACCACGGCGCAGAAGTTGAATGACAACGGAAATGCGAAGACTGAGATATACTAGAGGGAAGAATGCTGTGTACATACGCGAGGAAGAGGGACATGCTGGACGGTACACAGGGAGGGATAACGTATACGTAGTTTAAATTAGTTTCTTTGTGATTAGGAAAGGTAGGGTCAGCTTCATTGCTACCATTGTTAAAATTTGTGAAAACCGGAAAAATAATATAATTGACAGGGTTCGAGCTGGTCTTTAATCTATTTATAACATTCCGCGCCAATTAATAATGAATTAATTTCAAAATGAAACAACGCATGCCATAACGAAAGCAGAATCTAATACAGCAAAAGTGACACAACAAGAAACAACAGCCATACTTTGTTACTGAAACAAAACAATTTGAGCGCGATATTCAGCCACGTTGCCAAACTGATCGCAGAGTGTAGTCTTTAAATTTTTTAAATGAGAATAATTTAAATTTTCGGTTGATAACACGCGCTGCCATTTCTGAAAATCGAAAAAGGATATATCGTGTCTTATTTTGTTTTTAATTGCCACTTTACCGCAAAATATCGAAACCTTTCACTGTCGACAGTATCCGTTTTTATTTCGTAGGAGCCACGATTGAGTAGATTGAATTCACCACGACTCTTAATTTTTCGCCATTCGTCCATTATGTTTTCTCTGTTAAGTGACGGATAGGGCATGACGAATTTTCACTTAAGATTACTGAAAAAGTTGGGAACGCTTGCAAAAAAAATAATCGGGTTTCAGCGAACAGTTATCTGCTTATAAAAATCCTTGCGATTTTTTAATTTATTGCACTCCGAAATAAAAGCGATAGCTTAAAACCTAAAGTAAAGTTGTAAGAATAAAAAGCAAGAGGAGGTGATGAATTAGGGACTGTCCCTTCATCTTATCTAGCAGAAGTTTTATCTTTATATTAAAGAGAAAAAATTAAAATTATATTATTTATATTAAAGAGATATTATTTAATAGAAATGTAATGAAACCTGTCACTCATAACACAGATACAATTTTTTTTCCCGCAAGAATTGGTGATTGGCATTGAGTATTTCTCCGAGTTACGGAATTCTCAAGTATCGTCAAAAATTGAATGCTGTCTATTATCTTTGGCCATAAAAGGGAAAAGGAAGTGCATGTCGGAAGTATTGCGCTGACCACATAAGGTATTTTTAAAGTCTTAATGCCCACTTCAACTCCCAGATGTCGTCATCATCGGACTAGCCACCTGATTTCGCTGCAGGTGTACACGACCGCGAGGTTGTGATCACGAGGGGCGAGATGGTGGGTGGGCGGTGCCATTGCCGCTAATTAATTATACGCCGCTCTGGAGGGGGGGAGGCGAGAAGGATCCCTCGCGCCGGCAGTCATCCATGGCGGGGGAGAGGCGGAGGAGAGAGCCTCCTATATGCAACACTTGGCAACTTCTTTCGGCGAAATATTGAAGTGTTGGGTTCGAGAAGGACATTCGAGAAAAGCTTTATTCTTGGGTTTTCCCGAGTAATTCTCAAGGTAGTCATGGAGCTAGGGTGAACAAATACGGTCGTTTATTTTATACTTTTTTTGGCAATGTTTCTTTTACAATTATTCCCACTTTCTGAGGTAAAAATGTCGTATTTGTTTATTACCCCTGACTTTTGAAATGTATGCACTCGAAATGTCGCTTATATTCATCCAGAGAAGTACGAGGGTCATCCGGAAAGTAGTACCCGTTCGTGAAATAAAGACACAAAAGTAAATATTAACAAACATAAAAAATTTTATTTGAAAGAGGATACTTTAAACTACTTCTCAACATAATCTCCAAGCAAATTAAGGCATTTGTCATAACGTGTGACAAGTTTCTGTATTCCTGCTGCATAGTCCTTCGCCGCCAGCTCATTGAGATACGCGAGGGACCCATCTTGCACAAATTTTTGCATAATGCAGATGGTGTTTAACAATTTCATGAACAATTGTTCGAGAAACATTGGGAAAATGCTCACAGATGTCATCAATTGTGACGCGCCGATCGTTCCTCACGAATTCGTCAACTGAGCTCACCAGTTGGTCTGTAATGACAGACGGTCTCTCCGAACGCTCATCGTCGTGTGTGTTCCCCCTCCCCATGTTGAAGTTGCGACACCACCGCCGAACAGACGACTCGTCCATTACATTGTCTCCATACACCTCCTTTAATTGGCGATGAATATCACATGGGCGAACGTTTCTTGCATTGAGGAATTTAATCACTGCCCTCACTTCACAACTGGCGGCGTTCTCAATTTTTTTAAACATTGTAAACAATCACAGAAACAACACAGGCAATGCTAGCGTCACGCAACTTGGCTCAGAGAAGGCAGACAAGCCACTGAAGCTATCTGACCTCGTCCAGCGGCTACTCGCGTCGTCAGCACTTCATGCGGCACGAACGGGTACTACTTTCCGGATGACCCTCGTATTTTCGTGAGGCGTACCTACTGTATCACAATTCTAACGGCTATTAATCGACGATTACTTGAATGATAAATAAGAAAACTATGAATTGCATAAAAACGCAATGTAAACCCTAATCATATTTTTTCAAAATACTCTAGTGGGAACAAATAGATTAGAAAGAAGCAGCAAAAGGATATGACTCGCCTAGGACGCTATATAGTATTATTACTAGTGGTTATCTTCCGGTTAAGGTAAGTTTTGGGTGGACACAAGCTAACACCGTTACAGCGACAATATCCTCTTCTCATTTAAGAAAACACAACCTGACATCCAACATTACAACAAATTCCCTCTTCAAAACGGTGTAAATTCCTCGTTTGGTTTGTTTTTCGTATCAGCAAGTCGAAGGTCCGTGGTTCAAGTCCCAGTATTGGTAACTTTTCAACGTTACGTTCAGGGCGCCTTTCGAACTCAAAAGTGACGGAATTCTTGCAAGATTGAAGGCTTTGTTGAGCAGGGGTCGCAGATTAAATGTTTGCATCGCTTCTGATGAACTTGGCAACCCTAAAAGGGATGTGCATTGACTTGTGACCGAAAACGTGGACATGAGAAAGGTGTGTGCTAAGTTGGTGCCGTAAGTGCTCTTGGACGAATAAGAGGAAACTCGCACGCGGATCTGCCAAGAGATTTTCAACCATGAGAGTGAGGATCCAAATGTTTTAGACAATGCCCCGCCAGACTTCTTCCTCTTCCCCCGCCTCAAATCCGTACTGAAAGGACGGCTTAGTGGAAGCGTTACGACAGGTCGTGACGAGGGATCTTAGCAGCATTCCGGGCACAGCTTTCCAGAAGGCGTAAGAGGCGTGGAAAACCCGCTGGCAGCGGTACGTGGACGCACAAGGGCGCTACTTCATAGACTTTTGAATAAATGTATCAATTTTTGCGATGCATTTTTTTCTCGACTCAGTTAAAATGATTTTTGGTAACGCCCGATATCGTCTAACGGATGCTTGCGTTCTTAACGTAAAAGACATACCGAGCAGCAACAGAGTAGTCGCTACGCATCGGGTAAGCAGAAAAAAAACAGTAAAACTCTGTGAATGTTCATCTCATCTCGTGTCGTCATGGTGATGATGCCGCCAACTACAGGTACCTGTATTCGAACAAATCGACGGAAATGGGAAGAACGATTCATGTGATATTTACGAAGTTCTTTCAATCATTAAAAAAAAAATTCTCATTGGTCGTCTTAAACCACACAAATACACCTTGATGCCAATTATATTGCCTTGTATATTTCGGCGAATTTGTCAGCTATCTCCGATAACCATTCCAGCTATTGATCATTCTTAATAAATCGACCGATGGCTGTATTGTTACCTTAAATTAAATTTGCAATTAACTTTTGCGATTGCTTGATTGAAAAGAGTCATACTCCAACGGTCAAAATAGCTATCAAAGGAACTATCGTAATTTTCTTTTCTTTCGTATGCATTACATCGTCATTTGATTTCCTATTGTCTCTTTTCCGCATTGATGATTTTCCACGAATAACTTACTTTTCGGCATTCCTTTTCAACGCATTCACATATCAGCAGGATATCCATTGCATTGGTGTCCCCGTGCGCCGAGATAGTTCTTCTCGGAAGCGCGCCAATATTCTGCGAAAGACCACTTGCGAAAGATTGCTTCTTGCCAATACAATAGTTGGACCGACCTTCACTTCCCATCATTGGTCGCCTCTGCACGGCAATCGGTTGCGAATCGGTTGCCTCGCTTCTCTTTCTCAGATATGAATTGAGTAAAAGAACACAAAATCCGCCCACTTATTAATTAATACAAATATGTGCTCTCCTCTCTTGCATCATTTGTATATAAAGTATCGGGAAAATTTTCGGAAAAAACATTTCTTAAGATATCGCCAAGCCAGGAACAACAGCTGGAGCTAGCATCGCTAATATTTGGCGTGAATTTACGTCCATCTGGTACATTACTGCCTTTTTATACTGAACAAATGCAGGACTATGCTCTTCCGGTTTTCGAAATGACCATCGATCATGTCTTCAGATTAGTTGTGTTCGCCCTGTGCGTTATATTTCGAAATAGTTCGATTCTTTTGGTACCCTAGAACAACTGTTTACGATATTTTGGCTAAGTATAATGCTTCGGAGAAGTCTGGGGAAAGTTTCGCTAACCCAGCAAGGAAATCTTATTCGAGATAACGCGTGCTTGTCCGGATTTAAGCGCCGCACCCTGTAGTTAGTCGCGAAATACACCCCTCCATGACTCAATTGAGTTACAATATGGGAAACAAATAAATATCGCCGCTGGAAAAAAGGACAATCAGGAATTCACAAAACATTTATTGGTATTTCTTTCGAAAATTTTACTATGGATTTGAGTTGTTATTGAAACTGTTTCATATTAGGGCCACCTGCTGAATAATTTTTATTCATAGAGAAAATTAAATACAGGGTCTCGAGTCCGGGTATCTATTCTCAACCTTCCATGAGCTAGGTGCACCGGGTGAACTAAAAATGCCATACCCCCCGCACCCACCACCCGACAGCTGTGGCGTGCGACATTTAGTACTTCAATTGCCCGTGGGAGGGAATCTGCTGATGCGGTGACGACGGGAGAGAGATCATAAAAAGAGCCCCCGCTAATTGGCCCCTCGCCACTGACCGCTCGGAAACGACCCCAAAGAAAGGAGGACGTCGTACGCAACAATGAGGCGATTGGGGCTGAAAGGGGGGGGGAGGGAGGAAGAGAATGGACGGTCCATTCACGCTCTCGAAAGAGAATAAAATAGGAATGGGGGGGGGGCAAACAATAACGCGGACGTCACACCGACGCCGTCTCGCTTTCGGGACTCCATTGTCGGTCGATCACGCGGACTCCTCTCTCTATTAGTTACGAACGAGATTAATGGAAGACCTCATCTGACGACATTTCCGCTGCCTTCCTTCCCCAACTACCGTCTCCTGATCTGCAAAGTGGGCATGTTGTTCATAATAGAATTACCCCCAAACCCCTGCCTCGAATGGGGACCTGCCCTTCCCCTATGATCCTGTCTCTTGACATGCTGTGGGCGATGCGAAGGCTCACCGCCCAGCATCCTGCCCCGTCGCCCTGGCGAGGACGAAACACCACCGCCAGCCATTCATCAATAGCGCACGCATTCATCCCTTCCCCACTCGTAAATTGTTCGTTCTGGGCTTCTCCTTTGATTGATGCATACGAGAGGAATATAAAATTTGGACGGCACAAAACAGGACACAAAAATAAAATAGATAACACGTAAAAGGACACTCACATGTTAGATTGTTTGAGCTTTCGGCCTTCCCTGAGACCTTCTTCAGGTGAGAGTGGAAGGTCACGGATGGGGAATACGGAGTTTGGGGAGGAGGCGCAGGGTATGCTGGGAAGGGTATTAGTGATGGCGGTTAGGCTGGGAATTTCAAAAGATCGGAAAGGTCATATATACGCGTATTTGCGAGTTCGCACCTCTATATTGGTGGCTGAATCAGGTAGGGATTCTGGGCTGGTTAGGCAGAAACACAGGTCGAAGGAAAGGTTGTGGGAATTGGCGTGTGAAGTGATAAGAACAGAAGAGAGTGGGACAGCATTACAAGAGTAGTGGTGATTGTCCATGCGGATTGACCAGGGGGTAATGCATTCACCTATGTAAAATGAAGAACATTGTTTGAATGACAAACTATAGATAATGTTTTTGGAGAGGTAATTACCGTGGAAAAGAAGTGAGAGGGGCAATGAGAGGATGTATGGAGAGGGGCGCAGATCTGATAAGCAGGAATGTTTTACATCAGGGGTGCGGGGTTGCAAGTTGGAGAGAGCTGAGGAAATTTTCAGGGGGTTTGTGGATCACAGCATGTTTTTGAGATTGGTGGGTCGTCTGTATGCGAGAGGGGCAATAGAGATGAGGTACCGACATTCGCGTGTTAGCTCTTTTATTTTTGAGTTCTATTGTGCCATCTAAATGTTTTATATGCATACGAGCATATATATATATATATATATATATATATATATATATATATATATATATATATATGTATGTGTGTGTGTATGTATATATATATATATATAAATATGTAAAAACACAGATTTAGATTTTTAGAATATAGAAACACAAAGAAAGGACACTCACAATTTGTTATTTGACGTTTCGACAGCACGGCTGTCGTCTTCAGAATCAATATATATATATATATATATATATATATATATATATATATATATATATATATATATATATATATATATATATCCCTCCCCGGACTACAACCTTGACGTGGTGGAAGGGCTTGTGCGTTCCGATGACCCCTAGAGCTGTACTGGCGGGAGTAATAAAAATTGCTCCTGGTAGGGTCACCCATGCCAGGTAGGTCGAAGGTTAGGAGCCAGACGAAAGGTAGTCCACGCAGCGTCTGTTCCTCAGTGAGGCGGCTGCAATGGCGTCTGACCCCAGTGGGGCGGCCAGTAAGTGATGGTGTCACGTTAAAAACACTATTGAGGAAGGCAACGGGAAACCACCTCAATTATCATTCCCAAGAACAATGTGATGGACAATAGAGATATTTTGAGTCCTGGCAACCACGGGGCTCGGCCCAATCGGCCGTGTGTCGTGCCCGGCAGCGGGGGAGGCAAGGCTTCCGCGGTCGTCATCCCACGAAACCCTTGCAAGGGAAAACCAGCAGCAGCAGGACAGAAGACGCAGGAGAAGAAGACCAAATTAGTTAGAATAGGAACGTGGAATGTTAGGACAATGATGAGGACGGGGAAATTGGAGAATGTTAAGCGAGAGATGGGAAGGGGAAATATAGATATTTTAGGTCTATGCGAGGTGAGATGGAAAGATAGCGGGGATTACTGGAGTGATAAGTATAGAATAATATACAGCGGTGGGGACGAGAGCCAACGAGGGGTTGCCATAGTATTAAATGAAGAGGTAGGAAGAAGCGTAGTCAACATAGAGCAGGTAAATGATAGAATACTACTAGTGGAGATAAAAGCAGAACCGACGAACTTAGTTATTATCCAGGTATACATGCCACCGAGCAACCATAAGGAAGAAGAGGTCGATAGGATATACGATCAGTTAGAGGACATGATTGCATGTGTTCCTGCAGGGAAACATTTGATAGTGATGGGGGATTGGAATGCGACAGTAGGCGAAGGAAGAGATGGTGATGAGGTGGGGGACTACGGTTTAGGCACGAGGAATGACCGCGGGGAGAAAGCAGTTGAGTTCTGCAGGAGACAGGGGTTAGTTATCACCAACACTTGGTTCAGACACCACAAAAGACGCAGGTATACATGGAAAATGCCAGGTGACTCGGGAAGATATCAGCTAGATTATATCCTGGTTAGACACAGGTTTAGGAACAGTGTGATAAATTCCCACAGCTTCCCGGGAGCGGATGCGGACTCAGACCACAATTTAGTTGTTATGAAATGTAGCGTACGTTTTAAAAAGATAAGGCAGGGGCGGCGAGTTAGAAAATGGAATGTAGAAGCATTAAATGGGTTGAAAAGAAAGGAATACAAACAGGCGGTAGAGAAAATCATGGAGGACGGTAAAGAGCTAAGTACTATTGAAGAAAAATGGGAATGTATCAAAAAAGGGTTGTCTAAAGCGGCAAAAGACACTATTGGAACCGTTAACGCTAAAAGGACTCGTAAACCATGGATCACGGATGAGATGATTACAAAAATGGATGAGCGGCGAAAATGGAAGAATATAAATACAGAATTAGGCAAAATGAAGTACAAAGAATTGAACAATAAATTGAGGCGGGCAACAAATAAAGCAAAGGAAGCATGGTGGAAGACGCAGTGCGAGAATATGGAAAGTCTGCAGAGGAAGGGGGAAATCGGTGCGCTTTACAGCATAGTTAAATCTTTATCGGGAAGTAAGGAAGGGAGATCAACGATAGCAGTTAGAGATAAGGCCGGTAAGGTAATAGTTGACGCAGGAAAGATCCAAGAGAGATGGAAGGAATATGTAGAAGACCTGTATAGTAAAGAGCTTAGACCAACAAAGTTAGACATTGAAAAGGAACATGACGTAGAGGAAGATAGCTTAGGTCCAGGCATACTAGACAATGAGATAGAAAGGGCATTAAGGGAGATGAAACTAAATAAGGCCGTGGGGGTAGATAACATTCCCGTGGAACTTTTGAAATGCTTGGGAAAATGTGGGAGGAAGAGGCTATATGGGCTGATCCGTAGTATTTATGAGGAGGGAATCTGGCCGGAAGACTTTGTGAGATCAGTTTTAGTTCCTATTCCGAAAAAGGTAAAGGCCACGTCATGTGAGGACTATAGGACAATTAGTTTGATATCCCACGCAGCTAAGGTTGTTCTCAGGATCATAAACAAAAGGATAGAGAGTAGGGCAAATGATTACTTAGGGGATGATCAGTTTGGGTTTAGGAAGGGGAGAGGTACGCGTGATGCCATTGCAGTAATGAGATTATTAATCGAGAGGAATATACAACACAACCAGGAGGTATTTGCCTGTTTCGTAGATTTCGAAAAAGCGTTTGATAGAGTAAATTGGGAAAAACTAATGAGTATATTGCAGAAAATAGGAATAGATTGGAGGGAAAGGAGGCTAATCCGCAACCTGTACATGTCTCAGACTGCTCAGGTGAGGGTGGGAAACGGGGAGTCAGGATGGGCAGTGTTAGGAAGGGGTGTAAGGCAGGGTTGCCCATTATCACCGTTGCTGTTCAACCTGTACGCAGAAGAAATGATCAAAGAGGCATGGGAAGAACTCGAGGTAGGAATGAAAGTGGGCGGGGAATTCGTAAAATCAGTTAGGTTTGCTGATGACCAAGCTTTAGTTTGTCAGTCAGCCAAGGGGCTGCAAGCATTGCTTAGTGAATTGGAAATTCAGTGCGACAGGTATGGGATGAGAATCAATATTAATAAAACAAAGGTTATGCGTTTTTCTAGAAAGAAAAAGGCCAAGCTTAACATTAAAATAGGAGGGCAAAAGCTAGAGCAGGTAGAACAGTTTACGTATCTCGGTAGTGTTTTGGACCAACACGGTCAAAGTAGTAGGGACGTAAGGAGAAGAATTGCGCTAGGCAAAGAGGCTTTCACAAGGAGGAGGGAGTTGATGACAGGGACTTTGAGTAAGGATGTTAAGAAAAGACTCGTAAAAACTTTGATATGGAGCGTAGCTATGTACGGAGCGGAAACGTGGTCATTGAAGCAGGAGGATAGACGTAGATTGGAGGCTTTTGAAATGTGGGTGTGGAGAAGAATGGAGAAGGTGAAATGGACAGAGAAGAAAACAAATGAGGAAGTACTTGGTATGGTGGGCGAAGAGAGGGGTTTGTTGGGAGCAATCCTATGGAGGCAGGAAAAGTGGATGAAGGGGGTGTTGACCGGCAGTGGGATGTTGAAGACTGTGATAGAGGGTAGAATGTTGGGCAAAAGAGGAAAGGGAAGGAACAGGATAGGGTTGTTGGACGGGATGAAGGGAGGAAGGAAGTACTCAGAGATGAAGAGGGACCTGATATAGAGTAGGATGATTGATTTTGTGTTTTGTTAGGAGTAATAAAATATTTGTTTGGTAGTTGTGTCAGTCCAAAAACCTACCTTAACCGGTAGATTACTTTAAAAAAAAAAAAAATATATATATATATATATATATAATCCCCAATTCCAATTATGGCCATTGAAGGATGGTTATTGAGGCGTTGTCGACATGAGTGGGTATGGGGCATTTTTATTGCAGTATCTGTGGTAGGAGGTATGGATAATAGAAAAGAGAGATGAAAGGTGCGGAGGAGGAATGAGGATCAAGGAAGAATGTGATTTTGGATACACAGGTGATGGACGAGTAAGTGAGGAATGGAAATACATCCCTTGAGCGTCGAAACACCTGTGCCAGCGGCTTTTTCACGACTCGAAGGCTCCCTGTTAGGCGGATTCCGGAACGCCCTTAAGGGTACGCGTGCTAGCTTCTTTGACGGGTCCCATGGTGATGTCCTTTGAGGGAGGACCTCACTTTTTGGAATTGGAAATGGTCTGCTGGTGTCGATTCGGGACTGTAAGGGGGTTGGGGAATCGTCGTGATGCCACTGCAGAAGGCCTTCGCAAGCAGACACTTGACTCTACTTTTGGTCGTCTGTCAAGATCTTCGGGACGAGTTTACTTACTGCATATCTTAGCGCCAAATTTTCTTAAACAATGGTGTGTACTACCATATTATCAATGGCAGTACAATCTGTGATCATCCGCACACTTGACTGACTGTCTGAATTCAGCACTGCACGCACACATCAGGAAAAAGTTATTATCGATAATTTTTATAGCAAACTTGTACATCCCCGGGATGATTGCTCGATCTGGTATTCGAATTGATTGAACAACGGCACAAAACGTCATGACGACTGATTTCATGAAATAAGCGAAAATGAGTTAGGTTATGATCGCTCCAAGTAAGTTAGGCAGCCTTTCTTTTTACGTGCGAGTCGGAGAGAGAAAAATAGCCTCATGCCGACTGGCAGTCCTATTGGGATTAGGCCCCTATGATGGATTAAACGTCCAAGGTAAAATGTGTTATCAGACGGAAACTATAAGCCGTAGGATTACTCATCGCACGTGGGTACGTATTAATTAATTTCCTTCCTGTGCGTGTGGTAACAAATGTTAACATTTAAAAATAGATGGGAAATTTGCGGATATTTTTCTAAAAAACTTTTTTTTATCTAGTGCCGGAGAAATTTTAAGGGTATTGGGTGAAGTGATTGGGCTGGTAAATAGTTAGTCATGCAGACAAAGGGTTGCAGTTGTTTCCGAGTGCTTCAATTGAGCGATTCCAAAAGTATAACATTAGGATTAATCGCAGATAAAAGAAAGTGATCAGATTCTCTGTAAGAAGAAAGGGTAACTTAAACATTAAAGGAACAAGGATTAAATAAGGGTATGCGGGTGAGTCCAAGACACTTTGGCTGCAGGAGAGCGTCCCCAGAAATCACCCTTCCTGCCTCCTTCCGCATTCTCCCCACAGACTTCTTTCCTCCCCTAATATCCTGCCTACCCTCCGGTCCCTTTTATTTTTCCCACGCTCACCCACACCTCAATAGCCTCCATCGCATGCACTTCCCCACAATTCCCCAGCTTTCCGTGTGCGCATGCGTGAAGTGCGTCCAGCCGAAATTGTACTTGAGAACTGTGCCCAGATTCGTAATTTAGGCGCCTAAATCGCTCGATTTACGGTGGACGCCATCTTGAAGAGTCTCCAAACTCGTGAGGTAGCTGGAGGGCGCAAATTTAGGCGCCTATTTCGACCCCCAGTTTTAAAACACGAGAAATGTATCCTGAATGCGCCATATTGCAACCTTATAATTCCAAGTGCTACAAGCGAGGCAACTGGTAGAAGCGTAATCGCCATGGCGGGAGAGTATAATATATTCTGGTCAAAATAACATTGGTTTTTCCTTGAGAGAGTACGTTTTTCCTCGTTGAAAAATCGAAAGGTTTTATCAACGCAAGGTGGGAAAAGATGGCGCTATCCTTAGGTTGGATTTCTTTATTTGGTGCTTCAATTCATGACTAAGAATATCGTCTTTGTATCAATGCCTCGTTCGTGGAATTGTTAAATCTTATTTAGAAAATAAATATTACGTATATTTTTTTCAGGTAATCTAGCAGTTAAGGTAGGTTTTTGGATGGACACAACCACCAAACAAATATTTTACTACTCCCAACAAAACACAAAATCCATCATCCTACTCTATATCAGGTCCCTCTTCATCTCTGAGTACTTTCTTCCTCCCTTCATCACGTCCAACATCCCTATCCTGTTCCTTCCCTTTCCTCGTTTGCCTAACATTCTCCCCTCTATTACAGTCTTCAACATCCCACCGCCGGTCAATACCCCCTTCATCCACTTCTCCTGCCTCCATAGGATAGCTCCCAACAAACACCTCTCTTCGCCCACCATACCAAGTACTTCCTCATTTGTTTTCTTCTCTGTCCATTTTACCTTCTCCATTCTTCTCCACACCCACATTTCAAAAGCCTCCAATCTACGTCTATCCTCCTGCTTCAATGACCACGTTTCCGCGCCGTACATAGCTACGCTCCATATCAAAGTTTTTACGAGTCTTTTCTTAACATCCTTACTCAAAGTCCCTGTCATCAACTCCCTCCTCCTCGTGAAAGCCTCTTTGCCTAGCGCAATTCTTCTCCTTACGTCCCTACTACTTTGACCTTGTTGGTCCAAAACACTACCGAGATACGTAAACTGTTCTACCTGCTCTATTTTTTGCCCACCTATTTTAATGTTAAGCTTGGCCTTTTTCTTTCTAGAAAATCGCATAACCTTTGTTTTATTAATATTGATTCTCATCCCATACCTGTCGCACTGAATTTCCAATTCACTAATCAATGATTGCAACCCCTTGGCTGACTGACAAACTAAAGCTTGGTCATCAGCAAACCTAACTGATTTTACGAATTCCCCGCCCACTTTCATTCCTACCTCCAGTTCTCCCCATGCCTCTTTAATCATTTCCTCTGCATACAGGTTGAACAGCAACGGTGATAATGGGCAAATAAATGATGGACAATACATGCACTATACACGTACGATATAGGAACCTCTTCCAGCTGCGGTTCCCGTTTGTGCAATGTACTTGCATATCAAGTTCTGTGCGTGCGCTTAATACGTTTAGTGTTACAGTTCCGCTTTCTTTTCGTTTTGAACAAAGTGCAGAGAAAAATCGTCCGAAGTTATTGTGGAAATTACACGTAGTTAAAAAAAAGGTGACGAGTTAGTTTGGCGTAGAGAACGGAGAAAGTAAGCTCGTACGACAATGCAATTCTTCACTACAAACGAACATCGACATTCATTTTTCAAGTCTTCCGGTGACGTGCGTGAACAGCATTCCTTCCATTCATGCCACGCAGAAACAGCAAACACACGGAATAAACAGTCTCACATGAAGACACACGCAAGTGGTTGTTTACGGTATAATTAATCGCACATCATGCGTGAGATCCGTAGCCCGCATTAGCAATCTTGATGATATTAGTAAGCAATTCGAATATATTTATGTATATATATATATATATATATATATATATATATATATATATATATATATATATATATATGTATACATATATACAAAATATATTTGGTATATAATTATTGTTTCTGGGTCGTATTAAAAAACCCAGGCTTCATTACCAGTGATGACGTTGTCCAAATAATCAGGGCCATTTTCAGTTCGGTGCAAAAGTTCCCTTGAAATTTCTACTCGGTTGGTCTTTCGTGACACGATCGGCGCGCAGAGGTTTGCAATAACTGACGTCCCGCCGCTTCCACAGTTGGAGAGCAGTGGAAGCGGTTTCGCGGCAAAGCTTAGTGTCCCCCCTCCCTCACCTACTCCTAGTGGTTTGATCCCACTCCAACTAATAAAAGCGGTGCGAAAAATTCAATAGCATTACTTTTGGAACACACCCCGTGTGTAGGTCACAATAACATCGGTTATTGCTTTGAGAGTACAACTTTACTCGGTGAAAAAACGAAGGCTTTATTCTCTACCTCCTCCCTTGATTCCGTCCAATATGATCTCATTCTTTTCCTTCCCCGCCAACTCTCTTTCCCAGCATTCCTCCCCATTACATTTATCATCATCTTAAGCATCCGTCACTGCCTGTCAGAATCTCACTCCTCCATCCACTTCTTCGGCCTTCGTATTTCTCCCAACAACCTTCTATCATCCTCTATCATGTCGTCTAAAATTTCCTCATTTATTTTCCTTCCCCTTCCGTTTTGTTTTTCTCCATTCCATTCCACACCCACACATCCAATCTACTCTAACAAATATCTCAAATCTACTCTAATCAAGACCTCCAATCTCCTAATACACTGGTTTAATATTTATTCATCGTACATCGTTGGAAAGGTTGAGCATTTAGCTATTTTTTTCATCGTTGCCTTGACGATCAATCACTTTTTGCATCCTTGTAACCAGCTTTTTAATACCGGCGTCGTACCTTCCTCCCGCCGCGTCGCGAAGCCAACTGGCGACTGTTTCTCCGATATAAATTCATCATCATTTAGTGTAAGTGTACGGTGAGAAGTGTAGGGACATCAAAAACGTGCGGAAGTGGTGCAGGGAGTTTTTTTATGGCCGGGAAAACGTCCACGATGAGCAGCTGTCGGGGCGGCCGAGTTTGCCGGAATTAACGGTGGCTTCAATTGACGAGATGGTGCGCAATAACCGGAGAATTACCCTTCATGAGATAAAGGAAGGCCTTAATAAAGAGAGTGGCTATTTCTCCGTGCAGAATATTGTGTCGGAGGTCCTCGGTTACAACTAGGTGTCTCACCAAAGGAGTGTGTTTGCATCATGACAATCCACGTCCACATGTGTCACATCAAACGACCACCCTACTCAATGAATTCGGCTGGGATATCATCGACCACCCTGCTTACAGCCCGGACGTTAATCCAAGTGACTACCACTTGTTTCCCGCTCTCAAAAAATACCTTGGAGGACAGAAATTCAAGTCAGACGAAGAAGTGCAAGAAGCAGTCGTCAGTTGGCTTCGTGACGCGGTGGTAGACAGGTACGACGCCGGTATTAAAAAGCTGGTTACAAGGATGCAAAAAATGATTGACAGTTAAGGCAACTATGTAGAAAAATAGCTAAATACTCAGCCTTTCCTACGATGTACGCAAAGTTGAGAATAAATCTGATTTTTCGTTAAAAAAATAAACATATTTTTTTCATGAAAAATCAAATTTATTCTCAACTTTGCGTACATCGTTGGAAAGGTTGAGCATTTAGCTATTTTTCTACAGAGTCGTCTTGACGTACATGTGCTGTAATTTACGTACAATGATGGTTCAGTCTCCACGTTGACAGCTCAGTTTTTTCATCTTGAACTATATAAAAAAATATATAAATGGACGTTTACGGTACTTTTTCGACGCTTTTACAGCACTTCACATCGCGTTTCATTCCCAACGAATGAAGAATTCACGGAACAAAACACGAGCGGGTGTGGTGGGCAATTACATTAGCTAATTGATCTCCCTTTTGTTTGCGAATGTGCATTGCAAAAACCATTCGGGTGAACGATTTATCGTGAAAGTGAATCATTAAAACCTTCATAACAGAAATGGAAAACTTTAACGATATGAGTAGAAACGGCATAGCGGCGAGGTATGCTTCTGTGAAAACCAAGAATAACCGATTCATTTTTTTTACGAATTTTCAAAATATCCACTTTGAAATCGACTGCTTACGTACATCTTGACCTTTTATAGTTTTATACTAGCTTAACACTAAAGCGAAAAATCGTCAGAATATGAAGAGAGATTTAGATTAAGAATTTTCAGGGTTGTTCAACATGTCCTTCAAGAATCTACTGGTCTTCCCAAAGTCATATACAATGCAGTCTAGTTCACCACTGATGATATCAGCGAATTTCCGACCCGGAAAGAAAAATTACAATTTTGTAAATTCCACTTAATATTTAATCGTACGACCCGAGTTTCAATACATACACGTAGTATCATCCTCTCGGTTCTATTTTCAAGGAAAGGAAAAGTCTGAAAATGTAGCTATCACAAATTAATACCAAGTTCAGTTGAGGGTCTCTGGTGAAATTGGCTTGCAATTCAGGAGTTCGGACTTTTAGCTTGGATAGTTAATTACCGGATGAATTACTGGCCTCTTCCTCCTCGTGTAGAAAACAGTCATCGTATTCGTCCATACCATGTTATCACTCACATAGAGACGGACGCATTATCCGCTGTTTATGATAACGCAGTTCATAATTGTGAGTTCTTATCAACCCGGACGTTATCAGTATTTTAATGGACATATATTTCCACGCGAATTTCGTTCGCTATATGAAGCAGTTTCGACGTGGATTCGAGTTCTTAGGCCTGTGACCTCAACTATTTCGTGAACTTTAAATTTTTCCATCGATCAAAACCATATTGTGGATTTTTGTCAATCGTTTCGGAGGAAGTCATTTCCATTGGACGTCCCGAATGATATTCATCATTTTTGGATATACGGCCACGTTTAAACTCATTTAACCCATTGTAAGCATTCGTAAAAACATGTGCCATGAGCTTAATTCAACTAAACTTCACTCTCTTTCGGTGTTAATCCTTTAAATAAGAAGTGTTTAATCACTGCAAAAAACACATTTTTGAAATTTTTCTCAATAAACAAAAGTTTGTTGCTTCAATCGCCTGTACAAATTGAGCCACGAGATAGATATAGCTGAAACTTTAACTGCAGTCTAGTGAGAAATGAGGCTTACTAAAAGCAAAAATTTCCCCATATTAAGAGCCCCATCTCTTGGATTTTTCAAGGAATTATTGAACAACCCGCGAACATATTTAGAATTAACTGTAAGAGGAGAATATTTCGAGAATTCTCCTTCATTTCACTTTGAGGAGGCAAAAACTCACATATTTAATGGACCTGATTAATGCATTGCCGTCCATTATTAAATGGTTTCCTTATCTTTGGTCCTTACGACAAAAATCACCTGAAAAAACTAATGCGATGGTTACATCACGCTGTATAAGTAACTACATACAGGTATATCGCTGTACGTAAAATTATCGCAAAACAAGAGGCACCTCTTCTTGAGTGTGATAACCTCAAACGGCATGCCTCCCGACAAGATTCGAGGCGGCATTCCGCGTCGTAAATGTTAACACTCTACGCAAGGCGACCCCTCCACGCTCCCCCCCCCCTTTCCTCCTCCTCGGCGCGACCGGGAGAGCATTGTCGAGGGCGCGCACCCCGGCGTGAGTGACCCTTTATCACTCTAGCATGCACTCGCGAGTCTCGAGATAGTGGACGAGGAGAAACGAAAGGAAAACGGGCGTGGATATGAAACGCGCCAACCCCGAGGATTCTCTTCCGACGGATTCCAACGCAGCGCAAAATTATAGCGGCAGATTTACGGCCACCAGGTGATACTAAAATAAAAGAAGAGCGATAGATAGCGTCACTTAGGATAGCGTAATCGAACCTTAGAGCCCGAAATAATTAAATCATGTTGAACAGAAAAATTTGACGAATTTCTCAAGCGCAACTACTATTGCATTATCTATTCTATATATATAAAGGAGAGTGTTTGTTTGTATGTATGTAATTTGTTTACTTTTTTGCTGTCATAGAAACAGCATTTTTCCAATTATGCCAGCAGGATACTTTTGCAAGAACACTATTGTATTCAGAATTGCCAAGATATTATACGTGGAATACATCAAGGAAAGTCTTTTGTAGAAGAAAAATGGGCAACTTTGATCCTGAGAATAATATTTATTCATGTGACGCATTGGGCCGAGTCTACACAGTCCATCCTAACAACGCCGAATGTTATTTTTTAAGAATGCTTCTACTTACCATTAGAGGACCTCGCTCATTTGCCAAATTAAGAACGGTAAACGGAGAAATATGTGAGACATTCAGAGAAGCTTGCCAGAATTTAGGGTTGCTAGAAGGAGATCAACACTGGGATGACTCACTGCGAGAGGCCAGTTTGATTTCTCTTCCAGGACAAATCCGAATTTTGTTTACCATCATAATAACCTCCTATAATCCATCTAACCCAAAAACATTATGGGAAAAATATAAAGAATCAATGAGTGAGGATATACTGGCTAAAGTTCGAAGGGAAAATCCTACTTTGGATATTACGTTTAACTCCGACATTTTTAATAAAACTTTGATTACTTTGGAGGAAAAGTGTATCACCATGGTTAACAAGACTTTAGTGGAACTCGGTCTTTTCGCACCTGTACAAGATCAACAGGGTGTATTTTATCCAGATTATATACGTGAAACTAGCTACAATGTCTTAGACTTAGAAGCATACATCGCGGATAAAAAGCCACTTCTTAATGAAGATCAGAAATTCGCGTACGAAACAATAATGGATCAAGTAGATAAACAAGAAGGAGGTATCATTTTTCTTGATGCTGCTGGTGGCACGGGAAAGTTATTTTTAATTAATTTAGTTCTCGCTGAAATCAGGGTTCATGGAGAAATTGCTCTAGCCGTTGCATCTTCAGGTATTGCAGCGACATTAATGGAAGGAGGAAGAACAGCCCACTCTGCCCTTAAGTTGCCACTTAATATTTCCCAACAAGAAAATCCCACATGTCATATCAATAAAAAAAGCGGCCAGGCACAAGTTCTTATACAATGTAAATTGATAGTATGGGATGAGTGTACGATGGCTCATAAAAAATCTCTTGAGGCCCTCAACGCAACACTTCAAGATCTTAGAGGAAACTGCAGTTAATGGGAGGAGCTCTGGTACTCCTGTGTGGAGACTTCCGTCAAACTCTGCCTGTCATTCCAAAATCGAATCCAGCCGATGAAATTTATGCCTGTTTAAAACATTCTGTTCTATGGAATCATGTCCAAGAAATTAGCCTTAAACAAAACATGCGAATCCTCTTAAGAGATATAATGCTCAAAATTTTGCAAATAAACTTTTGGAGATTGGAGAAGATAGATTAGTTATTGAAGCATCTGGTATGATAAAATTGTCATCAGATTTATGTGTATCGGTGAAAACTGTCCGCGATATGATACAAGCAGTCTATCCTAACGTTAATCAAAATTATAAAAATTTAGAATGGTTGCGAGAAAGAGCCATTCTTGCTCCTAAGAACGATGATGTTAATGAAATTAATAAGGAGATACTAGCCATGCTGCCAGGAGACGCGATTGAATAAAAATCGGTTGATACCGTAGTGGATGCTGACGAAGCCGTCAATTTTCCAACGGAATTCCTAAATTCACTTGATCCAGCTGGATTTCCACAACATCGCCTTATACTTAAAGTAGGATCTCCAATCATTTTATTGCGAAATTTAGATCCATCAAAACTCTGCAATGGGACACGATTGTGTGTGACAAAATTAATGAAAAATATAATCCAGGCAGTAATTTTAACTGGAAAAGGAAAAGGTGAAATAATTTTTATTCCACGGATACCTCTAATCCCAACTGATCTTCCCTTCAACTTTAAAAGATTACAGTTTCCAGTCCGGCTAGCTTTTTCAATTACCATTAATAAATCACAGGGACAGTCTTTAAAGTTTTGTGGTGTTGATCTAAGATCGCCATGTTTTAGCCACGGGCAACTTTATGTTGCTTGCTCCAGAGTAGGTTCGCCAAAAAATTTATATATTCTTTCTCCTGGATATGAAACAAAAAATGTAGTTTATAAACAGGTGTTAAATAAAAAAGATTCTTAAATTCGTATGAAGTAGTGTATTATTGTACTTTATAATTTGTTGTTTTTATTTATGTAGTATATTTATATTATTGTTTCTCCCTAACCTGTGCAAAGCCGGGTATTCAGCTAGTTTACAATAAGAGGTAGTATGTCGTGGTTCGAAAGATTTTGTACATGTTCTAACATGTAATCAAGAAGCGAATATTTGAACTAATATGTTTGCATGAATGTTGGCCGCTGCCGTGATACCCATGCGGTCCATATTCATAAAACCAAATCCGTGGATGTGGAGTGCAAAAAAAATTGATCGCAAATTACCTCTTGAACTTTCGTACGCCTCCACCAGTGACTACTATTCATTTAACATCTAGCGTTATGCTGGGTGAAAAAAAATCATAGGTTTTCAGTGCACTGGATGTTATTCCCATCAAAAGTTCGTAAACTTCCAGTTGCTGTTTAAGTTTCTCGCAACTTGATTTAAACTTGGAATAAAACGGACTTAAATATGGCGACCCGCTCACATTAATGGCAAGCGCATTCTATTCGATTGCGCATGCGCAAGTACTTAAATGTGCAAAACAAAAAAATATGACTTTCTTATGCCATGAATATACGCTGTTATCATGTGTATGATGTTGCTATCATCGACCAGTTTCCACGAAAATTGATATCCTCTAATGTTACTTCGGTTGTGCATCGCAATATATTATGTATCGTTTAATCGACGAAATCGTGGGTGAGCCACGGCGTCCAGTTATTACCACTCCCTACGATCATTTTTGTCAATGAACCGTTGGAATCTTTTCGCATCAAATAACACTCTTGCCCACGATTATTTTACAAGTTTGTTTTAGACATTGCACGACCGTGGACGAGGAGCATCCGGGTATTGAACAGAGTTTTAAGTTCTTTGAAATAAATACTCTCATCACTTGTGTAGTTTTACTAAGCTTGCGGGAGTATTTTTAATTTTGATTGCTTCTAAGGAGACGCAGTGGAGCTATCGGAAACCCAAACATAACTCGTAGAAAAAAATAAATTATTACTAATACACACATTTTTGAGTTTAATGACGATACGGAGATGGTATAATTTGTTGTCCGCGTAACATTGGCTGGCGAAACAGCATTGAGAATTAAAAGGAACGTCGTATTATTATTATTTAGTTACAATTAGGCTAATGGCCCGGTGTCAACGGTCCAATTATCCTTATAATGCACAAGTAGAAGATATAATATTAATAATAGATAATTTATTAAAAACAATTGCACTTGAAGATTCTCGAATTTCCCAACCGAAACGATATGCCGAACACTAATCGATGTCTTCTAAAGTCTCTTCATTTTATCCGGAACAACTAACTTTGAATTAATCCTTAAAAAAAACGATTTTCGGCCTCTTGCATCAGACTATAAACATGAAATGAATAACAACAGGTACAACCGCAAACACCCAAGCCTTTGGTGGGGAAAACCCATCAAAGCGGGAATACAAGGAATACCAGCACCAGAAAGTTGAAACGTCTGTTACTTCCCAACACAATCTCCTTGAAGACGCAACACGTTTTTCGCAACGCGTATGTCATGATCCCATGGCCGTCGAGATCTCTTCTATAGGGGTACCTCTTTCCCACTGGAAAAACCGGCTGGCGATCTCGCGGGTTATTTGTCATGAAACGACGTTCGGGCTTCTTCTTTGAACTGTCACGCACTCACATTTTATACACATCCACATAACACCACCTCATGTCCCATTCAATTCGAACGAGGAATATCTCAGGGTGCGCGTTGAAACACGCGAGTGGAGTAAACGGATTATTGCGTCACGCTCTTTACTTTAAGGCACTGCCATCTGTGTTTTGTAACCATAAGGAGAGTCCGCGTATTTTAAACTGAACCGTATCTTTATTTCTACTCAAAAGTCTTGAGAAAAACATTATTATTGGAATAACTTAAAACTTGAAGGCACTTCGTGTAATGGATTATTTTTCCCGCGCAAATCGCGACAGCAACAGCAGTAATTTTCACGTGTCCCCCGTCACATTCCATCGGGACAACTTTGAGGATAAGATCCTTATGTGAAAATTACATTCCCGAAGAAAAGAGGCCGGTACCGTCAAAGGCATGCACCTAATCTATTACTGCGCATTTTATTTCTTTCATGCCGTAAGGATGAAATGCAAGATTCATTTCTCCAACTGACGGCCTCGCAGTGACCAGACTGGCGTGCGTGTAATTTCATCCTGACTCGGGCGTCATGACGAAGGCCTCGCGAGCCTTCGCCATGCTTTATAAACGATAAATCATTTCAGAAGGAGTGAAAGTGACGCGGCTTCCACGCGGGCGAAACGTTGCTTCCGTTGCGTCGGGGCAAAGGTAAGCCATGCCGTGGTAGATCCCCGCACCCCGACCCTGTCGACCTTGATCGATGAGGCGACTAATTGTCAGCGAGGAGATAAGACGCGTGCCCGGCCGATACTATTATTTGCCGCCTGTGGGCCTCGGCCCAAAAACTGATTTCCTCTCTTTCACGGGCGCGCCTCGTCATTTAATATCACAATACGCGCTCGCTTGGTTTCCCAAGGATTTGAAGTGAGATTTCTTTCCCTCGAAATAGACTTCCTTTGTTCTATCATTAGTGTTGCAATCTGAACTCAAGGCTAAGGATTCTTTCCTATCGTACGCCAACACCGCATGGCCAATGTCATTTCAGTCTCATCAGAAGATTCCTTAGCAATGGTGGGTCAAGTTTCAAAATACACCGTCGAATAGATCGCAATGTATACATTATCTCGTACGAGTACCTATTGCCTTGGCTCAGTAATATTTCCTTCAAGGTAGTGTAACCATAAGTGATGACTCATGTCAGGTAATAACCGCCTCCGTCCTCACCGTCTCAGGGGTTGCGCTTCTTGATTGGACCGGGCGACACTGGCCGCATCCGGCGTGGGCCCGGTGCCGGGGGGTCGAGAGGGGTCAACTATGGGAGTGTCGAAGGGGAATTGGAGACGGTAGAGCGGAAGCCATTCTTGAAGGGAGTTCGGCCAGGATTACCTGCGCTGATATTAGAGAAAATGCTTCGATGTCATTCCATGTCGATATTTTTTATCTTCGACATTTCAAAGGACGCTTAATTTATTTAAAATTGTATAAAATAAACACAAATTAGCTTGCATAGCGGATAATGCTATGCCGTTGACCTTGAGCTAAATACAGTTAGACCTTGATTTGCACGCGGAATAGAAATGAAAAGCAAATGGAAAATACAAGTGCATGGCCCTCCACACACACACACACGTTTCACGAAGGTGACATCATCGTTAGTACCCCCATCTGAACCCAAACTGATCAGCATCCCTTCAGAAATCATTTGGTCAATCCTCTTCTTGATAATCCTGAGAAATACTTAAGCTGCGCGCGAAATCGAACGTATTATAGTGCATCCCTCACCTATCGCTGCCTTTCCCATTTCTGGGATAGGAACTAAAACTGATCTGACAAAATTCTCCGGTCAAATTCCTCCCTCATAAATGCTACGAATCAGTCCATAAAAACTCTTAAGTAGTTCCGCGGGAATGCTGTCTACCTTTTAATGATCCTTCTAACTCGCCATCGAGTATGCTTAAGCTAACCATTTTATGTCATTTTCTATACTTAAGCTCACTGGCTTAATATCTTTACCTGATGGTAAAGATATTAAGCCAGTGAGATCCCTTGTGTATTATTTTATTTTCTCTTTAATCTTTTCTGGATCATTTAATGATTTTTACAGCTTTATATTTGCTTGCGTACACGGATTTACTCTTCTCACTTCCTGCTAGATCTTTTACCTTTCTGTGGAGTGCACCCTCTTTCCTCTGTACGCTCTCTATATCCCCGAAGTGCGTCTTTCACCATGGTTCTCTTGCCCTACTTGTTTCCCACCTCAGTTATTAGAATAGAATTAAAAACCAAATACCCTTTTACACATAACCATTACCATAATCGTAACTAAACATATAGATGAAGCGAAAAATCAAAAAAAAATAGTATGATGATAAGCGGTGGCCCACGAGATGAGCACATATTTCCGATGGAGCCAATAACTGCTAAATGGATGGACCCAAGGGTAGGATATGCTTCGCAATTGGAATTAGACTTAAAAAAAGTTCGTCGTGATGATTTTTTAGGAAAAGAGCAAATACCTCCTGAACACCTACTGCATCGGGAACACCGAAATTGAATGCGTGGACTCGATTAAATACTTAGGCGTTACCCTTCCTCGCGAATTCTCTTGGGTGAAACATACTCGGGGAATATGTAGACAAGCTAACAAAACATTAAGATTTATCAGAAGAGGGATAAAAAGTTTAAAGAGCAATTGTTATCTGTCGCTGGTTAGGCGTCATTTAGAATATGCTGCTAGATCCTCATAAAGTTGGATTAATTAAAACTTCGTATCTTGAAAAATATGAGTGAATAGCGATTGGATCGCTTTGAGAGAGGAAGGGGATTGACGTATAGGGTAATACTTCCAATAGAAGATGAGGAATATTTTTAATTACAGGAGCAGAAGAGCATGCCTGAATCAATGTTTAAATTTGATTAATTTTCAAATAAGTAAAATGACGATTTCTTTTCAATTCGCCTGCCACGAAAGGAACGGCTTGCGAAGGACGCATATCCGGAAAGGTAATATCATTACTTACAACTCTCCATTATATCGCTTGCAATAGCTGAAATATTGTCGATTCATTGTCCTTCCTTATTACTTTACTGGGAAAAAGTTCTCACTTCCACTAGTTCCCAGAGGGATTGTCCTCTAACTAAGGCTCATAGAATTACGGTAGCAATATTTGAGAAATCAGTTGTCAAGCTTCCTCTCATGCTCCTGCAATGAGTTTCTGCGAACTCATATATTAATGGTAGCCATTATTCAACAACAAGCCATATTTTGAACTCAATTCCGCTCATTATTGCGTGTGAAACAATTGGTGGACCAAGACAGAGGCAGTCGATGTGCCAACTCTCACTTAAGATAATACTTAAACAAGAAAAAAGGAGGTATTAGCATAAGCTCAATTTCATAATAGTAGTTTTAAGAGAGGTGACCGAGAGCAGAGGTCATTTGCGTCATTAGGGAGGGGCAGGAAAGGATGAAAGGTGGAGAGAAACGCGGCGTCGGTATAAGCCTTCTCTTAATGAATGGCGCCAAGGGATCCGCCGCTTAACGTCCCATCCGACGGACGGCGTGCTCACTCAAAGTGCTCTCCACAAAGTACCGCAAGTAGGGATCGGGGTACCAGTGCAAAATATCTGCCGCCTCCGGGATTCAAATCCGGGCACTCTATTTGGGTAGTCAGCACGTTAGCCACCGCACTATCCCGATCCCCCTACGCTCAATTCATTCATCGGAAACTGAAAGTCTTACGCGTGTGCAGGAGACAGGTATATTAAAAGAACACGCGTACTCTGAACTGTTGCGTAGGTGATCTCTTGTCCTCCTAAGTGGAATAATGTATGCAGAACAAGCTCGTTCATGAATAATGAATACGCGCATGGCTCTTTCGCCCAGCAGGGCCATCGCTGTGACAAAGTAGTATCACGTATACTATATCCACTGCAGGAGCAACTAAAGGATTGGGAGGAAGTATATGAATTAAGTATTACAAACGATGCGAATACAGGGTTTCTAAATACTTAAGGCGAAATGCTTTCTAGTGTTGAGGTTTTATTCAAAATTGTATACATGAAAGAGGAGCTTCTAGAAGTGGTCATAATCAGGAGTTCACACCCAAAATCTTTCTGTAATATCCCGGAATACATTTTAAAACTTAGGGTTCCAGTATCTAACTTATCACATCAGGATTACATCAGAAGGTTTTAGTGCCAGGAATAGTTTTGTGGGTCTCCGGATCATGGTTCCAGAACTTGCGATCTAACAATTAGCTCCGGGAACCAATGTTCGTAAAACTCTCACGAAGAGTGAACCAGAGAATTTTAGCAATATAAATCACGAGAATTTCACGAACAGGGTTTCGTAACCGTAAACATTTTGTGGGCTTACGGGTGCACTTTAGTGGGCACATTTCGGAACCCATGCCAACAATGAGATTATAGAAACCACGGTTCCGAAACCAGACCGAAAATAAAGGTCTGATGTTTATGTTATAGAATTCACACCAGTACCTACAGAAAAGTGTTGGTTCTTGTTGCTTCAAGGACAGCGCTTCGGCCCCATGTAAAACCTCTAGTTCTACATGTGAACAGTCTCAGGAGAAACTGGTTTAAAAACTAAACCACCTTAGGCTGAAAAATAATCCCTTGATGCACTTCTTCGATGACTAATGCATTTGGTGTCCGTGGATCGATACAGCGTGTGCACATAATCGGCCGGTGCGGTTGTCGATCTCGAATTACCTCCCGCTCTCCTTCAAATTTCTCGAAACCAAACCAGCTCAACGAGAAGTGAATCGCCTTGCGGCAAAGACGTTCACAAATAAAACAGGATGACACGCCCTAGGCAGTTATTGTTCACGAAAAATATGGTATTTTATACATCGCCAGTGTATGCCACGGTCATCAATCTGGCGATTGGTTTTCCGTCAAACACAGATTCAAGTACACGTTCTTCCCTCGCACGATACGGAATCATAACAAAACGGAACGCAAACGCCCTAATCAATTAACGCCCACTGAAATCATCCAATAGCCGACATCCCCTCTATACCCCTTGTCCGCTCACCCCTCGTCCAGTACCTGAAGATGAGTCCTTTTTTACAACCCTATGTCTGTTTGTGTTGGCAAACGCCAAATATTGGTCTCGCTCCTTCGTTTATTTTATTAGTCGTATCGTGAGACTTTCGTAGAAAAAAATATACATGTGTATAAAATATATTAATATACGAGAATATTAAATATATTAATATATATAAATATATAATTTATGTATATTAAAATGCACGAGTGGATTAATAATTACGTATGTATGACTGTTACTCTAACATCGCCCGCCATACAGGCCTAGCATGACCTTGCGACGCGACGGTTTGCGGTCAATTGTGTGGATGTGGGCGTGTGAAATTCTCGTATTGATTGGGCAATGAAGAAAGAGAGGCAAGTTCTTTTGCTTCTATCACCCTGCGGTTTAGTCTTCTAATTGACCAGGAATACGCAACTATAGGATTTCAGACTGAGGTATCGAAAAGTTTCCCGAATCCCAGTTTAGAACCCGCAAAGGAAGCGACCTAACACTTTATCCACTGAGCTACGACAAAGTTCAACCTCCCTCCAATATCAAGTCAATCATTATATTCTTGCATTTTAGATGGTTAGTTGTCATTTGATCATTTATAATAAATTTTGGTCCCAGGCGATATTTGAACCAGATATTTTTTGTAGACATTCATCTGATTTTTGTATTCTTACTTCACAGGGTTGTAATCGCATTAAAGTGAGCATACATCTCCAGGCGTCTTCCATATATCCCAGAGTGGTTTTTCAACTACATTTTTGGTACCGCTTATTTGCAATGTTTTAAATTGTAAGGGAATCGAATGGCATTGGTAACATATTATCCATGCTCTAGGAAGAGAGCGCATTAAACAATTCCTGTGTTACGAGGCATATTCGAAAAGTAAGGGCCGTTTGGTAAACAAATAAATTCGTGTGAAAAAGTGTTTTCTCTCCGTTTTGTGTTGCGTTTCTCCCCCTCTCCCATCCACATTCAGACAATCCTCTCAGATTCAGTTGCCCGCGCAACCGCAGCCACCCTCCACGGACTTCCCCTTGCACCCCTCCAACGCCGCCTTTCCTTCTTCCCCTTTCCCTCGATCTTCTTCAAGTGTCCACTGTAGATCAAGGACGATACTCAATAAACCCTGCATCCCTCCTTTCCCAACAATAAGATGGCTCACCACCTGCATCACACCTTATCATCGCCATCCGCCCTTTCTCTACGTCTGCCTTGACGTCCTGTGCTTTTCTTTGACCCTTAGGAAAGAGCACCTCTGGATATTACTTCGCTCCGCCAAAGGGGATATTTCTCTCTTTCGGGCACGCATGCATCAAAATAGATAAATCTTCTAGTTATCATTTCCTATTTGCATAAATCTAAAATTCGTTCAACTACCAATGACTACTGCAGTCACGACGACTTGTGTTTCAAATAGGCTCAAGGAAAAATTCCAAAAAACAGCGGGAGATGGCGCGACAGTAACTTTTGATGTAGTCATCGACTAATATGCATTACAATGCAACAATTTCAGAGTGTAAAAATCATTCACCTTGACTGGGATTCGAACCCTCAATCCCTCGATGTCCGGCCGAGTGCTTTAGTCAGTTAAGCTATCAAGGCGTTGCTCGACAAGATTTTGGGACGAAATACTGTGCATACAGCATGCACAATGTTAAAGGCAGTCGAAGTCGGACATTGAGGGATCCGGGTTTGAATCCCAGTCAAGGCGAATGATTTATACTATCTGAAATCGTTGCATTGTAACACACAGGCATGTTTAGCGGATGCCTCCGTTAAACGTTTCTGTCGCGGTATCTCCCACAGTTCCTTGGAATCTGTAAAAGGTAAAACACCCTTAGTGTTTAAGGGATCCGAGGGATTCGGGTTTGAATCCCGGTCAAGGTGAATGATTTTTACACTCTGTAATTGTTGCATTGCCAAGAAAAAATTCTTGCTGTACAGCTCTGTGCATTACACTGGCAAAAAGATCCTTAGCTAAGTTCTTTTATGATAAATAGGAGATCACGGAGTCTATTAAGTTCACTCATTGTCTATCGAAGGGCACTTTTTCCCCTTTTTAAGTTCGAGCTTAGTCATCCGTTGGGGATTCATTCAGTTTGATTCTGCTCCTTGTTTTATATTTGAAAGCATTCAAGCACTTTATTATGTTTACTTTTATATAATTGTGTTATATATCCACGTGTAATCCAATAAAAAAAATATTTTATCCCAATAGTAGCCATCGGTTCACGAAACGGTGGCGGGTTTATTTACTAATACACCCAAGGTTGCCAGTCCTTACAACGATAACAGCACTACTGAGCTTGAACTAAGCCAATATTTAAAAATTTCTGTGTGTATACGTTACATCAAGTAAATTACACCGATAACCTAAATATGGTTTCACATATTTTAAATCCATAAGCATTATATTCTCCACATATGCATGGTAGATAATAATTCATCCATTAAAAATATCTTATATTTCAATTATTCTCAATAAGATCCCACGCAAAATAAGTTACTTTCATATGCAAATATTAAATAAAAACAGTACGCGCAGGCATTCTTTTCAACGCCGCGTGCTCAAAGTTTGGTGAAACAGACTCGTAATTGTGAAAACGGACGAACCTCCTTGAGGGAGAGGGCTGAAGGAGAAGGGCAAAAGCCATTGATGCCGAGTGGCGATTGACAGTGAACGGACGGCGCTTTTTTTTCGACCGCAGGATGTGCTGGAACTGTTTCAAGTGAGAGTGCTTTTTTTCGCACCCAAGCCCTCATCCCCACCCCACCCTAGCTGTCATACATGCGGCTGTGTGTGTGTGTGTGTGTGTGTGTGTGTGCGCGTGTGTGTGTGTATGCGTGTGTTTCCTCCCGGGCTGCCAGATGTCATTTGGCAGAGTCGCTCAAATCTGCCGCAAGAGGAACCGCTCCGATTGGACGCGGACCCAGTCGGCCATCTTGCCATTCTAGAGAGATTGTGAAGAGCTGGTCTGAAGGGCATCTGAAGAAGAAGGGACATGATTGAGAGTGTCTTTCAAAACAGCAAACGGGATGGGATATAAATTATCTGAGTCTGCATCCGCTCAGTACCAAGCGATCCAACGGCGGGGGTGGGGAAGGGTAGACGAGATTGTCTGGTCAGAATTCATTGAACTATGGAGGAAGAAGCCTATGGAATGGGAGATTAGGATTGAAATGTGAAAGTTTTTGTTTCGATTTGAGGAGAACAATTCACATTTAATGTAAAATCTTAAGCTTAGACAAAAAAGAAAGAAGCGGAATACGAAAATATGAGTATTTTCCAGAAGGAAATTATATAATTTTAAAAACAAATCTAGGAAGGATGGGTGAGAACCTAAACCAGGATACGAAATTTATTGAATAGGCCATGTTTATCCTTTGAGTTTAAAACGATGAGATGCCCAATCACGGGCGAGAATTTGCCTAAAACTACTCCAATCACTTGATGTCCCACGTAGTCCACACCCCAGCGCCGCGAGCGGCGAACAATGCCAATACGTTCGTGAGCTATGTAAACAGTTTAGGACACACGGCAGCAAGCGAGGGAAGTGCTTCATGGATCTTCGAAGTCCATTTCTTGAGCATCAATAGTGTGCCTAAAAACATTTCCACGGTAGGTTCAAAACCAAAATAACGGACAAGAGTTTTCATTTTGGTCGACATTTTGAAATTTTGGAACAAAGGAAGTGATTAACAGGACATAAGCTACGAAATAGAGGGTTCAGTGCTAACTAAGGTCGATCAAGTTAAATATTTGGGGGTAGTTATAACACCACATCTTTAATGGGGAGCACATATCAGGACAATATGCGGATCCGCTTTAAAGAAACTCGGCTTCATAAAACGGTTGGTGAGAAAATGTAATGAGGAAGTTAAAGAGAGGTGTTATTTTGCTCTAATTAGACCTCATTTGGGCGAAAATTTGGTAAAAAGAATTAGATAAAGTGCAGAGAAAATCCGCCAGATTCATTAAAAATTGTTATTATAAGGACACAAGTGTGACATGTCTCTAAGGAGATTTAGGCTGGGAGCCACTTGAGATGCGAAGAGAAAATAGCTAAAAGTAAGTATCTAAAAAAATCACTATATAGGTGTTTATTGTACTGGAGTGTGAGTATGTCTCTGAGGTGAGAATACTGGTATTAGATTCTACTCGTATAACATAATTGGGTACAGAGTACTACTTTTTGGGTAGATGAGAAGGTTCAGTTAACACATTTTCCTTTTACTGTTATCTGTTAGTAATATCATTATCTATGGTACACTAATGAGGATAAAAGGAAGACTTTACAACCCTTTTCAAACCTATTTCGATAACACTGACAAAATAGCTATGTACTGCTCGGCGAAGTGATACGTAAACGACCTGTCACAGTTATCGCCAAGTTTCTGGGAAAGAAGATAAATTCCGGGGAGCTATTCTAAGAGTTATGTCGCCTCGGAAGCAACTCCGCAATGAATGTCAGTATTCCTTATTCCCAGATGTATTTTTTCAACCATCGCTGCCAAAAAGTGTGACAAGTATATCGCCAGAAGAAACAGACCATAAGATAATACGTCGACTCACATTTTCCGCCAAATTCTGATGCCCTCAAGACTGTTCCCATGATCAATAACATAAATGGATAGTATTACCTTGAAGCAATCGATATCTACAAGCTCTTTCCAAATAAGAGTCCCGGGTCATCCGTTCGCTGGTGGCATCAAATAAAAAATATTGCCTTGAACTAATCATTGAACAGAATCTCCTCGATTACCGCATATACAAACTATCTTATTGGCTGATCTCGATAGAGCCGAGTCATTGGGAACAATGCGAGAATTTGAGCCGACTTCAAGGCCAAGTTGACTATTTTAATATTCCGCTCCGTACATTAAATGTGACCGTTTCGTTCGCTGGTCGGGAGTTGTGTGAGCGGGCAAAATGGATCCGGCACGGAACCATTGTTCAGTCAATCAATGTCTCCAACTGACTTTGGCACCGACCTACCAACGCGATGAGAAACTTTTCACGTCGAAGTGATGCGCCATAAAGTCGCTCGATGGACTACAAACATGACGCGATGGAAGGACTTGTGCTTTCCGATGATTCCCAGAGCTTTCCTGGCAGGAGCAATGATATTTACTCCTGGTAGGGGCACTCCTGCCAAATAGGTCGAAGGTTAGGAGCTATACCAAATGTATTTCACGAAGAATCCGTCCTCAGTGAGGCAGCTGCAATGGCGTCTGGCCCCAGTGTGGCGGCCATCGAGTGATGGTGTCATGCTAAAATCACTATTGAGGAAGGCAGCGGGAAACCACCTCAATTATCATTCCTCGATACAATGGTGTACGTAGATCTGAGTATGAGTCCAAGCAACTATGGGACTCAGTCCGCTGGGCCGTGTGCCGTACCCGGCAGCGGAAGAGGCAAGGCTTCCACGGTCGTCATCTCACCAAATATTTGCAAAGCGAAATCGACAGCAGCAGCACTGAAGGCACATAAGAGGACCTTAAAAAAGGAGACAGTTAAAATAGGACTTGGGATGTTAAGACAATGTTGAGGATAGATAAAATATGAAGTAGGATATAGAACGAGTAGTTATAGATATTTTTGGGCTCTGCGAGGTGAACGAAAAGGTAGGAAGAAATAAGCATAGATCAAGCGAATGATAGAAAATTACGTTTAAGTACAGCTGGTCCTGTAGATGTAAAGGCTGAACCAACGAACTTTGTCATTATTCAAGTCTACATGCCATGAAGCAATCAATCGCGGGGATGAAGAAATAGACTGGGCATACGATCACTTAGAGGATATTATCGATTAATTAGAGGAAGTGCTAGGCATGGCGGGAGGATTTTTGGCAAAAATTCAAAGACGGCAAGAAAAATGAATGCAGAGTGTTTTTACGAGCGAAGGGATGTTGAAGGCTGAGTAAGAGGGGAGAATTTCAGGCAAACGATGAAGGATAGGGATGTTAAGACTCAAGAAGGAAGTATGTGGAGATGAAGAACTGTTTAATGTCTGCTGTGGCATTGTTTTTTGTTAGCAGATGCTAACAAATGCATTGTTTGGTCGTTGTTCAGCCTGTGTCCTTCTGAAACCTAACTTGTTCGGTAGAATAGCAAATAATAATAATAATTATATGCGATGTTCAACTAACGAGATAGGGTCCATCCATTAATAAAATACATTTGAACTGGGTCACTATTCGAAATCGAAAATACTTTATTTGGTAAAGCAGAAATTTATACTGTCTTTCAGCCTGTCGGTGGTTTGTTTTTTCATTTGGTGCCACTAGCACAACTTTTGCAACTTAATATTTGCTAGGCGCATTAAAAAGATTAGACAAATAATACATTTCATTACAAGCCTAAAATTATTAATTACTATTCAAGTCTGTTTCACTAAAATCAATTTTCAGACATTAGAAGTTTGCATTGTTAAATAATCATGCTTTACTTATCTTTATAGAACACTATAAATAAATGAAAGGACTAACTTTGTAGTTCCACACGAAAACGATTTATTCACACGACCCAGGTTTCGAAGTAAAACTTCATCATCAGGTGAGCTCTCTACATTTGCAGCCCTTCTTATATATACAGCCAGGGCGGGGGTGGGGTGGAGATAATCAGGAAGGTTTGGGAGGGGTAAAGTCAGGATTGGTTTGCGTGCCGGAGGGGAGGGCAGTTTGGCGTCCCCTCCGCGATGTTGGTGGAATGTGGAGCGGGAGGGAGAAGTCTACATTGTAGAGCTCTCGTGAGTCAGCGGATTAGAGAGGGTTAGATGAAGGGGAGGGGGGGGGTGTCATCGGCCACCGTGAGGATTGGGACTTTAAGGAGGGGAGAGTGGGAGGCATACAGAAATTCGTTAACAATATTTTCATTTAAACAAACACTATTTAAAATTTCTAAATGTTCTAAGGCGTCTAATCTATAGCCTTTGCTTTCAACATGTAAAATTTCGAAATCAAAATCACTTTTATGGTTATTATCAATCAAATGCTTTGCGAATTGAGAGTTCATCTTTTTATTTCTTGCACATGCTTGATGCTCCTTCACTCGTTCTTGGAATTTCCTCCCTGTCTGTCCGATGTATATTGCCCCGCAATCGCACTTTAGCTTATATACTCCACTCTTTTCCTTATATGGGATTCTGTCCTTTGTGTGGGAGAGCAGGCCCCTGAGGCTTGATTTGTTATAATGGGCTATCTTAATTCTACATTTTGGAAGTTTCTGACATACTTTTTGTGAAAAATCGTCTAAATAAAGGATTCTGCGCCACTTGGCTGCGGGGTCCTGTGGCGGTTCAGTACTGTAAATATCTTTCAATGCCATTTTATTAAGTTTTTTGCGGTATAGTTTCTCTACTAGCTCCTCATCGTAGCCGTTGTTTCTTGCAATCAATTTAATCGTGTTAAGTTCTTTTTTGACGTTGTTTTGTGACATTGGGACGTTCACCAACCGGTGTATCATTGAATGGAAGGCGGAGAGTTTTTGCGAGAAGCAATGTCTTGACTTGAAATGGATAACTTGATCTGTGTATGAGTTTTTCCGAAAGATAGAGAAATCAAGCCGGTTGTTTAATTTTGAAATTTTTAAATCAAGAAAATTCAGTGTATTATTTTCTTCTACTTCACAGGTGAATTTTAGGTTTTCGTTCAAAGAATTTAAATGTGTAAGAAATAGCTGAATTTGCCTTTTGGAGCCTCTCCACACACAAAACACATCGTCCACATATCGATACCAACACAACACATTATTTGTTAGTTCGTTACACGAGGAGAACAAGTTCTTTTCGAAATGGTTCATGTAAATGTCGGCCAGAATCGGTGATAGAGGGCAACCCATAGCTAGGCCATTGGGCTGTTTGAAATATTTTCCGTTGAATTTAAAATAATTTTGCGAAGCACATGTCTGTAGCAGTTGGATTAGTTCACAGATAACTGGGTAAGGCACAGAATTCTGGATAAGTTTGGTTTCTGCAATGTCTATAGCTTCTTTAGGCGGCACACTGGTGAAGAGGTTGGATACATCGAAGGACACTAGGAAGCACTTGTTGGGGATAGTCACTTTGGAAACACGGTTGATGAAGTCAATGTAATTACGCACACCGTATTTTGCTTCAAATTTTGAATGCTCTCTAAATATGTCGTTTACTCTTCTCGCTAACAGGTGGTTGGGGGCTGTTACGTTAGAAATCACGGGTCTAATCGGAAATCCCGGTTTGTGAATCTTGGGTAACCCAAAGAACCGGGGTGCTGAAGGATTCATTTGGGTTAGCTTTTCTACATCATGCCACTTAAATAATATTGAACATGATTTTAACGAATTTTTGCACTCTTGTTGAAACTTGGTGGTTGGGTCTGATTTCAGTTCTTGAATCTTGTGCTCTTCGATAAATGTATTGCATTTCTCAAAATAATCGTCCTTTTTCATTATCACCACCGCGTTGCCTTTATCTGCTTTTTGAATAATCAGCTTTTCTAATTTAAGGCTGCTCTTGATAGAATTAACTGCGTCAAACTCCGGAAATTGTCTTTTAGTTTTAAAAACTTTTTGAAGTTGACCTCTCATTTCCTGAGCGACAATATGTTTTACCCCTATATTTTCTCTTTGGAGGGCTATTTCGCAGTCTACGGCAAAGTTTTTTACGTCCTTCATCGAGACTGGAATTTTTGGAACGTACTTTAACCCTTTTTCAAGCAAGCTTATTTCATTGGCTTTAAAATTGTGCTCTGATAGGTTGATGACTTTTTGTCCAAAGTGATTATTTGCAGCGACAGGTGATCCAGACGATTTATCATTAGAAACGGATTTGCTATCCTCCATGAGGGTCACTAATTTCCGATCAATGGTGGTTCTTTTTTCAAAGGCATTCATTCTGTAGATCCTTCTCACAAGCAAGACAGCATTAGAGCTTCAGAGAAAGAGATATGCTGTACAGATGATATCTTTATTTGTTAATACGAGGAAAGGAGTTTTCTCTTACTCTCCCATATTAACCTGAAGCATGACTTTCATACGTCTTACCAGTATTTATATAAATGCGCGGTGGGGATCGGGATAGTGCGGTGGCGAACGTACTGGCTTCCTACCCATAGGGCCCGGGTTCGAATCCCGGTGCCGATATTTTTCGGTGGCATCCCGACCCCTAGTTGTGGTGCTTTGTGGAGGGCACTTTGAGTTCGCACGCCATCCGTCGAATGGGGCGTTCAGCAGCGGACCCCTTGGTGCCTTTCGTTAAGAGTAGGCTAATGCCGACACCGGGTTTCTCTTCATCCTTCATTATTTCCTTTACATCCCTAATGTCGCAAATGACCTCAGCTCGCCTCCCATAAAAACTACTGTTACCAAAGTGCGCAGTTAGCTTTAAACAGGCCTATCAAACTCAACCTTCGGGTTGATTACTGTGTTTAGTTAGGCATAGATAGATATAAGTGACTTTGTCATCGTAACATTTCCTCAGTAGGCAACGATCAATTCCTCTCAAGGCTGCCAGGGGGGGTATTAGCATTAGCAGTATATACACAAATGAGAGCGTAATTTCTTGCATCAGTCCAAATATTTCCTTGGTGCCTCATGTGCATATCACGATAAGTTAGGGCATTCTAGGCTCATGGTAGAAATTATTTTTAAAAATGAACAAAGTTCACCAGTCTTCTGATGTTTATATTATTCGCAATTTGTTATCAAGATGAGGGAAACGGTGAAATTTCCCAGGTACTGTTAGGGAGTAAGATCAGACGATGGGGCAACCCCGACGCCCACCAATGGAAACAATTACCATGAATCAGAATCGAGTTTGACGCCTAGGGTATCATCGGTGAAATATATGTGTTGACGGTGAGAAATTTTTTCTGTTAAAAATACACCTACTCTTGATTAACAAATTATATTATTACATTTTAAGTAAGTTTAAGTATTTTCACCACTTGGAGTTGAATTGGGGTTGCAATAATTGCTGAGCTCATTAGAAAAATAGGGAGAGGAATGGGAAAGGAGGTATGGGATTTGAGTAAATGTAAACAGGACCAAAGTTTGAGAGGTTTTCGAGAAAGGGGAAGGCTAAGTTGAAGGTTGAATTAGACCGGCAAAAAAATAAAAGGGTAGAGCAATTGGAACAGTAAACCCACCCAGGAAGTATTTCACATATTGTTTGCGTTAGGCAAAGAAGCTGTCACAAGGAGGAGGGAGTCGATGACAAGGAAGTTGAGTAAGGATGTTGAGAAAAGACTAGTGAAAACTTGGATATGGATCGTGATTTTTATCGGCGCGGAAACAATGTTCGTTGAAGTAAGACTGCGGGCGTAGATTGTAGGCTTTGAGATCTGAATGTCGAGAAGGATGGGTGAAGATGAAAGGGTAAACAAAGGATGAAGTACTTGGCAGGAGATATGGATTCAGGGGATTATGTTGAGTGGCAATGGGATACTGAAGACTTGTACGTATGTACAGGAGAGAATGTTGGGTAAGCGAGGTACAGTGAGGAAAATATAAACTCATGTTGGAGGGAATGGAGGGAGGGAGGAAGGAAGGAAGAAAGGAAGAATGCGGAATTTCAGAAGGGTTTACCGTAGTGTGGGGTGATAGGTTGTCTCTAGTTAGGCGACGTTCTCAAATGTCGACTTGTTGACAGTGTCCATTCAAAACCCACCTTAAACGGTAGACTATAAATTCATTAAAGTTACATAGCAGGGGTAATAAGCACAATAAAAATAACAAGAAATAAGTTGATTTTTTCTCCAGTTTAAAATACTTGTTCTGGCCAATGGGGTTAAAACAACAGCACGAGACTTTGTACTGGTGCCAATGCGTTACTGTGTGAAAAAAATCGAGTTTACATCTTGTCGCTTTGTGACGATTTGTGTCATAAAAACTTCCATTTTGCAGCCATGTTTGATTCAGAGTTTCCTATACAAGAGAGTATGAAATGGAGCAGTAACTTCGCGAAGGTCACTAATAATTTGTGATTTTCTCCAAGGACTTGTTGTCAAACTTATACCGTAATTGTTAATTGCTAGGGTACCGATAGACCAGTCACTGAGGCAGGAGACGGGGGTTTTCTTTCAGTAGTCTGTTGAACAGAAAGGAAGGTAGGCGGGAGGGTGGTAAAACGCAACTCTGCCGGCCACTCTGCCAATCGATCGCACAAGGGCGGGGCGGAGAAGGAACGACCTCATCTCGCGGGACGGTCCGGAGGCGGAGAGCATCGCCGCTCCGTTTCCTCCGAGTGCGGACGGTGGCATTGAAGCGAGCACTTTCCTTTGCCCCCCTCACTTCCTTTTCCAGGCGACCTCCGACCGCCTGTTTATTCTCTCGCAGTCGCCTTGCGAGATACTCTTCTCCCAATGTCGATGCTAGACAAATACTGAGGTAAGGACGATTTTTCATATAAATGGCGGTATTAACTTTGGGTTAAATTTTAATATCGCTTGTATCGAGAATATACTGAAATGTCGATTAGTTCGAAAAACTTTCTTATTTTTGAATCGAAAAAGCAATGATTTTGTAATGTTATTCATATCGACTTTATTTTCAAATACTCGATCGCACGACTGTTTGATAATCACTTCCCAAAAACGCCCGCCAATATTAATATCAAGTTGACGACGATTTTACGTCGAAAGGGCGATAATTTACGTACAGATCGAGGCACATCGACCGTATTGGTTATATCGAATGTATTTACCATTTCGTACATCGAATACATCATCCATATCGAGATTATCAGCAACCCAAGGGCCATTTATTATCATTGATTACTAAATGAGGAAATGAGTAAGTAATAGAAAATAAAACGCCATTGGTACCAATACTCGTATTTGTACCAATATTTAATTTCTTCCCGAATACTTCCCAGGTTTCCTCAGCAACGGTTCATTTATTTCCCTAACACGCCTTCAACATCCGAACTACCAACGCTCAGGTTGTTCAAAACTCCGGATACTCCCTGGATGGTGCGAATCAAGGACATCCGAAAAGACGACGACCTTGAACCCTTCCCCGGAATTTGCAAAGGCGCACCTCCGTTGCTCTGCCGGGAAGAGAATCTGGGGAGAAGAGAAATGGACTCCTAGGGAGATGACCTCGAAGGGAAAACAACACACAACCGGAGAAAGGCTGCGAAATCGTATTCCCGAACAACCTTCCCCAAACCCTACACTCACTTACCAGGTTATGACCGTCAGCTGGCCTCTTATTGCGCCTACCTCTTACCCTTTAAGCCCAGAAATAACGATTCCCATCCACCAAGAGGACGTTCGGCAGGTACCTAGTTGTTAGGTCATCGGTCATTAGGACTAATGATGATATAGTGGGATTAGGGAGGGTCAAATTGTCGTCCATTAGGTTTCCCATTGTTTCCGTCATTTCGTGATTCCGCAGCGGAATAATCTATCGCTTCGGCGGTCAATGTCGGTTCCCCTATCAGGCACGGAAAGGCATGGCTGATTCATTTTCGGCAGTAGCCGCGTTCTTTCGCATCTTCCACCACTTATACACGTTCGCGAATAGGATCACTGCGTATCTATATCCACCTGGATGATTTATCTTTAAGATCAACTGTTTGAAACGTTCGGTCGTCATCCTTAGATACTGTAGATGAAGTTCAACGCTTATCGAGACTACCTTATGCCCACATAAAGAAATTGTTTTAAAAAAGAAATACTTTTCCCGTTTCCTGGACACGAGTTTCCCCTTAGAGCGGAACCCGAAGCCAACGAATCTACTTGACTAACTTGAAAATTGATCCCTCTTGTCGTTCACCTTGAACGACGAACATGACCAACGGACTTCGGAAACGTAGAAGTAAGGGAACATCTACTAAATACCCCGCAAGCCCGCGTTGGAACGCGAGCAATCGTTGAGACAGGAAATGATGTTTGAGCACTGAATGCAGAGGGTGGTGAAACCCGGTCAGGTTCGCTTTTTCAGAGACGCGGGGATGGGGTGTCGTCACCCGGGAGCTCAATGCGACGGGGGGAGTTGTGTGTGGGGGGGGGGCAGAGATCGCGGACGCTTCGCCAGGCGAAAAGACTCGCTCGGAGCGTGATACCGAAACCAAATCATTCGTTCACCCGAGCCACTAATACGGAGGTGTAGGATGTTGAGTCCAGAGGCGCGTCCTCATAGCATTACATTTTTTTTAAATAACCCTCCCGCTTAACAACCCTTCGGAATGTGGTTTGAGCTATTAGGCCAAACCTTTCTGACCGCCCCCCACCCAACCCCGCCCTTCCTTCCTTCTTCTTCTCGCGTTGGTTTCCATCGAGGGATGTCTCATCAAGAGCCCCAATGCGAGAAGCTCCGGGGACACAAAATTTTCACTTGGTTTATGTACCGACATACGAGGTCTGTCTAATAAATACGCGAACTGAGGCCATAAAAACTTTATTTTTCAGAATTCAGTCTACATCGACTTTGTCCCCTTCAAAGTACTCTCATTTCAATGCAACAATTTCGGAGTGTAAAAATCATTCGCCTTGACTGGGATCCCAGTCAAGGCGAATGATTTTTACACTCTGAAATTGTTGCATTGAAATGCACATTAACGGATGACTCCGTTAAAAGTAACTGTTGCGGCATCTCCCACAGTTTCTTTGGAAGTGCTCTCAATTCGTTGCTATGAACTTATTTCACCTTCTTTCCACTCTTTAAAGCACCCTTGGAAGTCCTCGACAGCTAGGTTTTTTAGTTGTCTCGTCGCTTCTTGCTTCATTGTGTCCACATCTTCCCAGTGATGTCCCCTCATCACATTTTTGCATTTTGGGAACAGGAAAAAGGTCGCAAGGGGCGAGATCTGGCGAATGAGGAGGATGATCAAGGACGGTGGTTGAATTTTTTGCAAGAAAATGGCGAACAATCAATGCCGAATGTTCTGATGCAGTGTCATGGTGAAGGATCCATCCATCGCCTTGAGTCAAATTTGGTCGCACACGACGCCCGCGATCTCTCCAACGCTTGAGAACTGTAAGGTAGAACTCAGCGTTTACTGTTTGTCCAGCAAGAAAGTCATGATGAACAACACCTTCTACATTAAAGAAAACCAGGAGCATGACTTTGATTTTCGATCGGCTTTTTTTGATTTTTTGGTTTGATTTAATCCACTTGAAAATGGGTGTTTTCTTCAGAGCATTATCACCACAAACAGCTGTCAACATTTCGGTAATTTCTTGATAACCGTTACCGCACTTCACCATAAACTTGATATTGATTCGTTGCTCCGTGGTTTCGTCAATTTCCATTTTCGACAAAATATAGTCCGCGTCATCGCCGCCAGATTGCAACAGTTCGCGTATTTATTGGATAGACCTCGTATATCAAATTAAGATTTAATTTTCACCGCTAAATATCCCAGTATATATGTAGTGTGTTAATATTGCTACTCATTAGTAACCGACTAACTGGCATATCGACATCAAATACCTTAATATAATGCTAAAAGATAATTTATAAAAATATGATCGTATTGCTGTTGATCAATACGGGTATTATGAAATATGATCTACCATTGCTAAGAAAGTTTTGAGTGCTTGGAATAAAAGAATAATTGATTTCTAATAAATGCTCAATTCCCAAAATAAAATTTACTAAGAGAAATGAAAGATTAAGATAACACACAAAATTCTAAGGAAATAATGGTGAGCAAAAAGACCCAACTCCCACTTCAAACGCACGTAGTAGGGAAACGCAGATAGATGAAATAAATGAGTTCAGCTCCCACGGAAGCGTAATCGATAACGGTAATAGAAGCAGGAAGGCGATTCTACGTATTTTAAAGGTATTTTTGGGACGGCTCCTAACAACTATTTATTTTTAAATTCGTACCGTTTGGACTTTCTCTTTCCTAACCCTTAAATTATTCCTTTCTTCATTTATTCGTAACTTCTACCTGCCCTCATGCTATCTACTAGAATAAGCCTGCTCTCCATTCCTACTTCTTCCCCGCTTTCCCGACTCTCTCTCTTTTTGTCTCGGCCCCCATAGCATCTTAATCTCCCTCTCAATATTCCCTCTCCATCCATTTTCTCTCTATTCTTTCCAGATCCCCCCCCCCCCGGCTGCAACTTCCTCTCTTCTCTTCCGCCCCATTCGCAACTTCGCCGTTTGCCTTACTCTCCTCCTCCTAACTTATTTTCTCTCTCATCATCTCCTTCACCACACGCCCACATCTCAGGACCCTCCGATCCACGCTTGTCCTCTTAATTGCCTAAAAGACCGGGTCTCACTTACGTAAAAGCACCACGCTCCGTATTAAAGTCTTCACCAACCATGTCTTCTAATTTTTACTCAGTAAGCCCGTTTGATTATCTTATTCTTGCAAATGCCTATTTCGCTATTTCCAATTCTTCCATTAATGCCCCTATCACAAGACCCCTTCTTCTCTACATTACTGCACAAATACACGAATTGCTCCACCTGCTCTACTTCATTCCCTTTGATATCTAAATTTATCTTTCCTACTTCTCAAGAATCTCTTTTTTTTATAATCCTTGGTTTTTCTAACTCATGATCGCAAGTAGATAAACAGTACAATAAAATTGGCTAAAAATGGGTTTCGAAACAAAAATGAATTGCCTACCGACGAACAATGCGTAGCATATACTCAAACGCGGAATTTTTATAAAATCCCACGCTTGGAAAAAAATACTGACTCATGGCAATAAAAGGAGGAGGAGGCAAGGAAAACAGGAAGCAAGGCAAAGAAATAAAAAAAATTGGACGTCATTATAATGTGATTTCGGAGCAAATGAAACTAAACAAGCCGAAAAGGGGGATCGAGATGGTGCGGGGGCTAACTTACTGGCTTCCCACCCAGAGGGCCCGGGTTCAAATCCCAGCGGTGTTGAATATTTTTCAGAGGTATCTCGATCCCTACTTGAGGTGCTTTGTGGAGAGCCCTTTGAGTGAGTACGCCGTCCATCGGATGAGACGTTAAGCTGCGGACACCTTGGCGCCTTTCGTTAAGAGTAGGCTAATGCCGACGCCGGGTTTCACTCCACCCTTCATCCTTTCCTGTCCATCCCCTATGGCGCAAATGACCTCAGCTGTCGGTCGCCTCCCCTAAATACTATTACTACAAGCCGAAAAGGAATGAGCAGGTGAAGGAAGAATAAAAGGAGAGGATATGCCTCATCAACGAAACAGGGAAGGATGAGGATGTAAGTTATTTGTCACATGACACATGTAAAGAAGAACATTTTTTAAACCTGAAGGTCGTTCGTTGCTCAAAACTCTGTTTACGAGTCCTCATTGTGCGCACACAGCACGGAGTCTACCACAGTAATGGTGCAGCATCTTTCACTGCCCTACGTTAGAGTGCGTGAGGACTTAAAAGTTCGATACACATGGCTTTTCAGATTGTGTCCACTGGACTTATCATTAGAATGGCAAGTTTGCGAAGAGGACTCCTAGTCTTTGAGGCCATAGCGCATCGCTAAGGCGAGGGGTCGTTCAGACTGTGGTCGGAAGAATGATGAAGAAACCAAGCTTGAAGGAGAGGAAAACTTGAGGACGACCTGCTATTATGATGGAAGGGGAGAGATAGAATTACGTGTTGGGGGAAATCTGCCAAAGGCAGGTAAGGTGGATGGAGAGGAAAGATTGAAAGGCAGCGTACGTAAGATCAGGAAGGCGGTGACACAGAAGGGACAGGGCGTAGGGTCAGGTTGAAGAAGGAAAGGAGAATGGGCTTCTTGGGCAACAAGAAGGCAGGCATGGGGTTCCAAGAAATGAGGATGACTATATGTGCAGAGCGGTGCAAAGAAAGAGGACGTTTTTGCGACTTTCAGATTCAAATAGCCGTCAGAGGGACGCTTTCTTCCTCTGCTATTTCGTCAGTCTTTGACGGGCAGAATACGTTGAATTATTGAAAATTAATAGTTTCGCAGGCAATATTAAAATCCTTTGGGAGGGAAAAGAAAAGAGGAATTCCGATTCTTATTCGTTCACATAAGACATTAAGGAATCAATTTACGTCAACAGAGAGATGATTGAAGAAGACACTTTGCTTTTCCACATAGAATTTTGTTTATTACGACCTAGGTTTCCTTACCGGCGTAACATCTTCGGGTGAAGATGTTACGCCGTAACGAAAACTTGGTCGTAATAAAAAAAAATTCTAATTGGATGAGCGAAGTGTCTTCTTTCATCATGAAGGATTTCCATCATGTTACGCCTGAAACTGTGTCATTCATTGAAAGAAAGATATGAAGACATAGACAAGTAACAGGGATTGGCGACAAGGTTTGCGGTCCATGGAAGTTGATAATGATCAATTTCCTAACTCGAGGGCGTTCCGGCTATCGTGCGACGCTCACTGCGCGGCAGTGGATGTGGCACCCGCGGCCTCCCTTGGGGTGCGCCCAAGGCGGCTCTCACTTACGCAAGAGAGGAGAGCGCCAAGTTAACCTCTCCTCGAGGTGTTCCTCAAGGATTTCCCAGGGCTTGGTCGCCACCGAGCTCCCTTTCTCCCGGCGGAACAGCTGATTAGTCTTTGTCTCCTCAGCTAAGCTCTCTTCCGCCCGCGCCTACGTGGAAAAGGTAGTTTTCCGATTTATCCCCGCGAAAATCTTGTTTTTCTCCGATCAAATGACCCTCGATATGATGAAACCCAGTGCGTTAGCAAACTGGTTCACCTTCCGCTCCAGTGCAATGGCATTTAATATACGTATGCATGTTTATTTATTCCATCAGAACGGCTTTAAAAACTTTCATTAACACTCATGTATTTAGGTTCGGGAAATTCTTCGAGTCTTATTTTCGGGAAATTTCACTTGGGCGAAAAATCTGGACTGCGAAAGGTTGGCGATTATTATGTATGTAAGTTAATTTTTTGTACGAAAACCAACAAGGCTTTTTCATGAAACTTCATATATTCCGGTATCTGTGTTTGAGAAATACTACATTGAACTAGATCTTTTCTTTGGAAGAATTCATTTAGAAAGTGAAATACGAGGTGCGAAAGGATAGTGATGTGGGAAGTAATGTTTTTTTTTACGAGAACAGCTTCGAGGATTTGCATGAAATTTCGTATCTTTAAGTTTATGGGCAAGATAAATAGATTGAGCTAGGTTTGGGAAGATTCATGGGTGGGGGGGGGGCAAAACCGCATCAAAATGCACATGGCATGAATACGATATCAGAACCTCTTCCACCTACGGTTCCTGTTTGTGCCATGTACTAGTAAACGAGGGTAGGCATGTCAACGCGAGTTAAACAGCGTGCTGTTATCGGATTTTTACCTTCACCTCATCGTCCGAGGTGTGATGATTACCCTTGAGACGTATCTTGAGTTGAGGAAAAAAATATAAATCGCAAGGCGCAAGATCGGCGGAATAAGGAGGGTTTTGTTTGTTGTCGTCTGTGGTACCCATCGTGCACAGATTTTACGGCATCGCAATTGATCAATAGTGAAGCCGACACGTTCATTAGATATTCCAATATGGTTTGCGATACCCTTTTGAATGATTCACCAATCATTTTGAAGCAAATCTTCGGCGAGTTTGAGATGTTTATCGTCAGTGGCAGTGATCGGACGTCAGCTGCGTGTTTCATCAACAATTATGATTTTTCCAGGCTCGCAACTACGAAATGTTACTATCCATCGATTTACAGTAGACCTATCATCAGCATCGTCGCCATAAACATCCTTTAAACGACGATGAATCTCAGTAGGAGTAATTTTCCTGCAGTTAAAAATTCGATAAAAGCACGCTGTTTAACTCGCGTTGGCATAGCACTAGAACTCGTATCCATACTTCCGCTTCTCAAAATACACTGGATGAATGTAGCGACCTTAAACCTGCGCATGCGTGATGAGGGGGGATGCTACTTCCACATGCCACCAGGAGTGCTTCTGAAGGTCATTTTGTTTGTGGTCTACAAACATGTGTGGATTAATTTTCAGCCTACCCTCGTATCTAGTTTTGTGTGTGTTCTCTATACGTTTTAGTGTTACAGTTCCACTTTCTTTTCGTTTTGGAAAAAGTGCAAAGAAAAATCGTTCGAAGTTATTGTGGAACTTACACGTGGTTAAAAAAAGGTATCGAATTAGTTTGGGGAAAGTAAACTCGTACCACAATGAAATTCTTCGCTGCAAACTCACATCGACATTCATTCAAGTCTTCCGGTGACTTGCGTGGAGAGTATTCCTTCCATTCGTGTAACGCAGAATCAACGAACACACGGAATAAACAGTCTCACATGAAAGCACTTGCAAGTGGTTCTTTACGGTGTAGTTAATCGCACATCATGCGTGAGAACCGCAGCCCGCATTCGACCGCCAACCCCTTCCGGAGACGAGCATTATTAATCTCAATGATTCGGACGATTATTACACTCTTGTCATACAGAAAGACCAAACAAAAAATGTTTTACGTACAACACATTCAACACTCAGTCCTCCTCAATCATCGAATTCCTCTTCCAGTCCTCTTCCAGTCACTTTCAATACTCGACAGAATAATATTCTTATCACTTTGCTCCCTATTTTCAGCGAATCTGAGCCTCGTCAGAATCGTTCGACAGTTTTACACACCCCATCATCCGAGCCCTTATTTTCGATAGTAGTGACAATATTGGCTTTTTGCTGAGTTGTATTTATACTTTCGTCCGCAATTCTTTTTACCACGAAATTACCATTATAATTTGTCAAATATGTTAATATATCGGGAGAAAAAGAGCGTGGGAGTACCTTCAGTAAAGAATGCTGGCAGTATATACATGTATAGTACATAAAAAATTGAATGTCTTTTTAAGGCAATCAAATTATAGTCGATATGCGTGTTATTGCCCACGTATTACTGCGTGGAAACGAAACTTTGGTGTGTCGGGGAGACGAGCACGAATGACTGAATGCGACGGGTAAGTGCTTATGCATTCGTGTTCGTGGTCAAAATTGGAAGGTGAGATAGGTGAGGGGGGGAGGAAGTGGTGAAAGTATTGGGTGAGCAATGGACAAGCGTTGACAGAATGCACCTCCGCTATTAATGGACGCCTGTGAGAGGAGTTCGCGTCTTTGGTTCGGTCACGTGCGGAGAAAGACTGGATGGGAGTCGAATCGCCAAACAGATATTACATACAAGAAAGAGGGAGAGAGAGAGAAAGAGAGGGAATGGTTTGAGAAAGAGAAAGTCAAGAAGGAAGAATGCAGTCGAAGAGACGCTCATATTCGAAGTCTTTGGAGTAGGAAAACAGGCATTACACAATGATCACACGAGTGCGACAGTGGCGACAGATTGATTGGAGGGAAGAAGGAGCCAATCAAGATGAAATCGGTTGAAGGGAGGGAGAGTGGGTTCCTGAAGCAACTTAAGATTTGCTTTTTTTTCGATTTCGCCCACCCCCGAAAGGAACAGCGTGAAGTTTGTCCTCGTATTTATCACACACACATCACACATATAAATAATATATATATATATATATATATATATATATATATATATATATATTATTTATATTATATATATAAACACATTATATCATTATGTATACACATATTATAAATGCATATTATTTATATCACACATATAAATAATATATATATGTATATATATGTGTATATATCCTAGCGCTTATCCTAATCATCTGCCTAACATTCTCCCCTATATCACAGTCTGCAGCAATCCCCTTTCCTCCTCCACCATGACTAGCACTTTGTTTTCCATTTTGTCCACATGACCTTCTCCATCCTTCTCCACACCCACATTTTGAAAGACTCCTATCTACGCATATCATCCTGCTTCAAATACTATGTTACCGCGTCGTACAATACTACCCTCCATATAAAATATTGACCGAACCTTCTCTTAAAATCATTACTCAAAGTCCCTGTGATCAATTTATTTCATTACATTTAATCGCTCATCACCATAGTGAGCAAAACTCTTTAAAAGGAAAACTTTAAATTAAGCAACTGAATTGACGAGTAAAAAATATATGCGGATTTCACGAAAACATTAATAAGGTAAAATATGTTTTGTCGAACAGATGAGATCTTCGGCTCAACTTGATGAGACAGCTCGTAGATTTAAACGTGTTTCATAAAATCCTCTAGGCCTTCAAATAAGTCATTTGATTGGCTACTTCACGTGGCTGAACCTAAAGCCAATGAATGAATGCGCATTTCATTTGTTTCGTAAACAATGCTAAGCAATCACGGTGCTCTTGTAAATATGCTCTTGCAGCCGCAGCCCTTAGATTTACATTATTTTGCAATAGAGTACTTCGTGTGTGCGTATGGATTTCCTAAAATGATGATGACGGGTGATGCATATTAACATTCAACAATATCACCTATTTATTAGCCCCCCTTGCCATATCGTCGTCCATAACCACTGTGCGTCCCAGAATCCAAATCTGACTGCTCATGAAACCCATAAAAATTGACTATTTTGAAATTTCTTCATTATATTTTGAATAATGGCAGGGTCCTGAAACACCATCGAAACGATAATGCAGGGAAAGGATGCCGCTCGGGAGGATTTTCAGGACTAAGCCCCTTCCTACGTTAGTCTGGCCAAGTCCCATGCTTAAGGCGGCCGAATTTTCGCCGCTCCATGAGTATTGCATTCACTAGAGCCCTATAAAAAATTATTCAGTCACCGTGCGCATTTAGTCTGAAGTTGTGTCCTTCATTTCGTTATCGACAGAGCACGTATCTAGATTTAGATAATTTTTGAACAACACACATTGCATCATATTCACATTTATGATAAAATTACGAAAACAACTTTTTTAAAGCAAGCTCTAGATTAAAAAAAACCGTCGAAATTCGTAATTAAATCATATTCACGTTAGAATTTAGCCAACATAGGGGATGGAAAACAAATATTTTCAGCTGCAAATTTGTGTTATTCCCGTAGAAATCTTTTTATTTTAGTTCGGGTGGCACGCATGACACGGATAGCGCTTCCAGAGATACGACTGAATGGACACGTTGCGTTGATGGGGGACTACTAAATGTGAAAATGAAAATATTTCAAGGTACAGACCATGATTTGAATGACTGGATGAAGGATAGTGTGGCGGAAATTTAAGGCTGAATGAGATCAAAATTCATAAGTTATTAGAAGCCTTTCAGTGTGGTGGTAGAGTGGAGGGGATCGAGGAAATGGAGTGGGAGGAGGGCGAAGATTATTATCCAAACCATTCCCCGAACACTACAAGGTTTTTATAATAAGTAACGGTACCAATTTTTCCCTGACGTGCGCGTGAATATCTGAATTCAGACGCCGTCGGTTAAGTGTGCGCATAATCGCAGATCGTATTGGCATTGATAATAATAAGACAGTCCACATCATTATCACTGAAAATTTGTCGATGCGAAAGTCCTGCACTAAACTCGTCCTGAAGGTCTTCATGGACGACCAAGTGCAGAGTCGAGTGTCTATTCACAAAGAATCCGCCTACCAGGGAGCCTTTGAGCAGAAGGAAAGCCGCTGGCAAAAGTGTGCCGACGCTAAAGGGATGCACTTCGAAGAATTTTAAGGCATTGCAGCAATATCTGAAATGAACCTACTATATTTTTCCGAAACTTTTGTCGATACTTTTTATACCAACCTTATAAAACAGATACACGTAACCAAGACGCCATTTCGATATCGTTTATCCAGGAATTTTGTTTTGATGTCCAAAATAAGCTCAGGTATAAATTCGACGGCGGAGTGCGGAGAAACAGGGAAAAATGATCAGAAATGGGAGACGCTGAGAGCGGGTTAGGGGGGGGGGGGAGAGGAGAGGTCGGGGGCGACTGGTGTTGGTTGGCGCTTGGTGTGGGGGAGTGGAGGCGATGTGCGAGGTTGCCGGGGATGATGAGAGCGGGGCAGCGGGGAAGCCATCCTCGTCTAGGTTGGGGTTTGGACGCCAACAAGGAAATGAATGACACAGCCCAAGTCTTCGGCCTCTTCCGGTCTCCATTTCTCATCCAGATATCTACTGCAAACTGTGGTGGCCTTTGTTTTCTTTGGGTTTGTTACTTTCAGGAGCTATGCCTCAGCTCAAGGCAGATGCAAAGGAAAATTCACCAGAACCGACAGAATGGAAGATTCATTTTCGATTGCAATTTCCGTCGTTCCTCTAGAAATGACTGCCGTAAGCGATGCTAGCGCTAACTGAGGGGACTGCGAATGAATTTCACGGCCTAGACCAATGACATCGAGACCCGAATGAGGGAATTTAATCCCACTGGAGTTCGAATCGCGGGGTGAGGGATCTTGATAGAACGAAAACTCACCATGACGATACAACCTAAATGGCAGGGCACTAAACGAGCGGTCGACGAGGAATTGCTGAGTTTGCAGGGAAATGGCCGAAAGAAACGAGCGATTTTGGAGTGTCAACCAAAAGAGTTTTGCAACTTCAATCTCTTTAAGAACTCTCCGCTTCAACTCTCTCCTGCGTGCCAAACGCATTTCATTTGTTCATTTTTATTTAAATAGTACTCTGCAAGTCACAGCTAGGGTATGTGGCGGGGGGTGATTACACACCAGGCTACTTATTACGTCATATCCAGTAATAAACATTCAAAAAATATCAGGAAGTACAATTCGATAAATCCCTCGAGGAGTTCTAAAGATTGTTGGTAAATCGTTAGAAGAAGAATGAGAAAATAACTCGTATTCAGTTGAAATTTCAATTACTGATTATTGCAGACGTAAAGAAAATTACTATCATATTTCATGTTTAAAAACTGTATAAACCCATGTGAAAAAACCCCTAATATTCTAAATGGCTGCTCAAATTATAACTATCGTTAAAATGTTTTGAAAAGACTCATTAATATTGCTTCTAATTTTAAGTAATTTTAAATGTGATACGTGTTTTATTATTCTTAGTACGTAGGATGACCGCATGAGTTTAGCTTCATTATTAAGTTATACCTTTCTTGGTAAAATTGTGACGTCTTAAGATTGCTTCATTTTGCGAATTTTAAAAATAAATTCGTAAAAAAACGACAGATATTACCAACGGTTACATATGAAGTGGAATGAAAATAATATTTACAGGTCTCATTCCAATCGATTTTCTTCAGTTAGATTAGGACTTTGGACCACTGTGAGTCGCTCCGATTTCAAGTCCTAAGCGATGATTTACTATACAATCAATGCTCTTAGTGAATATCGTGTTTGGTTTCCATGGAAATTAATTCCTTTTAAGAATTGTTTGCTTGGAATGTTCTACTCTTAGGATTTTGCATTTTATATGTTGCATTGCATTGTATGCAATGAATTGGCGCTGTAGTCTTAGCTACTAAATAGTTATTGACCTACTTGTGATTTTTTTTATGTATTTAGCTTCCTCTTATGAAGTTCTACGGATCATAAATCATTCAGTTTCTTTGAATTTCGTCCAACATTTCTATAGTACGGTAGGACACGTTGTTGCGCCGACATTGTTGACCTTACGCTTGTTGTAGTAATAAATAATTAATCAATATTGCTAACTCGTTGTAGTTATTAAAAACCGAAAGAGTAATGTTGGTGCTACACTTGGGAATTAGAATTAAACTTTAAAAAAAAGTGCTAGTGATGAATATATTGGAAAAGAGCAAATACCTCCGCTGACTGCCTTCTGCATCGGGAAACCTAAATTAAATACTTGGCCGTTACCCTCATTCACGACCTCTCCTGGACGAGACATATGCAAGGAATATGTGGACAAGCAAACTAAAAATTGGGATCAATTAAAACAATGATGGGTAAGTGGACATGACGAAAAGTTTAAAAAGCGATGCAAGTTGTCATATTTTAGGCCTCGTTTAGAATACGCGGCTAGTATACTATAAATGGTGTCCTCACCAAGTTGGATTGATTACCGTATTGGATCGCGTGCAGCGTAGAGGAGCTAGATTGGTAAAACGTTATGATAAACTGAGTAGCATGTCTAAATAATTAGAGGGGATAGGCTGGAAATAACTAACGGGAAGAAGGTTTAATTACAGATTAAATATCTTGTATAAATTGGAAGGATGTCTCATTAGCATAGATGTTGAAAGTGTGTTATTACCCCCATTGTACTACGGTAGGAGAGATCATGTCAATAAAATTAAAGAGATTAAGTGTGGACCAGATAGATTTAAGATGTAATTTTTCCCACAAACGATAATGGATCAGAATAACGTTGCCTGACTGCGCTAGCGGGGAAAAGTATTTTTTTGTCAAAAAGTAGTCTGGTGTGTAATCACTCCCTGCTACACACCCTTGCGATGGCTTGCAGGTAACTACGTAATAATGAAATGATAAAATAATAATAATATGATCTCGACCACTTTGTAGCATGCCACATAAATAATGCTGGCTCAAAACAAAGGACGCGGTAACGAGAGCTGAGTAAGTGAGGTTAGGCCGAGAATGGCGGGTCATGCTAGAGGGCATCAATTTCGGCGACCCGCGTCCCCCCCACCCCCATCCGCCAGCACCCTGCACCACTCCCCGCTGGCGGTGGTGGATCGATTCGTCTCGGATCGTGCATTTCCCCGAAGCGGTGGGCGGGGGGTCGAACCCGGGACCTATCGATTCGAGCGAAGCGCGCCAGACCTTCGGATTCCCAGAGACCATTTAAGAAGGACCGAGGACACCCGCGGTGCACGAGCGCCACAATGCACCCAACCGCTAGGATGATGGCAAGGGGTGATTGATATGCAGCCTCGAAGTTAAATGCTAGTCAACCTTAGAAAATATGAATAATTCAAATGATTGGAATTAATTTTCGATACCTAATTAGCACCGAGCGTGCAAGACAATCTGCTTCCCGGGAGAGGGTGATATGAAGGTTAAGATTAAAAAATGGCATCATACAAACAATTGGCTGCTTAATAATAATTAATGACATCTTAATTCTGTCGCTCCTGCATTTGATCTCTCTGTTCTTATTTTCATTGTTTCTCCTATCGCAGTAGAGGTGACGGAGCTGTTATTACGAGGTCCGTATATTTTGGACATTGCAAAAGAGACCTGTCTGAGAGTCATGCGAGAGATTTGTTTAATTTGTAGTTATGCGATCTCTCCGTGAGTGATTCCATTACTAGTCCCTGCCATAATCTGGTTGTGCTCCTAAGTTTATCATTGCAACGTTTTTGCAAATCTGGCTCATTTGCGCTGCACCCGATCTGAATCGGTATTCAAGCCGACGCAGGGAGGAAGCGTGACAACAAAGGGATGTCAGACTTATTCCACATGCTTACGGCTTATCCTGCAGGCTGCCACGAGGGGGTGTACTAGATGGGTCGTAGGTCACCAGCCATGAGGGTAATTGGTGTTTATTAGCATTTGGAAAGTTCATTTTGTCGTTAGCCATGTTTCATACTGCTACGTTCAAGGCACTAATGAATCTTTTTCTATTTAACTACGAGGTACCATGCAAGGAACCGTGAGGGTGCGTGGCAGGGGGTGAATCAACCCGATGGTCTGTTTGGTAGGTGATGGTAGAGCTCACCCAGTACTAAGCCCGACGGCGTGTGAAATATACACATCAGGGTAGGTGAGCCAGCTCCTTTCCCTGTGCCGAGTATGGTTTCACAGGAAGGCCTGGTACTCGAAAAATCACATAGCTTTGGTTGAGCTGAGGATGCCCAGGAATCGAACCTCGGTCTACGGTCAGCAGCCGAACTCACTACCCAAATATGCAGGTATATGTATGTATGTAAATATATATAAATAAATAAATAAAATTAATATACATACATATATATATATATATATATATATATATATATATATATATATATATATATATATATATATATATATATATATATATCCCTCCCCGGACTACAACCTTAACATGGTGGAAGGGCTTGTGCGTTCAGACGACCCCTAGAGCTGTGCTGGCGGGAGTAATAATTATTGCTCCTGGTAGGGTCACCCATGCCAGATAGGTCGAAGGTGAGGAGCTAGACGAAAGGTAGTCCACGCAAGCGTCTGTTCCTCAGTGAGGCGACTGCAATGACGTCTGACCCCAGTGGGGCGGCCAGTAAATGATGGTGTCACGTTAAAAACACTATTGAGGAAGGCAACGGGAAACCACCTCAATTAACATATCCAAGAAAAATATGATGGTCACTGCAGAAATTTTCAGTCCAGGCACCTATGGGGCTCGGCCCAATCGGCTGTGTGTCGTGCCCGGCAGCGGGGGAGGCAAGGCTTCCGCGGTCGTCATCTCACGAAACCCTTGCAAGGGAAAACCGGCAGCAGCAGGACAAAAGACGCAGGAGAAGAAGATCAAATTAGTTAGAATAGGAACGTGGAATGTTAGGACAATAGGATGCGTGATTTTGTGTTTTTTTAGGAGTAATAAAATATTTATTTAGCTGTTGTGTCCATCCAAAAACTCAACCGGTAGATTACCTATATATATATATATATATATACAAATATATATTATACATTCAATCGTTCTGTATGTGTGTTCCTATCTCTTTTCCTTATATCTGTTTCTATATATATATATATATATATATATATATATATATATATATATATATATATATATATATATATATAAAACATACACACACACACGCTTCTAAAGATGACCCTAAACCATGCCCACCCGATGCGAGTGGCGGCTCCTTTCTCCTTCATTCGACTGATCTTCATCAGACCCAAGGGCAGCTCTGTTCACTCTCAGTACCCTTTTCAATCTCGAAATCAATTCCTTCCTTTCGCGAAGGCTGACAGAAACACTTGCCGGGCACGTACTGTCTGAGAGGTCTGGCCGAACAAGCCTCTCGGCAGCAGTGAATCAATTTCATTCGTGATTGCTCTCGGAGTCAAAAATCAATGCATACCGTTCCGAGGAACCCGACCCTGAGAGTGACGTCGTGAAAGTTCGCTTTAAGTCTTAAAATGCGACAGCATTCGCGAATTTGAATGGCTGCCTTGTCGTCGCGTCGTAATGCGGACGCGCGATCTTTAAGCGCTCTTCAATTGTCTTGCGTCCCCAACCGCGTGCCGTTCTGCGATAACGCCGAAAGACTGAGAACTCCCTAAGAAGCGCTTCGGCAGATAGCTCAACGAATGATCGCCGGAAACTTGTTACCGAGCCGACTCTACTTTTTTAGTGCGATTCGTGGAAGCCGCTGGGTGTAAGGAATGCGACCACGCCGATTTCTAACACTTACATGCCATTCACCCCCTGCCACACACCCTAACAGTGGCTTGCAGGGTACTAATATAATTTTTTTAAAATAGTGTGATCGAGTAGGCGTACAATCTCGTTGCAGCTTCACTTTCTGTCATCTTGGAGGAAATGGACTTGTATTCTAATCGTCGCTCATGAATTGGTTTTTAGAGCTTGGTGATGTGTAACCAATATACCAATTAATCGATTTAGAGATTTAATCGCATAATCCTCCTATGCACCGTGTGCTATGTGTACTATACTGCACTAACTCTTAGGCATAATAATTGAGCGTTCGTACGAGAGCATTAGCGTGGTTATGACAGTTAAGTAATTTGACTATTTGTCTCCAATGCCGCGCCGAAGTAAAAGCGATCAAATGAACTAATTTAAAACCCCATTCTAGCGAACACATCGCATTCTCCTTAGACTACAACTTGGCCAAGTAACGCGGCCTCTCTCCCTCACCCGTTACCGCTCGTTAATTATGAGGAAGGTATAGTCGCATGATTTATTTATTTCCTGGATTAGTCGTACTTTATTTATATTTACGTTACATGCCCTACGAATTAGTATTGACATTCCGTGGCGAACTTTAAGCATCTTGTGCTAAATTTTGTACTTTGCGATCAATTCCCTAGATACAGCCAATATTCGCCCGTGTTGCCTACTCGAGACAAAGACAAACGCAATAGTTACCGGTGGCCGTTTTATCGCAATCAAAGTTCATTTTCTCGAGCTGCAATCGTGTGAACATTCCATATCAGCCTCCAAATCCACGCTATCATTGTCCCGCTATCGCTCCGATTGCATAATCTGAATGCGTAAGAGGGATCCCGTTTCGTAAAGTTTAAAGTTTCAAGTCTACATCTGCATGGCATCCTGCAAGCCACGAGCGCTAAGGTGTGTGGCAGGGGATGGCGAATGCACGCCATCCACATTAAATATCACGCCACATCAGTTTGAAACAAGCTGAGAGGATATGTAATTCTAATGATGAAAAGAAGTTTTCTGACCGACGAGAATTCCAGTGTTCCAAATTTTCAACTGCCATTTTCCCCCCGCGTGAAGCAAACTGCTCGGGTATTTGTCAATTCACAAGTAGTACCCAAAATAAATTACGGAACTTCTAAAATAATATAAATAATGGAAAGGTGTGAGAAGGAAATCACTGAGACCGACAGACTTCAAATTGGTAAGCTAGAAAGACTTATTTAAATCAACTTGCAGCTTTAAGAAACAATACCAAACAAATCGAAGATGACTATTAAAGGGAATGTAAATTTAACTTGAGATGGAGGGATGGGTGAGGGAGAGGGAAGAAGAGATGAGGCATGTCTAAGTGTCCAGGCTGGGCACACCAGGAACCCACCTGGAGCCGATAATAAAACTTTGAGACAAGGGCCACGGCTCGTCTTGTATGAGCGCAGTACTAGTTAGAAGCTTGATAATTCCCTTTAGTGCATAAACAAACAGTCCGTAAAGATATATAATCTCATAGCTTGGCGTTACTTGGTTCCCGAGCTCTTGGCGACGCGCGAAAGGTATCGCGAATGTCCGATTTTGGAATCGCCCCAACCGCCCTTGCCGAGTGTCTCGCCGAGGGTACACGACCACCCCCCTTGTGGACGGCGCGTGACACACTTAAAAACGGCGAGATCCGGAGCATGGAGAGGGGCGCAGATCACACACACACACAAAGAGGGGGGGTGGGTCGAATGCGGACTGGCAGCCGCCCACTCCGCCAGCCCGCGCGATACACTAACCTTCTCCAGGGCCGTCCCGACGGCGCACCCGCCTTCGTCGATCACGTGACACCTCACCGTGGTCGTCCCAACGTCTAGGGCCGCCACCAGGCGCCGCCTGAGGGCGTCGGCGCCGCCCCCCTCCTCCACGCGACCGCTGCCCGGTGCCATGTCCCCCTGGCCGCACTACACTCGCACCAAGGGTGGACAGGAACACGCCTTGCCTCACTCTCTCTCTCTCTTTCTCTCTCAATCCTTTGCGATCACCCTTCGACCTCTCACACACAAAAGCACGCGAATCACACAAGCTCCCAGTCGCGTGCTCGCAGCATTCCCGGTGCGATCACGCCAGAACACTGGATGATCACGCCCGTGGAGCCGACTGACCGCAGAAGCGTCGCTCGCTCGTTCTCTTTACCTTCCGCTCTTCAACTCTCGGATGGCCTCTGCTCTCGCCTCTGCAATGGTTGCGTGCGCGTGTTTACGCGTGTAGTTGTGTTTGTGTGTGTATTATTTAGGGCTCCCCTTCCCTTCACTCCTTCGTGTGCGTCGCCCCCCTCCCTACGTGCTATTGTTGCGTCCGCGCATGCGCACTCTCCCTTACGCGGCCCCTCGGCTTTGTTATTATTGCGTCCCGTCGGCTGGAAGGGAGAGGAAGGCCGGTTGCGGTAGGCGGAGCACGATCTCCCGGGCGCTCCGTCAATACGATTGCACCTCGAGGGAATGCGGCCCTCCTCGGCGATTGAATGCACTTCCGCCGTGGTCGTAGGCGTGTCCTACTTCCGGTGTCGATTGACGAGCGCCATCGAGCACTCACTACCCTTGCGACGCGCGGTAGAGGCCTTGTCCTCCCTCTCCCGGTAGAGGAGAGAGTGGGAAACAGTTGACTGTCTGCCCGCCGTCTTCCGGGGAAGAGGGCGCTTCGGTTGTGTGTGTGTGTGTGAGGCAGGAGGCGGAGAGGAATCGAGCGAAAGAGGAGAAAAAATAAAAAGAGATCGCTCCCTCCCTCCCTCTCGGCTCGAGTTCGGCTGTGCGAGGCGCGGTGGTTTTTTTTTATTTTATATTCCTTGCGGAAAAAATGTGTGCGGAGGGCGCGAGAGTCTGGTCTCCTTCGTTGACTGCCGTTCGTGCTTTCTGTTTTGCGTTGTGTGCGTTGAATAAAGGGAGTCCCGTGGTGAGAGAAGGCATTCGGGGGAGTCGGCTATGCGAGTGTCTCCTCCCGCGACACACGAGTGCGTCCGTCCCTTGGGCCGTGTTTTGCCCGTTGCCTGGGGAGAGGAGCGTGCTTGGCGTTTCGGGGAGGGTCGCCCGCCTTAATCGTCCACGCTAGTGAGTGTGCCGAGCCCGGGCAGCGTCTCCCGGGACCGGGAAACGCCGGGAGTGGATCGGAGATCGGGTGGGAGCGCACGATTGGCCGGAGTGCGAGGCCGTGAACTTCATACCCCCCCCCTCCGCATCCTTCCCTCTCGCCGTTCGCCTCTCGTGTCCGAAATTCGTTGCTCGTCAGCCGGCACACTCGTGCTCATACACACATACTTTCGCTAGTTTGTGTATACTATATTCGCACGTAGAACGTCACGCATCGCCAAATCAAGCATCGAAGGACGTCGCATCTATGTACTCTTCCGAGAAGGGATTGTGACGTCACGGCGGTGTTTCGTGACATCTCACAGTTGTCCAAGGATGAGAGCGATCTCGATTGGGAAGTTACTCGCTGCCTAATTTCCCCAGACATGCTGCAGTATGTCTGTAATCGGGAAAGGTTGAACGCAAAAGATCGAGGAAATTTGGCAACGTAGGAGATGGATGGGGTGCGACGTCACTCTTATCTGACGGATAAGAGTGGCGAGGGTGCGACTGTAGCTATGCAAGCCACGAAACACGCCTTTCCCATCATCAAACAGCACGCAAAGCTAGAGCTTTGCCCAGTTTCAAGAAATCTGTTCCGAAAACCCTCATTAAAGTAACGGCGAATTTTATGGATCAGTTCCGTAGAGTGGCAATGGTTCGTGGAATAGAACCGTGGTTTGAATGAAGCATCGTTAAATTCCAACAATCCTTTCCTCAGAATATAACTCTCGTTCGTATTTTTATATTTTCTCGTATTTTTTTTATTCTCTCTTTATTTTCTCGTATCACTCCTAAAATAAATGATTCAAAATTGTGAGAAAAAATAACCCCGAAGAAAAGTAAATAAATATTCAAGTACAAAGGCAGTCAAAGTCAGCGAAATATAACACATATTACATATTTTTCGATAAAGATTATTCAAATTCTCTCACATTCCTTCTTGTTCAGCTGCCGGACGCTAAAGCTTGTATATAAAAAACACTTGTTAGGATTAATTATTTTTTAGACTCCGTATCCGATTTCACGAAGGCCAATCCATCGATGAAGAACGCGTAATGTTGAGGAAAGTGCGCTCTTTCCGTGGTCAGTGCTCTCCAAATCCATTGACGAAGGCTTGAAAGTTGAATCGTCGCATCGAATCCCATGCCGGTGTGAATTCCGGATAGTGAAGGGGGGGAGTGTGTGTAAGCATTAAGCGGTGTCAGCTGGGGGGAGGCGGTCAGAAGGGGAGGATTGGTGTCGGAGAATACGGCGGAGAGAGCCCTGTGTGACCGGATACACATTAGACATAGTGGGACGGGAGAGGACATTAAATTGTGACACTACCGACTCCTGAATTTCTTCGCCTTCTTCTACAAGTGACCATTTTAAAAAGACGGTTTAAATTGAGAAATCTAAACCCACCACCCCCTTAATGCCCTCCAGGAATTAATGTTGAAAGCCTAGGTTAGAGAAAATATAACTGACACTACTGACTGACGTAAGGAGAAGAATCTTGCTCTTCGTCTTCATATAATAACGTACATGGACATTACAAGAAAATGTAATTATCTAACGTATAATAACATAGGCAGGGTCAGTCATATTTTCCTTATTCTCCGTAATAGCGTTTCGTCTCTTACGCGTGCGTAGTATTTTAAACTTAAAATACTGTAGTGCGTGTAAGTAGATACGGAAAAATTTTTCATCATTTAAATTATTTAGCATTTCCTTTGGCTAGAACGTTAGAGGAACATTCAAAGTTGATATTGCATTCCTGGTGTTGAATCAACCCCTGCCACACGCTCTATCGGTGGCTTGTAATTACACTATATAGACGCATATATTATGGGGATTTGGTTTGACATTAAATCATATCCTTTAAATCTTGAAGAGCATCGTCATCTTGGGTTATCAATGCGGACATTGGTTTACAGCAGCTTTCCCTTACCATCCCTGCTCTTACTATCCTCCAGTCTCTCTCTCTCTCTCCATTTCCTTCGCAGCTCTGACAGCTTCCACCACCTGATCCTAACAGTTCAATCTTAGTCTTCTTCTCTAATACTTTTGATTCATATATTTCCTACAGTCATCAGCAAACTACCGTTCCCCAGCATATGCCCAACTAGTTTCCCTCTTCTTTTCATGTAATTCTCCAGTTCTTCCCTTCAATCAGGACAAATAACAACACATCAACTCAATTTTTTTCTTTATATTCAAAAGCAATTTCCGCTGTTACAACTGTCATCATAATAAGCATGTAAACATGGATACATAAGATCTTCTTCAGAATAAAATTTTAAGAACATATGCCATGTACACTGAATAGGTTTTAAAGATTATGTACTTAGCCCAACCCGTCCGATCTCGCTACGTGGGAATCGGGTTCGTGCGTGCACTCATCGAAATTTGATTCAACCCAGTGATGGGTTGAATGATCGGGGCGATTGAACATGCGAAACGACAGACAGAGAGAGGTATTGAACACTGGCGATGCGACATTCGATGTCGACGTGATATTGGACAGTCACGTCGACATTTGCAACACTAACGTCGACAACGATATATCAAAAAAGGGTCGATATTGTACTGATATAGTGGTATCATAATTAGCAGTAGTCTAGTAGGAAATGGGATAAGTTTGCAACTGACGCAACACGACTGCACCCTGCCGAGCTCCTAAGCTCCAACTAACACGACACAAAATATAAGTGAACCCCATATTACAATAGCTCATTCTTTAACTCTGAGCCTTTCCCACCTCCTCCCTTGGTTGCATCCAAAATATCCTTATTATTTTCCTCCCTACATCAGCTATCTTTCCCACCAGTATCCTCCGCTCTTGACGTCTATCCCACTGCCTGTGAATATACAGGGTGCGTTCCGAATGTTGTGCAATTATTTTTTTAAAAGGCAATTTATTGAATAGATTTGCACAAACACTTAAAATTCTTCAAAGTACTGTTCTTGGGCATCTACACACTTTTTCCAACCGGTCTCAGTACCGGTACGGTACTGAGACCAGTTTCGCGGGAAAGCTTAGCGTCCCCCCCATCTACTCCAAGTGATTCGATCCCACTCCGATCAATAGGAGCGGCAGAGGAAATTAAATTGCATTACTTTCGGAAGACACCCTGTTTATCCTGCATCCACTTGTCTTGTCTTCTTCGAATGTCTGCCAACAGCCGTTTCTCTTTTCTATTACCATGCCCTCTGGAACTTAATCGTTTGTTTTCCTTCCCTTTCCTTTTGTTTTTTCCGTTCATCTTCTCACGCCCACATCTTGAAAGACTCCGGTCCACGATTATTCTCCTGCCTCGAAGACCAAGTGTTCCGAGTCATACCAAACTACTCTCCATTTCACTAGTTTTTTTCTCTGCATCTTTTAATGGGTGCCTGTCATCAACTCGATAACGCTTCCTTGCCTAACGCCATTCTTCTTTTTATGCCACTAATAACCATCGAACCCTCCGAATACCCGTCTCATAGTCAGGTAAATCGTTCTACCCGGTCTGGTTTGCGTCCTCCAGTATAGCATCTATATTTTCGTATTTTTTTAGTACCCTACAAGCTACCACTAGGGTGTGTGGCAGGGGTCGAATACACACTACACTAATTTTAACCCGAATATCTTTCCTCAACCGCGGTCAACGTTATTCTAATCCCTTATCATGGAAAAAAATCACATCTTAAATCTATCTGCTCAGCACTGAATCCCTCAACTTTTATAAGCATGATCTCGCCAGCCGTAGGACGGTGGGGGTAAATAATACATTTTCGACATCACTGATAAGGAGACTAGAAACTAGAGCAAGTGGAATCCTTCATCTACTTGGGCTACAGTATAATTTGGGATGGAAGAAGCTCGACCGACATCAAGCGAAGAATAGCCCAAGCAAAGAAGGCGTTCATTGAGAAGAAGCAACTACTATGTTCACAGAACGTAAGATTGCAAACAAGGAATCAGTTCGTCAAAACGTTCGTGGGGGGTATGGCATTCTACGGATCACAGATATATGGAATATTGGAAAAGTGGACCAGCGAAGAATGGAAGCATTCGAAACATAATGCTGGAGGAGAAGACTGAAGAATAAATGGACTGATAAAGTGAGGAACGATGAAGTATATAAAAGAGCTGAAGAGGGAAGGACTATATGCAGAGCAAAGAAGAACTAGATGGATTAGACATACCTTGAGGCACAATGGATTAGTTAGAAACATGATAGAAGGAAAAATTAAAGGAAAGATCCCGAAAGGAAGGCCAAGAGACAAGTACATAGGGCAAATTAAGAAGGACGTAAAACAGGGAACCTATCAGAGGGTGAGGGAATGAACACTAAATAGGGAAGAATGGATAGCTGCAGTACATCAATCTTAGGATTGAAATGCTGATGATGATGCTAAAGAGACATCCTTCCAATTCCCATTCCATTGGGTCGTGGATGTTGTGGTGTGTCTGATGAATTTAAGGCCACCAAGTGGGATTCGTTAGTCGATCCTCGCATTAGTCACGTGAAGCCACTGAAGATTTTTATGGCCCGCGCTGTTGAACGAAGGCAAGTAAACGAGCCCTTCTAGTTGAAAACGTTTGCCGACTGCAAACAAACCAATTCACACGTGTCCTCCATGTTTACGGGGGCAAACTCCCTCACGATGCGGCGTGGTTTTTTGTAAAATAATTTTTCTGCTCCACGAAAGGAAATAGATGTTTGGCTTTCCTGGAAAATTAAACATCAAATCAAATTAACAAAACAAACTGCGTGAGTCAGGGATTAGGATGCTGCGGGTAGAATGCGAACTTAAACGTAATGGAGGAAGGAATTCCCGTGTACGATGGGGCGACATCAACGTGTTTGGGCCTGAATATATACGAGGGCGGTTCAATAAGTACCTGTGTTAGAAATGAAGAAACCAATTTTTCAAAAACTTTTTTTTTCCTTTTTTAACATAGTCCTCTTTTAGAAAGATACACTTCTCCCAACGTTCCGGCCATTTTTTTAACCCCTCCAAAAAATAGGATTTGTCGAACTCTCCAAAATGCGCCTCTGTCTCGGCGATAACTTACTCGTTTGAGCTTAATTTTTTTCCCGCGAGCCTTTTCTTCATGTTAGGGAATAAGAAAAAGTCGCAAGGAGCCAGATCGGGTGAATACGAGCAATTCATAATGTAGTTCATGCAGTTTGGCGGCGACAACTCCGGATTAGCTTGTTGTCCACCGTGAGAAATCGAGGGACCCATCGGGCTGACAATTTTTTCATCGCCAATTTATCATGTAAAATATGAATTGCCATTCCGATCGACACACCCACGGCCTCTGCTACTTCGCGCAATTTCTTTCGTCGATCAGCGAGAATCATGGCATGGACTTTTTGAATGATTTCCTCGGTAACCACGTCTGCCGGGCGTCCTGCTCGCTTCTCATCAAAAACAGATGTTCGCCCACGTTTAAATTCGTTGAACCAAAATCTAACTGTGGTCATGGTTGGCGAAGTGTCCCCATAAACAGCATCCAACTTTGCTTTTACCTCCTCGCATTTCTTCCCATCCAAAAACAAAAAGCGAATTACCGAACGATACTGCTCTTTTTCCATCTTAGTGAAAATCACGAAACACGTCTTACTCGAATGGCTGCCAAATCCAAACTAACCTTTAGATAAGTCTGAAATTTGTTTCACCGTCGTTTGATTGATGGCGGCACACGATGATAAGATAAACTTCATTCAGGAACGTCCTTTGTTGTCAAACACGGGTACTTATTGAACCACCCTCGTACGTAATGGTCATTGGCTATACATACAATTATCATTGGCGACATGAAAATCAAATTAAGACTGAACTACCGTTACTAAAAGTTACACGAGTGTATCTGTACTCATAATTATTAAAGATGTCTGTTGCTCATAGTGCTGGAAGGTAAATTGTGTAAAATACAGGATCATAGTGATGACTTAATGTGAAAATTGACTCACCTTTGCCAAGGAAACTTTAAGTTGTTTGGGGAAGTAATGGACACTAATTTCTTGTAAAAGTCAGTTACCAAATTGTATTTTATTAAAGTGCGATATGTGGGACATGTTCCTAAAACATGAATCAATTCACTCATTTACTAATAGAAAATGTACCATTTCTCTTTGGGATTAATGATTAAGGGAGAACTTTAAATTTTAAACCGAAAAACGCGTCAACAATGGCCAAAAAAGTATTTTACTCGAGTCACCATCATTTCCCCTTCGTGACGATAAACACGAAAATAAAAGGGTTTTATAAACATTCATATCTCTGGAGATAACTTGGGAGAGCGTTTATATATTTTCATTGAACCAATAACATAAAAATTTTTTTTTAATTTTAGTTTAAAAAAACTGGGGAGTCCCTTGGCAATTTAAACATTTTATCATTCGAAGACACCATCATCGATCATAGTAACACTTGCTAAACATGTTTTATCCTGAAAAAACAATAAATAGCAAGGAAAAACAAATTCACTGGAACTTCCAGTTGGTAAACATTTATATGAAACTGCTTCGGTTAGTTGAATTGGAAGCAGTGTAACCTTAAAACAAAAGAGTTTGCCTGGAACTCGATTTTTTTTAGCAAGGATTGTCAAATCGATTAAATTTGAATCGATTTGACACCAGTCCTGTCGGGAAGAAATTATTTTGAGAGTACGCTCTATGTAACAAAAATATTGCATCACTTAAAAAATTATGTTTGTTACCAGCAGGCGAATTTAAGTCTGCTACGAAAAGACTACTGACTCCGCGCATCTCCTCATGGATTGCATTTTTTTTTAAATACCCGAAGAAATTAATGGATTGATGCTTTCCCTTAAGATTTGGGATTAATGCTTTACAACAACATGCATTTGAGCCAAACAGCGAGCTCATTTTGGGTTCCAAAATTCCTACAAACATAATACATTTCGTGACCGTTGAAACGATGCTGCAATCATCTGCTCATTTGGTTTACTTAAACTTCGCACAGCACTTATTTTATTATCGCATGAAACAAAGGATAGAATCATTGAAGAATTAATGGAGCCTCGAATTCTCCCATCGAAGCCAGTTAGGCGATTGCGTCAGCCAAAGCAGAGGACTCTTAGGTCAGTATGTGTTATGACGCGTATGGTTTTGCAACAGGTGGGTAGCCTTGGGACACCTCATCTGTCAGATGCAGCGCTGCCTTATATATATATATATATATATATATATATATATATATATATATATATATATATATATATATATATTATTATTATTGTGCCGTCCCATTATTGTGCCGCTCGTGTGAGCTTTTCCGTACAATCGTTATATATATATACATAAATATATGCCAGTGGCTATTTTTCAGCATAATCGCACTCGCATTTATGCACTTGTCCTATCTTTCTTGTTGCGCCCTTATTGGCAAAGAATTCTATGCCAGAATTCTACTCGCACCTAAGCATTTTGAGACGTACAGAATGCGGATTTGCCCCATATCCCTCCAATCAATTCCTGCTTTTTGCAATGTATTCATTCGTGTTTGCCAATTCACTCCATCAAACGCCCTTTCCAAATCTAAGAAACATACAAATACATTCAGATTGTATTCTATGTTCCTCTCTATTAGTGAACTCATTACTGCTTTATCATCGCGCGTGTCTCTCCCCATTCTGCACTCAAATTGATCATCTCTAAGTAATCCCTCTCTTTTTTATTTCAATGGTATCGGGCTCAACCTTGTGAGCATTCTTCTTGAGAAATAAGACAAACTTTGCAAATTCTCAAATATGTATTTAAATGGTACTACCGGTTTTATCTCATCATGGTACTTTCAGTACCTGAAATACCGTAGTACCATATTAATATTTTTTTGAAATTTACAAAGTTTGTCTTATTTCTCCCTCTCTTGTTCTCTCAACAACCTATCACCGCAAAACGTACACGCCTCGAGTTATCCTTAACCCCACCCCCAATGTCTCTTAATATTCGTATTCCCGTTAGTTACTGCTCGTACTCTGGTGAAGATGGGGTACCGGCTAGATATTAACATCTTGAGTGAGTTTTGTTATTTGTTTACTAATATTTTACTATTTTGACGAAGTATCTCCATATGTGCGCGTATTCGTAACTATGTGTGAAAGTATACACATAAAGTATATATATATATAATGTATGTATATGTGTATATATATGCATAAAGTATATATATAAAGTGTATATACATATACTATATATATATACTATATAGTGTATATATATATATATATACTACCTTGATCAAAAAGTTCCCGGAATAACCACCGTGTGGCGCTCCCATCGTTCCGATTTGAGTTCTGTTTTTTTTGTTAAATTGGTACATCTGTTGTTGATATTCCCTTTAAATCTTAGTGTCATAACTTGACATTTGCAAAAGTTACGTAGCCAAGAGTACATCTATCTCTGTGTGTGTTGGCGATTTTTTACAATTGCAGAAATGGATTTAAATTTGCAACAACGAACTTGTATTAAATTTTGCGTAAAAAACGGATTTAGTGGCGCACGGACGTTGGAAATGTTGGAAAAGTGTTTCGGCAACGATTCTCTAAAAAAACGGTCGTTTACCAGTGGCACGAGCGGTTCAGAAGTGGTCGTGAGTCAATCGAAGATGATGAACGCAGTGGCAGACCATCGACATCGAAAGTCGGTGAAAAAATTGATAAAGTAAAAGAAATGTTGGTCAATAACCGCAAATTAATCATCAGAGAAATAGCGGAGGACTTGAACATTGCCTATGGATCCGCCCAAGACATTGTGGTTAATGATTTGGGTTTCCGTCGTGTAGCAGCAAAGTTGGTGCCAAAAGACCTCAATTTCATGCAAAAAAGAGACCGTGTTGACGTCGCAAAAGACATGATTTGCGAGGCTGAATCTGATCCCACATTCATCAAAAGTATCATTACTGGAGACGAGACGTGGGTTTATGAGTACGACACGCAATCCAGACATCAGGCAAGTGAATGGCGTTCACCAAATGAGCCGAGACCAAAAAAACCACGTCGTTTTCAGTCAAAAAAGAAGGCAATGCTGACGGTTTTCATGGATTACAACGGTGTAGTGCATCATGAATTTTTGCCAGAAGGCCAGACAGTAAACAAAGAGTATTATTTGGGCGTTATGAGACGTTTGCGTGAAGCAATTCGCCGAAAGAGACCAGAAATGTGGGCAGAAAACTCGTGGATTTTGCACCATGATAACGCACCGTCGCACAGTTCTATCATTATTCGTAATTTTTTGACAAAAAATGCAACAAATACCATCCAACAGCCACCGAATTCACCTGATTTGGCTCCCTGTGACTTCTTTCTGTTCAATCGAGTTAAAAAACCATTACGGGGAACGCGTTTTAGCAGCCGAGAGGAAGTAATGGAAAAATCGCAGGAAGCACTGATGGACATACCGAAAACCGAATATAAAAAATGTTTCGAGGATTGGATCAAGCGCTGGCATAAGTGTGTTGCAGTCGATGGGGATTACTTTGAAGGGGACAATATAGATTTAGATGAATAAACTTGTATTTTTAATATTATGAATAAATTCCGGGAACTTTTTGATCAAGGTAGTATATATATATATATACGTTATGTGTATATATATATATATATATATATATATATATATATATATATATATATATATACGTTATGTGTATAAGTACAGCAATCAACGCAAAATCTAGTACCCGAAAAATAACAAAGCTTGGGTGGAGCTTAAGGTGCCCAGAGTGCCTTGCCCGGGAATCGAACTCGGGCCCCTCCAGTCAGTAGTCCAACGCCCTACCCCCTGGACTACCGCGACCCTATTTATATTATCATATATGTATAAAATAAGTCCTCAATGTGTCCAACATACGTCTTTCTTCTACGACTTTTCCTAAAATTTCCTCATTTCTTACTTCATCTGTCCATGTGGTTGAGGCGTCCTCGACAAATAATTTACCGCATACACAATAACTAATGCTTTCAATGGGTTTTAGGAAGAAAAGAGGCCCTATCACACGTCCCTGTAGTGCGCCGGATGTTACACCTACCTCTTTTGAGATTATGGCATCGAGTAATCTTGATGACATAATCATGCCAACGGAGACAATGATAATGGAGACACATGACTTCCGGTATTCAGTTAATTACCTTTCTGAAGGATATCGTAAGGTTATAGCCATCATATCATTTTGCGATAAGTCATTTTGGTGGAGGCGTTCTTGAAATCCAAAGATACTGCGTCCTCGTGTGTATTCCTGTCCCTACTGAGGTTAGCACACCATGAAGAAATCGTCCCTTATTACTATTACTGTCATCTTTTCATTGAAAATCCGTGGTAGCTTTTATTTATAATGTTCCTACTGAACACCGAACTCTGAACTCTTCCAATGCTTTTCAAGGTTCCACTGCGCATCGCGTGATTTATTTGCACAAAATCGCTTTGAACTCGGTTTATTAATCATACGAAAATAGGTCTATAATACGCAGAAAGGATATTACGTAAATAATAACGATATCCTTTAAGTATTTGCAGCATGTCTACATAAGGGACATTAATTAATTCCAGGAATCCTCTGTTAATGGGGATGATGTGAGCCATTTCATAACAGCGATTCACTATGACTTGAGAAATATTTTTTAAGGTGGCTTGCGATGTCCTGTGGCGAGTCCCGCCAGTATTCCAGGGAGTAATTTTACCGAAGCTTTGGCTTCATATGTTTTATTGTCTCGGATCTCCTTTGTGTATTTGTTCTGCCCATCAGAAGGTGCTGGAAGGGATGCATTTGATGAATTAGAATATGTATTTTCGAGGTTCCAGATTTGTTGATTCAAGGACGTATTTACGCCGTCTGTATCGATTTCGTTGTTTTTACTTTGGTACATGCAGTTGGAGTCTCCACCTTAAGTCACCAGCGCGTGATCTGGAACGATTTTCTTGTAAATATTTAAGCAGAGGAATTTGTTTCAGAACGTACGCCGGACTTTGTACATTAATTTTTTTATTCTTTTCCTATGCTCCGTGAGTTTATACTTTGACGTTATCAGCTGGTTCTTATAGTTTTCTTTTCAAATATTTTAAAAAACTTGTATAAAACTTTCCCTGCCATCTTTACGTCATCATATATCCTCAATTGTGTCAATATATTTCGTTTACCAAATATGATTTCGTGGAAATGAATGTATTTCAAGTTGACGGCCAGACATCGACATGGCAATAACTTTTCCGTCATAGAAAGCGAAATTGAGAAGATTGGGTGTCCCGAATCATCTCAACCATTCCGCTTCCTAAAACTAGTTTTTAATAGAGTAGGAAATAATATAACTATTTTTCATAAAACTGATTCGAAGCTCTGGGAAGCACCATTTTATTTTTCCCGTTAAAATATGAAAATTTGAGTTTCAAGCTTTGGGCTAAAACCATTAAATGGATAAAGAAGGGGATCGAGATGGTGCGGGGGCTATCGTACTGGCTTCCCACCCTGAGGGCGCGGGTTTAAATCCCGGCGGTGTTGAATATTTTTCAAAGGTATCTCGATCCCTACTTGAGGTGCTTTGTGGAGGGCATTTTGAGTGAGTACGCCGTCCGTCGGATGGGACGTTAAACTGCGGACCCCTTGGCGCCTTTCGTAAAGAGTAGGCTAATGCCGACGCCGGGTTTCTCTCCACCCTTCATCCTTTCCTGTCCATCCCTTACGGCGCAAATGACCTTAGCTGTCGGTCGCCTCCCCTGAATACAAATACAACATGGATAAAGAATTGAATTTCTCGATTCGGTTCTCTAATTTCCGTATCTCCCGCAGTAAATATGCTCCCAATGCACATCGTCATTATTATACGGACTACTAGTCTTTCTACTCTTTTGAACGTGGTCACCGTAGTAACCCCCGTTTTCGCAGAGGACTCATTCTCCATTATGCAGAGAATGGCTATAATACATCCTACCCTCGATGAATGAAAGATATCTAATCAGAACTGTGCATTAAAGTAGACGCTATAAGATGAAACGAATAGACAATTCCTTCACTGCGCTTTGCTCTATGAGGGAGGGAAATGGTTTAACACCATACGGATAAAGAATTATGTTCCAGACAATTATCAAATACTGCTTTATTCTTTAAGTGAGTCATTTGGTCTTAAAAAATATTACGTCACCCTGAATGTGGGCGGGGCGAGAATCTGACGGTAGAGGGGAAGGTAATGAATACAAATAATATTAGACTGGAGTGGTGTGATGCGCGTAACCAATCAAAGAAATCCATTCGCATTCGGAGGAGGCAAATGGTCCACCCGGTCACCATGGCTACGGGCAAAGTGCAGTGCATCTGTATGATATCGTTGCGTTCGTCGTCGCCAAGCCAGAGAGCGAGCAAACAAAGGACGAGTCTCGGTGGTGGTGGTGGTGGTAGAGGGGGCGTGGGATCAAGAAAGAGTTATTTAAGAGTCTCCCACCCCAACGATCTTTTTGCCCTTATCAGCCCTCGATTTCAAGACTAAGATCCATTTTCGGAGCAAACACATGCGTTTGTGCCCATTCGTTTGTTTCACAGGTTACTCAAGAATACGTTGCAGCAGTGATGCAAGCGAAGTGTGACATTCGATAGAATGATTTCTTTCGACAGCCCGGGATCTATTCTCGGGTGATTTCAAATGTATGTGTGGATGGTGCCCTAACACTCCCCACCAAATGCCATTTTGGTGGCTTGCGAAGCATTGTGCACACGTACATATATGTTTTGTTGCAATCCTCTCATCCATAAGTACTGAAAAGAAACTAAAACCTGATTTGTCAATACAGAAACGACGCCGAGGAAATCAGTAGCCATTGTCCTGTGTGCTAAGTTTTATAGCTCGAGTACATACATATGACAATAGGCTCTCAGGGGTTTTGATAAATATTTCTATCTGTCTATCTTAGGTGGCTGCCCATTTGTTGACTCGATCTTGGCTTCTTACAAAACATTTTATGGTGAAATACCAAGAAGATATTTTGAAATTTTGCTTAAAATTGAACAAGTATGTTTAAAGTATTAGGAACTAAATAATGCATTTCTTATTTTCATGAAAAAAGATTAAATAAAAGACGATCATATTGATGGTGCATTGTGAAACTTGAAACACCGTTGCTAAAGGAGCTTTAGATGTTTGAGAAGGTGACAATAGTAATTTTTCATCAGAAAATAATGTAAAATAATAAATTCCTCATATAAAAAGAGGTTGGTATTGAAATTAATACTTTATGCCTCATTTAGTGCCGAAAAATAAACTGGTTCAATAGCAGCTTAAAATCAACGCATCGCTTTACCTTTGAACATTGAAACGCATTAACAATCGCCAAAGGTTTTTGAAACGAGTATCCACTTCCTCCTTTCACGGGAAGATATCCGAAAATACTGGGATAATATAAACGCTAACATATCGCCAAAGCGCCATTTTTGAATGGATAACGCATTAATTATAATTGTCTTTGGTAGAATGTTCGGAAGACCTGCGATTATTCGTACCTGAGGGCAGAACCACCCTAAGGTCGAGTTCGGCGTCACCTCTACATTTCTTATCAAAATCAACTATCTGGGACGATTACTCAGTAAGAAAGGACGCAAATATCAATGAACACAATGGAAAAATCTTTTGTGTGTTTAAAAGTGGCAAAATCACAATTATAAGGCTATTATTTCAAAATTGATTCATAGTTATTTAGAAAATCACTCGGCAGATAAGCGTAAAATACGCTTACTATCTGTCGACCATCCGGTGGTTTACAGAGATATCCGAATTTGTACAAATTTGCCATGCAACTGCTATTCAATGCTATACAATGTTGAAGTAAGATCTGGTGCTTTCCCGGCGTATTTGATTCGTGAAGGATTTTCGGGTCTTCCACCGGCCAATATGGAACCCTTGACCCGGTGGAAGACCCGAGAATCCTTCACTATACAATGTTGTTGACACACGTGAAAATTAGAATCAAACTTAAAAAAGTGTTTATTGATGGAATTGGAATTTAGTATTGGAATAGTTCCCTCCTGAACGCCTACTACTATATCAATAGTATTGAAAGAGAAATTATAGACTCGATTAAATACTTAGGCGTTACCCTCACTCATAACCTCTCCTGGGTGAAATACACACAGGAAATATGTGGACAAGATAACAAAAAATTAGGATTTATTAGGAGAGTATTGGGGAAATATAACGAAAAGGTTAAGGAGGAAAGTCACCTTCCGCTAGTTAGGCCTCGTTTCAAATATGCCGCAGGTATATGGGATCTTCATGAAAATGGATTGATTGCATGTACTTTTCAATATGGAGTAAATAATTAAAGAGGCATGGGAACAAGTGGAAATAGGAATGAAAGTCAATAGACAATATATAAAATCAGATAGGTTCGCAGATGATCAAGCTTAAGTTTGCCAGTCAGCCAAGGGGTTGCAAGTATATGCTGAGTGAATTGGAAATTCAGTACGATAGAAATGGGAAGAGAATAAATGTCAATAAAACAAAGGTTATGCGGAGTTCCAGAAAGATTTCTCTTCAAGCTACACATTAAAATGGGAGGGCAAAAACTAAAGCAGGTGGAGCAGTTTAAGTATCTCAGAAGAGTTTTGAACCAAAATGGTCAAAGTTGAATAAGACGATGGATTGCGTTAGTCAAATAATATTTCACTAGGAGGTGGGAAATGATGACAGGGACGTTGAGTAGGGATGTTAAGAAAAGGCCCGTCAAAACTTTGATGTGGAGCATAGTCATGCACGGCGCGGAACATGGTCATTGAAGCAGGAGGATAGTGGACTGGAGGAAAACAAACGAGGAAGTGCTAGGCATGGTGGGGGAGGATAGAAACAAAACCATTGCTGGGAGAAACCAAAAGTAGGCAGGACCGATGGATGCAGAGCACATTGTTTGGTAATGGGATGTTGAAGATTGTGATAGAGGGGAGAATGTCAGGCAAACGATGAAGAGGCAGGAATAGGGTAGGGATGTTGAGACGGAATGAAGGAATTATTCGGAATTGAAGAGGAGCTTAGTGTAATGTTAAATGCCAGGTTATGTTTTGTTAGGAGAGACGGGAATTGCCACTGTACTTGTTGTTTGAAAATTAATGTAATAAAATATTATATTAATTCCCCAGATTCTAGTTTTAAAAAAATTAGATATTCCTTCGAAGGTCAAGTAATATATTTTCATAGGTGACCGTAGACAGTGTTCTTCAACCTGGACAGCGCTATTATTGAAACTTCCGAGGGCTAGAGTGAGAGATCTTTTTGGAGAACTGTTCATTTTTTATGTTCGATTGTGGGGAATGAGCAGAGGCCGGAGAATATAACGAAGATATGAACCCTCTAGATGGTGACCTTTCCCCTCGACAGCTAAGATGAGAGAGGACGCGGTGACCACTACTCAACCGTCAAAGAGGCGACCTCCCACGCCCTCGCTCGCCCACCTTCTTTCTCGCCATTTAAGAGATTCTCGCCTTTATAGATAGTACCGTGTCAATTCGAAATGCGAACCATATCCATGGGACATACTGCATAATTGCAGCTGTGAGCGAATTCGGGTTTAATAAGGTCATTTTTACACCGTCATTTCAATTATTTCATGTATTCACACAACTGTTATCTGATTGCTCTATTTTTCAACATTATGGAGTATCATACGCTGGACGTGTATATTCCATTTCAACGAAAATCAGGAGCTGTCGTAAATGAGGAAGCTCTTGATTTTTCTGCAAAACACTTTGACTACAAACATATAGGCAGGAAATATTTATGAGAGAGTTTTGATTATCTTAAAGTTTAAAACTTAAAAAAAATATTATTTTACATTTCATGTCATTTTAAAAATTGAATGGGAATTTCTTTGGAATGCGACACCATGGTGAACTATTGTGAGGGACTCGATGAAGGCCGGAAGTGCTTTATCTTAGCTCTATGGATTGGTGTTTAACTGTAGGTGACCGATTCCGGAAGCACTGAAAAGTTTGTCTTGAAATCTAATAAAGGTAATGTTAAATCTTGGACAAGACGATTTTGACCAAATTACTGGAATTGTACATGTATATGTGAAAAAAGGTCATCATTTTGCCATTACGAAACTGGGATTCCAGCTGAAATTCTGGTGTCTTCCAAATTGAATGTCTTTGTTTAATCGTGACCCAACAAAATTGCTCACTATCTCACGTTGGGGAAAGCGTAGTTAATCATATATTTTGAATGGAGAGCAAGTAAGCATGTCTGAAATGCCTTGGCTGAGGTGAGCGAGCTGTCTTTTGGCAGACGTGAAGGAAGTCACTCGTGCAGTGTCAATCCCACTAACCACTCTCGACAGGGGTCGACCCTCCTCTTCAATTCACCGATTGACACCATTTCGTTCAACTGGGAACACATTGCGATTTAGTTTACCGCGATAGCCTCTCGATCGAAAAGCGTCCGGGCAATTTAATGTAGTCGACCTGTATTTAATGCAGGTTTTTAACGGTCCCAAAACAACTATTTCCAAATGCGTATTGCGTGGACTTTTTCTTGTTTTCCCTGTATTGTTGCCAAATTCATTAAGTACATTCTAACTCCCTTAATGCCATCAAGAAAGTCAATTCTCCATTTTTAACTCCAACCCGCTTACACGATGTTCTTTCCCTCCTGCGTCACGACTCCTTACTCTTAATGTGTATTTCCTCTCCATTCATTTTCTCTGTCTCTTTCGGATTTCTCCCACCATTTGCTTCCCACCTCTCTTCTCTTCCACCATATTCGTAACTTCGTTGTTTGTCTTCCTCTCCGACCAACTTATTTTCTCTCTCATCTCCTCCATCCCGCCCACATCTCAAGAGCCTCCGATCCACGCTCGTACCCTTGTCCCAACAGACCCGGTCACTCAACAAAGGCCTCCGCTGTTGTTGGATTTTTTATCGCGTAGCCTTCAACTCGAGCGGTAGTTCATTATTAGTCGGAGAGATCCGACAACATTGGACGCCATTTCAATCGTTACACATTGATCAAAATATTCTATAAAGGCTTAGAATAGCTGATTTCAGTGAAGAGTTCCACATGGAAATCCGTCGTTTATGTGTACACCCTTTGGAGTACTGCATTCAGTTTCACTGTCTACTGCGGTCAGGCTCGATGTTTGATGCTGTCCATTTGAAGTATACGTAAGAGGACCCATCCGGTGACCGGAGAGAGAGAGAGTGAGCCACGGAAACGCAGTCAGGTGACATTGGTCTGTGTCTCGTGCTGGGGTTCAAATATTGCATATGCACATAATTGATTTTATGCCAAAATTACGATTATCAATCATCTGAATCGTCGTGAAAATCATTACTTGTTTATCAAATCATAATGTTTAAAAAAAACAATCCTGAAACTATGCTATCCTAATACGAATAATGGGGATCCTGTAAACTGAATTTTAAACTACGTTTTGCAGGCACGTTATTTTCTCAGACTTGGTGTACCGATCGCTTTGGCGCTAGTATCGAGTGTATCTGACGTATCTGAATTTAGATGGTTGTAGGAAAGCGTAATGAAAAATAAAGAAAGAGATGTGACTATGCGTTAGTTAGGGCACATTTGGACTACCAGGCAAGTATCAGGGATCCATGGGAGAAAACGTTTGTTAAGGAGTCGGAAAAGGTTAGGTTTTCTAATATATTGCTACAAGAAGGGAGGTAGCGTGACGGGTATATTGGATGATTTAAGGTCGGAATCCCTTGATTCATGATGTGATCACGTAAGATATAAGACTTTTAGAAAGGTACATGACACCTGAATTGCCTTCGTCGACACGAAAAGAAATATTATGAACCTATCAGACATGATTAATGCATTCCCGGCAATAATTAAATGGTTCCCTCATCCTTACAACAGAAACCACCTGAAACCATTTAAATGGTTCCCTGGTCCTTACAACAAAAACCGCCTGAAGAAAGTAATGCGACGGTTACATCACGCTGTATAAATAACTACATATATCGCCGTACGTAAAATTATCTTTTTAAGAGGCACCTCTTATTGAGTGTGATAACCTCAAACGGCATGCCTCCCGACAAGATTCGAGGCGGCATTCCGCGTCGTAAATGTTAACACTCTACGCAAGGCGACCCCTCCACGCTCCCCCCCCCCCTTTCCTCCCTTTCCTCCTCCTCGGCGCGACCGAGAGAGCATTGTAGAGGGCGCGCACCCCGGCGTGAGTGACCCTTTATCACTCTAGCATGGCCTCGCGAGTCTCGAGATTGTGGACGAGGAGAAACGAAAGGACAACTGGCGTGGAGATGAAACGCGCCAACCCCGAGGATTCTCTTCCGACGAATTCGATCGCCGGGTGATTCTGAAGTAAAAGAAGAGCGATAGGCAGCGTCACTTACACAAATTCAAACACTCCTTCTTCCCTCGAACGACACACGCAATCATAGCATAACCGAAGCCTATAGACCGAAATAATGAAGTCATGTTGAACAGAATAATTTGACGAATTTCTCAAGTACAACTACTATTGCATGACTTACAATTCGAGGCATGTCGGTGCACGAGAAGGCTTATATACGATCTAACATGTATTCATGAACCAATATTTCTGCGTACTTGGCTGATGCCGTGACAATCACCGCAACACGCCCTTAAGATGACTTGTGGGGTGTTATGTAGATGTAGACAAGAAGCGGGGTGGTCACATGGTATTGGGCAAAACTGCGAGTATTGACACTGCTCGCTGGTGCTGTTTTTACGGATGCAATTTATACCCATGTAAGGAGGCATCATACCGTTTCACAGGTTGCGCATTTCATTGAGTATGCGAGGCAAAGTCCGATGATAGGAATTGAAATTTTAAATCCTGGAATAGATAGAACGTTTGCTGAAAAACATTATCCCTAAGAAATCCACAGGGCCCGATGTAATACCAGCTCGCATGTGTAGGGAATGTGCGTCGGAAATTGCGCCGAATCTAGAAATCATATTTAAGAAGTCTCTGGTAAATTATAAGTTTCCCATTGATTGGAAAGCAGCTAATGTAATATAATAATGGTCAAACTTTGCACTTTTCCACTAAATATTTATTAAAACCACGACCGGTTTCGGGGTACTTTATCATCTTCAGTTGAAGGTAACGATGTACATCATAATTGGTCGTGTAAATAATCAAAATCTAGTGGACGGTGCTACTATTTGGTCATAATTACGTTCAAATTCCACAACGTCATGCCTGAATCTAAGTAATTTGTTGGCTAATGTAACCCATATACGAGGGTCATCCGGAAAGTAGTACCCGTTCGTGAAATAAAAAGACAAAAGTAAATATTAACAAACATAAAAAATTTTATTTGAAAGAGGATACTTTAAACTACTTCTCAACATAATCTCCAAGCAAATTAAGGCATTTGTCATAACGTGTGACAAGTTTCTGTATTCCTGCTGCATAGTCCTTCGCCGCCAGCTCATTGAGATACGCGAGGGACCCATCTTGCACAAATTTTTGCATAATGCAGATGGTGTTTAACAATTTCATGAACAATTGTTCGAGAAACATTGGGAAAATGCTCACAGATGTCATCAATTGTGACGCGCCGATCGTTCCTCACGAATTCGTCAACTGAGCTCACCAGTTGGTCTGTAATGACAGACGGTCTCTCCGAACGCTCATCGTCGTGTGTGTTCCCCCTCCCCATGTTGAAGTTGCGACACCACCGCCGAACAGACGACTCGTCCATTACATTGTCTCCATACACCTCCTTTAATTGGCGATGAATATCACATGGGCGAACGTTTCTTGCATTGAGGAATTTAATCACTGCCCTCACTTCACAACTGGCGGCGTTCTCAATTTTTTTAAACATTGTAAACAATCACAGAAACAACACAGGCAATGCTAGCGTCACGCAACTTGGCTCAGAGAAGGCAGACAAGCCACTGAAGCTATCTGACCTCGTCCAGCGGCTACTCGCGTCGTCAGCACTTCATGCGGCACGAACGGGTACTACTTTCCGGATGACCCTCGTATTTAAAAATGGAAATAAGGAGGATCCGAGCAATAATCGGCTTCTTTCCCTCGCATCTATATTGTGCAAAGCCATGGAAGATATAATTGTTTGTTCAATAGTGAGATACCTCGATAGTCAAGAGTTATTCTTGAAAAATCAGCACGGTTTCCTTAATGGTAAATCCTGCGAGACAAAATTGGCGCTTTTTACTCATAATATTCTAAGTTGAGGAGAGTCTTTTTCAGTGAATGCGGTTTTTCTCGATTTTAAAAAGCTTTCAGCACCTCGCAGTAAACTACTCACAAATCTAAAAGCAAATGGTATGGAAAAAAATATTCGGAGTGGGATTAAAGACTTTTTGAATGGCCGGGTACAAAGAGTAGTCGTAGATAAAGTTAGCTCAAATTCAGAAGAAGTCACTTCAGGTATGCCCCAGGGATATGTAGTGGACCTCTTTCATTTCTACTTTACGTTAACGACATTGACTCCGTAATCACTAGTAAGATACGTTTATTTGCCTAAGGTGCAGTGGTTTACAGAGATATCCCTAAACCTGAGGATAAAGCAGACACAGCAACTTTATCAAATGACCTAAATGCTATGCAATGCTGGTACGACACTTGGCAATTAGAATTAAACTTAATAAAATTCCGTAGTCATAAATATTTGGAAAAAAGAGCAATGCCCTCCCGAACCCCTACTGCATCGGGAACACCGAAATGGAAAGCGTGGACTGGATTAGCTATTTAGGCGCTACCCTCTCTACTGCGTTCCTCTTCATAACCTCTAACATAACCGGGAAACATTTAGACAAACTAGCAAAAATTGGGAAGTTTGTTGTCGTTGCATTGTCTAACCTCATTTTAGTGAGATTTTATTGTTGTTTGCAGCTCGTCACGCATACGTAGAGGAGTATTTTACACTGAGATACCGAAGGGAATGGAGCTGTAGTTAACATTAAGTACCTATATTATTTGAAATATTCTAAATGTTTATTCGAAGGTAACAATTAAGAAAAAATCAATTTTTGATGTCGCATGTCTGGTTTTACTCACTGTCATGAACCCCAGCGGTGGCTTGCGGGGTACCATGTCAAGGACAATAATAATTGGTTAAATGCCCATTGATAACTTAGGTAATTAAAAACGCAAGGCTATGGTAATAATGAGTGTGAACACGCCTCTACTTACATTCATTACATTCAACTTCCTTTTACATTATGCAATGGCTCGAGTAGACATTAGTTCAGACATACATTGCGTTTCTACTGTGCTCACTAGTTTTCCTTATAATGAAGAATTTGCCTGGCTTTCATGCATAAAAAAGTCAAAACTTTTTATTCATAAACACTAAAATATACTACATTCGATGTATTCAGGCTTAAGTTTTTGGAAATACATTGGATGACGCCGATGCGTTGAAACTAGCCTTACGCAATGAAAAATTTGTAGGAAAGATATACTATATTGTTTTGTCTTTTTACTTGAGTGACTTAAATCAGCATTTCTAGGATAATTATGATAGGTCTCTGCTCATTAAAGAGGTTTTGGGAAAAATGTCAACAAAGTAAGTGCAACACAACTATTTTTTTGTCGATGAATAGGAGACTTAAATGCCGGGCAAATTGTAATTAGTGTAGGTGATGTTAGACTTCAGCAGATGGCGTGAAACTGTAAATTGAGATAATTTGGCAAAAAATTGTATTATTATGAATAATGAGACATTTGCATAGAATTGAACAAAGATGATTTTAACGAAAGATTTCAAGTAACAAAAATACATTCAGCTAAGAAAAACAGATATTTCTCAAATTAGTTTGTTTGCAGAGCCTTCAATTAGAAAACACATGAATGAAAAATATGTATCAATATGGTGGCAGCTTATGCATTCGTTTATTTATACGGTAAAGAGTTTTTGACCATTTTATAATACATTAAATAAAGATATAAAGGAGACGACCAAATGGTTCAAAGAAAAAAATTAAAGCTGAACTAGAAAAACTTTGCAGCAGTGCTCATTACAAGTTTGAATAGGACACAGGAAAAGGTGTTGACACCAATATTCGCGGGTGGGCAGAGGGTTTATTTCGAGTTTTTCTTGCACCCTACCTTGAAGACGCGTTGAATGCTTGGGACCCACCACAGAAATACTTAATTCTGTAATTAAACAGGATGTAAAATACCTTTCCCATGGCGTGAAGAATCATTGAAAGAACGAACACTAATCGCCGCAGACGAAAATGCAGCTAACGAATTGACCTTTCCAAATGCCATAAATCACCCACTACCAATTATTTTAATGGGTGATGACCTAACACCCCCTGCCACATATCATCATGGCGGTTTCCAGAGACAATGATGTAGATGTAGCACCTGCCACACGTTCTCGGGTGGCGGAACACATTAAACCTAGGCATTAAGAGTTTTTCCTCATTTATTCTCATTATTAAGTATTTACCGTTGCATTGGTAGAGTTACAAGAATAACCCAAAATGATAACATTATTTTGGAATTGATAGCAGGAAATAGATTCTGTTGATGAAGATTTGAAGCGAAAAATTGCACTTCGGGTTCCCACGGGCGTGACTCTCCTCTTCTTCAACCTCCATTTAATTTGCATTCTCTTCGCAGGCTCGTCCGCATGGGTGCGTTACCAAGGCCACGTTGTAAACAAGAGGGCTACATACGCGAAATCTCCTCCCGCTTTATTGCTAGATAAAACACCCACGAAAGTGGTTCTACCTCTGGTCGGGGGCGAGCCGCCGGATGTACTTGGTAACCGGATCGGTCACTCTTGGGACCTGGACGATTACGGCCACCTGTGTACGTACGATACGGGCATGGGATGACGCACGAGAAATCTCCAGTTCAAAAAACAGAGGTATGCATTGAGTACTTGTGTTTCGTGTTCCCGTGAAAATTAGTACCAGACGCAGAGGAGAGGTATGTGCATTACACCAACGATATCATAATAACAATATGTTTATTCCTCCTTTTGAATCGTTCGGTTTACAAGTCTACCATAAAATATACGCTTTCAAATTAAGGATGTCATAACGGTTTCAAAAGGATTATTTGACGATTCGCACAGCCATTTGGTGAAAAACAATTCGGTTTGGAATTGAAATACACGCGACGTTTTAAAGATTTAAAATATCTGCAGGAAGCACATCTTGATTCGAGATAGGAAAGGGTTTGAAGCACTACAGAAATTTTAATTGAGTAGCATAATTGTGTAAAATACGTATAGCCAAGAAACCATTAGCGTATTTTAAAAATTCCAAAACAGCGTATGGATCAATGAATTAATTCATTTTTCTCACACAGGAATTAAACATCCTTTGGAAGAGCAGTGGACAAGTGCTTTCCCCTGATTGGACCATCCTATTTTAATCCCCGCTAAGGTAATACCTTATGTCCTCTAGTGCTAAATTGCCTTTGGGGGTGGCTAAGATAAAGAGCCGATTGTATATATCTATATTGTATATAGAATAGTGGTTCTTTTGTGAAAGTTTCACGGACATATATAATAGGATATATGAATTTCATAAATGCTATAGTATATCCATTTTAGCATACCCCCACCCTCTGATCCTCCATTTAAACTCAAAGCAATAGAACAAGTGTTCATCTGGCTCCTGAATTCCTAAAATTGCCCAGGTATTAATATAAGACGTTAATTACCCCAATCTGCACATATTTTCATCCACCCCCATCACCTTCCATATTATCCCCAACCTTCTAAAAATCCCCCTCATAACTCTTCCCCTTCCAACTCTTCCCCTCCCAACTCTTCCCCTCGCAAACCTTTCCTCACCTTCCCCTTCCTTCCATCTTCTCAAACCCCGTCTTTTCCTCAGTTCTATTCTTCTCTCCCTTGAGAAAGGACCAGCAAAAATTCGAGACTGAGTGAGTTTCTTTCCTTATTTTGTGTGTTTCTGTGTTTTTTCTTTGTCCACTACTGCTAACTTCATATATTATATATATATATTTATTTATGTATTTGCTTATTTGTATGTATGTAAGTATATGTATATATTCTATGAAAATCTTTAGGGTGTGAGTAATAAATCAATTGATGGAGCAAGATGGCATTGGCTAACACAAATATAGGTAGAAACATGAAAAAGGCAACACATCCTGTAATTTTAGGTGACATAATCACCTTCTTCTACAGAAAGGAGGAACTGAGAAGAAGGATGAAACAAGAGGAAGGCAGTGGATGGAAGGGAAGGGGAGAAAAGGTTAGGGAAGGAAAGATTTGGGAGAGGAGAGGAAGGAAAAATTGTGGGGATTTGATGATTTATGATAGGTTAGCAGGATGTTTGAATGTAACAGAGAAGCATTTGGGAAAAAGGTTAGATGTTGGATAGTGGTTCTTGAAGATGAGGTAGAGGTTTTTTTAGGATGGATCGGGATGGAGAAAGAATATGCCAGAGACATGGGTGGCGCAAATTGATGGAGGAGGAAATGGTGTAAGTTTGAGAGGGTTTTATCAAAGGAGTCAGGATGATTGCAGATTCTGTGTCCACATATAGAAATAAAGCAAGGGATGCAGAGTTCAGTATGATAAGGGTGCCAATTATTATAATGGAGGCATCATTGTTTGTTAGTTGATTTAATATGCATAGAAGTATGTTCTTTTTTGTCAATTAGTGATATGTTGACATCTAGGAAGGTGATTGGGAGGAGGAAATGGTAAAGGTGAAGGTAACAGGATATCAAGAGAGTTGGCATGATTGCAAATTCTATGCCTGCATATGGAAATGAAGTAAGGGATGTATTGTTCAATGTGATTAGTGTGTCAATTATTATAATGTAGGCATCATTGTGTGTTGGTTGATTTTATATGCATAAAAGTGTGGACTTTTTTTGTCAATTAGTGATATGTTGACATCGAGGAAGGTGATTGGGAGGTGGAAATGGTAGAGGTGAAGGAAACAGGATGAAGCATTGGGGTCAGAGAGACCAGAGAAGGAAAATATTGTCAATATGAATACATGCTTGCCATTTGGCAGGTTTTCATGCTTGAGTGTGTGTGTGTGTGTGTATATATATATATATTATATATATATATATATATATATTATATATATATATATATATATATATATATATATATATATATATATATGTCTATTCTTCCTTGGTGGGTGAAACTGTCCCCTGACGCCATCTCTTGGCTGAAAGAATCGGGGCGCTTGGCGACATATTAGACCCACGGATCTCAGGGTAAATTGACTATCCTCGATAGCTCAAGTGGTTAAGAGCATCCGCCCGGCAAGTGGAAAGATCCGGTGTTCGAGTCCCGGTTGAGGAAATATTTTTACTCTTGTGATCCGTTCGATTCCGCCTTCCCCACCTCTATTGTGTTCGTCCTTTATATGTGTTCCTATCCCTTTTCCTTATATCTGTTTCTGTATATATGAGTATTTATTCGCCGTTTGGCGGGATTTCGTGTTTGAATGTATATATATATACTATATATATATATATATATATATATATATATATATATATATATATATATACATATATACATATATATATACACATATATATATATATACATATATATTTTTGATTATTTACTACCTTTATCAAGGAAGAGAGGGAAAGAACTCTGTCTGAGAGGAGGGACAGAACAGTTCTGTCCCTCTCTTCCTTGATAAAGGTCACGACCACCGAAAATTCGAAAAATAGTGAGTCTCTTTTTTGTGTGTTTCTGTTTTTTTGTCTGTGTCCACTAGTGCTAAGTGTTTTCTACATTATATATATATATATATATATATATATATATATATATATATATATATATATATATATATATACACTTCTGTTTCTTCCGATGAAGACAGAGCTAAATTCCATCGAAATTATCAAGAAATAATGAGTGAGTGTTCTTTTTATGTGCTCTTATATTGTTTGTTGCTGTCCAAGTTTTTTAGTCAACACTTCCGTGTTACCTCGACGAAATCATCTATATATATAATACTTTAATATCACACACATATGTATAAGCTTCCATAGGGTTGTATATATGAGTGTCACTATGTATATAGACACAGAGCAGCCCCCAATGCAGAGTTACACAATGACACCACAGTAGTTCGGGAGAAAGGAAACACCAAAAAAATTTATTTGTCACTTAATTGCATTGTGCCTTGTTTTTTAATCAAAACATCAAAAAGACAGTCACCTACATAAAATATAAAATACATGCAATGATCAAGTGTCAAATCACTTCCATCAGTGTGCACAAAACCACAACAGTCCTTTGTAGCTCTAAAGTACAAACTTCTCACTAGTTTCAGTTAATAAAACGTATAAAAGATGACAGCACCATTCAGCACACCTCAAAATATTGTACATTTCTGGGATTATGGAGGGGATGACACAAGCGTCCATTTTTTCTGAGCCAAGAGAGCCGCATTGTTTCAACCGAAGGCGGCTGGAGGGAGGGAGGAGCGGCACCCATTTCCGGCTCCATCCTCTTGGTGGCTCAGAAGTGACGTGACGCTCTATGATCACACGGCATAAGGGCAACCAGAAAACCATGTCATTAGTTGCCTCATGATTTTGCAAAGCAGCGCTCGATACTCCCTTGCATGAGGAAGGAAGGGACTAACAATGGCGATGGCAACAGTTGGCTCATTAAAACAATAATCTATAAAATGTCTATTAAAATAAAATGAAACTAAAATATTCCCAGGGGTACAGTTGTATTAGTTGGATAAGAAAGGGAATGGATAATTAAAATTTAAAAATGTGTGAACATCGGATACTGTTCATTTTTTTACGTGATGTTAAAAAAAAGAAAAGTCTGCAGACCTTCGAGTATGATCTCACACACGCATGATTTCAACATAGAACAGATGTTCAGTTGTCAAAAATTATAAAATTGCATTAGCCCAAATTAAAATGTTGTCATACACAGGTTGGATTGCACACATGCCCTCATTTCCACATCTTTTTTTGTTTTTCTAACCCTTCAAGTTGTTGTATACTGCTTGTTTCACAGTTCATGACATTGCCATATCGTATCGTATGGCATTTCGTTTTGTTATGAAATATGCCATAGAAATTTTAAAAAATAATCTTGTTTCAGTGACTAGATCTTCATCTTTGGCATCTCATTCTTTTGATTCTCTGGTTTTCTTCAATTGTTGATGTAAACATTCTCTCCTGCCAGGTCCTCTGGTCCTTTGGTTTTATTCATATTTCACCATATACTCCTTGATATCATCCTGTTACTTTTAAAAGGAAACCTGTAAGCATTTTAAATTATCATCAGTAAAAATTTACCAACCCAAACATCTCTAAATAGTGTGGGTGCAATTAATTTTTCATTTTGTCAAATTTTAAAGTATTATCGTAAAAATATTCACTTTTTGGAAACCATTTTTCTGATATTGAATTTGTTAAATCTTCTTTGATTCAGTTTCATTTGTCAATATATTTTTAGATCAATATAATCCAATTCTCAACTAGTTTGCCATTTGTATCTATATGGCCAAATATACAAAAATCATAATTCTTTTGATATTTTATTACAACACCGAAGGAAATTAAAATACAAAATGGCTAGGTGCAACCAATTTTTTGTGCAACTTCACATTCTATATCTTTAATTTATTACACAATATTAAATTTTTCTTAAAATGTGTTTGAATTTTTGGTTTAATATTCAATTCAAATTTTCAAAAACGACATTAAAAATGAAGCTTCACTTGTTTCACCATGAATTTCAATACTCCTTAATTGGGTATTTTCAAGGACTTAGTAAATATGTAATAATCTAAAAACTGATCGGCACCTGATTCAGCAAGTAATAGTTTTTGCATTTGCACTTTTGCATGATTCGTTCTTTGACCAAATGAATATCTGACGACCATGATTTGGGATGAAGGAGTTCATTGAGAGACAGAAAAACTCAGTTTCATCCATCCAATCATAAGACATGCAAAAAAAAAGAAAAAAATAACTATCGGTCAAGTGAATTTTCCTTCAAATTAAGCCATTTACTTATAAAATGAAAATACTGAGAATTTCCTATCATTATTAAACATTTCTTCAGATTGAGGTCAGTGAAAAAGTAGTGTTGAATGAACACTGATAGTCCGTTGTGGTCAAGGAAAGCTAACACTGCCATGGCAAACATGATAAAAGCAGTTATTTTTTAATGAATATGGATGCCTTTTAATTTTTAAAAGGAAAAGCACTTTGTTTTTTAGCGCATATAACTCAGAAAGTTAGTGAAAGATAGGAGAAGAGAGAGTACTGTTAAAATATTTTCGGATTATTTTCACAGAAAAAGAAGGGTGATTGCAATATTTAAACTCATAGTCAGGAATGGAAAGGAAAACTATTTGAAGGTATTTATTTGCTAGCTGCATAAAATGTTTTCCTGCTCCTTTGGAGTAGTGGTTGAGTGTAGAGGGTAGAGGGATGATTCTGGAATATGATGCAATTGATGTTGCACTCACCCCACATCGGCTCCTCCCTCATTAGTCTTTCTTTTTGGCCTCGGAGGATGTGGCTGCTCCACCGCCCCCACCTCCACTGCCTGCACCACCCCCTCCAGCACCACCCCCAGCACCACCCCCGGCTGCTCCACCAGCCTTTCCACCCCCGAGGACCCGTTGTAGCGAGTCCCATATCCCACCAAGGAACAGTGCGCAGAACAAATTCTCAAACGGCAGGAAGGGGTCATGTATACCAAGCAGAACCGAAGAGAGCTGGAAAGTAAAGAGAGATTATGTTAATGGGTGGAGGACATGGATTGGTGGGAGGTTATACATATGCAAGAGTAGAGGAAAATGAATTAGTGAAATACCCCAAAAAAGTTTTCAAATCCATCCAAGCGAAATATGAATTTTGAATTTTCCATCACAGCCGTCAAAGGCACCTTAATTCCCATTATGAGTCCAAGGAGAATAGATTTGGAATACATCTTCTGTGGTGACAAGTCTTATTTTTTGGGACCCATATTATTAATGGTCTTGTAAGGAACTTCTATGCACTATTTGGCAATATAAAAGCAGTTTCCTTTGCCTTAAACCAGCTCTCCCAAACTTACTAGAATAGACATCACATGATTGTGATATTGGCTTCCATGGTGATTCTACTCAATCTCTCTCTATCTTTGGTATTTTCTCTCAAGTTCCTAATGCTTCATACTCTTAAATCATTCTCCACATCCAGGATCAATTTCTATTTGGCCTACTTTTTTCTTGGGCCTCTGATTCTTTCTTGCATCATCAATAATGGTATCCTTGCCTTGTACAGGAGTTAGATGGTAGAATAGACTCTGTAGTCTAAATCTCACCCCAAAATAAAAATACTCTATCTATCCATCTATTTACATTCATTTGATTTCACTAACCCAATTTTCTTCTTTTGGGGTCCACAAATCTAACAAGATCTTCTTGATGAAGAATCTTATCTCTTTATGTATTGCCTCCTGCTCTCCATTTGTCCCCAATTCAGATGGAAGTGGATAATTGCCTTGTGATTCTTTTTTTTCCAATTTGTAGCATTTTCACTTCTCTTACATTATTTCCCTCTTCCTTTCACTCCACTCATCTATTCTGCAGTAATGTCTACCAATTTTCTCATGTGAGCATCCACCCACCGAAAGTCCGTGAAGTGAAGTAAGCTTCAACGTGACTGCTATAATTTATGTCATTTCTTACTGCTACAACGAGTCACCCTTCCCTCTTTCTAAAGCAGACCAATTTACCTGTGTGCATTCATTTTACCTATTCCAATTCTTTTGTGGGGTTCGGATAGTGGTGTGGCTAATGTACTGGCTTCCAACCCAGAGGGTTTGGGTTCGGATCCCGGAGATGGCAGATATTATTTGGTGGTTTCCTGATCTCCACTTGAGGTGCCTTATGGAGAGTGCTTTGAGTGAGTACACTGTCTGTCAGATGGGATGTTAAACTGCAGACCCCTTGGCACCTTTTTTTGAGAGTAGGCTAATGCCAAAGATGCCGGGCTTCCCTCCACCCTTCTTCCTCTCCCATCCATATCCATACCTAATGGCACAAATGACCTCACCTGTCAGCCACCTCTCCTAATAACTACTAATTCAATAGAATGGTTTGAAGCATCACTTTGTGGAAGCGATTCATATCGGAGGAGAAAATACTTTTTCTTCCATGTATATTTCATTATTCACAGTCTAGGTTTCGACTTACAAACTTGACCTGATAATGACTTTGTATGTCAAAACCCAGGTGGTGAATAATAAATTATACGTGGAAGAACAAAGTATTTTCTTTTCCGATAACTACTAATTCTTCATTATCTCTTTTCATTACCCTTGCCACAAGTAGCCTTATTAATCATCACATAACATTCTTCACGCATTGCCGCTTTACTTCTGATTTGAACTCAATCTTAACTTGAAGAAGTCTTCTGGTCAAACTCCTCCCACATAAGTGCTGATGAAAAAACATTAAAATTCTTCCATTAATTTTTCATAAACCCTTGAGTAATTCCACAGGGAGGTCATCCATCCATAGTCTCATTTGTCATGACCACTATAGCCTGGAAAGTATGCTGAGAAAATCTATATCCTCATTTGCTGGTCCCATTCATTTTTCCATGCTTTGTCTTGGACATTCATGAAATTATGTAACTTCCATTTTATCAACGTGGGAAGTGTCACAAAAAAAGAGCAATTATTGGCACTTTGAAATTAGAAAAATTTATTTAAATGAGTTTCTTGTTAAATTAAGGGTGACGATGTATGACATATTAAAGAAATATGATATGAAATATCAAACATAACCTCTTGCTGAAAGTGTGTATGCAAAGAATGGAATTTAAGCTGAAATTTCAATGAGGCAACAAGAGTAAATTTGGTATTCAATTTCTGGAAAATCGAGAATATCGTTCAAAAAACTACCTTGATATCATCGATCTTTTTCTATTGGAAACACATTTATGTGCATGTTTCCTAATTTCAATGAAATAAATATGCCAACAAAACTAACCCCAAACACCTTATATAAGTGATAACATTAACCCTTAAGCTTTGTGAAATGCAATTGTAGGTATACAGGGGTCACTGTGGGGAACACTTTCTTATAAATTTGATCATCTCTCACTTCAAGGACCCAGAGAATCTTCTCAACTCTATGGCCCAAACTGTTTCTTTCTTCAAACCAAGAGAGAGAGAGAGAGAGAGGGTCACACCTTCCCGTCCACAACTGGTCCCTCCCTTTCATGTTAGGGCTTGCATTCTGTCATACCACAAGACACAACCACATATTCCAACCTGAGCACCACCTTCAATAAGTAAAAATTATACGTGGTGGAAAAGCAATGAATTTACTCACACTTTGGTGTCCAATTGATCAAATTATCATCAAGGAAATCATATCATATTCATTTTTTATAACTTCTAAAAATTAAAAAAATTAAAATCTAGAATTTTAAGTTCCACTAATGGGCCACCAACAAAGGAAATATAAGGTATCTAGAGCTTTATGAGGATCTTTGTCCACCAGCTTTGCCTTTACTTATGGAAGAGATGGCGGCACTATATCACCTCTCTTCAGTACAAAGCCACAAGTATATGATTGGGCTGGAGTGACCAGGTGAAGAGTTTGATATCATGAGATCCTGGAATACATGTTATGACCAAGCACGTACATACACCAGCTATATGGCCAGCCATATACGAGGATAATTGAAAAGTTCTTGGAATGGAATAGAAATAAATGACTTGCTTCAGTGAAACTTATTTACTTTTCAATTTAATCTCCCTGTGTACTTATACACTTGGTCCAGTTATGTTGAAATGTCTTGATCCCATGTCGAAAATTAGATTCCTTAAGGCCTGCAAAATACCAATCTGCTTTGGCTGTTAGTTCTTTGTTTGAAGAGAATCTCTGTCTACGGAGGAATATTTTTTGAGAATGGGGAAGAGATAGAAATCTGATGGAGCCAAATCAGGTGAATAAGGTGGGTGATTCATATCTTAGTTCATGTATTTTTGCCATAGCAATGACATTTGTGAGGGGGGGTGCATTGTCCTGCTGAAATATGACTTTCTTCATTGCCAAACGTGGCCTTTTTTCATTTATCTTTCACTGTTGTGGGCCCAGGAAGTTAGAATAGTGTTGTCCAGTAGTTGTTTGACCAATGAGAAGATGATCCATCAGCATAATCCCTTTCACATCCCAGAAAACTGAAGCCATAACCTTTCCGGCCGACCGTATTTCCTTTGCTTTTATGATGGTGGTGAATTGACATGCTTCAACTTCTTTGATTGCTGTTTTGTACCTGGGGTATAATAGTGAACCCAAGGTTTATCTGTGGTCACAAACCGGCACAGAAAATCTTGTTTGTTGCTCTTAAAATGGGTCAAAAATTGTTCAGAAATTTACATTCTGATGTGTTTATGATCCTGCATCAAGAGCCACAGATCCCATCTATCAGATAATTTTCTCATATCCAATTCCACTGTTAAAATGTGATATGCCCATTCAGATGACATCCCTACAGCTTCAGCAATTTCAGCTTTTTCAGTCTGTGATGCTCCATGACCATTTTATGCACTTTGCAATTATTTCTGGGATAGTGGCACATTTTGGACGGATCATCATCTAAGCTGTCCTGACCAAAATCACACTTGTTTGTCCACTTGGCAACAGTTGAATATGAGTCCCCAGAGAGTGTTCTGAAAGTTGGTATGAATTTCCTTTGCTTTCATACCTGTCTTTACAAAGTATTTAATCATTGCTAGAATATTACTTTTTTCTATCTTCACAAATCACTGCACTGGAACTACAACAGAGGGACATCCGCACCACAGAGAACTGTGCATTATATGTTTACTCATTAAGGATTACATATTATTACACAGGAAACTCCTTGCTCTAGCACCAACACCTGGTGATGCTTCCGAGAACCTTTCAAACTAGCCTCGTAAATTATGGATATTGATCACCAGTGGAGTGATGTGTTCGAAAAATGCAAGGGAAAGAGTTAAAAAATATCAACCCCAAGGGAGGACCCATGAAAAAAAATGAAGAGGCATGTATCAGGCATGCAAATAACTTTTTGGCCCTAAGATGGAATAACTCTCTCAGAAATGTTTGTTTGCAGGGAAGGTTCAGATGCATCTCCATACTTTGAATGATGGTGCCGTTATTATATCTAGGCGATATTTTACTTACCTTGAAGTACACGAAGAATATCACAATGCCAAAATACACAAGTGCATGGGGAGCTGAGATCAGCTCTGTTTTCTTGTCCAAGACAAATATGATTGAGGCAACCAGGCAAGCCTTGGTTGGGCTGTAGGAATAAATTGGAGAAAATCGAGATTATCAATCCTTGTCATCAAGATAACAGAAAATCAGTTTTTACCCGATAAAATTACATATTTAGAGTTAACATTGTAGTGATATTAATTCTTGGAGGGTACATGTATATTATGTGTGACAAAAACCACTTTTCTGAAAATTCCAAGATTTATGGTTTCCAACGTTCATCTATTTTACTGAATAATTACTTCACTGGTCTCGAAGACCTCAGCCTTGATGGCAACATGCTAGAATGTTAGCAAAAATGCAAATATTATGCCCAGTGAAATGTAGCAATGCATGAGAAATCAAATAACCATGGAGTCATGTGTAAACATCACATAATCCTTGGAAGCAACTTCTTTAACATTGATAAATATCTTTCTTGCAAAGTAGTCAAATGAATTGACTTCATGAAGCCTGATTATGTTCAAATTCATGTAAAAAATGAGAGTATAACCAATTTATATGTGGTTTTCAATGAGCCCTCTTATGTGCAAGGATTTTCTTAATTTCCATTCCCCTCTAGAGCACTGTCTTCTTTTTAAAACCATGGACATGAAAATGCTAAATTATGACTCTCAAAGTATTCAAGCAAGGAAGACCATTAATTAGTCGAGACATATCAGGTTCTTCACAGATGTCAATGCACATTCCATCTTCATAATTAAAGGTTAGTGAGGGATTGAGATTACAAGAAATAACTGAGGTTTCATAATGTGTTTGAATATATACTATGGTTTTAGGATATGATTCCTTTGAGATATACATAATTGTTTATATTTTACTCACAAGCTGGGTTGCATGAATTCCATGGCAGTTGGAGTCCAGACACCTCTTATTAACCGTTCAAAGAGTTTCACAAATGCTGCTCCATTACCTGCAATAATAATTCATACATTAAGTGTTTTTCTATGAAATATCAAGAATAAAGTTGTGCATGTGATGATACTGCTGCATAAATTTACATGTATTTATGGCATTATTTATACATTTTCCCTTTTTGCTGATCAAATTTGTTGACTGTAATAGTATAATTATTGGGAGAGGTGACTGTCACTTTTAGGGACATCAAAACCAACTTCAGGATGTATACTACATATTTTCAAGGTCTGAGAACATGGTGGTGGTATTACAAATAATATAATTTAAAATTGATATCAATCTCACATCATCACAAACTTGCAAAATATTTTTTCCCCAGGAAGTTGAAAACATATCTGCATCATTGGAATTTTGTGATTTTTTCCCAATCTACCAAAAATTCCTGGAAAACAAGTTATGAACACTGTCATTTCATTTTTCAATCTTCAGTGTTAGTTCATAAAGAAATAATTATCATAAATAATCATGAGTAGTTTCCTGGTTCAATGGAGAGAAAGTTTCAGGAATGACATTTTCTGTCCACATAACCCCTGATTTTAGTAATTTGGTAAAAGGTAGGACTTTCAGGTAAAGGGGGAAGAAAGATGGAGTGAACCCCAGTGTGGGCATTAATCTAATCTATCAAGGGGAGGTCCTGAGAGGGTGACACAATTTGATGTCTATTTTGACAACTGCATGCCCCACGTGACGTACTCGCTACTGGGAAGCCAGTTAGGAAGTCCTCTTTTCTTCCACCAACACATTATACCGAGGGCTTCTTCGCACCGATTTCTTGGTGTCATTCTAGACAACCAGCTCACTTTTCAGCCGCACCTCGACTTTTGCCGTCAGAAGGCAATGGTTGCAAGGAGCCGTCTCGGCTGCCTTTCCTCCGTGATTTCTCCCCTGAATCACGCCGACAGGATGCGAATTTACAGGTCAATCATTCGCCCGCAGTTTCTGTACGCTTGCCCCGTGTTTGCCATCCGGAAAACGCTCTGGCGTCACCTTGAAACCATCCAAAACAAGGCTGTTCGGTCGTTACTCCAAGTGAGTCGCTTTACTAGGATGGCCGACGTGCGAGCGGCGCATAAACTCCCATCCGTCGCGGAATTCATTCGCTCGAAAGTCCCGTCTTTCAAATCCCGCCTCGCACCGTCTGGAAATCCGCTGCTACAAACCATCTGGGACTATGATCCCGAAGAGAAACACACTTATACACTGCCTAAAGATATTACTCGCCTATGAGTCTTTACTATGTCTTTTAATTTTAAATTTTCTTCATAGTCTTAAGCCGCTTCACGGCCGGACGGATCTCTTCCTCCGTCCTCCAAGTTATTTTAGTATTATTTTATCCACTTCACGGTCTTGCTGTCACCCGCTCCTCAAGCCCAAGTGTAATTTCCCGCTGTGGGAAATGGGCGACCCTCGCCACCGCTTCCATTTTGTACCGCTCTATGCTCAGAGTGTGCCGGTGGGCAGTTAGTGCTGTTAGTGACGTACTTTTTTTTTTCTTTTTTGTAAAAAGCCGTTCCCTGTCGGCTTTCCTTTCTTGTTAGATTAAGAATTCATATTTTATTCCTAGTTTTAAGTTTCACTTTCTCGCAAACCGCACTTCCACCTCAGCCATGTTTCTTTCTTCAATGCCATGCGTTTCTTATGTACAATTACCGGTAAAGGTGGGACTTCACTCACCGGGACGGTTTATACTTGCCCGCTTGGGCAGTCAATGAACTTTTGTGAAGTGGTGTGCTCCTGGACATTTCTGCCACCCCTGAGATTTAAACATGGTTCCTTGGGATGGAAAAACTGCTCAATAATCCTCTCATCTACCCAGTCCCACCTTTTAATATATATTTGGAGGATTCCAGGTTAAATTCTAATTCATTATCATTACATTTCTTATGTTAAAAGTGGTATTTACAGCCTATATATGTATGTGCTTGAAGCATGTTTCACTATCTCAAACAGCAAGTCATTTATTGAGGAATATTTAAGAATAATAATTCTATATACTTCTTCATAAACAAAATCAACTGAGTAAAAAAGCCCTCCTTCAGTTTTATAGTCCCTACAGAATGGATATGAAGTCCCTGAGTGAAAGCATTTAAATTATGAAATCATGGCTCATCGAGTGGTACATTCCCAACCAAAGAAAAATGTATCAGTGATTGATAAGACAGGGCATCTCAACAGGTCACAAGATCGGCGTAAGTCTATAGTATTGTCTGTCTACAAACATTAATGTGGTTTGTCAGTCAAACTCACTGAGAGTTAGGTAAATTTGAGCATTGACATCTGTAGTACAATGAAGTCCAAAACATGTAGATATGAAGAGATGAAATTTTGCAAAGTGAACAGCAAAATCTTGACAAAGAGACACCATATTGCATATTATCATGGCTGATAAAAATGATGTGTATACAAATGAGGGCAATGAGCTTATCCAGAATTTGAGGGCAATGAGTTTATCCAGAATTTGAGTGATTAATTTTCAGTACTAGAACATACTAAAGTGACAGTTGCCAATATTCCACATTGCTATGATATACCTGAGTTCTCATGATAATATGGAAAGCAAAAAGTACAAATCACAAAACTGGCAAAATAAGTTGTCATATATAAAAATGTACTAGTGGTATACTTCACCAGTATAGTTTATTTCCAAAACTAAAAAATTAGAGAGGATACAAGCATAATTTTTTTGGGATATAAGTATATTTCTTCTGCAGTTCGAGAAAATAAAGACTCTTAATTTCCCTCACCACCCATTTCTAGAACATGCTATTCAATGACTAAGTAGACAATAGAGAGTAAGCCCTAGGCACTGAATAGTTTTTTAAATGGAATATCAAGGGTCACTGCCATAGACACATAGGATGTAGTCACAATTAATGCAATTCAATAGTCCAGAATTACCAAAAAATGTTTTGTATCATAGTTGGATTGGAGGAGAAGACAACTATTTTGGACCCATTGGCCAATAGAGGAATTATCATCAACATTGATTTTATCAATCAAGCATGTGAGTTCCCCAAGAGTGAAAAAATATATATTTTTATATATGTTTCTTCTTTTCAATCTTTATTATATATTTTCAATATATATGTCTAATCGATGATGTTGAAGCACTCTCAAGAGCAATATTACATTTGGACGGCGAAATAGAACACAAATAAAATGGATAACACTTAAAAGGACACTCCCATTGTAGATTGTTTGAGCTTCCAGCCTTCTTCAAGTAAGACTGAAAATTTTCGGAGAGAGGTTAGGGGTCTGGGGGGGGGGGGAAGGGGAGGTGTAGGGAATGCTGGGAGGGGAATTAAAGATGGCAGTTAAGGGTGGGAATTTTAATTGATCGGAAATCTAGTATATACGTGGATTCTCAAGTTCTCAACTCTATATTGGTGGCTGAATCAGGTAGGGATTCTAGGATGATAAGGGCAAAACACTGGTCGAATGAAAGGCTGTGGGAATTTGCGTGCGAAGGGATAGGAAGCGAAGAGGATGAGGCAGAATTGCAGGAGTAGCGGTGATTATTCATTTGAAAGGATAAGGGGGAAATGCATTTGTGCAGCACCACAGCCACTCTAAACAAATACAACAATGCACTTCATTTTACATAGGCAAAAGGGCGAAGTATTAGGGGAAGTATATAATGCAATACTTTTTTGGTAACAGATAGGGAAGAAAGCTTATAAACTAATTCAATGCCAGAAAAGAATATTTCAGTAGAAATATGAAATTTCCACACAGTCTCTCTTCTGGAACAGCAGGAGGAAAAGTGGCAAAATTTTAAGTAACTATGCGATGATGAAAAAATATATCGTTAATGTTATTATTTACTGACTCTATCTTAAGTAAAGTGATCAATATTTAAAATAAATCTAATAGCCAAACAAGCACAACTGTGATTTATGTTCTAATTATATCTCACCTTTGAGGGTTCCTATCAATATCATGATGACATAAGCATTAGGATAGAGTTTTCCAGCATGAGTGACACCATCATAAACCTTTTTGCACCTGAGAATGAAGAGAGTACCCAAAGTTATTATGAGGAGTATCCATCCATTACACAATCCTTCACACAGCACAAAAATCTGGAGGTTCTGTTGGACTGATTGATACACAGCCCTTTCAAACTATTAAGTAACTGCTCTCTAAGGTATTACAGAGTAATGGCAACAGCATGCCTTTCCTCCGAAAAACAGTAATTTTTCCAAATACAAGGATCATTGCTTTTTCTTTTTATAGAAAGCAGAGAATTCATGCTGCCAAACTTTAAATATCATGAGAGGAATATAGCAAATATATAGACCAATAATAAATGATGAATGTAAAAGAGTCCTTAATAATCTTTCAGAAACCAGATTAAAAATCTACCAGGTCATATCGTGCCCCAGGGTCATGAGGTCACCAATACCCAAATGAGATTTTCCAGTCCAATATTGACTGTATAAAGGCAACATTAAATCAATAATTTTCAATTTTCGCACAGTTGATTCTGAGTTATATTATGATAGTAGATAATTTTATTTCCCTTTGTAAATACTGACATAATATGGCAATTTTCAATCCAAAATATTATAATAAGATTTTTATTGATATGAAATTTCCTGCCTCATTGGCAGCAGGGTAACGTCTTTGTCTGCATACCCAAAGGTTGTGGTTTGATTTCCACCTGAGTGGGTTTTCCTCCATTTAGGACTTGGGTGTTTGTAATTGTGTCCTTTGTTGTAATAATAATTGTTTATAATCCGATGCAAAGGCCAAAAAGTGATGTTTTCCAATTTCAGCTAAATAAATAAATCATGATCAACACAGCAATGTCCGTTTCTTCTGCAGTAAATGATGAATTGGCAAACTAAGTTCAATATAACTCTCAATAAATATTGGTCACCAGAGTGATAGTTCGATTCTTTCCTTTATAAGTCACATTATAATCCAGCATTTTTCTGAGTTGTAAAAAAATCTTTCTTCAAATGGAAAATAGTATTTTTTCAATAACTTTGGTGGCCTTATAATAATTTTGCTCTTAATGAAGAGAGCAAACAACTATCTTCAACTTAAATGTGAAGTCATAACCCTTTCCCTGGATAACAGACTATATACACCTATGAAAAAAATGTATTGGTAATTTACTAGTCAGACAGGGCAGTTGTTCTTACCTGTAAATTTCTTTCATCGTGGCACAAATCAGCTTTATAGGTAAAAACTTAGCTACTTTGTAGCCGATGTCAAATGGTGTGTAAAATATGATGTACCTAAAGGAAGAGAAAAATATTTATGAATGATCAGAATAAATAATATCTCAACAATAACATTACAAGCAATATCCCTTACTCCACTTGGATGGTTTGGTTTCGGATGATCCTTTGCTGTATCAAGTTACTCAAATGAAGCAGGGAGTTCCATTAAAATCGTGATTTGAAACTTAAATTTTGCAAGTAATTGTTATGTATTTATTTATTTTTACAGTTATCATTAATTTGATAATGGTCTTTTTTATGATGACTCTAAGACTTTACATTTGCTTTCATCCCTGCTCTAAGATTAGCAAAAAATTTCTGAATTTCTAAACATTTTGTCACCCTAATTAAATATCAAAATCATAATATTTAGCATCAGTTACATTATTGAATGTTGACTCTATAACTGAATAAGGAACTCAAGGAAAAACTTCTATGAAATCACTTCACATCCATCAACACCAGTAGGTAAAGAGATCACAGGTATCCCCCATCCCCAGTACAGCATACTGTTGTTGCTATTCTTATCTGTTTGGATGAGGCAAGGACCTCAATTTTTGCAGATTCAACTGAGTGAAAGCAGAGGAACTTGAGTAATTAGGATAAACAGTTGTTTATAAGTAGAGCATGATCAACTTAAATCTTTTAGAATCATGGGAACAATCCCATATATAAAAATTTGGCAAGGAATTGATTTTGAAACTGAATGCTTTGTATACTTCTGAGTAATTTAGATATTGAACGTAAAACGTAATGGACAAATTACCTCCAGGGGCTTAATTCTTCAAGCCAAAAGTCATTTTAAAATCATGATAAACGTTTTTGAATGAACTTAATAATAAAATTCTAAATCGAAAGGGCTATGAGATTCTCACATTGTAAGTGATGGGACATCTTTTTTTTTTGTCAATCAAAGGCTCTTTAAGGAGGCTGTACCTTTATGGTATAACATTAGACAAAATATTGAATTCACCACTATGAGTGGACAATTTTTAGTTTTTCAGTGCAAAATGCAGCTGAATGTGTTGCATAAAATTGAAGCAACTCCCACAGTAATGTGCTGAGAGATTATATTTATTATTTGTATTTTACCGTTCAAGGTAGGTTTTGAATGTACACAGCCTATACGATGGTACAGCAATACATCCCTCACCTCTTCATCAAAACACACCCTGATACCTGACATTCAAGTAAACCCCTCTTCAATTCCACATACTTCCTTCCTCCCTGCATTCCATCCAATATGCCTATCCCACTCCATCCCCTTCGTATGCTGAACAGTCTCCCCCTCTATTACAGTGCTCAACATCCCATTGCCAATCAAAATCCTATCTTCATCAATCTTTCCTACTTCTTTATGATTTCTCCCAAAAATCCCCTCTCTTCCCCTTTCACCATGCCTAGCACTTCCTCATTTGTTATCCTTTTTACTCACTTCACCAAACCCACATTTCAAAATTCTCCCATCCTCACCCTTCATCCTGCTTCAATGGCCATGTTTCCGTGCCCTACATAACCTGCTGAGAGATGTAAACCAACAAAGAAAAGTAGCATTTATGCTCCAGAGATTTGTCAAAAGAGCTCCGAGACTGGATTTAGGAGTTGTTTTCATATCGCATCATTGCATCCAAATGTCCTCCATTGTAAAGCGACACTTGTGGAGGCGAACTCCCGGGAATCGCGTTTGTCGGAACATTTGTTGATTTGAGAGTGACGTTCGCTTGAATTGTTGCAGGTTTACGGGCGTTTGGGTGCTCTCACCAGACAACGGTGGCCACGACCAGCTGCGGGGTGTTCTTGAGTGGTGCCAGCGGCGGCTCACCGAGCAGGGCGTTGCACAGGATCCCTCCCGCGAACACCACGAGCATCGTGGACAGCCAGCACGATATTGGGTGCTTCCTGGAGAAGGCGAGGGCTCCTGTAGAAAAAGCAGACCGTGAGGATCGGGGGTGGACGACGGTATGTTTCTCACCATCTCGTTCCAGAAAAATTATCATACCATAACTTTACACCGCGATTACAAATAGTTTAACCTACCGTACTGTCACAGAAAAATTTATCACAATTAATTCGTAATGTGTACCTCAATGTCGACGAGAAACCTCTTTCTATGTTAGCCGTGAACTCGATGCCTATGCTAGTACGCATTGACATAGTGATGGATAGACGTCGCCTATCATTTTCAAATTAGAAAATATCCCATATTATTTTTGCCTTCAAAAGAGTTGAAAACGATATTTATCTCGTTTTAAGTTGAAATGAACCCAAAGATGTCCTTAAATGTTTCTAATCTGGTCGAAATTTATTCATCACTCCCATTTTATCAATAGTTATTTCAGTAGTCAATAGTCAATAATATCGCTTACATATTTTTTCCTACAGCAGTGTCCATACGTTTCTGTAAGTGATTTGATGACAAAAGATACTCATATTGGCTGCTTTTAAAACCAGGATTTGTGTAAATTAATATATTTAATAAAATCGGATTTTCATTTTAATTGATCTAATATTTGTCATGGATGTTTGTGATGGAAATGGAAAAAATATTTTATCGAAAAAGTTATCTTTCGCTTTTAAATTAATTCTCTCCCGCATTTATATGAATTAGAGATAGGCAAAAATAAAAGAATTTATTATGCATGTATTTTTAATATTTAAACATTATTTTTTAAATTTATATTAAAATTTTAATTCGATTGTAAACATTTTCTTCCTCTTAAAATGAGTGAGACATAATCATAATGAAGAAATGAAAGCTTACTAAAGTCAAAAGAACCCTCTCCATTATTTTAGAAATAACTCGGTATGGCACTCCTGCGCCAGTATCACCTGCTTAATTTAAAATGAAGATTGTCTATTTCGGTATTACAACTCTCTTCAAAATAAAAACGAGGGGCACACAGTTTTGCGCGACGCGCAATTACTGTTGCCCACCAGCAGAAGGGAGATGTAACACTTGCGAATTTGTTAACTCTATTGCTTTAAGTCCACAAATCATACGTAGAGAATTTGGAGACACTCACTAAGAAAAACACGGCCCAGGAAATCTGAGCTCTGATTAACCTTTGCTAAATCTTCTGCATTTCGAATGATTTGGAAGTTTTCAAAATATGCATTTCAAAATGTCTTTCAAAATAAAATAAAGTCAAAATACCAAATATTGACTTGGATGGAACAATTTCATTATATAATGACAATAATAAATATTCCTCATAATATGCATGTAACGGCATAACATATATTATAACAGTGATGATTAAATATTATACAAAAATAGTATAGGTGAGATAGCACCCAACTTATCTGCATTTTATACAAGAAAGGATTAGAGAGAACTTCACTGGAGAACGGGGGGCCCAACGAAAAATCAGTATATACATGTACGTTCAGTGCGCATGGCGTTATACTCGATCTCATGAACAACATATCAAAAGTCCCCGGCGTCTATGTTTTTCCGGGACCTGAATCCCCATTGTCCCGAAAATATGCTTGGCGACATTGAGGGGCATACCTTGCCTCCAATATCAGTTCGCTTTGACATAAAATGGTCTCCAGTGGAAGATGTTTTCTAAACTATATGAAATGATAAAATACATGACTGTTTTGTGATAGAACAGCGTACGTGACGATATGTACCCGCCGAATGAAAATATTGTTTTGTTGCTGACACAATGGGTAAAGATGAAAATATGTACAAAAACTGTATTTCCCATTCATTTTCCTATACAAATATATGGTTGACTTATTTTTCTGACTAACCGTTTCGAAGCTGCAGTGATTGCAACGGCACGCGAACGCTGACAGGCACGGTGTGCGGCCCAAGAGGCGATGGCGACAGAGATAGATAGATAGATAGAGGTCTTAATTTTGGTGAATTTGAGAACGAATGGTCTCTTCTTCCATTTCACCCATCGTCATGTGCATTATATTACAGAGAGGCAGAGGATTGTGCATAAGTGTGTGTGTGTGTTCGTGTGTTAGTTTCATTTGAGGGCATCGCCAGTTCGCATTCATTTATTAAATAATATTGTAAAACGATCGTTTTCAAATCGACGCTATGTAGAGAAGAAAGAAGCGTCAGCTGTAGAACGTACAAAATCCTTTTCAATCTTCATTCTAGTGAAATATGTGTCACGTTTTGTATAATTATCGGCTATACGTGTATTCTTGTTCCTTAGTTCTCATTTATTTTCAGTTATAATTACTCTTCAACTAAGACATTTGCGTATCTTGCATGAAATACTTTCGATTTCGGTGATCTATTGAGGGTGTGCGCACGCGGAGAAAGGACTGACGATGCCGGAAGAAGCGAGCGTTTTGAGACAAGATAGGGTCGCAGATTTACTATCGTACATTTCTCATTCAAAGAGTTTTGCGAAGTTGGACGCTGCTTTCTTTCTTAGACCACTCGGAGACGCACAAACATGGTTCCAATAGAAGACGTTTGGAGATAAGAGCCAACGAGACGCGAAATTACATTTTAAATTCTCCCATAGATACGGTCGTTGCAAATTTACACTCTTAATTGTAAAGAGACTGACTGAAATTCACTGAAAATAGCTTCCTTGCCAACACTTCTTGCACGATTCCGAGGTGAATAGTTAAGCTGTGTAGATTATATCTGGATTACTGGAATGCATGTCATTGAAAGGTATTTTGCGCACACCAGGTATTGGAGTGATTTTAGCCTAAATCATTGCATGCCGTAGCTATCAAACTTGTGTACTACGCACCTATGAGACAAAGGAAAACAGACCAATGAGCCCAAGGCATGATAGGGGAACAATGGCCTTCGGGAGTTTCTGGGGAATACAGGGAAAGTGGAGGCAGAAGATTATATTGTGTGACCGTAGAATGCTGAAAATACTGATAAAGAGAGAGGAGAATGTTGGTAAAGCGAGGTAGAGGGTGGAAGAGAGACTGGGCGCGTTAGATTGGACAAGGAAGAGGGGTGAAGGCGGTTTCTTTGTAAAGTTTTGGGCGCCATTTTTAAGTGGTGTTTGTTAGACGCGCCGCATTACTTATCACCTGGGTTTATTAAAATCCTTTTAATAGATGCACTGAGGTAAATAATTAAATGAATATAGCATTAATTAGTGAATTGATGGGTTCTTCTTGTTCGCCCACGTTTTCTTTTCCCCGATAGACAGGAACAGATATTCACGCTGCGAGAATACGATAAATAGTAGAAAGCAGTGAAACACAACAGAAGGTGGATTCAGAAACTTAATTCAGGAATCACTCAAAATAGTGGAGCCATTACAAGGGCGAAATTTTAACCGTTATGCCAAAACTTCGCTATTGTCAAGGAACGACGGTTTCAAAACCTTAGCGGATTTTCCATTCAGGGGAATGATAGCAGCGAATGAGGAAAAATATGACGTCCTGATGGTTTACCAGTGAACGTTCGGTGAAGCGAAAAGAAAACATGTGAGAAACGCGTGATTGCAAAGACAACTTCCACCTTCTCTTGACCGATCACCAAATGAACGAATCATCTTTAATCGATGCGACCGATTCACCCTGAAACAATGTGAACGACTCATTTTGACTCCTCCAGCAGATGCGTTCCCCTTTAAGAAGTTCCGTCGAAAGTGTATGGATGTTTTGTAGGGGTGTCTCGTGAGTCGTACTAGGTCAGGGACGCGACCCCTCACCAGATGACAGTCGTTCGTAAGGGCTGCCCGTCTTCGTACACTGCTCGGGAAAGTTTGGAACTTCGATGTGTTCGAGAGGATAGCGGCCGAAAAGTGACGTATATTCCACGTGACTGCCCAGCTTATGAATGGCGGTGGTTATCTGGATAGCTTTTCAAGAACTGGGCTGCGAGGGGTCCGGTTTTCCGGTGATCGGTCTCCTTTTACAGATCAATCAAAGATGTCCGGGCAATATTTTGATCATTGTCTATGTTATTCCAGTAAAAATTACGCATTCATGTACGTGAATGCGTGTATTTACGCACCCTTACATACATGACAATTATAAAGCGTCCTCTTTTGTGCATCAAAATATCTCAATATGTTCCGCATTAAGAGCACAGAGATATGTTTATTCTATTAAGGTAGGTCTTGGAAATGGCGAGATCTTGACAGCGCAGACATTGTAAACTCACAGCATCGGCGAATTGTTATAGCTCAAAAAAATTAATCGGGATTTATCATCCGTAAGTCGGATTGCGAGCAGATGTGAGTGAGCATTGTGTTCACGTATCGACAAAGCCCCGCAGGCAATCCCCATCCGCGGCTGGCGTCCACAGCACCCTCTGCCATATGCCCCGGAATCGCGTCACCTTGAGGGACCGTGCGGGGGTGCTATCGCCCCCCTCGCCTCAGATAATGGTCTCTCCTATGACGATATGGCCGTCGAGGGAAGGCTGTGGCCCAGCGTCGCCGTTGCTCCAGGTTCGGGGTAGAGGTCAGTGCCACTTCGGCGCCCCACCTCCTCGACACTAGTGCCCCCAGAGACGGGGATCGATTCTCCGTTCCCCCGGGAGGGGAGGGGAGAGGGTAGGCGAGCGAGTAGAACGTGACGAGCATTGGGATAGGACGGCGACAGCGGCGGGAGTTAACTAGAGCCCTGGCAATATCAATAACGTACGTATTAGGGCAGGCATCTCGACAACAGCTAAGGTCATTTGCCTCAGCATGTTATCCGCCACATATCAAAGTCTTCAACATCGCACTGCCAATCAATATGCTCTGCATCCATCTTTCCTGCCTCCTTCGGATTTATCTCTACAATCTCCTCGCCACCTCCTTCATACGCCGCACTTCCTCATTTGTTTTCCTTTCGGTCCATTCCACCTTCTCCATTGTTTTCCACCCCCACATTTCAAAAGCCTCCAATCTACTTCTATCATCCTGCTTCAATGACCATACTTCCACGCCGTACATAACTACGCTCCATATTAAAGATTTTACAAGCCTTTTCTTAACATCCTTCCTCCCTGTCATCTATTCCTTCCTTCTAATCTTCTTTGTCAAACGCAATTCTATTCCTTTTATCGATAATATTGTGACCATTTAGGTCCAAAACACTTGCGAGATGAGTAAACTGTTCCATGTGCTGCAGTTTTTGCCTATCTGTATTAATATTTAACTTAATTTAATATCTAAATATTATGTTGCTCTCGTGAGTGCTTCTACATCATCTATATATGTATGTGTATGTAAATAGTCTTGAAGAATTTGGTTGTGGCACCGAAAATCTAAATCCTGTGTGGCTCTCTCTTGTTTGTGAGCTCTGTATTTTGTTTCTTGTGTGTCACACCTTCGAGATCACGTATCTCATCCTCTTGGGCAGTGATTTTAGTTTGTCATTCCGTACACTTCCATTGTAAACGTGTTTAATCTGACGCGCAAAATACGATGCTTGTTAGAAGCTGCACAATACTTGGACGAATGCGAAAGATCTGTTAATTCTGTCACACATTTTCGTTTTTCGATTTAACATTTTCATATTTTGCATTTCCATTTCATCAGTCATTCAAAAAAGTTGACAGATTGTGAAAAAAATTAATCGCAGAAATTTAATCTGAATTCCTAAATCGTCAAAAGTAAAGAACCTACATTTAAAAATGAATGACATACATTCTTTGCATAAAACGTATCGAGAAAAATTTATTTATTTAAGATATTATAGCTACAATGCCTCAAAATTCTTCAAAGTACATCCCTAGAGCGTCGACACACATTTGCCAGCGAATTTTTCATGGCTCGAAGGCTCCTCGGTTGACGGATTCCGGAATGTCTTTAAGGTAACGCGTGCAAGCTTCTTTGAAGGCACTTAGGGTCCCATGGTGATATCCTTTGAGGGAGAATTTCACATTTTGAAATAGAAAATAGTCTGCTGGTACCAAGTCGAGACTGTAAGGAGGTTGGGGAATCGCCGCGATGTCGTTGGAGAAGGTCTTCGCAAGCCGGCACTCGACTCTGCTATTGGTCGTCCGTCAAGAACTTCGGGACAAGTTTTCAAGGGACAGATCTTCCGCATCGCCAAATTTTCAGTGATAATGGTGTTCACTGTCATTTTATCATTGCCAACACGATCTACGATGATGCGTGCACTTAACCGACGGTCTGCTTCTGCTTCAAGCACAGGTCAGGAAGGAATTGTTACCGATACTTTTCATACAATCTTATTATGAACGTTCCGGCCAAAGGGGTCAAGAGGGCCAAGCTCGCGAAAGCATTCCTGGGAGTCCGCTGCTGGGGTTGAAAATGTAATATCGAAAATTTCGAATGTAATATTGAAAATGTAATGTAAGGGCCCCCCCTTAGAGCGAGCACGTTGTTCGTTAGAACTGGGACAGTGCGCGAGAGGAATTGAGGGTTGGGCGGGCATTGGAGACAACGGTCGGCTTTGGGGGGGAGGGGGCAGGGTCGGCGCTTGGAGGTCTTCACGTCGCCCCTTCCCTAAAGAAAAACGAATGGAACGACGGAAGGGTGACTATAACTGCTACGTTTCCTCCGCTGCATCCAATCAATCTCTATCCCCCCGGACACTCAAATCATCGTGGCCACAATAGAATCGTGTCCCTCTACACCTCAATCCCTCGCTTTGAGGGTCTCTCATCTCTTTATAGCTATTTATTAGAATACAACACATAACATATTCCTAGCACTGATTTTCTCCTGAATCTATCTCACCTCATCCTAACCCACAACTCCTCCTTCCACAATAAACATTATCTTCAGGTTAAAGGCTGTGCAATGGGCAGTAAATTCAGACTCTCATTCACAAACTTCCACCTTGGCCTCGCTGAAAGTAACTTCTTTCCGGCTACCCCCTGCAAGATCTCCTATGAGCAAGATATAAATACGAGTACCGATGATATATCCCTTCTCTGGCCAAATAGCATGGATTTTCTTGAAAAATTCATTTCCTCCCTCAATAATTTCTCTTCTCTCTCCTTAGTCCCCTCCTACTCTACCTCAGAAATCACTTTCCTCGAAGTTAATAAATCTCTCACAATCAAAACTTCCACATCTACTGCCCACATTTAACCCAATAACAAGCAACACCAGCTGCCACCCATCCTCCGAAACTTTCACGCGCCCAAACCTTCCCGAGGCAACAAATTGCCCACCCTCTCCATTGGCACAACGTACTTCCCACGAATGCAGTCACTCAGACATCTCCTCGAAGAATTCTTTCCCGTTCTGACCAAACAAAAAACAACGGCAAGCATATTACCTTAAATGTCCCTCCATCACTTTTAAACGATCAATCTATCTCCCATTTTGAAATCCGCTACACTCCTATCTAATCCTCCGCTACCCGCGTGCCAAAGAGAATAGAATGACTGATGGCACAGCTTACCTACGTATAACATGTTTTTCCAGTGCTTTTTTTCCATATTACCTGGCTTTTCGGGGTTAAAAAGCTATGAACTCAGGTTTTCCCAGTTTACTGGATAGTTGGCAGCCCTGAATAAGATAAGTATGATGTAAAATCCGTTGATAACACCAGCTATTGATAATAAAAATAATTGATAACATCTCAGGTCGATATAGACATTTGTAAAAACCAATATATCGAGCGTCGATAATAATCGTCTGTGTTACGATTAGGCTGATTTTTACGATACGGAGAGAGAGAGAGAGCGAATAGAGACCAAAAATACGGTAAAATTCAAATGACAAAAATAGATAATCTATCTACAGTGCTAATCTGACAATATTATCGATTGACGATATAATCGATGCGGGAGATATTTTCAATACTAGTCGATCACCTCATCATATCTAGTGATTTTTTATACATATTTCATATCTAAAATCGATATTGTACGACAAATATCGCAAAGCCCCACAGCCTTTTAAATCCATTCTGCCGTGACATTTTGTCTCTTTGCAAGGAACAAAATGAACTGCCCAAAGCCATTATTTCAGTTTAGTAGATCTTGCGATGATTAGGAGTATGATATTCTACTTACTATGATACACTCATTATATAAACGCGTATCCTGTCATCTATACACGCAGCATTTTCTTGAATGAAAAAAAGAGCCTAGTGTAGGTCGGGCTAGAACCTGACCGCGGGATGAATCCTTTTAAGGTTTCATGAAGAAAAAGTTTCCGCTGTTACGTGGCGATTATCGCGTAAACGAGGTTACTTCAGAGACCATTACCGCGTAGGTTTCCTCAGAATGCTTGGGAAGCGTATTCTCAATCTTAAAGGAGAAAGGATGAACTGTATCACACAAAAAAATTCATTGGACAAAACAGTGAGATTTTTTAATTGGATCTAATTTGGATTGAATTAGTTTTAATATGAAATGAAAGGCTTTAAGATTTTAAATAATTCCACGAATAATAAGGGATCAGAATAACCGCATTCGACCGTGTTGGGGAGGGAGAGGTATTTTTCTTCAATTTTCATTTTAAGTAGCCTAGTATGTTGCCATTACTTCATCTAACCTTAGTTTATGGTACTTGTTACTTATAGCTCCTAAGGTATGCTTAGAGAAGTATATCTCACTTAGATGCCGAAGTGCAGGTGACTTTAGTTATCATGATTTACATTATTCGTATTATTTTACACAACTGCACTGAAACAAAAAATAAATTTTTGATATTGTAAGCTTGTTTTTAAATCACCCCCTGCCACACGCCCTAGAAGTGTCTTGCAGAGTACCATGTACATGAAGAAACTGTGGGAGTTGAATTTTTGGAATTAGATTATAAAATACAACGATAATAAAAAATTGGCTCCTAAAATTTAAAAAAAACCTGGCTTATTCAATTGTTCCCGGCTCATGACCTTCATGGTCAGTCTTTTAAATATGTAAGATGGTACGTATACTCTTCATGTTAAAGTCTTTTACAATGCTTTCTCTCTGTTTAATATCTACATCCTTTTGTAAGTAATTCCTCGTTGAATGCAATTGACTCCGCTCCTAATGCCCTTGTCATTATTATTCGTCCATTTCCGCCCAGATAAATTCCGGTTGCCCAGGCACGAGAACTTTTCCAGCTGTTCTGCATCCATCTCATTTTCTCCAATCCCTGCCCTACCACTCTAAAGTTCGACTTAGCCTCCCGACTTTGAGTTTCTCCCAACTACCTCCTCTCAAACTCCAACGTGCTTGGCACTTCTTCCTTCGTCTTTCTTTCCTTCCGTTATATTATTTTCTCCTGATATTTCGGAGAAAGTTGAGCGAAAGAGACACTGGGAGAAATATTTCGTTGACCAATGAAGAATGTGCAAAAAAATGGATTTAAATATAGTGATAACCATAAGCATAGTAATCAACCCGAAGTTTTTTGGGTGATGATAGAGTTCACCCAGTAATAAGCCCGACGGCGCGTGAAATCCACACATCAGCGAAGGGGGGCCAGTGCCTTTCCCTGTGCGGGTTATGGTATCTCAGGAAGATCTGGTACCCAAAAAAATCACATAGCTTTGGTGGAGCTGCATGTGCCCAGAGACTCACCCAGGAATTGAACCCTAGCCCTACCGTCAGTAGTCCAACGCTCTAACCCTGGGCTCCCGCGACCCACTCATACTTTATGTAACTATAAAAAATAACTCCTTCACCCTGCCCATTCTGCTGGCGGTATACACACCTGTGTGTGTATATATATATATATATATATATATATATATATATATATATATATTCAAATACGAAATCCCGCCATATGGTGAACATATATATATATATATATATATATATATATATATATATATATATATATATATATATATTCAAATACGAAATCCCGCCATATGGTGAACATATATATATATATATATATATATATATATATATATATATATATATTCAAATACGAAATCCCGCCATATGGTGAACATATATATATATATATATATATATATATATATATATATATATATATATATATATATATTTAATCGTACTTTATAAATTAGCTTGAGGAATCTGTGTAGTGCCGTTAATCAGAAATGTGAAACTTTATTGATGATAAATCAGCATAAATGAAATGAAAATAAAGCCAACAGAAAGGGTATTTATATCCCTTGAGGCTCACGTAGTCAGACCCGGACCGCTTTAAAGAATCGCCAGATTACGTCATCACATTGACAGTGTATTCTTCTCTTGATTGGTGCGATAGGACGCAAGGCATATGCATTGTACTACTCTGGATGGAGGGGCGGTTATGAGGCAATGGGTGTGGTTGAAGAAGGCGGCTATCCAGTGGGAGGATGGAGTAGAGCATGTGATAGGACAGTAAAGGCCCCTTATCTCTCTCTCTCTCTCCCTCTTGAGATCACTTTCCACTCGAAGGGAACCTTTCAACGCCGGAGCCCAGTATTATTTAAAAGCCACGGTTATGAAATTCATTCGCCATGATGCGCCGGCACTTAGAATGGCGCGATACCTACGGTGGTTCGCTGATAACAGTGGAGAGAGGCCGATAGAGAAGCCACAGGACGCGGTGAAAGGTGTATTCGGTTGGGGATTCATCGGAGGAAAGAAAACTTATCGCCGTGGCTTTCAATTAATGAATACGTATTTTGACAGCGGGAAATGAATAAACGTTCACATTTTTATGTAGTTAATTATGAAAAATCGATTTTGAAATGCCCACTGCGTCATTTTCAATGGTAACAATAGCATGTTGTTATCTTGATCAGCCGGGTTCTGTTACCTTGAAAATGACGCAATAAAGGCGTTAAACTCGCTTGTTGATGACAAATTGTTTGGGAATCTATCGTTTTCTTTAATGCCATTAGTCACATAGTGAATGGAGGGCGTTGGACTAATGAGCGGAGGATCCGGGTTCGACTACGGGTGACGCCTCTCGGCTCCTTAGACCTCACTCAAGCTGTGTAACTGATACAGTACCGGGTCTAAGTCATGGGAAACCAAATGGTAACAAAGGGAAACGAACCGGCATCCCTCCTCTTACTACCCTGTTCATGCGTGAAATTCAAACGCCTTTGGGTCTGTTTGGTGAGCCCACCTATCGAACCAAACTTAGTTAGGATAATTGTGATTGAAGAAAATCACTGGATTCCAGGCGATAACGTACGGGTCAATCACTAGTATATTGGCAGCGTGCTATTACAGTCCTGAAGTTCCTTCAATGGAACGCAGCCCACTCCAGTTGCATGCTTGTCCAATGGACTACCAATACAATAACAGAGAAATAAAAGGCTTCCATGGAAGGCAAATGATTTCTACAGATTTCGAGGTAAGAGAAGAGAACGTAGAATTAATGAAATCTTGGCAAGTTAATGTATTGAAACTAAAACCATTAAAAACTTTAAACTTATTTTTAGATGTGCCTAAATAATCTACACAAATATAGACCAAACTTACTTTATTTATTGGCAAAAAAAATCGCCCGGAGCACTTTAAAACATGCAACCCATAATTATTCCCGCCTCAGCCAAAATATCTCGCTCTGTGACAAAAGAAAGCCGTTACTTTATTTTACTCCCGCCAAACTTTTAAGTGCTTATGATTAATATTTTTGTAGAGTCATAAAATCTTGATAAACATAACAGTTTCAGGTTTAACTTTGTGGAATTACTTCATTATGAGGGTAAAAAAATAAACTTTACACTTCCACAATAAAGATTTAATATTTCGCCGCCATGGTTTCGATGTTGCGTATCATCATTACCTGATTGATATCACCTGATGATGATACGCAGCATCGAAACCATGGTCGTGAAATATTGAGGAAGTATAAAGTTTCTTTTTTATCCTCATAATCATAAAATCCTCGTAATGGGTACAATATTATTCCTTCTCAAATTTTCGTGCGCCTAGAAATTAACGATAGCAATCATGATTCGTCCTGATGATTCTCCTCAAATGAAAGTTAAGATGAGCAAGAGATCGTCTTTACAGTATTACTCGAGGCATTCCCGATCGAAAAGCGATGGTATGCATTCACCTGAATTCAGGGGTGTGCCTGGGGTTGCCGGTTTACAGGGGCAGCGACGATTGTCTGAAATGTCCCGAACCGCGGGGAGAAAGGTCATGTCCCAACCGCATTACACGTACGTATGAGCTGGCAAATTTGGTCAAAATTACGAGGGTGGTCTGAAAAGTTTCCGACCTAACAAAGATACAAGACATTTTTTCTGAAATTTCTGAGGCCGGAAACTTTTCAGACCACCCTCCTACACATCTGGCGGTTAATCTGCCTTGTTGAAAACAAGCTAAGCCAAATTTCCAAAGAAACTGCGGGAGATGCCGCAACAGTAACTTTTAACGGAGCCATCCGCTAATGTGCATTTCAATGCAACAATTTCAGAGTGTAAAAATAATTCGCCTTGACTCGGATTCGAACCCAGATCCCTCAATATCCGGTCGAGTGCTTTAGCTAGTTAAGCTATCGAGGCGTCCTCTTAAACTCCGAAATTTTGGACGAGTATTGCCTTCAAGATTTCCCTTTTTTTCGTCCGCTGCTTAAACTTTTAACTTTAAACTTACGCGATTTAGACTCAAAAATCGGTAGAAAGCTTTCAGACAAGATATAAAATGGCAGGAAAAACGTGGTTTATTAGTTTCAAATATTAAAAAGGCACGGGGGAAAGCGCAGTATGTTTTTCACCCGCGCGAATATCGCGTAGTATTATTCGCTGCGATAACGCGAACTAACGCTGTCTAACTGAAATTATTTGGGGTACGGAGCAGGTGACCTCGATGATGGGTCCACCAAACGGTTGGCCGCCGTAGCTGCTTAAGGGTCTCTCGCAGTATCAAATATTGGACTTCGCCAAGACAGCTCAGGAGAGAGGTGAGCTAATTTACTGGTTCTTTATATCCAATCGGCGTGGAAGGAATGGCCGAGAGAGAAACACGAAAGCGTCGAAGCGGATCCAATAAGAAGGTTGGGGAAAAGTTGGCGAACCCATGCGTGAAAATGGCGAGAAGTTTATTGCGGAAACGTTTCGGGCCTTAGGAATCTTGGGTAGCAATTGTGTGCAAAGGGAAAACACTCCTCCGAACTAGGTTCTGATTTGAGAGGGGGTTGTATATTGAAAAAAAAGACACCTTCCTTTTGTGTGCCCCGTTTTATAAGAGTGGAGTTTTTTGTAAAAAATGAAAGCGTCCTTTCAGAGAAAGCCCAAACCGTGCTAATGAGGGAGTGACCTCCCTCCAGGTTTCTGAGGCGCGCAGACAGGTGCAAAAAATACGCTCATCGTTAGTAGGAGTCTTTTAGACTCGGAAGAAATATTGGTGGAACACGCGGCGCGGTGAAATACGACACTGAGTATGACTGCTTCGTTCGAAGAGTACCATTTTATTCTATCTCGTTTTCGCTCGGTTTCATTTCATCGACAGTTACAACATTGGGGAAAATAGTATGCCTCCCAGCGGGGGAGTTTTATAATGGCTTCAATCTAAAAAATTAACTTTCTCTGGAAAGACTTTGTGGAATTGTTTATTGTGAAATTTAAAAAACAGCTGGACTTTGTCTTTTTTTTCGTAAATCTTATTACTCACGATCCAGGGTTAATGCACTCTCCAGATGATGCCAATTTTTTTGGTCCAAAACACTTTCGAGATACTTCAACTGTTCCAACTAATCTAGTTTTTGCTCTCCTATTTTAAAGTTTAGCTTAGCCTTCCTATTTCTCGGAAGCCAAATAACCTTTGTTTTACTCGTATTTATATTTATTCTCATCCCATTAATATCGCACTGACTTTCCGATTCACTCAGCAATTCTTGCAATCCCTTGGCTGACTGACCAGCTAAAACTTAATCATACGCAGATCTAAATAATTCTATGAACTCCCCAGAAACGTTTGTTCCTATCTCGAGTTTTTCGACGCCTTTTTCCCCATTTCTTCGAAGTATTAGTTGAATTGCACAGGTGATAATGGATAACCCTACAGACAATTAGATGAGATACTGATTTTATCCAACATTCATCTCAATTTATGAATGCTATGGCATTGTGCGTGCCTCTCCCGTTTTAGAGCCCAAATTGCTACGTCGTTATTCATCTGCTACGTAGTTATTTTCCCCCCACTACATTAGCGTATTCAATACCCTGAGAGCAACTTAAGCTGCGTGCGAAATCATTATTAATGTTCTGTAGTCCTCATATATTGCAGCCTTTTCTTTATTTGGATGGGAAATATGAGATGATGACACCTTGCGCCCAAATTTCTCCATTCTAAATACTGATAATTAATGCGCAAAAACTCTTCCTTCGACCTTTTTATACACTTTAATATCTCCGAGAAAATGTTGTCTACCCCCATGACCTTATTTGATATCAATTCCCTTGATACCCTTTCTTTCTCGCAATCAATTATACCTAATTCTAATCTAATCATATCTACGTCATATTCTCTATCAATGCCTCAACTTGCCGGCCTTCTATGTTTACCATTTAGGCCATTTATGTGTCCTCTCCCTCTTCCTAATATTTTCCGGTTAAATTAAACATTTTCCGGATTTATCTTGGTTCGCTTGTATGGATATTCCCCCTGACATCCTGACAGTGCTTCTTACCTACCTTAGGACACCTTCCCACCCTCCCTTCTCCCTACCCTGACAGTCCTACCTTCCTAACTGCTAGCTTACCAATTTCACCCTTCCTTTGTAAACTTTCCCTATCTTCGTCTTCCACCATGCTTCTTTCGGTATATTTGTTTCCCGACCCTGTGTATTATTGAACTATTTATACTTCCTTCTACCTTACTCTGTATTTACATTCTTCCATTTCCTTCTCTCATCTGTCTTTCTAAATCATCTCGTCTGTAATCCATAGTTTTCCTGTCCTTTTTCTATTTACTGTTCCTATAATTTCGCCGGAGGCTTTCGATATCTCTTTTTTTAATATTTACATTTTTGTTTCATTGTATCTGTCTATCTTCCTCATTTCTAATTTTTGTCTACAGCCTGCTGGTACTCCTTTATTGCGGTTCCGACTATTACTTTTTCATAATCACTCTTTCTAGTGATAAGAGTCCACATCCGCTCCTGGGAAACTGTGCGAATTGATCACGCAGTTCCTAAATCTGTGCCTTACCATAATATAATATAACTGATATCTTTCTGAGTCACCTGGCATTTTCACTGTATACGTACGCCTCTTGTGGTGCTAATGCTTATAAGTGTTCGTTTTGATCAATCCCCGTCTCTTTCCGTAGTTTATTGCTTTCTCTCCGCGGTCATTTCTTTTTTATAAACCGTGTTCCCCTACCTCACCACCATTGTACGGACACGAGCTACTACATACAAATGATAGGGGATCAGAATGACTTTTAACAACGGCGCTAGGAAGGGGGGGGGATATTTTGTGCAAAAAATAATCTGGTGTGTAATCACACCCTAGCGGTGCCCTGAGGGACACCATGTCGATCTGTCGCTAATTTGTGACTTCATGAGATCATTAAATGGATTTTTCAGTTAGCTGTCTTTCTTAATGATTCAATAGGATCATCTTAATAATTCAATGGCCGGCCTCGGTGGCGGCGGGGTAACGTCTTCGCCTACCAACCCAAAGGTCGTGGGTTCGATTCCCGCCTAGATGGATTTCCCTCCATCTAGGGCTTGGTTGTACGTGAATGTCTGCAATATAATGTCTATAATGTAGGGTTAAGTGGAAGAAGGGACTATTAGTCTCAACCTCGCCCAATTAAGTCGATAAATAAATAAATAAATATAATAGCAAGCCAGTTCATTCGCTTATGAAAATTCGTCCACGCCGCATTATAAGGGCCACGTTGCCACCTTGCCACCCTGCCACCATGTCATGCTACGGAACGGCGTCGTCGGTGCAACGATTTTCGTCGACGAGAGATTCTGAAACGATTTCGAGAATCGGCCTATACAGCACTATTTTATAACTCGACAGGACTCGTTAGCGAATGTATTTGACTCGTTATCCCTCTTATCGATTTGATAGCTTGCACTTTCACCTTCGAGAGACTTCGTCGATGCCGAATATAAAGACTTGTCAGTCGCCGTAACTATTCCGTTTAAGAATGGCGTTTACGGCAAGAGAAATATTTGCTCAGTACGATGATTTCTGTTACCGATGAGCTTATAGCAAAATCTTATATTGGTTACAAAAAAAGGGCACGGTAGCGATAAATTCTCCTCAGGATTACCTCTGGCTAGTAAATTGCTGCCGACGTTTCAACAGGTGACTCGTCCATCTTCTTCAGGGCTGAATGATAGGGCCAAATTCAGTTCTGAAGATGACCGAGGGGCGTCTGTTGAAACGTCGCAAGTAATGGGGAAGGTAACCCGGCGAAAATTCCAAGAAGAATTCACGATGAGCATACGCCGGGAAAACATCAAACCCTTCAAGGTACAGCAGCGCCCGCTATTCCGTAACAAGTTAAGGCTCGTAAGGGGGATTTTTCGGTTCAACTTCTTTCTTAAAGAACTGAAAACATGCCAGCTTGTTTGCATTCAAATTTTCGTTGAAGCCGAACGTAACGAATGCAGTCACCGTAAGCGTCTTTGTCTTTCCTATCGCAAGAATGACGTAATCGGCGAGAGAGATTCGTCGATTGGGCTGATATTTTCATCTCCGATGGCGACCGAAGAGTTTTGATGACCCAATGGCGCCACCAAAGCGGGAATCGCTTTCTTGTTCTCGACATTCCGTGAAGGAAGGAGAGCAGGGGGAGATATCCCTGAGAGGGAGAGAGTGAGTGCTTCTTATTTAATGCTCGCGTTCCTCCGGTCGGCCGAAAGGAAGAAGGACGCAGTCATACGTAAATGCCCATCCGATCCCATAATATGCGCGCCACTCAGAATGCCTTGGGACTATTCTCGGAGGAAATAGTTTCGATATTTTCGTCGGAGGCGTCAAGATGCAAGAAGCACTTTCGCGTTCTCTCGCCGGATGAGAGCGGCGGACCGTTCTAGAAATCAATCTCACGGCGGCTCCCGGATTCGCTGTGGGAATGGGAGATTCGAAAAGTGAGGGTGACTAGAACCTTTTAACTCGGTGCGCAAGCTCGGGGAACATTTCGTCCTGGGGGTGTGAGGAGAATAGTGAATTTGAAGGCTTTAGAAAAGTGGGTTTTTTGTGGGGGGGGGGGGGATGACGAGAAAATTTGAATCCACGGAAAGGAAAAGATAAATGAGTGCTTTCTGGGCGTGGTTGGAGGGGGAGAGAATTTTTCATTCGGAGAAATTCGAAGAAAGTAGGAGAAGTGGATGCAGTAAATACTGAAGCTGTGGGATGTTGGAATGCTGTAGCGAGTTAACTCAAAGGACTCCATTTAACATTTTACTGAAAGACGACATTAATCTTTCACGTCACAAAGTTAGTATTAAACTCGCCGTAAATCGATGGCATCCATTTTCATATAAATTCATCTACAGCGAGTGTTGCTTCTTCCAAATTTATGCCCATTCAGTCGAATCCTAGAAATTCTAAATGAATTCAAAAGATTATGCTATATTCCCTGTACGCCTTCGATGTTTCCCAATATAGATTGAAAAGAAAGGAAAATCAGAGCTTTTAAGATGCTAATGATATCTATGCGTTAACATCGAAACCGGGCAAGTCACTTTATTAAATATTATGGAATATTGCAGTGTGATATTACTTTACGTATTTAAGTTCAACTCCTTAAATTTGCAACGCCAACCGTCTCTTTCATCCAAGGTAGGTTTAATTATCTATCCATTGAAATATGTGCATAAGATGTGGAAGTGTTCATTTACTAGTCTGAAATGAAGATATCCTCTTAACTCTTTAACACAACATCAACGATCCCACCACCTCACGATGCTTTTACTGTCCAGGTTGGTGAAATTGGGCTTTGTTTTGGGTATCGTTAAGGTGTTTAGGTACCGAGTTAGATGGGACTTCGGGAATTGTGGGGACCACCGTTAACGTGTGGCAGGCACGAGTTTTCGCCGCGGTCGCAACTAGAATGCACAACAAAACCAATGCAGAGCTCTTCAATTCCATGGCGAACACTGCCGAAATAATATTTTGAATTAAATGAAATGTTAACTGTTGAATTACGACAACTAAATTACCAATGAAGTATAAACGTAGGTAAAGTATGTACGGAAGACTTTCAAAGACTGTTTTACGGCTCGTGATAGGTTTCGGAAAGTTTTTTTTTTTGGCGCTGGCGCCAAATTTCGAGCAAAGATTGCGCTAGGTAAGCGCTTGTATTGGCAAAATTGCAAAGGCATTTCAATGTGATGACTAATTTCACGCTTGGGACGGCAGGGTTCTGATGTAATTTTTGCCATCACAATGAGAAAGCGGTCTTAGGCAGACAATTAGAGTAATGTTCTTTTTATTTAGTCACGAGAAACCAAACATAAAATAAATTCTATAAATGGAACACACATTCTAACACGTAAATGTTAATGTAATGTAGCACCAATGCAACAAAAATCATTTTTCCCAAGACTAGCAATAATAATTGGTAATATCCATTATCTCTCGGTTGAAAGTTTTAATAACTTGACTTTTCACACTAGTTCTGCCGTATTTCTTCTTCCAAAACAAGTATGTTGAGCATGCGATCATATGGACGAAGCTTATACCTACCATGAAAAACATAATTGAAAATATGAATTAATGCCCCAGTTTTAAAGAACTAATATTTAATATATTGATGTATTTTTTATAAAAACTTTATTTTATAAACTCACTTCCCACGTTACGTCTGGATATATAATTGTTTCAAGTCACCATTCATTCGAATTCCTCTTCGTGATGGGGAAAATGGCACTTTTTCTCACATATTTTCTGCGATTGTTGATTAAAAGTTTAAAATTAAAACCGTTGATATTTTATTGTAAAATAACCAGTGTGTTTTTTCATAGATTATTAAGAAAATGCGTTGAAATTGGTGATGTACTACGAAACTTGGCTCATTGCTGTGAGGAAAAGTTATGTTTTTGGAAAGAAATTAATATTTAGTACACGTAAATATAAATTCGTGGATTACGAGTATATTCAATGGATATGTTAAAAGGTAGTCATAAAACATATACCTTCTTGTTACTGCTTTACCAATGACAACGTAATTTTCTAAATTATATATGAGAAAAATGTGCAAATTCTTTAGTTAGCAATATTAAACACATACTAATGTAACTTTTATTAACAGTAATTAAATTTTTTGTATAGATTTGAAAAGAGTATTTAAAACCCTGAAGTCTCCAGAAATGAAACCCCAACTTCGTCAGCAGAGAGCCAACCTCGGTTACGTGTTGCCGTCACGTCCGCGCCACTTACAATTCGTCATTACTTACTTGTATGTCGTCATATGAAAACTATCATAACTCCTCAGTGTACCACTGCACTTTTTAATTCTTCATTTTTCTTTATATCATTATATGATAATACTTTCTCGTGACGACTGCAAAACGACAGCACTCTTGGGTCGGTTAGCGGAGTGTCGTGCAAATAAAGTTGTGGGTGTAATGTATTAGTGAATTGTCGGTCCTGCATGAACGGAATGTTACCCAGTATAAGTCTTGTTTCCTTTTGTGTCTTTCCATCTTTTATTTGTCTTATATGTTCCTTTTTTATGTCTTGTCATGTGATGTATAAAAAACCAAGAAACCCTACATTTGATGGGAAATTAAGAGTCTCAAGAGCTTGAGAGAGAAGACAAAGGCGGGAAAAGTATTGCTGAACCATACGAGGTGATGAGGAGGCGGAAGGAATACATTTTAATGGTTATTTAAACGGGAGAAAATATACATGAAAGTGAATTGGAACTAGAGAAAGAACACAAAGTGGTCGATGATGGAAAAAGGTATGAAGTACTTGAAAGTGAAGTAAAAGCATCCGTAAAAGAGATGAGGAACGAGAAAGCAACAGGAGTTAACGAAATTCCAGTTGAAATATTGAAAGCACTCTATAGGAAAGGGAAGGAAAAATTAACAAAGTTGGGCAACGAGCTTTAGGAGAAAAGACAATGTCCTTAAGACTTCAAGGAAACTGTAATGTTCCCATAGAAAGGAAGAAAAATACTAAGAAATGCGAGGAAAGCAGAACGATAAGCCTGATATCACATATGGCTGATGTAGTTTAAGAACGATCAACAGTAAATTGTATGGGAAACTAAAAAGTGTTGATGGGAGAAAAAAAATATGGATTCAGACGAGGGGGAGGGACGAGGGATGCAAATGGTCAGTTGAGAGTAATTTACAAAATAAACATGGAATAGAGCAAAATATGTTATGTTATACACTCTCACTTATAAAAAAGCTTTTGATAGAGTTAGATGGGACAAAGTAATGATGAATGTGAAAAGTATAGACTTGATTGGAGAGGTATAAGACTGATAAAATACCTGTATCTAAGTCATAAAGTCAAAGTAATAATAGTAACAGACGAGACTGGAATCGGAAGGGATGTAAGGCAAGGATGCTGCCTGTCACCAACCCTAATTAACATATATTTCGAAGATAAAACACTGCTTCGATGGAAGTAGAGGAGTGAACATCGGAGGGAAAAGAGTGAAGTGGATGAGATTTGCTGATGATACGGTTGTAGTGGCAGGTAGTAAACAGAAAGAACATGGAGTAAATGTGAAGAACATGGAGTGTTGATATGCAAGAAAAAGACTAAGGGTATGATAAGAAAAGGTAAAGGGGAAAGGACCAGCATCACATCGGAAGGCGAAGTGATCGATCAATTTGACAGAGCTTTAGATATCTGGGAAATGTCATCACTGAAGACATGCCCTGTAAGGGAATCGTGTCAATAATAACTATGGGGAGAGAGCGAATTAAGGAGAAGAAGAAACTACTGTGCAGATCTTTAAAAAAGAGCGGAGAAAGAGATTGGCACGATATTACCTCCGGAGTGTGATGCTGTACGGAGTAGAGACATTGGTTTTGCGGAAAGATGAAGTAAAAAGAATTTAGATGCCTATGAAATATGGATCTAGAATGGGATTGATGGATTTAGAGAATGGGTGAATAGAGTAAAGAATGAAGAGGTGCTGCGAAGGATTGGAAGAAGAGAGGCAATTGATAAAGATAATCAAGAAAAGAAAGATGAATTGGTTAGGACTAATTTATACGCCTGTATGAGGAAGGAGTGCCTAGAGAGGACTGCGTTGAATGGAATGGTGGAGGGGAAGAGAGGACGAGGGAGGTGCGGGGGCTGTCCAGAGAGTAACTTAAGTTTCGGCCTAGCGTGACTCTGGGTTGGGCTATGGCCACCATATTAGTGTATCTAAACGTCCCTACACTCAGTACGCATTGTGCTGTGGTAGTGTGAAGACTGTGGTCCTTCTACTTTGCTCACTGCGAACTTTTAAAATGTTCGCTGCAATAGAAAATCCCCCGAGTTGTAAAGTGCGGTCTGCGATTAGGTTTTTACCGACAAAATACCGCTAGCCAAATGAAATTAATAGGCAACCTTATGAAGTTTATGGAGACGGATTAATGAATGAAGACGAAGTGAGGCAGTGGTACATTCTCAGTTCAAAAATGGCCACGCCAATGTTCACGACGAGGACCCCAGTGGCCTTGCCTTGTGACAGATGAACTGACGGATGGCTAGTTCTGGGAAATTCATGACATTTGTCCATTCACTGTTAAACTAACAACACCATGGACGCACAACACTGTCACTCATCACTGAGTCGATGCATAGTACAAATTTCCCGTTGAATGTCAACAGCTTTGAAGTTTATTGCCAGTAAAAACCTTATCACCAAACGGATTTTACATTTGGCGGGAATTCCAATTGTATTGTTAATTTTGACTCGCTACTGTAAACAAAGTACAAGCGGCGCGGCCTTCCAAACACTGCAGCTCGAGGCGTACTGCCCTAGTATGGTTTTCTATACAGCAAACATTCGGCTCGCCCCAATTCTTCGCTGGCTTCGAACCGTATATGATGTTGGAAATGGTTAAGATTTGGGGAAAGTATGAAAGAACCAAGAGGATGGGTGAATGACTGGAAGACGTGGAGATCAACCACGAGGGATTACAGTAAAATTAAAACAGTACTAAAAGACAACAGTACTAACAGACTAAAATTGTAACAGTATTACAATTTTAGTGCGTATAACGGATGTTGCGTTAATGGTGTCCGATCGCCGCCTTCCATTTGCCTTTTCGGTGGATGGCGGGGTGCCAAGCGTATGTATATGGAATTTGTGGGGTAGATGTAGAATAGCTGGTAACGTATCAACCCCTGCCACACATCCTTGCGACGGTTACCGGGGTATGTATAAATGTGCATTTTTAAGTTTCAATATCGACATTCGAAATGCCATACCACATTAAAATGTTGATATTTTACGACCATATATAGTACAATCGACCATATCGCCATATGGACAATATCATCCGAATTATCGTATCGGCTGTAGCGTCCATGTCGTCATATCGACAAATGACTATCGACCCTCGGTGTATCGGTTCGGTAGAATTTTCTTAATCACTATAGAAAATATCGAAGAGATGTCGATATATCGTCATGCCGCCCGTCGCCAAACCCTAGGGGACTGAGTCGGAATTTGTTGTACTCTGATATGCCTGCTCCCTCGGTGAGGTGGTCAGGGTCGCACCCCTCAGATACGTTAGGGGCGGAATCCTTAGGTGGCCTGCGAGGGGTGTGTGTGTGCGTGGGCAGGGAGGGAGGAGATCTTGGAAGTGCGCGAGTGGGGCGGGGGATCGTAGTGTTGGGGGGTGGGAAGGGGAGTGCGGCCGCTCGAATGATTCGTCTCGCCGACTGGGCCCACATTTTTGTTGACACTGGAGAAACAAATGGAACTCCAGCGGGCGCAATCGTGTGGGAATCATGCGCTGGGTATTCAGCGATTAACACTTGCGTGATATCCGTCGTGCATTCATTCTCACGCTTCTGCAAACTGAATCTTGGTGGCGGGTACGTGGACCGCGGAAATAATAGTTCCCAATTATTCCGCATGAGGGGTGGTAGCACTGTTGGGCATGTCGCGCTCGGCTACCGACTGCTGGAGGCCAGCTGCGATTCAGGGTGTGAAGGGGGCACTCACTGCTTCGCCAAAGCAGCGTGATTTTTCATTTTTCGGTCTCTCCATCTTCCCGTGATTTATAGGAAGGTGGGAAAAGCACCAAGGACATTAAAATGAAAATCGCTGGTGTAGAAGCTTATACAAAGAGACAGAGAGAGAGAGAGAACAGACAGGGACCTTACCATAAACGACAAAAGAATACCTTCGCATCCACGAGTTCTTATTGTCATTGCTAATATTGTATATGGAGCTTAGTATTGTAGCTATCATTATTTTTATTGTCAGTAAAAGTAAAAATATTGTTGATAGCCTTGTTATCGTCACTATATATAGTATTATTATTGTTGGTATTGTATAACGAGCGTAGTATTTTATTGCTCGAAAACTTTGTCATTCAGGCGAGATAAGTGGCGCAGACAGGAAGTCACAGAGATACTATATGTACGTGGAGAACGATGGAAATGGTAAAACGTGACGAAATATAAAACAAACGAAGAAGTGCTACGCATGGCAGGAGAAGAGAGAATGCAGTTGTGAGGAACTCAATGGAGAAAAGTAAGGTGAATGCAGGGGATTATATTGAGTGGCCGTTGGACATTGAGGACTGTGTGATGCATACTCGTAGATGGCGAGAATGCTAGGCAAAGTAGGGCACGGTGAGAGAACTGAGGGAAACAGAAGCGTGCTGAGCTACAAAATTTCCATTGTGATGTGAGGTTATCGCGTGTATTTGTGGTGTTAGGCGAGGCTAAGAAGTCTTGGAGTGATTAGACCCTGGAGCCATCAAAAATCTACCGTAACCGGTAGATTGCTCCTTCCTAATAGTAAGAGATCTCCCTGGCAAAAACCAAATGTTGACACAGGGAAAGGAACTAGCTCCCATTATTTCCGCTAATGTGTGAATTTCATACGCCGCGACCGTTTGAGGCATAGTATTTCAAAGGAAATTTTAACTGTTTTAAAGAATAGTTAATACGGCCATTTAAAAACTATGTTGCTATTATTACCTACGTCTCTTACATACCTTCTCGATGTTCGTCTGATTTGGGTAATTATATGTTTTAACATGGTACCACCGAACCACAGTGTCTTCCTGCACTCCATTTGTAAATAAATGCACAATTAGTCGTGCCCTGACCTGACCCATAGATTACTGTGGTTGATTGATCAATTGCATGCCATGTTCTAAACTTAACCGATTCCAGAGTGACATATTTTTGCATAATTGTTCCTTTTTTTGGAAAAGCAAAGACCGGTGTGAGGCCGGAGCTAGAGGAGGGCTCCGATTCCGAGGGCCTTGCGCCGTCCATCTTAACTTGAACGTGAACGCGGCATAATCTTCATAACCGAGAGTTCGAATCCTTTTATGGCGACGGAGGCGGGAATCGCGAGTCATTAAGTTTTTTGTGAGTTTAATAATCTTTCTGATTTTTTAACACCCTAACGAGATAATTGGATGACCTCATTCAATGCCGGCACTTATTAGTGAGTGAGAGTAACTACTATATCCCAGGTGATATATGTCCTTTCCAGATTATACGTATACTTTTAACTACTGTCTTTATTAAAACTAATTATGACTCGATTGAATTCACGTTAATTATGAAAATGGAACTGATGAAACCAGACATACTATTATGTCTCATTGATACGCACATCGAAGATCTTTAATGTCATATTTACCAAATGTCTTCGAAATGTACGTATACGCTTTCAAAAGTCAACCTTACATGCATCTATAATAATATAACGTTAGGAGACCTTAATTTGAAGTCCATTGGGCGAATTCTTTCGACGATAAATCAACGGACATGTTAGGGTGTTATTAGTGAGGAAAAAACGAAAAATTTGAATTCCAAATAATCATATTAATTATTCTTTAATCCAAATTCTTGTACACAAAGTTACGCCTTCGCTTATTCTGTAACCGGCGCACTTATAGAACGTATTGTAACCCATGCCTAATTCAAGTCCATTGTATCGTTCATAACTATGCCGTACGAGCGACATACTTACGATGCTCAACCAATTAGAAATACCATATATTTCCTGATGACTTACAATTCCCCAAGTGCCAATTTACTTTAAATTATTAGAAGTACCCAACTACTTAAAACCTTTGTTTTTCCTCTCGTTATTGGCTCACATAAGCCTTAGCTTTCTCCCGCGATTGGGTATTTTGATAACAAAACTGGAACATTTCCCAACCCCTTGCGTTCGGTTATGTTTCGTGGCTTTGACCCAACACTTGAGTTTCCATTGCTTCTATGTTCATTAAGAGCCGGAATTATAAATTGTCCATTTAAATTCGCTGGGAATTCAATACTACTGGTGTGCTTTACATTTTCAGGCTTCACTTCGTGGAATTTTGAGACGTCCGTATTAAATGAGTTTGTAATTTTCCACGCACTTTATTTTCAAGTATGTACGTACAACCCGTTTTACAGACTTGCGGCATCATCGGGTACCATTGTAACGCGTTATACCTGAAAATAAAGTCAGTGGAATATAACAAGCTCCTTTAATATGGACGTCAATACTAATTGTTTTGAGCTTTTGGATTGTGGTCAGTCCTCCCCCGGCTGTGGAATTCCGATTATAGAGTGTCTCACGGCCGCGTTTCTTAAGCTCTTGCACGGATCGATGTAAAAATCGTCGCTTTCGCTCTGCTTGCTCCTGCAGGAGAGAGAGTCGAGGAGAAAGGATGCAGGAGCGCGCATTCATTCCCTTTCGTGAACCGCGTTTCATTCGCGAGATCGCGCCATTGACGCGCTTTCCTCGTCCGGGAGACAGACGGAGCCGTGAAAGCGCTAAATGAATTCATGCGGCCTCCCTCCTTCGTGGGGCTATACCCGGACGAAATGTTTACCCTATCGAAACCCATTACGATGCCTCATGCTGGACCCGCCCTCATTTAGATCCCCTTCCGACTCCGGAGTTTCGGGTCGGTGCGGTTCGGCGGCATCTCGCCCCGAGAAGGACCCGGATTCGAATCCCGGAAGTGTTGGCAGACTGTTTATAAAGAGTCATACCGATCCTTCCTTTGGTTTCCACTTGGATCACTTACCAGAGTAGTAGATATGCCGGCCGTCGGATGGGACGTCAAATTGTATGACCCCTCGGTGGTAGGCTAATGCTTCCACGCCGGGTTTCTCTCCGTCCCTTCTTCCCCCATTCCCTGATCATCCCACCCCAATCGAGTTACCCACATCCATTCCCCCATTTGTCTCAAATGACCTCTCAAGCCATCTGTCGCGCCGACACCCCCCCCCCCAATTAATAACCAATACGCCTTAAGGGCCCTCGAATTTCGATTCTCGAACCCTAGCATTTGCGCAGTCATGATGCCTCTCTGCTACGAAGTTTAATCATTTTAAATCATCAACAAATCACACGATTAAGGCACACCTCACATTGGTTTGGGTGCGCTGATGAATGCTCTATCTTCAACTGTGAGCTGTGCAATAAATATTAACAAACCTGCATTTTTGATCAGGACTTGTTGGTGCTTTGTTCTCGTGAGAATGAGGTGAAAACTACAAGCGCCATCTCTAGGATTTTTAAGGAATTATTGAACGACCAACGTAAATGACTACAGGTAACTGTGTCATCAAACCTATTTCTCATGTGACTCATTTAGTACCATCTTTTTAATTAATATTGACAGATCATTTTTCATACTCCTCCATCGTCTCAATACAACAATTTCTAAGAGTAGAAATCATTCGCCTTGATCGGGACTCGAACCCGTTTCCCTAAATATCCGACTACGAGTGCTTGTGACATTGTATGCACGGTATCACGTTACAACATCCTTTAAAGCCCCAAAAATTTTGAAGTACGAGAGGACGCCTCGGTAGCTTAATCAGCTAAAGCACACGGCCGAAAATTGAGGGATCCGGCATCGAATTCCGGTCAAAAGAATGATTTTTACTCTCTGAAATTGTTGCATTGAAATGCACACTTAGACGTTATGGCTCAGTTAAAAGTTACTGTCGTAGCATCTCCCGCAGTTTCTCGGAATTTTCCCTCCATCATGTTCGTAACAAATGACGAACAGTCTCTGTGAAAAACTAATGTATAATATGTATCTTATCATAAAGGAAGTATATTTGTGAGATTTTCGATAATATCCCGTACCGTGATGTTCTATTCTAATTTAAGGTAACCAATATTGTACCCTTTGGATTATTTTTGTACTCTTCTTTCAAGAGTACAGAGCATTACTGTGATACCCTGAGGCTTTTTTGTAGATTGAACAACACTCAGGAGTTAATAAACACAGTCCCTAATAATAAGGAATTTTGTTTCAAAATAAATTCAAATTCATTTTTTTTACAGTTGACGCTTCTTTTGTATTCCTCTGACGTCAATCCAAAATGTTTTGCGCTCATATTCTACATATTGATACATCATTTAGATTTGAAAGATAATCGTGTTGTCCATCCCACTCTCCAAATACCTTTGGGCCATCCCACCGATCAACACAAGGATCGCCTCTCTCATAGCATTATGAGAAGCGCTGATTGGCAACGAAGATTTGACGAGGCGTTTTAATATCGTATTGAAACGCTTCCTTTCTCCCTCGAAAGATTCCATCGTATGCACGCAAATAATGGAAAATTTGATCAGTCGAATTTTCAATATAAAATATTGATTGACACATGCGTACCTTTCAATGGGTTTCGCAATTCCATTTCACCTGGGTCGTGCTTCGAGCAAGAAGCGTGGCGCTTCGCCAATCACCTTAGGCTAGCGTGAACAAACCACAAACAAGTTTTCACTAAAAACAATTTCCAATCCGTTGCAGAGAGATCGATTGCCAAATCGAGGGTTTAAGTTCGAGATTCCGTCGTAATGTGGGTTCTTCACGAGTTCTAACTGATTTTGATCGGGTAAACATTTTTGCAAACGCCATCGGGAGCAGGAAACTGATGTATGCCAAAGAATTTGAATGCCCATGAACAGAGACCAAAGGAACGACCTCCACAATCGAACTTGAGTCGTGTTGTACTTCCACTGAAAAAATTACGTTTTGTTGATTTCTATCAAAACCTGATTGGTGATGACTTGCATGTTGATACTGAAAATGGTGTTTTCTGTGTGTGACCTGGTGGTCTTTTAACTAAATGACTTGTTCATGTTGTGCCCTACCGACCGGTTACATATCACCTTCCCTTGAAAAGACACGTATCGCATGACGTATTACGTACTTCGGTCCAGCGCAACAGCAATTTGCGCGTTCCTACAATACTTTTCTCTATATCAGTGTGCACATTCGCGGATATGTACGCATTAGTCAGTGACCTTTTCCTTCCCATCATATCTCCATGTTTTATTGATAAATATTCACTAATATAGACGTTGTTGCCATAAATATCATAAATGTTTTGTGGGACAAAAAGCCATTCAGTGGAGACATTTGTGCTTAAAGATGTCCTATTTACGGACCGAATTACGTTGCTCATATGAAGAAATGTTGCCTTCCTCTAACCACTGTTTTATTTAAAAAAAGCATAGGTATTCAAATGATACAAGAAAAACTAATACAATGCTCGAAGGATGTTAAATAATGTAACAAATATTTTCAACATGGCAGTACGTGTAACATGAATAATAACCAGAGTTTAACTCGTATAGACAATCCTTTGAGTATGAAATCAAAGCTGCTGGAAAATTTAAAACAACGCACCACAAATCAAAGGATGACAATTTATTTGTCGAGCCTCGATCTGCTTGTTTATTTGAACCATGGCAACAGTCAACAGCGATGATGTACTTTCGTGCCGCTTCGCAATGGAGAGTGGTAAATCAAAAAAAAACCAGGAACTACACTGAAGGAAAACGCTAAAAACCGTAAGTTCTTATGATGATTTATATCTGTAGGTGAAACATAAAGATTGAATTGAACAACTGCCAAAAGTACAGATTTGAATAGTAGATTCCTTTTCTTTTGGAATGAGGCTAACTATAAGCAAAAATAAGTTCATCACTGAACCTAGATAACATGTTTTAGCCACTATTATGTATTTAGTTGTATAAATGTGTGTGTATATATATATATATATATATATATATATATATATATATATATATATATATATATATATATAATGGCCATATCGTCGTACAATAAGTTTTGCGCGGTGAACTAGAACGCGATTACAAATATCTTTTCAGATCTCGTATCAATGACAGAGATTGACACCTTTTACTACATAATTTTATCAGAGAATGAATAGATGGTAAATAGGGGAGCACTGATTTCCAATCATTTAATTAGTGAACTCATACTGAAGATGTGTAAACTCTTGCGTGTTTAGTTTAACGTAGTGAAATAATACATTAGGTGGACATTTATTTTAAGGTTTCTCCCTCGTTTCACTAATTACTTTTTGATCAATATAATCTCAGATAGTATGAATAAAAAAGATCGCATAGATTATTCATTTAGCAGTACTTTTATTGATGTTCCAAGACAAAACATGTTCATTACTAACCGGGAGCAAATCGTAATATGAATTAATATCAATGGATTTCAAAATGGGTTTTATGTGATAATAACATCTTAAGGACGGCATGACTAAAAACAAGATTCTGGAACTATACCCATCGAGGCCATAAGGCTCATTAAGTGTAAACATTCCGACCTCAATTAAATCGATGCATTCTTAAAGAAAAAGTTGCGAATTGCAAAATTTTAATATCACTTCAAATCTTACAGATGTATTCCTGTAAATGTAATTCATAATTTGGGCTGCTCCTTCGTTTCCAGTACGATCCAAGAAAGAATTGGAGTGTTATTGAGGCGGTCTTCCGAACCCGTGTGTTTTTGATGAACGAATCTTCCGATCCGCTATCTGCTTTTCGCCAGCCAATAAGTGCTATCCACGCCGTGCGGAGACCAACGCGAGGGGGGACTGCGAGCGGGGTGGGGGGTAGGGGCGAGAGAGCAGGATATATTTCAGCATGAGTTACGGCGGCAGGATCTAATTAACGGAAATTCCCATGCACACTGGATTACGCGCAATTTTTCAGAGGACGAGTTTCTTTCGAAATCAGGCTTCGTCGGGTATCACGCCATCGCAAGGTCCGATACAGATTATTGAGCACAGTACGTATGTAATAGACTCATCCGCATCTCACTTCAAATGATGATTGCCCCCCTCCTAAAATGCCTTCACAACGCTACCGTTTACTTCTCGAAAATAATGATGATATTTCCATTTGTTGCATTGATTGCAACATATTGTCAGAGATTGATTAGCAAACAAATTGAGTTAACACATAGGACACAAATTCGTTTGCAAAAGACAAAAGACTATTTGGATAGGTTCGTCAACTTTCGATAAGGAGTAGTAGATACGATACATGCATAAATTCACAAGGAACTTCTTGGTCAGAATTCGTCTGTATACTACTGTATAACAATGAAGCAATTGCAGAGAACTTTAAATAATCGACATTATTCATAGTTCGATTTACTCACGGAAAATGCTTTTAGTTTTTTATTTCAATTTCGGGAGTACATACAATTCATCGTGGGTTCATGGGTCAAGTTATTGCAGACGATAGCTGCTCCATGGTGATGACTGCGTGCGTGGATTTTAAGGCCGAGTCTTGCTGTGGGACGAAAGGATTATTAAAGTGTCTTTGGTTGATAAGAATGGCACGGTGTAGGGAAGGAGTTAATGAGTCATAAGTTGAAGAAACTAGAGAGCAACAAGAAACACGGATTAGTAGCTGTGGGAATGGCTTTCTGAGGCCTGCTTTTGAGGGGGATATAATTATTTCAAAATGATCGTGTTCCTCAAATATTATTCCGTGGGAAAACCTCAATTGTCTGCACATATTTTTCTTGATAATTAGCCGTGTTTGATAATGGTATCTTGACAATGCGATAAGTCGACGCCCGTTGTAAGAATGAGTAAGTCCGACAGAAATGAATCTATGTAGTATGTTTTATTTAGGACTAGTACGAAGACTCGTAAATGGTCCTCGATTCTAACGAACAGTTGAGGATTCAAGATCAGCCTAGGGTGGTATTCGAGGAAATGTAACGAATTGTAAGAATGAATTCTGAGACGGGAACATCTTATTTGTGAATGCATGCGTGCTTTCCTATTAACCAATGGAATGACGCTTTCTCATTATCCAATGGAATCTTCTACTGCGACGGGCTCATGGAATATTAGAATTTTCCGGACCGTCTCAACGTTCAGTTGAACAGTCGGCACGAGTTTCAGTTTCGCATCACGTCTGGAAGTGGTCTAGAGTCGTTATCATGTTTTGAATCTTTATATACTTTCAAAAGCCTTATATCAGCATGATACATGATTCCATCCGGACGTTGAGGCTCCAGGTTGCTACTAGAAAAATAACTGATTCGGGAGAACCGCCATTAGAAATAAATAAATGCATTTTTATGTATCTATTTCAATATAAGGCCAAAGAAATGCTCTTAATGGAACAAACCAAAGATATTAATGACACTGCCAATTAGTAGTATGATAATATTCGAAACAAAATTTTAGTGTCCTTTTCAGCATGTATCCAAGATTGCCAACTGTAAAAATGCATTATTCTCTTTGGTATGTTTTATTTCCTTAGGTAGAATTAAAAATCTGTGAGGCCACATAAACAAATTATGGCTGGAATACAGGCATATTGGGATTGATTAATCGTACATTTCCTCTTCTGAAATCGTACTAGTTATAAATGTAGGTCCGTGCTATTCTCCCTTTTACTGGACCACGACCAGTGTGAGTCGTGGGGAGGCCTTCCTCCCTCACGCAGCGCCTCCCCCCTCTCCCCAGGGGCGCATCTTGGGTCGAAAATACACCCTCAAACCCCTCCCCCGACTCTGTCGGGGCCTTCTGACCTCCCCCCACCTTCTGCACGCGGGGGGGGGGGAGCGGGGGTCCGCCTCCCTAGAAATGCTTTGGCTGAACCGCGCTTGGCCGGGTTTCAAGGCGAGGGGAACAGCAGTAGACTGAGGGGAACACACTCTATGGGGAGATGTTTCAGGTGATGAAATTGGATTATAAAACTTGTCTGTCCTTCTCAAATCCTTTTCTTCCGGGCGGGGGGAGCTAATTGGTTCTACCGTCCCCACCGACCGCTAACAACTCAAACAATCCAGTGGAATCGATGCCTCAATTGTGGAAATACGCATGCACTACAACCCCATGGAAAACTCTTTGGATCGTGATTGATCATTTAATTTTTTTTTGGAACGGTAGAACATATTTTAAGAATTATCCACATGAATGCACACGCGCTAATGTTTTGACTCCGGCAAATGTTACTAAGATAAACAGGAATATAGATCATTCTCGCTCGTCTAACTTTACATAGTTTTTTTTATTCATTTCCAAACAATTAGTTTTAAATGTTTAACTTTATCATTTTGCCATTAATTATCGCCCAAATAATCAACAATTAAAAAACTAGCCTAGTCATTTCGAATCCTACGCAGAACCATTCAAGGGTACCTCTGGAGGGTATATCCTTTGGAGCAGTTTTTAGAAAATCGACAGCGGTGAAAATATTTTACCATTATCAGCAACGGCTGTCTATGTCAGAAGAAAATGAATGCACGGTGCGGTTGAATTTCAATGCAATAATTCAAATTCCGTCGCTCCTGTTTGAGCCTCTAGTCATAACCCGGTACTTTCTACTAAGAATAGCAGCGGGAGCAAAGCTGGCGGTGCTGCCGCCTTGAACTTGCCGGAAGGCACTCACCGGGGCCGAGGTCCTCGCGGACGTGAAGGGCGCAGAGCACAGAATGGGCAATGTCGAAGTACGGGAACATTTTCAACTTGGTGACCTGGTTGGCCAAGTCGAGGAAGGCTTCGGGATCCATGGCTGCGGTGTCGTTGTTTATTCCTTCCTTGAGTGTTTCCTCCTGTCCTCTACACCAACAAAAAAAGTTCCGTCCGCTTAGCCCTCTCTGCTAAGAACCCGCCCCAACGGGTCGCGCGCCCGAAGGAACACTCACGCGAGCACCACCACCACCGCGGCGGCCGCCAACTGCTGCTATCCACTGCTCCGCGAACGCCTGCTGCCGACTCCCGACGACGCGACAGCTATCTTGCTCACACGCACGCACGGCTGGTTCCGTGTTTCGCCGCGGGTGGCTCGCTGTAAGCTTTTGTAATCGATTCCGTTCGATTTACGCCGCTCGTTTGTTTACGGGAGAAGAGGGAGTTTGACATTGGGCAGTGGAAGGTAATGCTCTTTAAATATTTGGGACTACTTTGGTCAGTGCCTCTATTGCTCGGGTCTTAAAGTGAGCGGAGTGAGAGATGATTTGGTCGGACTTAGAGAATCATCCTAGCCCAAGGGATTCCTCCAGTTATGTGGACTAGGTTCATCTGTTACTTTCCAAAGGATTGTCTGTCCACAACTACCCGCATATTCATATAAAGTAACAGCCAATGCGTGTTAACGGGCACCCTTAATAATGCATTTCTATGTATACTTTTAATTATCTATTTATGCATTATATTCAATGATTTAGCAGCATGAAATAAATGTCAACGGTAAAGCCACTTATGAAATTGACCTTGTTGCATTGGTGATTACACGATGAGATGAATGTTGTTTGGCATTTTTTTGGAAAAAGAGATATTTTTGGTTTTTAATGTACTCAGCGAAAATTCTCATAGATGTACCGTATTTTCCCATCGATAACGCGCACCCAGAACTCTGTAGTTATCATGAATTTGTGTTGATACCGCGCGCCCAGAGCTTCATAGTCTTGAAGGTGTATGGATGCCGCGCATCTGTACATATACATGTATATGCGCGTAAATGTATATATGTGCGTAAAAATTATATATATATATATATATATATATATATATATATATATATATATATATATATATATATATATATATATATATATATATATATTATATTGGGTGTCAAAATACGTCGATATCCATATATTAATACATGGTAACAACCAATGAATACATGAAATCATTATTGCCTGTGGCTATATCTACCGTAAGCTTACAGAGGATTAGAGTCAGTCGATTGAAATTAATTTAAAACAACAGAAGGATAAAAAAATAAACAATATTTACAAGCCAACACAAAATGCCGCCTAACTGCTTTTTCGCTATGATTCGTTAGTCGAAACGAGATATAGGTTTATGCGCCCGTTTATTTGCTATGTAAATTAACTTTCAGCAAATCAAGCACAAAAAATAAGAGAGTGAATGGAATAGAAATTGCTTCTTTTTTTGCTTTACTTCGCTTTTTTAGTATCGGCGCTGAGCTGTTCTAGACACCCACCAAGTTCTATGAAAGTGCCGCCTACATAGTGATTGTTTCATACCTGAATTGAGTTAAGCTTTTTAATTTGGAATTTTCTCAAGAAAATTGTATGCATCGATGTATAACCTAGAAGTCACAATTTCGCGAAATAAAAAGGAAATCGCGAGGCTGCCTGGATTTATCCATTAATAAATCTTTTAAATCAAAGTTACGTTCTAGTTGGGGAAAGTGGATGATGCCTGGTATGAAAGACTACACAGAATCGGGAAAGATTAAAAGAGTGTCTTATGAGAAATAAGCCGGTGGATCCCGGAAAGTTGTCAGAGTGACTTGTGTAAAAAATGGATTTGGAAAAGCTTGCGGCAATATTTAACTTCGGAGAGTAAACTCAGTGATGTCTGAAGGGATAATAAATGCACTTAATTTATTTTATTGTGATTCAGGTGACGAATTTCTTGGATTCGTGTGATCTACCTATCCTATCATATATTTATACGTACGTGTATATAATACGACGTACTCTACGTATACGTGAAGTATTATGTATTAGAATGAAGAATTACTACTTATTAGAATAAATGAAATATAGAAATTATGTCTCTTCTTTTTCTCATGGATTTATGAGATGAAACAACTTAAACAGTAGCAGATCTGTATAAAATAGAAGGCAATTAGAAATGCATGCCTCCAGACTAATTTATATTTGCGAGACTCTTCTTTAAATTACTGTGTACACAAGTATGTAAATGTTTGGATTTTTTCAATGCCATTAAATATCGCGCATCGTCATTTTTCTCGATCATCTGAACATTTTTGTCTAGATAAAGTTTGCTTTATCAATGGGAAAATATGGTAATTACTCTGTGAAAGAAAAATTTGAAGCTTTAAAAATTTAGGATGTCATATTTGTCATTGATGAGCATTGGAACATTAAAGTAGTGGTGTTAATTTGTAGTTATGAATGGTCTTTTTTCATCAGTGGTTAGATATGCTTTCAGATATGGAATCTAATAATTCAACTTTAACCCTCTGGGTTGTATGCCGCATATATGTATATGAACACCCTCTGAACTTCGAGCGAGGTCATTCTTTGATTTCGTTATTTTCAATGCTATGGCCTAGTAATCCCCTGCAAATGGCTCAATATCACCAGGAACACTCATGAAGTTAAGCATTTTTTTTCAACATTATTCACTCAATAACAATGAATAAGAATAAAACCACATAAGGAAACTAATATATAACTGCCTTTTGAGTGTAAGAATTAAGAAGTGTAATTGTCTATAGAATTGAAATGATTCATTTTCCAGATAAAAGTTATTATAAGAGTGGACTTTGATGTCTCTTTATTTTCTTTAATCTGTTTCATCTGTGACATGAAAGCTAGCAAAGTAGGTTTAAACTATCAATTTCTTAATTTTAAAAAACCATTCCATATTGCTCTATGACTGATGCACCTTAAGTCATTATGCCTAATTAGCTATTTCCTTTGAGAGGAAATATAAAGTCGTGGGAGAGAAATGTAAACTTTTCATACTTGCAAAAAGAGCTCAATTTGTGTACAATACTGAATAGCATATGCTGTTGCAAGAAAAGTATTTCAAGTTTGTGGATGAAATTAGTGAAAATTTAGTTAGAATATTCTTATCAGGTCTTCTCTTGGTCAAGGAAGGTTTTGTATGGACTCATATTCCACAGCAGTACAAGTAAACTTGCCTCTCCTAATAAAATAACCTGACATCTGAACCTAAAATAAGCACCTCTTCAATATTGCATACTTCCTTTGAGCCTTCATTCCATCCAATATCCTTATCCTATTCCTGCATCTTCCTCGTTTGCCTAACATTCTCTCCCCTCTATCAGAATCTTTTACATCCTATTCCCAATCAATATGCTTTGAATCCATTTTTCCTGTCTTCTGATGATTTCTTTTAACAATCCCCTCTCCTCCTCACCATGCCTAGTACTTCCTGGTTTGTTCTCCTTTCTGTCCAATTTACCTTCTTCTCACTCACAACTCAAAAGCCTATAATCTACACCTATCATCCAGCTTTAATGACCATGTTTCCATACGGTACATAACTATGCTCCAGATCAAAGTTTAACAGAACCTTTTCTTAACATCTTTGCTCAAAGTCCTTGTCGATCAATCCTCTCCTCCTTGTGAAAAGTTCTTTGTCCAGTTCAATTCTTCTCCTTAAGTCCCTACTTCTTTGATCAATTTGGTCCAAAACACTTCTGATATAAGTAAACAGTTTACCTACTCTGGTTTATGAACTCCCATTTGAATGTAAATCACAGATTCAGGTGTGATCTTGTGGAACTGTTCCATAATAACCGAGATGAAAATTCTTTCAATTTTCCAAATAATGAAGATTTATTTTCGACTAGTTTTGATTTACCATGAAAATGATGTAGTGCATCAAAACTAGTCGAAAAGAAATCTTTATTAAGTGGAAAATTGCAAGAGCTTTCATCTCTGTGATCCTATTTTAATATTTAATGTAGCCTTTCTCTTTATTGAAAACTGCATAACCTTTGTCTTGTTTGCATTTATTCTAATATTATACCCGTAGCACTGACTTTCCGGTGCACTCAGTCATGCTTGCAATTCTTTGGCTGATTGACTAATGACAGCTTGATTATCTAAAATTTAACTGACTTTATAAATTCCCATCAACTTTCTTTCCTACCTCTGGTTTTTCCCATGCTTCTTGCATCTATACATTGAAAACCAAAGGTGATAATGGACACCCCTGTCTCATTTCTCCTCCTAACACAGCCCATCCCAACTCTCCATCTACTAATCACATCTGAGCAGTCTGGGGCATGTGCAGGCCCTGGATGCCTGTTAATCCTTCAATTTACTCTTACTTTTGCAACACATTCATTAATTCTGACAGGTTCATGGCATGTTCGATTCCTACCTGGGAGGGTTTTCCTTCACCTAGGGCATGGGTGTTTTTAATTGTCTTCAATATTTAAATGGGGGTCGGTGGATGAAGATGGGACTATGAAGTCTCAATCTTGCCCCAATAAAGTTAGTAAATAAATAAAATCTCCTTTTTTTTTACTGAAATCACTCCTCAAGTATGCCGTGTCCAGAGCATTTAGTTTACATTTGTGATTAACTTGGCACTTCCAAATTTGGCTTCTATATATTTATATGGGTGAGAGTACACTTTTACATACTCCCACCATCTTTTGTAAGCTTTATTCCCAGACATAAAAATCATCTCCTTGCCTAATTTTTTCATTGTTAGGACTCATTTCACAATCGTTTTTTCTATTTTCCTTATCAGACCCAACTTTTACTTCAGATGCAAGGAGTGTTATTCTTAAAACTTTATTTGAATCATGCTCATACTCTATCATCATCATTTCAATCCTTGGGTTGATTTACTGCAGCTACTACATTCTACTCAATTTGAATGCAAGGCTGCATATTCTAGGGAAAATAATATGGTGGTTTCCCATTGCCATCCACATCGCAGTACTGAGGCCGTACCATGAACTTCACTCTCGCCCGCAGCTGTGGCAACTGATGCCGCGCTGACCAACTCAGCCAGCGCCACCAGTTCCATAAAATGGAGAAACTGCTGCCTTTCACCATGGGTTCAGTGCAACTTTTTAGTAGGAGTCTATTTTTCTCGTTACCTCGTTCCAAAATACCATTATTGTGTTTTTCCTGTTGATGTGTGGTTGGTTCATTCCAAAACACCATTAGCAAGCTTTTTCTAAGCTGAAAAATGTTCATCATTCACAGCAAAATCGAGCCAGCGAACTTCAGCTCCACAGGCAGACACGCTACCTCTTGTCTACCATGGCCCCCAAAAAGCACATTAATCAACCTTAAGGCCGGTTTGGTAGGTGATGGAAGAGTTCACCCAGCACTAAGGCCGACAGCATGTGAAATTCACACGTTAGGGTAGGGGGGCCAGTTCCTTTCCCTATGCCGGTCATAGTTTCCCAGAAAGATCTGGTACCCAAAAAATCACATAGCTTTGGTGGAGCTGCAGGTTCTCAGAGAGGCTTATCCAGGAATCGAACCTGGGCCCTCCAGTCAGTAATCCAATGGTCTACCCCTGGGCTCCCGCGACCCACTCGTACTTTATGCAACTATAAAAATGAACTCCTTCACTCTGCCCATTTTGCTGGTATCATCCACTGAGGTGGAATTTGAAAGAATCTATCTAAATATTCATCTAAATCTATCTAATTCTTTAATGTGTGCAATGGAAAAGTAGAGCATTTTCTCTTGAGCCAATACTGAATTTAAACCCTTTTAGTTAAGTATGCCAAGGGTAATTTAAAAATGACATATATTATCTAGCTGCTGCTTTGGAAACTTGTAAATTATTTGGGAATGGAAAATGTATGGTTGATTATAGAGATGGATGGAGCTTTTGCTAGGCCTCATGCAACCGCTATTTATTTATATTGCCCCAATATATTTACGAAAAAGTATTTTTTATCAAAAAATCATATTATTTCATTGGACATAATTTTCAAATGCTAAATGCATGTAGTCATATGCTCTACAAAGAATTTCGGTAAGCAAATATACTATTATTATTTGTATTTTTGTGTATTATATGTATTATTTATTGAAATTTAAAAAGGGGCCCTCTGAGGGAGACATCTCAGTCTGAGGTATGAAAATCTGCCTTAGCCAGCAATGGGCAAATGTTCCAGATATGCACAAATGGCATGCTTTCATGGCACCTCATTACTTCTGCTGTATTGAGGGGGTGGGGGCAATTGCTATAAAAAACTATCCCAGATGCATGCATAATTCTTTTTTAATTCTTTTAACAGTTGGTCCTCTTAAGGATACCCAAGGATCAAGTTCATAGCTGCCTCCTCTCACTTATGTTGAGCAAATGCACTGACCAGCATCATACCAATAAGGAAGGGAATGCCAAGTAAACTGAGACTTCAAATTTTGTGCAGGGATGGCTGCCAAGACTTTCGGTGATGACGAGGCTCTATTCCAAGATCAAGTAAGTTCATTTTTGCACATTTATCCTACAATTACTTCCCACATGGCACATGGAGAAACTAAACTATATGCTAAAGTATGAATGCTCATGATAGTACAAAAATGTATTTTACAATGACTGGAAGAGCACTTGAGCAAAGAGGTGATGTTGGTAGACACATTATTCTGTGTGAGCCTATGGTTAATGTTATGTGGAACAACAAGTGCTAGAAGTGTAATGATTGTTTACCATGTGTATAATTGCTCTTTGGCTTAAGTTAACCATGTAATTTGCCATATTTGAAATGATTATATGCCTGAATAAAATTAGACGTACCTACTTGATAAAAAATCTTCGTTCATTTGCAATCATCAAGTGCATGTCCACAGTCATTACTTACATCTATGTACATCTTGCACTACAATCCACCATGAGACTGTATTGTAGGGGATCTTAGGTCACTGAGTGATAGAAGGGTACTTCTGAAATTATGGTTGTATTTACTGTCAAACTTAAATGTGGTAGATTGAAGATCCAACGAAAGGTTGCCAAATTATTATAATCTTGCAGCATTTAAGCTCCATTAACCACTGTACATGATAACAACACTGAGCTAAGAGCTAGCATTTAATTTACAGACAATATTTCACCCATGTACATTCTTTATCTGTGATGTCATTCGTCTATTTATGGTAACCATCATGTATCTAATCTCATTTATTATCTCACTCAAAATTTGATATTTAACAATTTTTGTGAATCTTTATTGATCATTATTCGCAAACTAAGATGTCTGGGATAATGCTTTAAATTCAGAGCGTTAAACAATTACTAGAATGTCATAACACTGAAAAACTCTCTTAATCAACCGCCCCTCTGAAATATGTAAATATATTTTAAATATGACATATGAACTAAATATATCCAATGTATTCTAGAAGGTGAAAATAAGTTTCGATTGTTTAACTAGCGGCAGTGTAGTGTTTAATTTGTGCACTGGATAGAGTTGATAGCAAGCAGCGCAGGGTATATTCATACAAAGCTATGAGGTCACATTTTCATGTCATAATTGATTTTTAAAGTGAGTAAATGCTGCAGTGGATTCTAAATAAAGTTGTACTTTACAATCCCAAATAATACGCTTAAACATAAATATTTATCAGGTTCCCATCCTTTCCAGTTAGCAAATGCAGCAAATCCAGAGGCCTTGATTTCTCTTGGTATTGATGAAATAGGGGAGCTCACGTTCTGGCTAAGTATCAAGTCCTACAAATGGATTTCGATAAACAGATTACCATCGACTGTCATCGTATTTTTAGCCTTTCCATTTATAGCGCCACACTGACCTCGATGGAGTGAGAAATAGAGCTATAAATCGTTAAAATAAACTAATATTAAATACTTGTAATACAACTTCACATAATTCAGAATTTCATCCGGACGTCATTAAAACGCTTCCATGTATGGCTAGACTGAACATAAGAAGGTTTAATCATGAATAAAGATACGGTGTGATTTTCGGCGTAACATAGACGGAAAAATTAATAATTAAAATGACATAATATTGATATATTCATGAATCGAATGTAATTATATTTTTCCGCTCTTCAAATCCTTCATTGTAAATATATTTAAGTAAAGGTTATGGGTGCATTTCTTATCACATTTAATAGCAGCAGTGACTCAATAATTACAGGGCTCAGTTATTAAGATCGTTGATCTAAGGATTGTCCACTTGCCGCATTTCGATATCGCATTGTCGATAAGCGGATTTGTTCGATCACTATTGGTTGTTTCATATCGTCGTTCTCTTGTCGCGCGCTAAAGGTGAAAGTCGTCTGTAACATGAGGCTATCCTAATAATTTCTTCTTAGATCCAGGAACAGGGGGGATCGAATGCTCGAAAAGCCCTAGATCGGGATGTACGACAAGGTACATGTATTTTCTTAATATAATTGTTATTTTAATTCTGGCCCTGCATCTAGGAATTACTATTTTACGAAAGTTCAGTGTTAGGATTCGAGAACGATTTTTTACTGCAGACGTGAATTTTTGGTAGTAAATGTCCATAAAAATGTTTCATGGTTGCCATCAGTGAAAAGAGGAAAATATTGTTTTTGAATGTGTACGCAAATACATTCCTACCTGTTTTCATTGATAAAAACTTAGAAACAATATGCCATTTATTGTCAACGAAAGAAAATTGTTTCTTAGTATTCCGAAAGATCTGGAATTTTGATATTGGCAAATCTGCCAAAAGATTTTTTTGTTTCGCAAATGTAGTGTTGTATGTAACATTTTTGTTCGCCGTAACTTGAATAGGATATTATATATGAAATTTTATATTTCTGGTGTTTTCTTGGAGCCTTATCATTAACTTGTATCAGTAAATAAGAATCACTTTCAAAATTACACATGAATGCTCTTCCATGCACCGGGTTTGTTGCAGTAGTACTCCTTATACATATTAAACGTACTCCTCCTATAAATGTTGTTAATTAAGAAATTATTTAAAACTCTGCATAATACTTAAGCCTGTCAAATAGCTCGTTCAGAACTGCAGTCAAAATAACAATGAATACTCTTTGCAATTTAGATTTAAAGGTGACATCTTCGTTTAATATATGTACACCCTTCATTCCTGGAATCTCCAAGAGGGAGGTAATGTAATTTGCAAAAGGAGGGATGATTAATCATGAATATCTTTCAAAATAATAATGTGGTTAGAGAGAGAAGAAATATTTGTCCATTTTGCAAGAAAGTCCAGAAAACCTTGAAAACTATTGGAAGAATTCTCATGAATTGAGGGATTCCAGTCTCTGTGGGGTTAATAGGACTTAAACTGTATTGGCTGAGGGTCTGTACTACCTTTCCAAGAGGTGTTATTGTACATTTGGGGGTTGGGTGTGATATGATTAGGATGAATAGAACTCACACCACCAGATTAGTGGATCGTGCTGCCTTCTAGTTATCATTTTCAGTTCCAAGATCAGCCTTGCATCTCTACAATTTGAATTAAAGAAGAGTATAGTCCTGTAAAATCCCTTCTTAGCTTAATTTAGAGTTAACTTTTTAGTAACAGAAGTTAAGTTACTGTTTCGTCATGTAAAAATGGTCTATTGTGGCAAAATTAGTAGGAATTAGGGATAAACATTTAGGATATTCTCACAATTATTTCTAATTAATTTATAATCAGTAATGAGGAGTAACAGAGCTGTCAGTAAATATTTTCTGCAATCCACTCAAGTTTTTTGGAAAGACCAGTACATTTATGTACTTAATTATGAATTTTTATTTCAGCAGTAGTAGTTTTTATGGTAGGCAACCAATAGCTAAGGTCATTTGTGCCATTAGGGATGGTTGGGAAAGAAAGGGTGGAGAGAAGCCTGCTCTTGTCAAAAGGCTCCAAGTGGTCCGCAGTTTAACCTCCCACCTGACAGACGTTGTACTCACTACAAGTGCTCTCTACAAAGCACCTCAATTAGGGTTTGGGATACCAATGAAAAATGTTTTCTCCAGGATTTGAACCTGGGCCCTCCCAGTGGGAAGCCTGCATGTTAGCCACCACACCATTTTGACCAACTTTTTTTTTCAGTCATAACACAATATATTTCAAATAAATTTTTTGCTATCATTGCCATATTTTGGAGGCTGAGCACTCTTTGGTTATGGGAATTGTCTAATGAAGCTTACCATTATGCATCTTCATTATTCAGTCATTTCTCTGTTTTTCATACTGGGGTGTGTGCTATAACATGTTCTTCCCTCTTATCAATATTCAAAATCCAATTGCCAATCACAATACTCTGCATCCATTTTTCCTGCCTCCTTTGGTTTCTCCAAACAGTCCCTTCTCCTTCTCACCATGCCTTGCACTTCCTTGTTTTCATTTCTGTTAATTTCACTTTTTCCATTCTTCTTCACAGCCACATTTCATAAGCCTGTATTCTATGCTTATCGTCTTTAAAAAAAAAACCTTAATGTAAAATCCCTCGAGTATAAGTCAATCTCTTTCATCAGGAATGATTTTGACCCTGTAGAATTCTTGCATTTCAGTGCACATCAGCAGATGACTCCTGTTAAAATTTGCCACATTTCAGACTTTTCTTTGAAAAGGATAAAGTTTCATGCAGATCAGATTTCCTGCCCACATCTGATTATGTTAAAAATTGATTGAGATACAGCATTGTAACTAAGTTTTTAGAAGAAAATAATTTTAATGATCTAATATGCTTAATTAAAACATAAAAATGCACAGTTTATGGATGAAACCCTGAAGAAATACAATTAACAATATGCCTGTCGTCTCATGCAATTGGAATAATGAAATTTTACCAAAATTGGAGGTTTTGATTGCATTAATTTATGTTTTATTTATAATCTTGTAAAAAAACTGCTGTGGTTCAAGGATTAATTTGAAGTTTCATTGTAATGGCAAAAGAGTGATTTGAAAATAGAGCTAAATGTATGTCCACCATGGAAGAGAGAGGTTGCTATTGTATCAACTGTGCTTTGATTTTAACAGGCTCGTCGAGGGCTGAGGTTGAGGGTAAAGTCATCTACCTCAGAGGAAGAGTCGAATCTTTTTCTCCGTGAGCCCAAAAATGGAACTGATGGGAGATACCCTGCAAGTGGGCTCTCAGGGCGGCACATCTGCAGGTCACTCTACCTCCCCCCTTTCTCGCCCCTGGCCTTGATTGTGTCGTTTGCATGCTTTGCCCTGCTCACTGCCTACATCCTTGCCATTCACATGCACCTCCCTGAGCCCATCCTCATTGAGAGTGACAAAACCATGGGTGGCAAGGAGCGCTTCATCGCAGGCAGGGCAGCTCGCCACCTCTCCGATCTGACTGCGCTGGGTCCACGCCCCACAGGCTCTCGGGAGAATGAAGAACTGGCCGGGAGACAATTGGAGAGGAAGGCAAGGGAGGTGAGTGTGTCTTGCACCATCAATGCACTGTTAATGGGAAATGTTGATACACTCCCATGCCCACAGTTTATCCTCCAAGGTTACATGAAATAAACTTTTAGTTGCTGTACCATTCTTTGTATGGATTATTGCCCAGAATTATTTTATTACTCCCCTCTACATATTGCTAATACTGAAAAATTCCTTAAGCAATCACTCGTGGCATGTACCATGCTTACTCATGGAGCAAAATACATAAACTTGAAACTGTTGGAGTGCTGGAAAAAATTGTTTTTGATGTTCTTTAATTTTCTATGCATTAATCTTGATGTGTAGTATAGAGGTGGACAAGAGAGTGTTAATTTTGCTCGGTTGGGCATTATGATATGAATCTATTTTATTCCCTTAAGTTGTGCAATTTGATGAAAAAGGCTATAAGCGGTGTAGATGGGCAATACTTTGGTAGTCAAAAATGGCTAGTGTTAGGTGGCATGGGATTAAGTATTAATAATAACCATAATATTGTGAAGTTTGTTCCAGACTTATACCACATCAGCCATTCTTTAACAGTTGAAGAGAGAATGTTTCAGTTCACTAAAAAAAGTGTGGTGTAACACTTTATAAGTTTGACAAAAAGCCGCAGTGTGATTTCTGAACAAACAAGTAAGATATGTTCACAGTGTGAAACTATTCATGTTGATTGTGAGCTGAATACAGGTCCATTGATTTGCAGCAGGGTGCTTTAGTCAGACTAGCTGCCCAGGCACCCTCTTTTATTTAGAATTTCACCTTGGTTTTCACTGGTAACTTTTATGTTTTCATATTTTTTTAATGTGTGCTCATATTTTTTAATACATATATGTAGCTGTTTTCAGTGTGAGTGTGAACAGTAATAGGACTTCCTCCTTTCATGTCATTATGCATTTTAGATAAGCCATAAAATCAGTCATTACACTGAAGTCATTAAGGGAGTTGACTATGACCGATTTGCATTACCTTGGGTTACTCTCTGACTGATATGTCACTTCAGATTCTTTGTTGAAGTGATTTTTAATAGTAACTGCGTATGTTTATCCATATTCATTTTTGTTTGCGAATATTCACACCTAATTCCTCTAAGTCCAACCCATCTACACCTCTCTTCCCCTAACATACCTAGAATTTCTTCCTTTTCCTCTCTTTCCGTATTATTTTTTCCATTCTTCTCCACACACACACTAACAGATATGATGCATTGACAAATTCTATAATATGTACTTCCTTGATGAAAATTATGATATTATATCTTCAACTGCAACTTGGTTCAAGCCAAAGGTACCTAATGATATGTGTACAAATTATAATTACAGCCTTGCTCATTGTGAATTATATACAAGAATCATTGGTTTGGTGGGGCCTTTAATTAAATCATAGGAATTTTGTCAACCTTGAAAGTTCACCTGATGAGTACAGCGCATACTTCTATATCATGCAATTGATTCATAATTATTGAAATGAGCATATTCCCAAAAATAATTGTATCTTGAGTATCAGATGCCAAAAATCACTTTTCACAAGTTTCATCACCATAATGAGATAGTATTTGTACGGCTTTCTCTGAGCTACAGATGTGCTATTATTCAAGAAATCTTTGTCCAATCTTATTTAGCCATAGCCACTCGTTGATAATATGAAGATAGCTTTCAGAGGGAGGGGGGGGGGGGAAGAAAGCCAGTTAGGGGTGTCAATAGTATTGAACGACAAGGTAGGAAGCACTGGATAAGTGAGTGATCGAGTATTATCAGTAGAAGTAAAAGCTGAACCAACGAACATAGTCATTGTTTAGGAATACATGCCACCACGCTATCATAGGGAGGAAACAGTTGACAGGGTATATGATCAGTTAGAAGACGTAATTTTGGATGTTCTGATGAGAAATTTTTGATATTCATGAGGGATTGAAGGAATTTATAAGTAGATGAGGGTAGCTTATGTCGAGGCATACTGGGTAGCGAAATAGAAAGGGCATTGAGCGAATTGAAATCTAACATGGCTGTGGGGGTAGATAAAATTTCTATGGAACTATTTACAGGTTTAGGAATATGTGGGAGGAAGAGTTTTTATAGACTATTTTGTGGCATTTACAAGGGAGGAATGTGGGTGGAAGATTTCATCAGAAGTGTTAATTCCTATTCCAGGCAGCAATATGTGAGGACTGCAGAAGAAATAATTAAACTAAATTTAGATTAAAACTTGATAAATTCAAGTGAGAGTTAGGTGGTGTCAGTATTGACTGGACTGAGCTTAATTCTAGTAATAAATTCAGTGCAAAGAGTAACATTTTCAGTGAAATTTCCAAAGCAACTTTTATGTGTCTAATTGTGCATGTGTTTACATGAACATTCATGACTTGGACATTTTTGCTTGTAAGCATTATATTTTTATAATTTGGCTATCCATTATTAATATACTCTAATTGAACTCATTTTTTCGGAGTTCAACTGCACCAACTGATATGTTCTGTTGAAAAATGTAGGTAATGAAGTAACCACCATGAGTTTTATGACAGCTGACACACAACATGGGATTGTGGTCCCATGGTACCAAACAACTGAGTAACAAAACTCACTTTCTCACTCTAGCATGAGGTGCAGCTCTTCAGTCTTTCAAAAAAAGTCAGTTTTGTTGTTTGGGGAATGATAAAATTCCAAAATATTGAATTAAATCAGTTGATGGCTATTTTAATTGCCAGGATAATTCAACAGCTGGGTTAATTTGCTCATTCTGTGGTTGAGAAAAATTATTTCCCCGGGGTGAGAGTGGGTTAGCTCCAAAATATTTGCCTCCTGGCATCTTACTCTCTTTAGCCAAATGTGTTTTCAAGTAATCGGTTCATGTCAGTTCATAAGTGTTTCTCTTGTGAAGCAAGTGCTGTAATACTCCTTTGGAAGTCTAACCTGAGGTGCAATACTTATCACCATAAAAAGGTTCAAAAGGATTTAGATTAGGGAAAAAGGGCAGCGACTGGCAGGGATTGCCAATCAGAGAGGCCCTTTCTAGCTGTATGTAACATGGCTGTTCTAGTCTCACAGTGTGGGTTCTCAGCCTTCCTGCCATATCATCTGGATGGTCGATATTTCAAACACAAATGAGACCATGGACCACTCTAAAGTTGCACACAGAGGATGCCAATAAACTATAGAACACAGTTTGCACCGATCTCTTGGGTATTAGTGTGAATACAATGCACAGTTAAGTGCCTAAGAATCTTTATTGGGTAAAGTTATCCTCCTTAAGTTTACATGATCATGGCACTGAAAAAGGGGCATTGAAACCTGCAGCTTATATAATACTAATCACCAAGAGGGCTGGTTTCTTAATTTTATTCAGTGTTGTTCCAATGAACAAGGTTGAATTTACAGTGGATATCTTTTTGTGTGGCATATTATGGGTTGAGAAATGTCTTGAGTTTGGAGTTATTGTAAGCCTTCTTTGAAATTTCAGTGGAATCCCAAAATTAGATGGCTTTTTCTTCATGCAAATTTTTTGCTCCCAGAAAGCACTTAAAATGGTAAAAGTTGTAACAAAGTTAAAAAAATAATAACTTTGAGACCCTTCATGGATCAAGTCAACTGATTTTTATAACAATTTTTTCATTTTCCTTGGAAATTATGAAAATAGCTTTTCCTCCTTTTTACATCCTTGGCAAATAGTCAAGCCAAGGAAGGCAGGCTACTGATTTGGGAAGACCTCTGCAAGAGCTGCCTAGAGGGAGAATTCCCTACTATGCCTGAACATGACTGCACACTTTCACTCTGGTTATTTTTGGGTCACTCCTCGTATACTGGGCTGGTGTAATCACCCCAACTCATGCTTAATCAAACATACTCAAGCATATGCTGTGACCAGGAAAGTGTTAGTTACATGAATGTTCATTGGCAATGACTTATCTGTATGTTTCGGAATGCAAGGCTCATTGAAGAGCACAGCCTGCACAGGGCTGCATGTACTTACACCTCATACCGAAGAATGAATCCACCATTTCAGTTTGCGAGAGTTGCATCACCGGTACATCGAGTGGAGGTGGATGTGCAGCGACCCAGTGGCTCCTTCCCCCTGCGGTTCCTGGACGGGCTGACCAATGTCTACCGCAATGTTCAAAATGTTATTGTTCGAATTTCCAATAAGAATGGAGATAAACCTTCAGCTTACAGTCTTCTTGTCAACTGTCACTTTGACACTGTTGCGGACAGTCCAGGTAAATAATTATTAATCTTTGAACACTGCATGATCTTGGAAAACATTAATTGGGAAATTGAACAAATTACGGGAAAAAGACTTGGTAAAACTGAATAAGAAGGAGCAATAAACATCACATGATTGCTACTTAATCTGAAATGGGAGTTACTGAAGCCTGGAGAAGGTTGGTTGGAATAAGAACCCAGATAAAACTTATAAAGACGGCTTTACTCAGGAACTTTAGCACTCGCATAAATTAAATTACTCCATACTAAATTGATAGATTAAAGAGTAATGGCCAAGTGATATGAATCCACACAGTGGTCGCATGGTGGCAGGACCAATTGGAAACTGTGGGAGAAGTCAGGGATATTGCTTCAGCCTGCGTAAGTGGAATTTCATAATTGAGGGATTATCAAGGGTCATTAAAACTTTTTCATTTAGGTTTTTGCAGTAACTAGTAGTTTCTCAATCTAATTTTTTCAGGATTTCCTGATGCATATTTAGCATATTTTCAAAATTTATTTTGTTTTGAAAATTTGCTCCATATGCACAGCGGGAAATCCTGGAAAAATTATGCAGTGAAAACTTCAAACCTAACAATTTTTAAGGAAGATTAGACATGTGTGGTCAAAATAGATTACTTTGATGGATAATTATTATTATTATTATTACTGGATATGGCTGTATTACTGGTCTTCAGATCAATGTAGATTTTGGGTGGACATGTTTACACAATGGTACAATGTTAATTCATTTGCCTCTCCCACAAAACACTACCTGATATCCAACACTACCAAGTCTCGCTTCAATTCCAAATTATTCGTGCCTTCATTCCGTCCGACAGCCCTGTCCTATTTCTGCCCCTTCCGTGTTTGCCTATCATTTTCCCCTCTCTCACAGTCTTCAACATCCCACTGCTAATCAATATGCTCTTTCCTGTCTCCTTATGATTTCACCCAGCAATCTCCTCTCCTCCCCAACCATATCTCTATGACCTGCTCGCTTGTTTTCATTTCTGTCCACTTCACCTTCTCCACACCTCCATATCAAAAGCCTTCAACAATGCTTATCATCCTGCGTCAATTACCCATATTTCTGTGCCATGCATAACTACGTGCTCCATATCAAGGTTTTAATGAGCCTTTTCTTAACAACACTACTCAACGTCCCTGTCATCAATTCCCTCCTCCTCATGAAAACTTCTTTGCCTAACCAAATTCTCCTTATGCCCCCACTACTTAAACCATTTTGGTCCAAAACACCTCCAAGATATGTGAATTGTTCCACCTGATTTAGTTTTTGCTCCCCTATTTCAATGTTTAGCTTAGCTTTTTTCTTGCTGGAAAACCAGATTACATGTGATTTATTTATATTTATTCTTATCCCATGTGTATCCCACTGGCTTTTCAATGCGCCAAGCAATGCTTGCAACCTTTTGGCTGACTGACAAACTAAAGCTTAATCATCAGTGAATCTGATTTTGCATATAAATTACAGATTCAGGTGTGAGATGGTGGAACTGAAAAGTAATAACGGAGATGAAAACTCAAAATTTTCCCCTTGATAAAGATTTATTATTGACTAGCTTTGATGTACGACATCATTTTCAATTGATGTAGCACATCTTTCATTTTCAATGTGAAAAGCTTCACTTGAAAATGATACGATACTTCAAAACTTGTCGATAATAAATCTTTATTAAGTGGAAAATTGCAAGAATTTTTGTCTCTGTTATGATTTTATGAATTCCCTGTCACCTTTCATTTCTAGCTCTTTGCTATATAATAATTAGTATCATCTGTTGCCATTAAAATTACAAATTTATTTTACCTAACCTGTAACATTTGTGTAAACATTTTAAATTAGTTTATCACTGACAATGTTTTAAATTTTAAATTGCTATTCATGCCAAAACTCAAATAAATAACCTTCAAGTGAGGTTTATCATTGTGAGACACACAAAAAAAAGGAACAGATAAAAACCTTCCGTCCTGTAATATAAATTAATCCCAATTTAAGCTCCTATTGCAGTGCATAATATAGTTAACATGTTAAAAGCAATTGAATTTGCGTGCATTCAATTTCAATTTTCGAAGTTGATTAAGTCTTGGGCAAGTATAGAAAAATATTGTGATTGGATTTTGCTTTGGAGGGTGTACTTCAAACCAATAGGTTCAAGAATTTGTTTTGTCCTTACTCAATTCATGATCACCAAATTAATACCAATCTCTTGACAAGTGTACTCCTCCAGGCAAAATGAACCTAGTATGGTCCAAACAAACTTTCTATTTCATTACCCAGGCAACAAGTCATTAACTTGTTAAGTTGGATTCTGGATCAATTAAGTAATTAAGTAATAAATTCATTGTTGACTATGCTACATTTCTCATTTTTCTTATAAAATGAAGTACTAATAAGTCATGCCTGAAACCATCAATTTTCTTTTGCTGTATTTATCCACAAACCCTCAGGGTCCATTGATGTAGACATTTAGTATTCACGGATCCCTGGAATCCAATTACTTAATTATTTCCCATTCCTTATTGATTCCCATGTTAATAATCACTTCATTAAATTTACATTTATTGATCTTGGATGAATACTTACATTATCATCACCTCTAGAAGATTTTACAGTTTTTGAGTAATTTTTTTTTGTTCTGTTGAAGTTCTTCATATTTAAATTTAGGCTTTACAGATAAATTGGTTAGTAAAACACAATCATTTTTAAAAATAAAATGAAAGTTTGAAGCTACTTCAGCTTTGATAATTATGTGAATTTAAATTTGTGAAAACTCCAAAAGTATGAAACAGTTGCAAAATGACAAAATTCCATCTGCAAGGTGACTGTTTGGATGAGACAGGTTAGGAAAGAATGAATTAATGTTGACATTAGTAACAATTTTTTTTTGTTCAGTGTTTGAAGTTTGATCACCTTTTGGTAAATGTTCATATGATCGTGAGCATTCCGGAATGTAAATTGATTTGTTGCATACATTCTTGTTTGTCCATAGTAGCGACAGTTTTCCATATCCATTTTCTGCCTAGCAATTATGGAAGAAGAAACAACACGTCGTGATGCACTCAAAAGTTCTATTACTTATGACCTAAATATGCATGCTACGTTACTTCCTCTCAACTTACTCCATGGCTGGCATTCTCTGCTCTTGGGCTGACTGGCAGGGTGTTATGCAAATTAAGTTGTAAGGGTAATGTATTTGTGAATTGTTCATTCTTTATGAGTAGGTTGCTAACTGGTAACCATTTACTGAGTTGCAAGTGTGTCCACCCTTTTTTATGAGTTTCTTTAGTTTTATTCTTAGTGTGGTCAGGAGAGTAGTTAGTGGGTAATATTCACAATGTGTATGATGGATCTTGCATTAATGGTGTCTGGTTTTTCCCGTTCCACGTGCCCTTATGGAGGATCGCAGGGTGCCATATTTATGTGGAAGTGGTGGGGTAGAAGAGGAATGGCTGGTTACCCCGTCATGAATTCTTGTAACAGCTGATAGGATAGTGTGTAGATGTAAATGCAGAAGCTTAAAACAGTCTCCTATCCATCAAGTCTATTTCTTTATACAATGGAACATTTTTTTATACAATGGAATGGTGTATTTTAATTTAATATATATTTAATTTGTTTTTCAGTATCAAGTTACCTAACTTGTAATCATTGAAATGAATTAGGAAGATGTTGAAGGTCAAACAGTAGGAGTTTTTAACTTGTGTAGTGTGTAGATGCCAATCTAGGGATTAGTGTGGATGTTTTTAGGAAAATTAAGCTTCATATTCTGTTTATGTTTTAGAAACCCTGCATTTCTTTGAACTATTGGCTGGATTTTCATGAAAAAGTTTTTAATGTCTTCCATGGAGGAGTGCTCTTGAGATGGCAAACATTTGTCCATGTAAGCCTGAATCAACATCATCCTTCTATCCTATATAACCCTATATCAATATGAATGGAGTACTTGTGCGACTTGGCAAGGCACACATCTCTGTCATAAGTGGCAGAAAATTTCAATCTTCCATGTACATTACCTCTTTATTTCATTGTTCATTACCCTAGGTGCAAGTGATGATGGAGCTAGTTGTGCTATCATGATGGAGATCCTTCGTGTGATAACTCAGTCAAATCATCCTCTCAAACACAACTTAATTCTTCTCTTCAATGGTGCTGAGGAAAATCTCATGCAGGTTAGTTGGTGTTCTGCACTATGAAAATCATCTTCTGATTTAGGTATATTGTAGTTTTGTCTTGAAATATTTTAGCTATTTATTAAAAAAATTTATGAATTTGTGGCTCGCACCTATGCCATGGCTGGTTTGCAGTTCCTACAGTTAATATTATCCTATATGATGAGATTTCTTCAGTATTTTAATCTAACCATAATTGTGAAAAGTTAGTATTTTTCAAGTGGGATCACTTCGTGTTAATATCTTAACCATTTGGATTGTGGGTTTGAACTGTAATAATGACAAAAAAAATTAAAAAACTATTTTGTTCATGTCCGATCACATTAGTCTCCTATTGATTAACTAGGTGCTTTTGAATGGATAGCAAACCCTGTACTCAAACTATTTGAACAAGTGTGAACCATTTTATTCTCAGGCTTTCATCAGCCTACAAAATTTCAATTTAAATTTTCAAATTTACCAAAGCCTCTTAATATTTCTGTATGCACAGATTCTAAAAGTTAAGATTATTTTCGAGCTTTAGTATGTACATTGTGTGTAATTCCCGGAAACAGTTTTAGGAGCATATTTTGCTTGTATTTTTTTCTCAGTGTACTAGAGTTGGCTTAGTTTGTATGGATCTGAAACCTGTTGAAAATTTCAATTAAACATTTAACTTATTTACCTCATACCTACCTCATGAAAGTAAGATCATAGGGGTGAAAATTTACAATTAAAAGTATGAACAGAGTTGGTGATGAATTGGGTAGAAGTGAGTTCAATAAGAATGACTCCTAGTGAATTGCTATATCATCAGCTATAAATATATTGCATGTTTTGGAGGCATTGGTATGCACTTATAATAAATTACAATTTTATCAAAATAATTATGTCAAACCAAGCTGCTTCTCAAGTTTTCTGGGAATCATTTTTCATTTCATCTGCATAGGTTTCTCTCTCTATATAGTCTCAGTCACTTCGTATTTACTTGTCCATTTACTTTGGATGAGATGTCTTTGAATATTTTCATGATGATGATTCAAGCATTACTTACAGGCATCGCATGGTTTCATCACGAAACATCCATGGGCCAAGGACATCCAAGTTTTTATCAATCTCGAGGCCTGTGGTGCTGGAGGCAGAGAGATCTTGTTTCAGGCTGGACCCGGTCAACCATGGATATTGGCAGTCAGTGGTTTTATTGATGACATCTAGATTTTAAAGAAAGAGGAGAATTGATTGAAATTCACTGATGAGTTTTTCCTTAAAATTATTTTCATTGTTGAAACCTTTGCCTGAATTGAAGTATTGAACATTTGTGATGCCAAGGTCATTTATGCCTATTTGCTCTTCTTTTTAGGCTTATGCTGAATCAGTTCCGCATCCCTATGCATCTTCTCTTGCTCAAGAAATTTTTGAAAGTGGAATTATTCCAGGGGATACAGACTTCAGAATATTCAGGGATTTTGGCAACATATCTGGTTAGTTGCACTCGTCTGTCCTTTTCCAAAGCAACGGAATCACTTAGACTTGTTAACTTTGAGGACCATGTGTCAGATTGGCCACCAATGTCTGACGTTTACAGGAATCATGTGCCTTTTTGAGAGGCCTCCTGAATTGGGATCTGAATTAAGACTTTTAAACTTGCTTACTGACATCCAAACCTTTTCTGAATGCACATGATATGTAGTGATTAGGAGTTGACTCATTCAACATGTGAATGTTGACAGCTGCTGCAATCAGAAGCTTGACTGCAATGTGGGCTCAACAATAATGTGCCCATCCATTGAACATCTTTTTATATTGTGGAAGAAATTGAATGTTGCTAAGTTTTTCTTAGCATGTTAGCATATATTTACTACTAAATTGCTTTCTAGTTGACATTTAAGGAATTTTGGTTGAATGAATCATTTTATTTTGTGACTTGTTGTTAATCAAAACTAGGTTTTTTTACCTCGGACAGCCAAAATTCTCATGGTTAACCCTTAAACCAATACAATGGTCATTGCAAGGCAGTGGAAAAAAGGGACAGACTAAAAATGCCTCAAATGGTTGTAGAAATTTGGTATGGAGTTGACTCTAATTGAATTTGCAGGTCTGGACTTTGCCTGGTCTTCCAATGGATATGTGTACCACACTTCTTTGGATTCAGCTGCTGCCGTGCCAGCTGGCACTCTCCAACGGACAGGTGACAACATCCTGGCATTGGTGCGGCATCTGACATCATCACCAGAATTAGCACGCTCAAGAAAGAAAGATCAGAATCTCTTGAAGGCTGGTCAACCTGTCTACTTTGATATCCTGGGGGCAGGAGTGGTGCGGTGGCCCATGATTGCTGGTGACATCATCTCATTGGCATCCATTGCTGCTGCAGTTCTTTCAGTCATCTCTTTTGGCCTGGCATCATCTCGTGATCAAGGTTATTATTCATTTCCTCTTTGATTACATTTAAAACATTGCTACAACCTGTAGCTCATACAATATAATGTAATTACAGAGAAACTTTTGCAGTTTGCTGCACCATTGGGCAACATGCTAACTTCTTTTAAAAGAAGGCTTTTATGACTGCTGTGGCATATATGAATTAAACCCCTTCATACCTGGACCTTGAATCAGAGCATTTTACCCTCTTTAAATTATGCCACCTAGTTAAGCCCTGGTAGATGTTGTTATAATTGTATAATTTGGAGTTGGATTCAATAATGCTATCGTATTATAATTATTGGGATGCAATCCAAGCATCCCTTGATTAAAATGCCTAAACTTTCCCATTCAGAACTACTGTAGAGCTTTTCTCAGCACAAATTTTCTGTATAACACAGCATTCCTGTCCTGCAGGCATTACATTCCGGGTGTCAGTAAGGCAGCTTGGCTTGTGCATCTTGACTCAGATTGGGTCTTGTCTGTTGACGCTAGTTGTTGCCGCCACCATCTCCACCTCACTCTCATTATTGGGCAGGACAATGAGTTGGTTTGCCCGACCAATATGGATTGGCGTATTGTATGTCATCCCTACATTGCTGACACAACTGCTCATGGTTCTTTTAATCTCAAAGTGGCAGAAAAAGGTAACATTTAAATTCCCTAATATTGATAATGAACTAGAAAATATCTAGTAACTAATGGATTAACCAGTTTTGTTTTGCAGGATTAGCCCTGTGCCATTATTTTGATGTTAATAAAATGAAATAATATGCTTCACTTCACGGAGGACTTTGTTTATAGATTGTGAGAAGATATTTAATAGAGTAAATTGGATAGAATTAATGAATTTATTACAGAAGTTAGGAGTGAATTGGAGGGATAGGCAACATCTGAAACCTCTACTTGTCTCAGACTGCTGAGGTGTATGTGGTGGAAAGAGAGTCAGGATGGGCAGTGTTAGGAAAAGGAGTAAAATATGGGTGTCCATAATCATCCATGCATTTCAACGTATGAATGTTGTTGGGTAACTATTAAAATCAGGTTTGCAGATAACCAAGCTTTATTTAGCCATCCAGCCAAGTTGTTGAAAGCATTGATGAGTGAATCGGGAAGTCAGTGCAATAGGTATGGCATGAGAATAACATTAAACAAATCAAAGGTTATGTCCTTTTTGAGAAACAGAAAGAGAAAGGCTAAGTTATGTATTAAAATTGGAGATCATAAACTAAAGCAGGTTGAACTGTTTGCCTATCTTGGAAGTGTTTTGGACACGATGGTGACAGGAGAGAAGGATTATAAGAAGAAGAATTGATTTAGGCAAAGAACCTATCACAAGGAGGAGGGAATTGATGATAGGGACATGTGGGAATTGTGAATGGAGGAGAAGTAAGGATATTGAGAAAAGGCTAGTGAAAAATTTGACTCGCCGGATGATTCTGTTTGACTCAGAAGCTCGGGTGTTGAAGCTAAATGTTCCTCATACATACAGGGTTCATCCGGAAAATAAGTGTACTGACTCATGGGCTGGGCACGCCGCTCCAGGTGCGCCCAGCACCGCTCTGACGGGCTGCGATTGGAGGGGGGTATGTTGGCAAGCGACGCTGAAAAAGGCAGTCGGCTCTGAGCTGTGGTGTAGTGAGGAGCTCTGTTAACGCGAACCTCCACGCTCGACCCACGTCACGGAACACGATGCCGAAGTTTTTGGAGTAGCGTTATTCCATCAAATTTGCGGTAAAGCTTGGGAAATCGTCTACCGAAACTGTCGGTATGATTAACCAGACTTACGGGGAGTCAGCCATGTCCAGAAACATGATCTTTTGGTGGCACAAGATGTTCGTGGAGGGCAGAGAAGAGGTCGACGACGAGTCTTCGAGAGGTTCCCGATGATGCCTTCGCGGGAGCGTTCCAGGAATGGGAACGCCGCTGGAACAAGTGTATCGACTCACAAGGGTCCTATTTTGAGGAATATTAGCTTAAGATATGTAAAAGTGTAATAAATTTTTTTTCCTGAGCTCAGTACACTTATTTTCCGGACGAACCCTGTAGATTGGGGTTTGGGGAAGGATGGAAACAGTAAAATGGACAATGGATAGAGAATGAAGCAAAGAAGTGCTCGGCTTGGTGAAAGGGGAGGGGACGGGGGATTGTTGGGAGAAATCTAAGGGAGGCAGGAAGAAGGGATACAGAGAATTCTGATTGGCAATGTAATGCTGAAAATTGTGACAGTGGGGAGGACATTGGGCAAGCAAGGAAAGGGCAGGAATAGCATAGGGATCTTGGATGGAATGAAATGAGGATTAAATGTGTACAAATTTGAAGTAGGGTTTTTGTAGTGTAGGGTGTCAGGTTTTGTCATCTTAGGTTAGGCTAAGAAATGTACACGGTTGCAGGCTGTGTCCATCCAAACCTACATAAAACTGAAGACTACTTTTATACTACAGTGGAACCTTGCTTAGGGAGCATAATTCTTTCCAGAATCGTAATCATAATGCAAAATGCTTGTTAAGTGACAATTTTTCTCATTTAAATTCATGTGAAATATGAAAATACATCCCATGCCAAAAAATGGTAGATAAATTGTATACAATGTAAATTCAAATAATTTATATAATGTTGATTTTCTAATGACAGAAATAAATCTGCAGCCAGTAATTTCATACAAATTTTGTTTTCTACAGGTATTGGGCACAGTGTGGTCTGTCTTTTGGAAGTACTTTGATGCAGCTCTGATAGTGTGGTGTGTCCTGCTTGCTGTTACTGCAGTATTTCGTCTGAGGTCAGGATATGTTATTTGTGCCTGGGTATTATTCCCTGCCATTGTGTCTTACTTGCTGCGGCTGATTCCTGTTTTTAGAGATCTCAGAGGTTAGTGTGCTCTCTGTAATAGGCTTGTTTAGTTACTACTTAAATTATACTCGTCAGGACTCCTGTAATGCTTAATAACTTTGTAAATGTCAGATTAAAAATGTACCGCATTTTGTAGAATATACCAAACTGTTGGATCACTTGGGAACTTAGGAGAAAAATAGGCTTTTGTAATATTTTAGTGCATGCCTATAAATACTAACATTGGCAATTGTTGGCAGGTGTTGGAAAATATTTAGTTTTTGTAGTGCTTTAGATCATCTTTCATATTTGATGCATTATCATTAGTACTATAGTATATTTAATAAATGAAAAAATTCATTTGTAACTGCAATTATGACATTTCAGAAGTGTTCGAGTGTTCTCATAATTTGTGCAGCTCTTGCATAGAGTCAAAGTTGTCAGCTCATGATGAAGCCTCCCATGCTAGTAAAATTGAAGGATAGCCCTGCTTGTTTGAAAGTTCATGGTCCCTCCATGCATGGAATGTCAGTAAGAAGAGGGGAGCGTGGGAGAGTAGTGGGGGGAAGGTATGGTGCTTAAAGCAGATTGGACATCAGCAAGCAAGCAGTCTTGTAATGGTATTTTGGTTAATATGTACTACTATCCCAGAGAGAAGTGGGTTGAGGGATTGGCATCAGATGGATGTCAGTGTAATAGCACTGTTGGCTACATAATCACGTGACAGCGAACAGTGATACAGTGATGGTGCATTGGCATTTTCCCGGTATTAAGCCCTTAAACATAATTTTCCAGTTCGGTGGCTGAAATATCAATAGAGGGATTCCAAAGAAACTGTGGGAGATGCTGCAACAGTAACTTTTAACGGAGTTATCCCCTAATGTGCATTTCAGAAACGCCATTTTCAGAGTGTAAAAATCATTCGCCTAGACAGGGATTCGAGCCCAGATCCCTCAATGTCCGGTCGAGTGCTTTAGCCAATTAAGCTATCGAGGCGTCCTCCGACAGTCTGTTTCTTCCTTTTTTTCTCATTGCTCTATTGTATTACCCCCTTTTTGCATGTGGTATTGATCATAGGTGAGACAACTGCTCTAAGGCCATTCATTCAATATCTGAAGTTTTGCTGGTATATGTTTTTGGATATGAGCCAGACAGTAAAATAAAATAAAAAACTATTTGGAAATGTTAGCATTGTTAGAAATGATATATTTTCTCCCTTACTATGCACTTAAATATATGTCCAATGAAAATAAAATATTTTCATGATATGTGGTACGTGGACCATAGCAAACATTTAATTGCTCTGGCGGTGTTTGTCAGAATAAATTGTTTGGAATGAATTTTCATATTACAGAAGAGGGAGCAGGCTGTAGGGCTAGGCAGTTTATCCAACACCTGCATGTACAGCTGCCTGTACACCTCATTTTAAGTGTAAACTGTGATAACCTAGTAAATAAATGGTTAACTGTTTTGCAGATAAACATGGCTGAAAGTTTTACACCCTTGAGTCATTTCTATTGAATATTTATGGAAGAGGTAATGCCCCTAAGGAAATGTCTATTGTATCTAATTTAATACTGATTAGACTACTTTGTTTAGATTCAGCGTTTGCTTTTAATTTTTGCAGTGGCTGCTCATGAATGTAGGCAGCATGTTGTAGTACCTCCCTGTTATGGAAGAATTACTTGTAACAATTTTGAGATTCTTTCTAGCATTTCAAGCATCATAGAAAGTCCGTAATGTCGTTGAAAAGTATTTCAATGAAAGAAATCCACTTAAGAATTCAAACAAATTAGTTGCAACTTTTCAGAATTCAACTTTCCAAAATTTGTGAATCTTTAGCAGCATGAGTTTTATTAAATTATTTCCCCAAGAAAACATATTTTTGGTATCAAGTATGATGCCATTTATAAAGTATTTAGCAGTGATGCTGTATTGGAGTTCTTATCCTAATCATGTCTACTTTTCATGGTGTAGAGATGGGGTCAATTGGAATGGGTACACATATGTGCTGATTAGCAAATACTCCAGATACTAATTTGTTGTATGATAAGTCCATGAATCCTATTTGGTCATTTCAGTAGATATTTTAGATTCAATTTAGATATGTATAGACTTATGGATCTTTAGGGAAGAGAAAATGTCCTCTGATAGACTTATTCAGGGCCTTATACTACCTTGATCAAAAATTTCCCGGAATTTATTCAGAAAATTAAAAATACAAGTTTATTCATCTAAATCTATATTGTCCCCTTCAAAGTAATCCCCATCGACTGCAACACACTTATGCCAGCGCTTGATCCAATCCTCGAAACATTTTTTATATTCGGTTTTCGGTATGTCCATCAGTGCTTCCTGCGATTTTTCCATTACTTCCTCTCGGCTGCTAAAACGCGTTCCCCGTAATGGTTTTTTAACTCGATTGAACAGAAAGAAGTCACAGGGAGCCAAATCAGGTGAATTCGGTGGCTGTTGGATGGTATTTGTTGCATTTTTCGTCAAAAAATTACGAATAATGATAGCACTGTGCGACGGTGCGTTATCATGGTGCAAAATCCACGAGTTTTCTGCCCACATTTCTGGTCTCTTTCGGCGAATTGCTTCACGCAAACGTCTCATAACGCCCAAATAATACTCTTTGTTTACTGTCTGGCCTTCTGGCAAAAATTCATGATGCACTACACCGTTGTAATCCATGAAAACCGTCAGCATTGCCTTCTTTTTTGACTGAAAACGACGTGGTTTTTTTGGTCTCGGCTCATTTGGTGAACGCCATTCACTTGCCTGATGTCTGGAATGCGTGTCGTACTCATAAACCCACGTCTCGTCTCCAGTAATGATCCTTTTGATGAATGTGGGATCGGATTCAGCCTCGCAAATCATGTCTTTTGCGACGTCAACACGGTCTCTTTTTTTGCATGAAATTGAGGTCTTTTGGCACCAACTTTGCTGCTACACGACGGAAACCCAAATCATTAACCACAATGTCTTGGGCGGATCCATAGGCAATGTTCAAGTCCTCCGCTATTTCTCTGATGGTTAATTTGCGGTTATTGACCAACATTTCTTTTACTTTATCAATTTTTTCACCGACTTTCGATGTCGATGGTCTGCCACTGCGTTCATCATCTTCGATTGACTCACGACCACTTCTGAACCGCTCGTGCCACTGGTAAACGACCGTTTTTTTTAGAGAATCGTTGCCGAAACACTTTTCCAACATTTCCAACGTCCGTGCGCCACTAAATCCGTTTTTTACGCAAAATTTAATACAAGTTCGTTGTTGCAAATTTAAATCCATTTCTGCAATTGTAAAAAATCGCCAACACACACAGAGATAGATGTACTCTTGGCTACGTAACTTTTGCAAATGTCAAGTTATGACACTAAGATTTAAAGGGAATATCAACAACAGATGTACCAATTTAACAAAAAAAACAGAACTCAAATCGGAACGATGGGAGCGCCACACGGTGGTTATTCCGGGAACTTTTTGTTCAAGGTAGTATATACATACACACACACACACACACACACACACACATATATATATATATATATATATATATGTATGTGAATATTTATAAAAATATATAAAAATAGACCCAGTTTTATATGACGGGTGGGAGTTAGGTTGATTTGAGTAGGTTGCCAATTATTGCCCTTCCTCGACAGTGCTAAGGTTGTGACGTCAGAGCCCAGACAATCCTTTCCAATTCTGGAGCGTAAAATTCTTCGATGCCGTGACGTGGAAATTTCCTCTATTGTCGAGACTCGATAACTTTGGAGTCCTCCACGAAAAACTCTTGAGGGTTATTTGACTGACTGCCCTTATTCCGGATGTTATCCCGAGTCAACAGAGGGTTGGAATTCATATATATTTCTGTGCCGCCATCGCCAGGAATTCTGTCGAGAGATTGGTAGTCTACAATCCCACCCAATCATCCCTCTCTAGCGCCCGTTGCCGCCTTGTACGCGGACCAGATAGCTCTCCCGTCCATCATCCATCTTTAATCGGCCTTCACGTACTTTTATCCATTTTTCTTCCTCTTTGCGACTTTAGGGACGGGGAACTCAAGTTTCTTGGTCGTATCTTAGTTATTTTTTTCATCTTCTTGCATTCCAGTTCTTCATGACCTCTCTTAGTATGGCTGCGGTCTCTCATATAAGTTGTTGATGTTCATTTTTATCCTCTCCTATTTAATTTACCTTCAAACTTCTCTAAGGATGAAAATTAACTCTTATTTAAAACAAATTTTTTTGCTAAAACGTATGTAAGTGTATGCCACCTTCCAATTCCTTTTCGGGGATTTTAAGTGCATATTTTTTTCCTTCCCTTCACCCATTAACATCCTCCGTCTCTCTTAATTTTTCAGTTCCTTTCCACCTGGTGGTTTTAACCCCTGCCACATCTCTTTTTGGTGGATCGCAGAGTATTTGAGTAGATTAGATGTATATTCTACCTTTTAAAATCCTCATAAATTCATTATGCAATTTGGCAAGCGTTTTTTACTGAAGGTTATTAGGTTTACTGAATGAAGACTAAGGTACAAGTATTATGTTTTTTGGAGGTTATTATTTAATATTCGACTTGAACGTTGAGATTTTTTATCAAAGAAGAAGCTCATTTGTTTCATTATCCATTGTAAAACGCGTTCCTCCATGAATAGATTGTCAATCGCTGCAATGGTTTGGGTCATAGTATCAACTGCCGCGTGTCAATATCGCGGGGTACGCGGTTAGATGTAGACTGCCGCCTGTTATTCCGGGAACTTTTTGATCAAGGTAGTATTAGTTAAAATGTACAGGAGTTAAAGCCCTAAATTATATCCCATTCTATACCCAATGGAGCTTCCAGGTCTTTCCAGTAAGGTATGATTGGGAAAGGGAAGGCTATGGGTGTAGTTAAGTTTCTTGTACATAAAACAGTAGAGAAAAGGTTAAAGTAGTTATTATGAATTATGGTCTGAAGTCTGAGGGTGAAGGCTGTTGTTAGAAGCTGGTTATGGTTTTTTCGACATTTGCTTATGCTACAATATAAATTTTTTAATTAGCATTCGTTGTTAATTTATATTTGTAATTTAAAAATTTGTTGCCATGTATTTGTTGCCATGTCTATTGTGCAGAAGGTTGAGATGCATACTTTGGATTGTGTTAAGACTGAGTCATGTGATGCATAAATTGCATTCTGGTAGTTCATAGATTTTTCTCCCTCTCATATCAGATTGGCGCTGGCTCGTGCTGTACCTTGCATTGTTGGTTCCACCATTTGTCATTACGTCGTACCTGGTTGTCGGAGTGCTGTCTCTCTTTGTTCCCATAATGGGGCGCATAGGCTCTGCCACCAATCCTGATGCCATTGTTGCCATCCTTACTGTTGTCCCATATTCCTTGATACTCACTTACATGGTAAGTTGCGAGTACTTAAATATTTATATTATTAAGATAAATATGCTATTTTATCTTTACTATTTTAAACAGAAAAAACTGTAAGCACTTGGAAACATCCAAGCACCAAATTTCGAGATACCTAGTTTAAATAAGGAAAAATATGCTTTTGGGCTTCCACCTGCCTTAGATGATGCATAATTAATCGTGATTTGGAGAATATAGTTGCTTAATGTATTCTAAGAAACTAGTCTTATCTACATACTTAAACAAATTAACAGTTAGTGTGAAGTGCTTTTGGATGTTAACACACCAATCCCATTGAAAATTATATTTGGAAAAAAAATATGATAGCTCTCTTTACTCGTATGGTGCATGGCTAAACAGTGGATGCATATTTAGGACTCAAAGGAAATGTAAGCATGAGTTCTCCATCATTTCCAAGACAACATTCTAGAAAGAGACTAGCTCTTTGGAAGGTGTGTGGTGATGTTAATTAGCAGGTGAAAAAAAGGTATCGTTGTTTTGGTAGTTCATCATGGCAAAACACTGTGCACTGTAGACTCTCGTTAACATGTTTCCACAGTGACCTAGAATTCTGAAGGTAGTGACTAGCAAAAGGTGCAATTAAGTCAGGGTGGACTTTCTATAGCAAGTTGCTGTTGTAACGTGGTTACGTGACATTCATTGTCGTGGTTAATTTTACCTGTTGTAACTTATTACTGTGTGCTCTATAGCCCATTGGTGATAATAAATGGTAAAACCATCCATTTTGTTGATATTATGAAATATGTACATATTATATGTATTTTTATTGATGCATTTCCTTTTCATGCATTTTTGCTTTAAATTGCTTTCTACTTACATTTTTTTTTACCTGTCTTCACCTATACAAAATATAATTCTATGCAATTTTGATCTCTATATTTGAGAAAGAATCATTTTACAAACATTTTTTTGACAAAATGCCTCTGGAATGTCTTCTTATGCATGGACAAATTTTCTTGGTCTTCCATCGATTGTGCAAAAGAGGTAACCAATACATGCTATCCATAGTTATTTACATGCATTGAGACCTTTATGAATGCATGAAGGAATGGAAGCAAGGAGAACATGCACCATCATCAAGGAGCATTCTAACGGCAGTTGACCACCTTGCATGGAGAGCGCTGGGAATTAGTCTTTGATTCATTGTACTTGTATTTAGCGAGGCTGATTATTAAGTTACATTATTGACTGTTTCATATTAATTAAGAATGCATTCTGGTTTTTGAATGAAGCCTTTCAAGGCTTAATTTCAAAATCAGAATGTGTTAAATTTGTTCCAAGTATGTTTATAACTCTTCACCTCATTATGTTGCTTCATTATGTACAGAAATTCAAAATGCCCCCGTAGCCTCTTTTCCTACCAAGTGAATATGCGATGGTTCACTCATCTAAATACAGTCAGGGCTTTGGAGGGCCTGAAACGTAGGGCCATGTTTTTGACCTCATCCAGAATTAGTCTGTTTTCCATCCGTATATGTTGTTTCTGCTTCTGATGTGTGTGTGCAATGCAGACTCCCCTTGTTGTGCTGGTTCGGCGTCCTGCAGTGGTGTTGGGTGTCCTCGGATCAGTATTCACTCTTGGCTTTGCCCTGGTCTGCTTCACTCCTCTTGGGTTCCCGTACACTGGAGATGCAAGGGCACCTGCCCCTCAACGCATCATGATGATCGTAAGAGGTTTTATTTTGCTTCAGTGTTCTTAGTAACTTGGCTATTTTTATACTAACATTCAGTGCCACCAATAGATACTCATGTGGAATTCATTAAAAAAGATTACATCCGATGTGCATAAAATTTTTAACAAATTCTTATGCTTAGTAATAATCTACTGGATCAGGGAAGGTTTTAGATGGACTCTGGGGCTGCACTCAGCCATTGGTAACATGACATAAAAAATTCTGTTGTTGTTATTAAACTTGTGATTGGGTAGGTAGCTACCAGCCTTTCAAGACATACCAACTGCTTAAATAAGTTCGTAATTAAAACAAATATTTCCCCAATTATTCATTTATATTGAATTTATTATATTTTATTACCTCAGAGAAAGTTTTAAGTTTACTTAAAAACAACTTAATTGTAGTGGTATGCAAATTGTCCATCCAGGTCCCTATTTTCATGTGCATTTATGCTAAAAATTATTTTATGTTGAAATACTATGACTGGTATGTCTTTGTAGTTGGTCTTGTTTTTGATTTACCATAACATGTATGCGATGGTTACTTATTTAGCTATCTCTGGCCATTTATGTAATAAAAGTCCTCCCTTGCCCCTAGCATTCGGATCGAACATTCCATGACGTTCAAGGGAACATACGGAGGCATGAGACTGGCTATTGGTTGGTGGACATGGACCATAACAGCCCCAGCATCTTGCAGAAGATGCACCCAAACCTGCTCAAGGGAGCTGTGCCTGTGGAGGATGAATGCCTTAAGGAGCTCTACTGCGGGATGCCTTACTTGATGCCCGTGCTCACCTTCATCTGGTTAGTTAAACGCAAATGTGCAAACCTGTTGTTGGGTTTACCATTGTAAAATTATCTGCTTCACAGTGAAAATTGAAAGGAAGAATTAATTCCATTATTCCCTTAACTAGGTCCCCATTCTTTATACCCCTCTGCTTGTACAATGAAACTCTGATTTGTTTAGACTTGTTCCCCTTCCAGGAAACCTAATTCACTCTACTATATCTACATCTACTTAATACCCAGCAAGCCGCCACAAGGGCATGTGGCAGGGTTGTCAGGACACCACCCATAGTTGAGGAAGAAAAAAAAACACCACTTGCAAAAGCCACAAATTTATACTATCCAAAAACAAAACATGGTATACATTCATGCCAGAACACCTACAACTCACACACATGCAAACACTACCAGCTACTACCAGCTAACATACACATGCACCTACAAATATACCTAATATCATTGCAATGTGTGATTTTGTTCAGACTTGTAAATTCAATATTTTTAATATTTTGAAAGTTCCTCTCGGGTCTTCCACCAGGTTATATCGTCCATCTCGGCCAACGTTTCGATGTCTGACTCGGTCATTGTCTTCAGGGCTTCTGAATGCTGTTTGCCACTTTTTCCCCCGTATATATATATGATTTTCCGCCCAATCAGGTGTTGATTGGTTGGTGGAATGGTGCGTATCAGGGCACCTTCCCATTGGCCGCCCGTCGTTTCTGGTTTCCCCCCATTGCTCTAAAGATTTGTTTCCAGGTGTTGCTCAGGTAAAAGCCCGAGTCCCTGTTAAAATTATGTTTTCGAAAGTGGATCTCGATGGCCTCATTAGTGAGTCGGTCCCAGTATGTGTTGGATCGGCAGATAATTTTGGTCCCCTCCCACATTTTTTTATGGTCCTTGGTAAAGCTATGGTCCGCCACTGCTGATTTCTCTAGTTGCCTATTTTTTTAGAATTTCATATCCAGTGACTAGTTTCTAAGTGGTTGCAGAAGAGTTGTTATAGCATAAATCATCTGATCTTGAAGATCAGCTACACAAGAGATGTAAACAATTATACCACATTAATTATGGCTTCTTACGTATTTCATGAATGCTTTTTTCTGCCTGTTAGTGGTGATGGTAAGGTCAAATACTGGAAGGAAATATCCTCTGTTCCTCATCAGTTCCATTATTGAATTCATCCACTTTACCATCCTCATCAGCTCAGCAAAGACCAGTCACACCAGAAAACCACATGTAACATTCAGGTTCTGACAAACAAAAACTGCATATTTAGTATGCATGCATTAGCAAGTGGAGGTGTGTGATCAGTCTAATAGGGCCTCCTTGCCCTCTCCTCTTCTCCCTTCTCTCAGCATGTGTACCTAGTCAGCTAGTGGAGATGTAACTAAGTCAGACCCAGGAACAATAACTGAACTTGGCCAAAATACATACTTTGAAGTTGTGAGTTGGGGATGGTGAGTGGTATGTTGCTATATGAATGCACTGATGATAATAGAACACCGACAGCCACCACAGAAAGAAACCCAAAAGTTGGTTTTATTGGTGAGGGTAGATACTATATTTCCACATATTAGGCCCTAAATGAAATCCACACATCAATATGACATTATATATGTATACAAATCAGCCAGTGGCTGGTTTGATACGTGAGGGTATAAGGCACATGATACTAAACCTTCTAAAAACTGTCTACAATCCACACTCCACACTGGGCAGTAAAAGGGGGGTACATCATTTCCCTGCATTACTTGAAGTTTCCCAGGAGTATATGGTACTCTCATGGTACCAGATCTTCCTGGCTCATCACATAGTGCAGCTAAGGGTATACAGAGGTATGACCTGGGTTTTAACATGGCCCCAAAAGAATTTCCTAGGTTGAATCCAAGTCCATAGTTCTAATCCACTTCCCACTGAGCTATCATACCTCCAAACTATTTGCTAATCAAGCTGATGATAAAAAATGCAGTTTTAAAGTCCTCTCTAAGGGCTAAGCCCTTCCCTTACCTCTCTTGTATTTCTTATCTTGTCACTACTGGTGACACACAAGTTTCTTCTCTTCAATGAGTTCACATCTTTCCTTCATTTCATCTTAAACTTGAGTGTTCAATTTCCTCTCGGTGCAGCTCATTCTAGTGTTCCTTCTTCATATCCTCATCACTGCTGCCACAAGCCAATCTATCTCCTTTTCAACTGTCCAGCCTTCAAACCCTTACATGGCACAGACCAAACAAGGGACTTAGCAAAAGCCTCCCTTGTCGCAGTTCCCATACACCTGATAGGTAAGATATATCTTTCTTATTCTTGTAATCTTGTTTAGCCAGTGCTATCCTTTTACTTCCTTCAGAATTACACCTGTTGTCCTCGTTGATAATGCCTCCCTAGTAACAGAATTGATTTATATGCTCATTTGTAGGGGGTCTTAGTTAGCATTATATTTACATTGCTTTTAGAGGTATTCTTGCCTATTAGTGGAAGTTTTGTTTTCATGACGTTTATGTTTAATTTTTGCCTTCTGGGTGTGACTGCCAGTGTATCCAACACCCCCATTCATGTCCTTCACTGAATTTGTGACAAGCGTAATATCACTGGTAAATTTTATGCTGTGAATTGGCACTGTTTATTTTTGCTCCTTTTTTTAATTTTCTTTCAAGTTGTCAATTCCTTGCTAAATAAGCACGTTGAAACAATTCTGGTGAAAGGTGGCATTCCTGTTTCACACCTTTTTTTATTTTGCTGATCTTCCACTCCCATTCAAACTTATCAGAGTGCCCAACTTATGAAGTAATAATGCAATTTTTGGGTGTCCCAACAATTGAGATCATTTGAAATGGTTCTTATGAATCTCTCTGGTCTGGCATGGTTATTATTAATGGTCAGTCACATGTCCTTTCAGCCAATTCCTACTTTTGCATACATTCAAACATCAATTTTTAATATTCTTTCCAGTATCGTTCATAATGCCAGGACTGCCTCTCTGACCCCTCTGGGAAATCTGAAACCAAATTAATCCTCAGAATGCAGCAATTTCAGAGTGTAAAAATCATTTGCCTTGACTGGGATTCGAACCCATATCCCTCGATGTCTGGCCGAATGCTTTAGCCAGTTACGCTGCTAAGGCATCTTCTTACCCTGCAAAATTTTGGGGGCTCCAAAGGAACAAGATGTTTTGATGAAATACCGTACATACAATGTCACAGGCATTCGTAGGCGTGTGTGAAGCTCCATATTCCACGAGGTTATAGCCAACTTTAAACACAATGGTGTTTTACCTTTGACAAATTCCAAGAAACTTTGGAGGATACCACAACAGTAACTTTTAACGTAGTCATCTGCTGAGTGTGCATTGCGATGCACCAATTTTAGAGTGTAAAAATAATTTGCCTTGGCCTTTGTCTTTCCAAGTGTAAGAGGATACCTCGGTAGCTTAACTGTCTAAAGCACTCTGCTGGACATGGAGGGGTCTGGTTTTGAATCCTGGTTTCTTGGAAATTAATCTTCCCTTGCATTGGGATCTCTCTTGCTTTTAATTCTTTCTAATGTTCAATAACATTTTTGATAACTGGGGTATAGGATAAAGCATTCTGTACTTAATGCAGTCCATTTTGCATCTGTATCTACCATGTCATTATTCTAAAATTGTTGTATTTTCATATAATTTTAAATGTTTTTTGCTCACATATTCTCAACAAGATTGGAGACTGTGTATTTCAAGTATGAATTGCGGGAAATTTGAAACTTGTTCTTTCACTGAATGTTGTGCTCTTTGAACACCATATAATGGCTGGATCACAATCACTAGAGTCTTCTTGCTGTTCATTGTGCTAGAGTTAATAATAGCAAATATGCCATCAGTAAGATGAGATGCACATCTGCATGGATCTTCCTCAGAAAATATGTAGAAGGTAGTGGTCACCTATGAAGAAGGAACAGTCCTGCCAAAGTCTTGTTTTTTTCCATTAATATCGGCATTTTAATTGACCTCCTTTTTTGTGTAGGTCGGCTGTTTTCTGCTTCAATGTTATCACTTGAGTGTTTTACTTATACTTTCACTGAGGTATGAATAATATATGCTTGACTACATAATCAACATTAGCTATGTTGAACTGATCCAGTTATGAAGGTAAAGCTGCACATTTTGTGGAAACACCATTCACTAAATTGAACTAAAATATGGTACTCCTCTCTGATAGTATTTTGGGGGTTTCAGTATTGCTTTCAGTTTATTTTGATTAATGTCACCTCCAAGGGGAATACTCCAGAGAACACCCTGGAAAGTTTAAGGTGTACATTCCAAAAATCTTAGATGATGCCTTGCTGTTTTCAATTTTTTTGCCTGCCTGTTTTGTCATTTTGTGGCTAATTCCAAAGGTAAAGTGTTGTTTGTGAACCTTTGGAATGAGAAAAAATATTCATGTTCAAATTTTTTATCAAGTGGTACATTTTCGAAGTTACTGAGATTTAAAAAAAATATTTTGTTTTTGAAAAGAGCAACTGCAAATGATTATTTTGTTTGCTGGCAGAAAGATTGAAGTAAGATTGGATGTAAAGGTTTGGGGTGAAGCTTGACGGAAGTTTATTTTAAAATAGTACTGGCTTTATTTTTGGTGAATGTGGCTACCTCATGTGTTTGGTTCTCACTCTGTGTGTGTGTGTCTATGTCATTCTCTTTACGTTATCTCTTTGAGTATATTCCCCCTGCTTGCCCAAAATATTGGTAGAAAACGTAAAGTGGGTTATGTGTATGCGCTTAAAAAACAATAAAAATATTAGCTCCAGAATTAAGTGCATGTGCTCTTAAAGTTCTCTCTTGATGTTAATGGTCAATTTCAGAAATGGGTTGGGGGAATATGTTCAGAGAAATATGCTATATGTGTATGTACTCTGGCTTGAATTTTTGTTGCAGGTGGTTTTTTAAATGTGCCCTCATTGGTTTGCTCTTGCTTATATTTAAACCTATTATTGTAAATACATAAGTATTGTGTATCACTACTTCAGCTAACTATTGCTATTTCTTAAAAGTAAACTTGACATTATTTTTGGCCAGTTATTCAAAGCACTAACTGATATTTGGCTTGCTAATTTCCTCTGTGTCTAATTGAATCGTGTAGAAATTATCAGTATTTACTATTCTGGTAAGTACTCTTTGTTATTTTTTTATTTTCTTAGGAAAACACATTGGATATCAGGGCCAGCCATCAACTTATCAGGCAATGAAACAAAGTTAGAGCTGCTGTCTCGAGAAACTTTAGCAGATGGCAGCATAAGACTTACTTTGAATGCTACAGGTGAGGAAGTTCTTCCAAGGGGATGCTTCTTTTATTTTTGCATGCAGATTTTTGGTGCCATTCTGCAAATTGCCAGATTTCACTAACTTCCAAGTTGCCCCACAAGGAGAGAGTCATTGGTTGGAAATTCCCTCACCTCCATATCTAAATCACTGTTTTTCTTATTCGTGAGTGAGTTAGCTAACCAGGTAGATCATGCGGCCATTCAAGGGCAATTTTCTGAGTTATGTGCTTTCCATTTCTCTCCCTCCCTTTCATCTTCAGTCATAAACTGGACTGACCCGTGTTTTACTTTAATTCAGGCTGGTCACTTATTTGGGGAAATTTGGAAAAAGCTGATAATTGTTCAATTTCTCTTAAACTTCAAGAAAATATTGGGCATATGGCTGACCCCGGTGGCGGCGGGGTAACGTCCTCGTCTGCTGTTCCAAGGGTCGCGGGTTCGATTCCTGCCTGGGTGAGTTACCCTCCATCTAGGGCTTGGGTGTTTGTAAATGTGACCATTGTTATCATTGTTAAAAGTTCGATGTAAAGGCCAAAATGTGCTGTTTTCGGACTAATACTGAATAAATAAATATTTTAAAAAAATTAAGATTTTGATTTGTGAATTGGGAATATGATGTGGCAAATGGGAATTTCTGTTGAGAGGCATGCCTTTTAGTTATGAGATCAATTTTTGTTTGCTGTAGACCGTCATGAGTGGAGAAGTTGGCAGAAACATACAATATTTGGACTGATTTCATTGATACCGCTGTTTCACAAAATGAATGTTGTGATCCAAAAAAAAATTCTCATTTAGATTCTAATTCTGGGGAGGAAAATCTGGGCAAGCAATGTCACATCATGGAGAAAATTAGGAAAATGTCAGGAATGGGAATATGTGACATGAGTGACCACTATGTAATTGCTCACTCCTGTAATTTCTCTTTGAATATGCATGTGTTGTGATTTGTTTTTGTGACATAACTGTGGGAAATTGCTTATGCTTTGCACGAATGCCACTTGCTTTTGTGTTATAATTGTCTTGGTAAGTGCAGAGTTACTCAAGTGAATGCCGGGTCAAAGAAAAATCAAGTGATAGTACTGTTGTCAGAACTGAAAAGCAATCTTGCATTTAAATATTTGAAGTAATATGAGCAGTAGGCATTTCTTCTCTTGGTGAAGAATGTTTCCATTTCATGCCTCAAAAGTTACAAAAGGGTGAATGAAACAAATAAAACAAGCACATTTTTGAAAGCATTAAACTTGGTTTCTCTTTTAGAAGGTGTCTTGATGATATCTTCACCTGCTCCACTGTGGAAATACATATAAATAATGTGTTGAGGGTATAAGTCACTCAGCTATATGACAGCTAGGCCAATAGTTTTTTGAGCATATTTCTCTTCAGGGTTTTGAGTTTATGAGTGTGAAAAGAGGCATTTACTGCTGAAGGTACATTTTATCATCTTAATTTTTAAATGTTAATAATAATAATTTTTATTGAAACAAAATTAAATGAAAGCTTTCATGAGATAGTTGAATGTTGAGGAACTGCATTAATGTGTGCGTCCCTGCAATGAGGGATATGTGTATGTGTATGTATGTCAATGTGGGTCGTGGTAGTCCAGTGGGTAGAGCCTTGGACTACTGACTGGAGGGCCCGGGTTCGATTCCCAGGCAAGCCACTCTAGGCACCTGCAGCTCCACCCAAGCTTTGTGATTATTCGGGTACCAGATCTTCCTGGGAAACCATAACTGACACAGGGAAAGGAACTGGCCTCCCCTACACTGATGTGTGAATTTTCACACGCCGTATAGGGCTTAGTACTGGGTGAACTCTACCATCACCTACCAAACCGACCTTCGGGTTGATTACTGTGTTTATGGTTTTTCTATGTATGTATATCAATGTAGAAGCACTCACGCGAGCAAAGAGGGACTCAGAGAAGGCTGAAAACTTAAACTTTCTGCAATGTGAGTGTCCGTTTATGGGTTCTCTCAGTAAGTCTATTACAAATCATTTACTGAATTTTTCGTTACAAGTGTTTAAAAATCTTCAAAATAGGCTTGTTTTGTGTGGATTCAACGGCCCTAGTAGGACTTCCAGCTCTCGAATGCATTAGGGTAGGCCTCCTTCTGAATGTCCTTTAATGCCATGGTGCAAGTTGCTTTGATCCCATCCGTTGTCCAGAAATGCTTGTCTTTTAGGGGTGTTTTGAGGCGTGGAAACAAAAAAAAGTCTGAGGAAGCCACGTCTGGGCTGGGGAATCGTTGGCACCCCTACGTTGACCAAGTAGTCAGTGATGATTAAGGCTCTGTGGGCCAGTGCATTGTCGTGGTGCCACTTCCAGCTGTCAGCGATGTCCGGCCAAATGAGTTGAACCCTGCATTTCAGTCTCTTTAGTATTTCCACGTAAATTTTGTAGTTCACAGTGGTTCCAGGTTCTACAAACTCGTGATGAACCAGCCCGTGGATGTCAAAAAACATGATGAGCATGATCTTGATCTTTGATTTGCTCATCCTGGCTTTCTTTGGGTAGGGGACGCTGATGTGTGCCACTCTGATGATTGTCTTTTGGTTTCCATATTCAAACTCCCAAGTCTCATCACCTGTAATGACATCCAAAAATTTGGGATCACATTTGCACATGTCGAGGTTTTCTTGGCATGTTTCAATGGGACATGACTTTTGATTGTTTGTGAGCACTTTTGGAACCATTTTTGGGCACACCGTCTGCATACCGATATGGTTCGTAACTATCTGATGAACTTGAGTTTTTAGAATGTTTAACATGTCGGCCATTGAATGAACACTTAATTATCGGTCTGAGTTCAACAGTTCCCTCACTCGCATCACATTGTCAGCCGTGGTGGTCATGGATTTCTGCCAGGCATGGTCCTTGTCGTCGACCTCTTCCCAGCCTTCCAAAAAGGTGTTGTGCCACTGAAACACTTGCCGATCTGACAGGGTATCTTCTTTGTAAGCAGTGTTGATTGTAGAAACAGTTTCTGTAGTGGTCTTGCCAAGTTTCATGCTAAACTTGATTGCAAATCTTTGTTTTAATTAGCGCTGTAGTTTTACTTGCACAAGATCTAAACATAACTCTCACAGACAGGCCCGGTCCCTTCATTCTTTACTTTCCGTGGTAAATGAAGTTACAAATTATCTCCAAATATCCCCTTGTGATTACATCATCAAAGTCTTATGTCAATATGACTTCTGGTTAAACGATAAGCATTGTAGTCTCTGGTCTCCAGGACGAAATTTTTAGTTTCCTGGAATATAATGATTTAAATGATCAAGTGTTTCCAAGCATTGAACATTGTTTTGATTAAATTATGAACAAGTTGCCTTTAGTTTGGCCAAAGGCTGGCATTTTTGTAATTGGGCATTAAAAGCTAATATTTGCAGGTTTTATTCATCCTAATTGTTTTTAGCAAAAGCATGCTTTGTTTTGATATTGGAAAATGACCGACCCAATTATTTTTCCTTCATCTCATCCTAGTAGCCTTTTTAACACTAACGGTAGAACCTCTTGATTCTCCACATAATCTGCTGATTTGATCCCCTCCATTCTTCTCCATGCTCACATTTTGAATGCCTTAATTTTTCTCTTATCCACTGCTTCATAAAAAAATGCGTTCCAAACTTAAGATGTCGTCATTCTCTTTGAAGGCCCCACACCCATCTCGTTCTTAAGCAACCCTTTCATCCTGTCGAATGCCATCTTTGCTATTTCTATTCTTGCCTTAGCCTCCTTGCATTTAAAGTTACATACCACCTAGGCATTTCCTCAGTTTTGGAACCTCTTCTCCTGCTCAATGCCCACTCCAGGTATTTAATCCCTATCCTATTTTCAATTTAAATGTGCATGGTTTTGATGTTTGCTTTCTATGTCCTCATTCTCTCTCACACCTCTTCTTAATCTTTTCTGTCATCATCTTCAGGATTGGATGATCTTCCACAGTTCTCACCATATTGTTGACAAACTTCATAAGTATTATCTTTCTCCCTCTGACATTCACTCCATCTTTTCACCATCTCTCCAGATTCTCTTTTGTTAATCACTTCCAGGTGCATCACCAAAGGTTCTCGTCATGTACAGCACCCCCATGCGTAGCGTACATGGTATTAATTGATATAATGTAAAAGTAAATGAAACAACTTGGCAAATTAATCATAGGTCATTATTCAATCATTATTTTGCCAATGGAGTTGGTCATTCACAGATTAAAACAGCTTCAGATTGACAGGGAAGCTATTTAACAACATCATATCAAAATCCTTGGAGCATAGGTTGTTATAAGTTGTTCCTGCATCTGTTTATACACAAAGTGAATGTCCTCTTTGCAACTGGTGTGAGGGTGGTCACTATTTCAAGGATAGCCTTCAATGTTTAATTTAATATTGAATGTTGTGGTCTCAATGTAAATGCAGGGGAAAGGGAGAGATTCCTGATCTTGAAGTGATAGTATCCAGGGGTGTGTAATTGGTCAAAGGTTAATTATTTGAATGTCTCAACTTGCAAGGGAAACATATTTCTTGAAAATAGGTCAAAGATAGGTTGATAACTGGCATCAAGATCTCAATCCTTTTCTATTAATGTTGGCCCATGACAGTCAGTGCTTTAAATCTTGAGGCCTGAGGGGTTCATGAAAGGCTAAGTTTTGCATTATAAGTGAGTGGATAGGAGTGATATGTATGCATTGGGTGGTCCAGTGATTGGACTTGAGGGCACAACTCTGCACTCATCGAGATGATGCAGAGGTAGAAGGCAGTCCTGTTGGCAGTAGCATCTCATTGCAGAAGACTGTAAATTGTCTCCTCCCTTCAGGGGTTTTATCATTAAAAAATGAGTTGAATGTGCCTGTATCTCAAATTATGCCATGGAAAACAAGGCGTCTTTGTAAAAACAGTACAAATGACCAATGAGTTGATTACTGTAAATATGCCCTTTGAAAATTGCTGTACATAGGATGTAATAGTAAAATAATGTGAAAATCTCATTATACACATTTTTCCTCTAGACATGACGGTGCTTCTCCTTCGTCATTGCCAGCATGGTAATGCTTGGCTATGCACTCCAAAATGTATTTCACTAGAATTCTCCCCAAAATATGCAAGTGAAATTTTACTGTACTTTGCTCAGGTTGGAGTCTTTAAATGCAATGGAGTCCAGTGTGGGAGTAATGATGGCATACCTCCATCTTGTCTCTCTAGGTCCAGATCACATGGGCTTGATGCTGTCTCCCGTGCACGGGGTGGCACTCAAAGGATGGAGGCTGCTGCTGCCCGAGGAGGGTGATGGTGGGCCATTGAGCGGACCAAAGTGGAATGGTCGGGACACGTACTTTGTTTATTATGGCAGGGCCTCTTCTCCTGAGCCATGGATATTCTCGCTAGACCTTTCGGTAAGTGACCCTTTGACCATTGTGCATTCTAGATTCCATGTCACATGGAATTCCATTGCAAAAGACTTGGGTTCCATGATAAATCTTTTTTTGTAAGGTCTCACCTTTAAGAAATGAGATTATATGGAAAATGTAAGGCTAAGGTGGATGAGTGACGTTAAATTAGAGCAAGCAGGGCATTTTAACTCACTGCATTTGTTACAAGTTGCATTACCTGGCAATACTCAATCGTTTTGTTCTTCCAGTTGCTGGATGGGAGACGAGCAGACTTCCATCCGTACTTGATAGACCTGGCCCTTACAGGGCACTTGATGCATGGGCCTTTGAAAATGTCTCCAGAGTTCCGAATGTTTATAAAAAAATTTCCAGACTGGACTGTGGTCACTGCATGGACAGCATCATACAAGTCATGGTATTTTTGAAGAGTTGCTGAAAAGACAATTGACTCGAGCGTTTTAGGATTTAGGTTCTTAGCATGGCAATTTTTTCCAATCTTTGCATATTGGCAAAAAGTGCTTACTAGAAGGTATAAACTTTAATTAGTCGGCAGACTCCTTTAAATTATTGTATTCCATTGAAAATAGGTTGTTTGATAACTAGGGGATTTGTTCTGGAGTCAGATTTTGGTCTAGAGCTATCTAGCCTGGATATCACCTGTTAGCTGAAATAAAGCCAATAGTTTTGTAAAACAAGGTGGACGCAAGTATTTTGAGCAAGCTAGGAGGAATTGCATGGATTAAGGTTTAGTGAAATTTTTAGAGCATATAATAGCCATGTGAAGTCTCCTCTTGATTTGAGCTTTCTGCTGAGGCTGTTTTCTCTCCTTTATTGGGTCAGTATTACATTGTTAATTCCTTTTAAAGATATAGATACTAATATTTTAGGTTAATTTTTAAATTATTGCCATTTTGGTAATTTATTCCTCATGATGTAGAGGTAGTTTATTTTGGGAGTCTTATCAAAGTGCAATTCAAAATTCTGCATTAAAATGCTATTAAAATACTTGTTCTGGCTTGCTGAGCGACAGTTTTTGTCCTCAGAATTTGGATATTTAAAGCCTTAAAATGATTTATAATAATATAGTCCATTTTGAGATATCTTGTTTGTCACTTTATGGACACATGATGCCTGCCTTAGTAGGAATTTTAGGGCATTGGATTTTTTTCTGTGGGCAAGTTTGAAAAACTGTCCAGGAAACACGTATAAATGGCTTTAATTCATCATGTTATGAATAATTCAACATTTTCAGAGCAAGTAAAAAAAAGACTGCTGAAGAGCAAATGTGGTTATGAAATAATCCTGCCAGTTAAGTGTAATGTTTCTTCCACCAACTGCTGTTGGTCCAAATCAGCTCTTTACCTCATTGGGGATTTTGAAAGAAATCATGAAAATGGATGGTTTATGTTTCCCTTTGCAATAGTGGCAGAATGAGAATTGTTGAAGGAACCTTCAAGGAGGGCAATCAGTGCTGTTGGTTGTAATGGAATCAAAGTGGGAGCGGTTTCTCAAATTCTGAAAAAAAGAAGTTATTCTGGTATCTTCTCCTGTCTTTAAGTACCATTTTGACATGATGACACATTAAAATTAAAAAATTCATGTATTATTTTTCTGCCCTTGAAAATTTTCAGGCACAGTTTGAAAAAAGGAAACATTATATCAATGCTTGTTGTATATGAGGTGTGTCCGAAAAGTTTCCAACTTGTGTTTTTTTAAATTTAATTTTTATTGTGAAGGTGCTGTGCCTTATGAGTTTGCTCCAAGAGGCCAGACGATCGACAAATAATATTAGGTTGAAGTTCTGAAAAGATTGCGTGATGCCAAGAAAAGAAAACGACCACGTCTCTAGTTAAGCGGTGACTGACTTCTTTGCCATGATAACGTGCTAGCACATTCCTCGAACACTGTGCAGCAATTTTTGGCAAAACACAAGATTGTACAGCTTCGCCAGCCTCCGTACAAGGCCAACCTAGCTCCCTGCGACTTTTGGATGCTCCCATTATTGAAAATGGCCCTCAATGAGAAGCGGTTCGACGACGTAATGACATTGAGACAAGTGACACCCAAGCTGATGGCCATTCCAAAATCTGCATTTGAAGACTGCTTCAAGATGTGGAAGCACCACTCGGAGCGTGTGGTTCAATCAAATGGGGACTACTTTGAAGGATGCCATGGCCCGGATGACGAAGATTAGTACCAATGCGGAGATATGAAGGCAGGTTGGATAGTTTTCGGACAAACCTCGTATGTTCACATCTCAGAATAGAAATCCCGTCTTCTTTGAGTCGGTTGAAAATGGCGTTTTGATGATGTTTAATGAAGTCATGAAATAAGATGGCTTAATCTGGAACAAAGTTTTCACCCATAATCAGAAAAAAGCATTTAAATGTTAAAATGAAGGTCATGTTTGTAAATTTTATGGTTTTGATTCTCATGGGTCATGTTAATTAATTGCTATTGCCATCTATAAGAATGTCAATGCAATTATCTTCTTAATTTTGCGTCAACATTTAGTGGTTTAATGCTTTGGTAAATTACGAAACTTTCATCCATTTTCTCACCGTAAACAAATTGGAGCCAAGGATTTGAGTCTAAATTTTATACTGAAAAGTGCAATGTACCTTAGTTTAAAAATTATCTCCAAACATATATGGTGCATTCAAATATTGTCATCACATTATATTTTCTTATTTTTTGCAGTTTTTTTAATTGAGTTATGCTTACAAAGTGTAAACCTTGATGAAGTAAAACCTCATAGTGCATAGCAAATCGCTCACTGAATTCTCAGTTCATAAAGCGAGAGGAAAAATGTATATCATGTAGTGTTTTACGTTTTATTACCGGTGATTTTGGTAAAAAGTATTAGCATTAAAACTGAATGATTCCTCTGTGCAAAAATTATGCACAGATTGGGATATGAATCTGGATCCCTCAATTTTTGACCCATGTGAGTTAGCTAGTTAAACTAACAAGGTGTCCAACTGATAGTGTGGCAGGTTCTGGCACTTTGCCAAAAGTTGTGATTGTGGTTTGAATCCTTACCTAGATGAATTTTTTTTATTTACTGTTTTTTATGTTAAATTCTCACATTTATGTTCACATCAATTTGTGACTCTGCTGAAATGGTTGTGTTATTTGTCGCAGGTTTTTGTTGTAATTTGCTTGCATTGGTTTACTTGATTTTGACCTTTAACAGAGATAATGCTTGGTATCAAAAGCAATAGCAGTATAAATTTTACTTGCCTTTTGCTTGAAACACTTGACAACAGACAGGGCGGCCTTAGGGTTCAAAGCTCAGGATCAGGGAGTATGCCTCTGAACTATCTCAGCTCCTCACCTGATCTGAGTGATTTTCTCACATACCGAATCTTTCTGGGAAACCTTAGATGGCACAGGGAATAAGGAACTGGCCCTCACTCTGTTAATATGTGAATCTCACACTTCATTGGGCTTAGTGCTAGGTGAGCTCTTCTCTCACCTCTCTAACCTCCTAGTCAATAATTAGCTACTTTTGGAAATTAGCTGACCAAATAACTGCTGTGGGTGTTGGTAGTTGAATCGAATTAAATTGAGATCAATAATGCGAAATACTCTGTACGACTAGTATCACAGATAAATCAAGCTAGGATAACTTAATATTCATATCTCTGTTGAATGCATCAAGTGTGATAAATTGTGGTATTTGCCATGAAGATGTTTGGAAGGAGGTCCACAGTTTACCTATGAGTAGAGCTTTACCAGTGCTGCTTTCATTCACATTTGCAAAATTGGTAGTATTTGGGCTTTAATTAAACTAGAAAAGTGAGTACCTATCTGATAGATTCTTGACTAAAATACCTTTTTTTTTAATGTTGATCAACTGTTGCTGGTCCAGTTAGGCAGTTGGTCTCATTATAGCTATGCTGAAAATCAAATGCAAATTCAAGGGCAAAATGGACCATGTGTTGATTAATAATGATTATTATTATTAATTTGTTCAAAGACAAGTGTTGCATCAACGTATGTGTAAGGCACATCATCCATATCATACATAGAAGGAACAATTGTAGCGCATACAATAAGAGCAATTTGAAAAGAAACAGTGTAGAGAAATAATATCAGTAATAACGAAATGTAAATGATTCATGCAAGTGATGCATTAGAATATAGCTGTAGTATACAGACAATAAAGGAATAACACAATGTATAGTTTATTATCTAAATACTTGCTGAATAATATTTTTTCTTCATAGAATGTTTTCAAAAATTGGACTTAAAAGTATGAATTGAGTTAATTCCTTTTAAAATCTTCTTAGAATTTATTAAGTCTCAGACCCAATTTTTCAGTACAGAATTTACTAGTAGAAGTGTTTGAATGCAACTGTGGAGTTTACTGCTATTCCTGGTTTTGTGCTTACATAATGGAGAATAAGGTGATAGTGAAATAATTCAAGTTGGTGCATATATTCAGCTAGACAGAAAGAATGTATATGCAAGTAAAGGTAGTTGCAGGTTGATGAATAATGGTTTAAATTTGTGGAAAGCTTCTTTTGCAAATCATTCCTTACATAGTTTTATACTGTTGCAAACTTTCTCTGTATGATTTTAGTTCTAATCCAAGTCAAAACCCTCACTGCAAGTAATAGGGAATCGGCAAACCAAACCTTGTGTACCAAGTATGAGCTTTGAGGACATTTGAGTCCCCTTTTGGGACATATGGTCTGCAAAGTTCAGAGATGCAGACAAAGAGTCTACTCCTTTCCTTGTGCTTACTGGGGCTTCCCTTTCATAAATTGAGAATGTAGAAGATTAAGCAGTCGTTAAAATTGATGGTAATTTGGATCAATTAATATAGGTAATGGTGGAAAAGAAAATACTGGCATTTTATGACTTTTGAGGTGTTGTTTACGATAGCTGACAGTAGAATCTCCTCTATTGGGAAGTTATGATCACTAAATGCTGCCGCAGAAGTGTAGGCCAGATATTTTATCTCATTTAAGGAATCAAATGAAGTTAAATGGTTCTCATGCAAGAAACAAAAATAATATTTTATCCCTGGTCTACAGTAACCATTTGAAAAAATCACGGAAACCTCACATTTTACTATTAAATTTTACGTAATAATCTTCTTCAGCATACTTGCCACACAAATCATTACACCAAGCATGAATGTAACTATCTTTAAAAGCTTAACTGTGCTCGTGCTCATCCAATAAATGATAATGATATGGAACCAGTTAGTAATTATAAATTATGAAATTAAAATAAACCAAAGCTGTAGCTTAAATGAAAAAGTTCTTCAGTAGCTTGCTTATGTGAGTCTTTGGCAGTTTCTAGTGTAAAATATTTTTCTACATCGGGGAACTTGATTGGATCATCAGGTGTCACATTGCTTGCTATTGCTTTTTAGGGTGATACCTTTGTGTAACTAGTAAAGCACTCTCATGCCACACATTTCAGTGATAGAATTGTGACTTCCCCTGACTCTGTGCTTGCTCTTGCTTTAAGGTGGCCAAAACATTTCACAGGGTTGCATCATTCATTAACTCATTGTGAGTGGGCAAGCATTCCTCGAATCACATGAAACTTTTTAAATTGCCAGGTTCAAGGCTGTCCTTCATGTTCTGCCATGGCACAATCAGCATCTAACTATATCTTTGATTAATCTCTGGTGGGAAAATTTGCCATGTTTAAAAAGGTTGGTGTTATCAAATGCTTTTGCTCTTCTCTCCAAGTTGAATGGCATCTCATTCAGCTGTCATGATGTCCTCTTGCCTTTTGATGGGAACAGGAGAGGGTTGCAAAAATATGAACTAGGCGAGCGAAAGATCCAAGATGTGCAGCAGTAGAAGTATTGTGTGGTGAATTGTGAATTTTGGAATCAATCATTTTTACAACTATTTATGCTGTGCATTTTCCAACATTGTTAATATTGTTGTAGCGGATTGTAATTGGTTTCTTAAATTTTCAACTGTTTTTGCAGATATTTGCCATTGATGAAACTAAAAATAATAAGTGATTTGAGGGCCTTGCAATTGCTGTATTTTTTAGCATATAAATCATAGGGCCAGTCAACTGCTCATATTTTGAACTTGCATGCTAGCGGATCCCTTGCCATTGGAAATACTTGCTGTGATGTGGCTACACTGAATGCATATCCCTGAAAGGGCTTTTATGCTATGAGCCTGCATTCTCCTTCTGTACATCGACCTTGCAAAAGGGTGTCAGTTTGACTGATCCCAATTCATAATCTCTTAATCTACACAAAACCCTCGCCAATCATTGAAAGGAGATTTCCATTGTTCATTCATGTTCCAAAGCAAAGTTGGGAAAAAGTTTATTTGGGTTTGCATGTGCCTCCTAAAGGGCTTTTCTTGGTTGTTGTTGAAATGCCTTTGACCTAAAGTGGGCATTTTAACATGTTGGTTGAATTCAAATGGGGGTCCAGGTAAAAGTTATGGGTTATTGCATACTTCTGTGAAGAGCTTTATACGGAAACAGATTCTTCATGTACATTTTTTTATTGTAATGGTGCCAAACAATAAGGGACACTGCTCACTCTAAAGAACTGACCATTTCATCAAAATAATTTTGAAATTTTTTAAATGGCTGCGTGTATGATAGCTCGTTGGTAGTGCAAACTTGAGTGCCACTTCTGGGTGAATGATGTCAAAATGTTTCGATTGAAACTGTGTTATTCACCAGAGGAGGAAAGGAGATGGGGGGGTGGTCAAAGTGCTTTCCTTAATCAGTGGCTACCACTGTTGGGACCCATTGCAAATGCAGAAAAAAATGCATGTCTGCTGTTTTCATTTTGAAGGAAATTCCTTCGTGATAGTTTTATTTTTTTATGAGAATTCAACAAACTTTTTTGTGCTTTCCATTTTTTCAGCTCTGATTGCATATATATAATGGCTGGAGCGACAGTTTCAGTAAGTGTGTGATGATGAGTGTGTGTTTGCCATAGGTTTTGAGCACTGCGACCACATTCCCGGCAATAGAGGCAGGAGGGTCAAAGGTCATAATGGTTTTCACTTACTGGTCGACTTGTGTAAAAGGTATTAGTTACATAGTTAATAATTGTGGGTTATTTAACACCAATTCACCAAAATTTTTATGGCATTTATTTCAAACTTAATGTTGCATAGGGCCTAAAAACCATGACTAAATAGTTTGCTAAAATTTTTGAAAGTATTGAAATACATTTTTACCAGAGAAATATTCCAATCATTATGTGATAATATTAGAACACCATTAGAATGATAAGTGGAAAGTTTTAAGTTAAGTTGCGCGATGAATTTGTTGGTTGATTAGTTGGTCTCATGTTGTTTATTGTTGTTTGTTCACTATTGATTTCTGTTATTGATGGCTTATATTTATATACATTGTTTTTTTAGTGCAAATTTATGGATTGTTGGCTTTATCAGGTAAAAAGATGTTTATTAATTATGAAATACTAAATATTATGTTTATCATTAAAAATAATTGATCATACAATGAGCTTTGAGAATTTTGAAGTTTTATCATTTTTTAAATGAATTGTATAGGCTGTGCGTCAGTTTTGACCTCTTTGGTGAGTACACCATTATCCATGCCTTTATGATGTTGTTAAAAATTGTTACCTGCACACAGACATATGTTATGCTTGGTAATACATATCACTACCAGAAAGACAAAGTTGTTAAAGTTAATGTATTGTTATGTTATAGTTTTAGAATAAATTATATAAAATAACATGAAATATTGGTTAGATTTCATTAATATTTCCCCCTCCCTTATGAAACCAGAACCTATATTGGGTTAACCTGGTTGGTGCTCTGTGAATAATGCTTACTGTCTACAAATTTTCACCAATGGTAATGGGTATTTACTGTCATTTAATGACCTCACTATTATTTATTTAGTTAACGATGTGGACTGATACCTCTCTCTCTCTTCAATAAATCAAGTAAGTATTGTAATATCCCATCGATAGTTCACATCTGATGTATAATGTGCTTCCGGAACTTTGCAGTTATCATTAATTAGTATAGATACCGGGGCTGTTTCACCCATTGAAGGAGAACTAGATGACGCACGGGAGGAAAGGACAGTGGGTAAGCAATCATACAACATCATAGAGAATAGGGACAGTGTGTATCATGGCATGCATAGTCAGAAGAAAGAGATGAGCCAAATTGGCCAAATACACATTCAAGCACAAAATCCTGCCATATGGCGAACAAATATTCATTCACATGGAAATAGATATAAGGAAAAGGGATAGGAACACTTGGAAAGGATGAACACAGGAGAGCTGGGGAAGGCAGAATTGTACAAAAATTGGAAATAAGCACTTAAATGCTACAGTGACTGTTGAATGATATACTGAACATTTAAAGTCACTGATGCTTCCTTAAAAATTCTTAAGTCTTCAAAGAGTAGTGCAATGGATACTCAACTGTGAAATGTGTGCTTGTATCTTTGCCTTCCTTTTGTACCCGGTATGTTCCTGCTCCCCCATGCTCCACTGTTCCTATTCTCTATCACGTTGTATGATTGTATACCCACTGACCTTTCCTCTTGTGTATTGTATTTCTTCTTTGGTGGGTGAAACAGCCCCCTGGTGCCATCTCTTTGCCAAATAATCGGGGCACTTGGTGACATATAAGACCTGCAGTTCTCAGCGTATATTACTTTTCCTCGACAGCTCAAGTGGTTAGAGCATCCGCCTAGCAAGCCATTATTTCAACGCCAATGCTAGATGATGAGGAAGAGTTAACTTCAGAGAGTGAACTCAGTGATGTGCCTGAAGAGATAATAAATGCACTTAATTCATTTAATTGTGATTCAGGTAATGAATTTCTTGGATTGGAGTGATCTACCTATTCTATCATATATTTATACGTACGTGTATATAATACAATGTACTCTATGTATACTTGAAGTATTATGCATTAGAATAAAGAATTACTACGTATTAGAATAAATGAGGTAGAGAAATTATTTTTCTTCTTTTTCTCATGGATTTATTAGATAAAATAACTAACAGTAGCAGATCTGTATAAAATACAATGCAATTAGAAAGACATGCTTCGAGACTAATTTATTTTTGCAAAACTCTTCTATAAATTATCATGTACATAGGTTTGCAAATATTTGGATTTTTTCAATTTTCATTACCTAACTCGCATTGTCATTTTTTTCGATCATATGAACATTTTTGTGCAGGTAATGCCTATTCCTAATGCTATTGGTGGGAAAATACGGTAGTTATTTTCATCATTATTTTCATATATGTGCAGAAGTGCTACATGTTGGCATTAAGAGTTAGTGCCACAAACGAGAATTAAAACCATATACTATATTCCAAGAAAATGACCATGTTGTCAGAAAAAGCTTTTCCTTTCACAATGAATTATATGGGAAAATGTAATATGATTCGGAACAGTTTTCTTTATAGTATACATGAAGGATTTTAGTTACAAGAAAAGGGACTTTCCCTAAAATAAGGTTAAAAATTATATCTTCCTATTATTGACCAATATATTAGGCCAAGATTAGCCGGTTAAGATTAAAGGTGGTAATTTTTTGTTATTTCATTTTTTGGTGGAGTTCATTAGTAAAGTATTTAAAGCCAGTAAAGTTCTGGGACACCCTAACATAGATAAATATTCCAATGCAACAATCGATAATGCAAGTTGCGGCATCTCCCGCAGTTTCTTTGGAATAGATAAATATTCTTTGTCCTAAACACATGAAGTTACGTGCACGAAAAAATGTGCTTGTCATAGTAACTGTAGTATTGGTCCCAACTGAAAGTAGGTGTACTACTTCCTCAAATTTAGCCCAACTGCCATTGTCAGGTGGGGGCTCAATGATTGTTGAGAAAACCGAATTGGAACTTGAAAGTTTCTGTAATAGACAGTATATCATTATTGAATAATTTTTATGGTTTCTAGAATTTGGATAACAATAAAATTGTTGTATTGCAGTAATAGCTATTTAAATTATGACAAAATTATCATGTAGTCTTGGTCATTCATATATTGCATCCAAAGGAACTTGTCTCCCATTGATAATCATAAGTTAATTATGTTTGTTGTCATGAGCTAAAAATTCTAGTGCCAACACTTCCATTCAAACTTAATAAGCTTGTGGATCTAAAATTCCTGAAAAGGGTGATTTTCCAGTTCCAAGACTTCCAAGATTGTGTCTGCTGAAGATGATGACTGAAGCTGTGTGATTACCATAAGGTAATGAGCAGTCAGATCTTAAAGTTAATGGACTTACTGATCCATGCAAATAAGTTTACAATTTCATAAAGTGTAAAATTTTGTTGCATGAATATAAATGTGCTATTGGCGGACCAACTTATGGCAGAATACTAGGCTGTTTACCAAATTGATTCCATCCACCACTGTTTAAAATTCAAGCGCTGCATGACCAAGCGATGATTCACAGGACTGCAGGATGCAAAGAAGAATATGGCCTATTAATCTTAGGTATGGATTTTATTGAATTTTATGAATTTGGGTGGGCACTTTGAACTGTGGGTTGTAATATTTCATCTGTAAATCTCCTTGCTGTCACATTATTTTGTGATATAAATTATCTTAACACTTTTTTGAGACTACCCATTACTCCAATTAGATTATTGCAATGGATTATGTCACTAATGCTTCGGAAGGCTCATTTTTACTGTAGCCACCTTTATTGTGCTTCATGAAGTGAGCAATATTTAGATTAGGCCTTTCTCAAGAGTCAAAACAGTGGAGCGGACCAGCCAACATTTGTATGTCTCTAAATTTGTGCCATGATTCTAGTTCTTTGATTCTTTCAAATATAGATTTCTCATTGAAAATGAGAAATTTTTACTCATTCCCATTTTCTCAGGGAGTCTTAAGGGTTCTTCAGCAAAAGTTTTTTAAATTGGAGTTTGATATTTCAACTTGCATAGTTGTCCACATTATTAGCCAACATTTTGTTATGGGGCTGTGATAATTTGAACATCTTCAGCAGGATGAGAATTTGTCTTCTGTGATATCACCATTGTTTATATTTATAGTATACTAATTTTTAATTCGAAAGAAAGAGTTTGGCCATATTTTTCATACTTTTATTATCTTATTCAATGAAAGTATTTAGTTTTCCTATTCTAGCAAACTAAAATATGCTGTAATATTTAATTTTGCATATCTCAAAGTAGTTTATTTGAATTTCATTCCACTGACTGACATCATTGAAATCATAATGAAAATATGATCATGAAATAAGCACTTAAATGCTACAGTGACTGTTGAATGATATACTGAACATTGAAAAGTCGCTGATGCTTCCTTTAAAATTCTCGTCTTCAAAGAGTAGTGCAATGGATACTCAACTGTGAAATGGGTGCTTGTATCTTTGCCTTCCTTTTGTATCATTAATTTTGTTTTGATGGCCAATACATGTTAAATAGAATTACTTTTCCATCTCCATCCCTCCTTAAATGTTACGTGAAATCCATGGTGTGCTAGATAATGCAAGTTGAGCTCCATTTATACAAGTAATTGCTCTTATTCAGGACCAGTTGTGACCAAATGAAAGGAAATGTCTCTTAAGTTTTTCAAGTAATGAAAGGAGCTGCATGCATTTGAATAGCAAAACATTTTAAATTTTGAGTTAAAAAAAATTCAAAATCGGTCAAATTTTTATATTCAGTTGTTTTCTTGAAAAAATTTTTCTGCATCACGTCTTTTCTACATGCATGTCATATTATAACCCTATAAGCTCTTTGTGTGGAATTTATTGTGAATTTCATGCCTTTTCATGCAATTAGCCCATACGATTGATGTTCCTCCTGGGCGGCCACGTGCCTGAAAAATTTGAAAACGTTCTGGGTTTGGAGTGTCTGGAGGATTCAGGAAATATCCTGAAATTATTTTATGATTAGGGTCTTATGTATTTGTTTATGTACTAGCAAATTTGCATTGGTTGCGCTGCCATTGTGGAGCACGCTTACTTCCCATATGGCCCACTCTCTGAATAACCGCCTGATATTGTTCAAAGCCTTATGCATATTTACCCTGAATTCATTTATTTCATGCGAGTGCCAAGCTATTAAGTAGGATAATAGTTTTGCAACTTCTCTGTTGCTATCTCATTCGAAAGAAGGCAAACTGCTCTTTGCTCTCACTCTAATCCCCAGAAATCCCATCTATAATAAAATCTTTACCCACCTATCTCCAATGGTACAAATGATATCAACTGTCCCCCAGGAACTACGAGTAATTTTTTGAAAGTAGAGATAACCCTAGACTGATGGTTGTCTCTCATTTGACCCATTCAATTGTATCTCATTTCTGTGCGTTGTTGACTTCATTTTGCTGCAGTGTCCTCACTCCCTTGGGCCTTATAGTATATATGTAGTGAGTGTTTCAGTTTATATTTCCATCTCTGTTCAGAATGCCTTTGCATCTCTTTCCTTCTGCTGGCAGAGTTCCTCGGTTGATTTATCTACCAAGGCATGTGTGAAGTTTCTTAGATATTTAAAGTTTCAACACTCTAGGGCATGAACCTTCCATGCTGGCCATTCCTAACCTTTCAGTTCCCCAATTGGTACAATTCTGTGACTTTTCCTATTACTGTCTTAGTCCTTAGCCTTCAAACAATAGGAAGGGGCTCTGCAAGCCAGCATACCTGCATAAACTGGCATCTGGAATTAAATTGGCAGTAAATTCAGGCACATGGAAGATCATTTTATTAGTCTCAATTTTAGGTGTATAATAGTGTTTTTGCCTCATTTCCCAGTGAAAATGTGCAACAAAATGTATTTACTCCAAAATTTTTCATGAGATTATAGTATGTTGCTAACTGTAGGGCTTTGGTCTACAGAAAATCATGATCATTATTTCACTGATTATTTGGCACTTAGGAGAATGATGTGGTTTTACTTAAATTTGAAAAATGCAAGCAATGAGACATTGAGACTGAACTAGAAACCACAGCTCAAAGGCTGAAGTCCTCATTATTAAGAAAAGGAAGTAATTTTGTGTTCATTGATTCATAATAATGGAAAGAATCAGGGTAGTCATTCTTCCTTGCAAGAAAATTTCCTCTTTCTTACATCTCTTCTTCTTCCTCTTGTATTGTTGTTGTTTTGGTAGCACTGGCCAACTATCAATACGTAGGGAAACCTTCAGATCCTGAAGGGGACTTGACAACAAGGTAATCACCACGTAAATTAAAAGGTTACTGGATATTAAGTTAGGTGAAGGTTATGCCAGATCGAATGAAAAAGTGAAATATTTTGCAAATGCAAAGAAAGGCATGTAAGAGGATATGCTTGAAGTTAAAGAGGCTGAATCTCTGAAGATAGTGTAAAATATTAATGAATCCAAAATTATTGGAAAGAAGAAGAAAGGGAAAATCAAAAATAATGTGAATATAGAAATGGAGATTGAATAGAATACAAATTGACCATATAAAATATGGAAATAGTCAAATCCGTGATGGATAACACTCAAAATAAAGGCTGAAACAGTCAACTCTAATTACTATACTATTGTTATAATGTAAGTAATTATTTTATATAAAATTGCTATGCAATGCAACATCTGAGTAACATTGTGAACTTCATCTTGGAAAAATTTTGGATGTTGAAAATGAATCAGACCTGGATGATGTGTTGGTTACAAATCCAAGCTATCAGTCCATTAAAAACTTCTGATTGTGAACTTATACAGTGATTTATAATGATGATAAATGTATTCCAAAAAAATAAAGTTCACCACTTGTGATTGGGCCATAAACCACAGTGGTGATCCAGCAAGTTGTGTGTGCACAAAGGTGCGAATGGAAGGTAACCAATGAATGCCAAGCTACAGGAGCAGTCCTCTTGAATTCCTGCTGAGTTACATCATCTGCCTTGTGGCCATCATAAACAGGTCTCCTGGTTGGAAGCCTAGAAGCCAGAGGTGACTAGATGTGGCACAGCCGTATCAATTTTCCTCGGCTATGCCGACATCTTGCCTACTCTGCCACTAGTGTACCCACTGGATAATTGTTTGTAGTAGCTCACTTCTCCGTATTTGAAATCTGAAAAACAGAGGGAGGAGAGAGAGGTGATCATCACAGTAATCAACTGACATTGTTACCTGCCTGCCTGCTTACCCTGAACCTAACCTCAAGGATTTCAAATGTGCAAGGGTCTGTTCATTCCCTTTTGTTACCATTCACTTTCCTGTAAACTTAAAAATTTTAAAATTTGGATCTCTAAAGGCATCCCCTGGGATTTGTACCGGAACCAGATTTATGTTGACCTCTGAATCAGCAGCCTCTGCTATCTATCTGCTGGTATATATCTACCATCCTCTCTGCCATCATATCATGAGACAAAGAGGTATAAAGCTTCTTTTCATGAGCCTATTCAAGTGGAGAGGGTTTTGGAGTTAACTCAGAATTTCTCAACGTTGAAAAAACTTAGGAAATACTGTCCTTTGAGTTTATGGTGCCCACATTGTAGTTCACCGAAAGGGTACACTATTGGTGCCAGTACTCAATCCTAACAGCCTAATTGCTATTACTCCATTTCTCAGCAACTTCTGATGTGACGGCACCAAATATATAAGGAAGTTGCTGGTAAATGTATTTTATTGAGTTGTGCAGAGAATTCTTGTGAACTCTTGGAGAAGAGGTTTGGTTCCATATTGTGTTCTTATTCTTTTAGTGGGTCATAATTAAAAATTAATTTTTATATTGGTATTTATTGGTTTAGGTAGGTTTTGGATGAACACAGGCTGCACAATGGTACAAAACTGATTCCTTTTCCTCTTCCTCAGAATGCTGCCTAACATCCAACACTACAATAAACCCCTCTTTAATTCCGCATGCTTCCTTCCTCCATCCCATCAAACATCCCTATCTTATATCCCACCATTACTTGATTGCCTAACGTTATCCCCTCTATCACAGCCTTCAACATCCAATTGCCAATCAAAATACTCTGCATTCATCTTTCCAGCCCCTTGTCCCTCTCCCAAAAAATGCCATTTCTTCCATTTTTACCATGCCTAGTACTTCTTTGTTTGTTTTCCTTCCTAGCCATCTGATTTCTTAGCTGTCCCATCCTTCTATCCATCCACATCTCAAAAGCCTCCAATCTATGCCTATCATTTTGCTTCAATGGCCATGTTTCCATGCCATACAAAACCATACTTCATATTAAAGTTTTAATGAGCCTTATCTTAACATCTTTATTCAGCATCCCTGCAGTCAACTTTCACCACCTTGTGAAGGCTTCTTTGCCTAATGCAATCCTCATCCTTATGTCCCTACTACCTAGCCCATTTTGGTACAAAATATTTCCTAGATTCAGAAATCATACCGCCTATTCTAATTTATGAGCTCCTATTTTAATATTTGATTCAGCCTTCCTCTTTCTCAAAAATTGCATAGCCTTTGTTTTGTTTACATTTATTCTCATCTCACACCTATAGCTCTGACTTTCCAATGTACTCAGGATAGTTTTTCACCCCTTGGTTGACTGACAAACTAAAACTTGATCATCAGCAAACCCAAATGATTTTATGGATTCCCTATTGACTTTAATTACCATCTCCAGTTCTTCCCATGCCTCTTTAATCATATCCTCCTCAATTACATTGAACAGTACTTGTGATAATTGACAACCCTGCCTTACTCCTCTTCCCAGTACTGCCCATCCAGACTTTTTGTCCACCACTCTCACCTGAGAAGTGTGAGACATGTACAGGTTGCGTATTAGCCTCCTGTCCCTCCAATATATTTCTATTTTCTGAAATATATCCATTAGTTTTTCCCTATTCACTCTATCAAAGGCCTTTTTGAAATCTTCAAAACAGACATGCACATCCTGATTGTATTGTACCTATTCCTCTCTATCAGTGACCTCATTACTGCAATGGCTTCATGCATGCCTCTCCCCTTCTTGAACCCAAATCAATCATCCCCTAAGTAATCATTTGCCTTACTCTCCATGGTTGGAGTGATGAACTTAACTACTACTTAACTGTGAGTGGAATCAATCTTATTTTCTTTAGTCCTCTCATTTGGCTGTCTTTCCCTTTTTTGGGTAAGGAACTAACTTCTTTTGAACCCTTCTGGCTTATTTTCTTCCCCATAGATATTGCAAAGTTGGCCATAAAAACTACTCTTTCCATGCTTTCCATAACCCTTATGCAGTTCTGTTTTATTTCGATGGGTTTATTTGTTTTCAGCTCTTTTGTCCTTTCTATCTCTTAATCAAGTATGCTAATACCAAAGCTGTCCCCATCTACAGGGTTCGTCCGGAAAATAAGTGTACTGAGCTCAGGAAAAAAAAATTATTACACTTTTACATATCTTAAGCTAATATTCCTCAAAATAGGACCCTCGTGAGTCGATACACTTGTTCCAGCGGCGTTCCCATTCCTGGAACGCTCCCGCGAAGGCATCATCGGGAACCTCTCGAAGACTCGTCGTCGACCTCTTCTCTGCCCTCCACGAACATCTTGTGCCACCGAAAGATCATGTTTCTGGACATGGCTGACTCCCCGTAAGCCTGGTTAATCATACCGACAGTTTCGGTAGACGATTTCCCAAGCTTTACCGCAAATTTGATGGAATAACGCTGCTCCAAAAACTTCGGCATCGCGTTCCGTGACGTGGGTCGAGCGTGGAGGTTCACGTTAACAGAGCTCCTCACTACACCACAGCTCAGAGCCGACTGCCTTTTTCAGCGTCGCTTGCCAACATACCCCCCTCCAATCGCAGCCCGTCAGAGCGGTGCTGGGCGCGCCTGGAGCGGCGGAAAAAAAAATCAGTAGTCAGTACACTTATTTTCCGGACGAACCCTGTATGTCATATTCCCTTCTCCATGTCTAAGTATGCTTTTCTAATATCATTTTCCACATCTCTTGAATCTTTCCTGGCTCCATGATTTTCCTGATTCATCCTTAATAGTATGAATTGATATTACCTTCTTCATTCCTGATATATCTTTCAGCACTCTGTCCAGCACACCCATTTAAAATTCTCTATATCATCAAAATGTGTCTTTCACACACTTCTTTAGCTCTGTTAGTTTCCCAACTCAGTTTATCAATTAACTCTTGGTTCTGCCATCTTCCGCATTTTGTGTTCACTTTTTTCAATTTACTTCCCTTGTCAGTCTTTCTCATCAGGTAGCCTGTAATCTTTGATTTCATTGCCCTTCTCTATTTAGAATTCAAATATATAGTCACATCTATCAACAACCATTCAAGAAGCAATTGTCCTTGCTCTCACCAGAATCGGTCTCGGGGTTGGTAAGATTTTTCTTGTAAAAATAGCCCAAATCCTAAAATTTTCAAAAGCGAATTCGTCATTTTGTAAAGCTGTTTGTCTAGTTAAAGTGAGGAAGTACCTTTGGAAAGTGCAACCTTCAGTTGCCACCCATCTTACATTCCGGAGGGGTGGATTTTGTCAGATCAATCGTTGAGGCAATTTATCATATTTTTAAATGGTTGTCTTATATAAACAACTCCAATCAGTTCTCTCTGCAACTATATTCCCCATCTTGGGAAATCAATTGCAAATCTGTTTCAAAATGCTCCGTCAATAGTGACAAGGACGACTGTTATCTTGAGAACTACGCACCTAGGTAACTCTACGATTAAAGGAAGTAATAAAAATTAAAAGAAGCAATAGGAAAACACAGATAATTATTGTAGTTAATGTATTCACGCCAGTTAAATTTCATTCCTCTTTCCGATAGATGTTTATCTTATTTTTCCCAGACCCATGGTCTTTTTGAATACAGCGGGGGCGGCGGAAAACGCGAGACAAGAGAACGAATGAATCTTAGTGATGCGACTTCAAACTGTTGGGACAATGTAAGCGGTAGTGTTTGGCACTGTATATCTCATTAACACCTTGTTTGTGTTCTCGAAAATATATTGGGTACTATTTTTGAGGCAGAAATGTCTCTGGCAAGATTAATCACCAGGGAGTACACCCAGCGTGAATACAGAAGAGTGGAGGACGCCCTCCAAAGAATCCTCATCAAGGTACTATTTCATGGCCACATTGACTTGAAATGCTTTATTTACCAGTTTTACCCTTCATTTGAGATACATACAATTTATTGGTTGTATTCTCATCTTCGTTGTCGGAATTCGATTAGAATGAGTCCGTAGGTCCACGATACTTGTTCATCTCTGTATACTCAATGCCACGAACGGATCTTCTATACGCTCTAACCTAAAATTTAACCAAATTTTGCTCTACAGACAACACTTATTCCTAGACTGAAGGCTATTTCCGCATTCGTGTTTTATTTCACAAACCCCTTATTGCGGAGGTAGATGTGCGGCTAATCGTAAAACGAGGCTTTTTCCTTCCGCTCCCTGAACCCATATACGTACACTGGCTTTTGATTTGTGTAGTGGCTGAAGTCAACGTCTGTCATATACAATACGTAGTTGAGTCGGTCGGAGTTGAATCATTTTCATGGATGTGTAGATTCGGTGTCTTTTGTTGGTCTACGTGGAACAGAGCGGTCGATCAATGAGGTGAACTGATTGCCTGCGTTATGCGGCGGTGGAGTTGAAAAACACCACACAAGCCCCTTTTCAATTCGTGCCTGGCAAAATTGGTTTTGTTGTAGCATTTAATAAACGGAGACGTTGGCCATTCGTAGGTGAAAATAATTGAAGGATGCTTAAATTCTGTAATGGAGTGCGACCATGCCAATACTATATAATGATGAGGTGGTTTGTTGGTTTGCCGTGGTTACCGCGCTCCGAATGATGCTGGGAAAGTCGCGCTGGAAGCACACATTTTTCACTTTCGACAGAGATACGACAAACGGTGGTTAGAACTAAATATTCCCTTCCTTTTACCCCATTTCTGTCAAAACCTCGAGTCTTCATCTCAATTCTTTGATATTTTAAAGAGTAGACAAACGAGTAAAATCCTCTCGTGTCTTCCGCCAGGTTAGTGCCGAAATTGCTGCCAACCTTTCGAAAATAGACTCCGTCATCGTCGTCATGGGTTCAGAAGCCCCAGTTTTCGATTTGTCGGAAGCACTGACCCGAGACACTAACAGACAGTCGAGACACTAACCCGGTGGAATACCCGAGAGCATTTCATAAACAGATGCGCCGGGAAAGCACAAGATCTATTGATAAACGACTTATGCCATGGATGGACATTTCTTTCTATTTCTGTGGTTTTTTAATTGAGGAAAACAGCCATTCCTGGAGTTGAGCCTGAGCTTCTTGGGGTTTCCGAAATTTCTACTTGGCTCCAGCACGACCTGAACAACCTGTAAAGATTTCAGCTATGTAATACGTTTGCAAGCGGCCAAGCGGATTTTCCAATAACTTGCTTTGATATACTATATTTTGCAAATATCGAGGCCGAACTGAATCTTCTTCTCGCCTCATGAAACAGTAGATTTGCCTAATTTTATGTATCGATTTCCCGAGGCCCGTACTCGAGAGACCTGCTTCATGTAACTCGAAACGATTGTTTATTCAAGAGTCAAACTTAACACAGTCTAATTTAGAACTTTTTTCAAATGAAATTCATAATAAGTCCAAACTTTTTTTTATGACTTCTTCTAACAGCATTCCCTCTTATTGAATGCTTCTAGACATGCCACATTTCTCCTTCTGGAGCTTTTGTCCAAAAATCTACGTACCCAGTGGGTGGAATTGTTCTATCCGCTCTAATTTACGAACGCCTTCCTACTTAGGTGTTTAGCTTAATCGTGAAACTGCTTGAGAACATACAAATGCCCAGAGCATTGTTTAAGATTTGTAGAGGATTGAACGAAAATGCAAAAAATGTGCTGGAGGGGATTGTCATACATTAGAAAACCTAAAAAAAATGACATAAAAATTCACATAGTTAAAGACTGTACACTCCTTTAAGCACATAATTCATTGCCTTTAGTTAAATTGCATACCTATATATTTACGTGAAACTTAAGGATATTGAAAGTTAGGAAGGTAATGCGAAATTGAATACGGAATAAAATAAGTTCTTTGTTAGCAGTTAAAGATAAGTCGAGGAAAATAATAGTTTAATAGAAAAGATCCAAGAAAAATAGAACGAATATATAGAACTGTATGGTAAAGAACTTAACCTAGTAATATTAGGTATAGAAAGAGAAAACGAGTTGACGAAGAGAGCTTAGGTCCAGGCATACTCCATGATGAGATAGAAAGGGCATTAAGGAAATGGCCGCGGGGGTAGACAATTTGCGGAAATACTTTAAGTTTTAGGAAAATGTGGGAAGAAGAGTCTTTATGGACTAATTGATGGCATCTATGAGAAATAATTCAGGACTGCAGACTATGCCTGATCAGTGTCAGTTCCAACTTCATAATAATCCACAGTGAATTACTTACGAACGTAATTTTCGGCGCTACCATTGATATACGAGCAGTCACCTTTTTTGCAAGACGAAGCATGCTTAGATATGCGGAAAATGTTTTTCCCTGCGATTAACTGCCGATCACTTCAACTGCTTGTTGAAATAAAGTGCACCACTGTGGAAATCGTCTGGTATTTTTTTAATTGTAGTGTTACCAAAATACACAAAAAAGTGACACGAAGCAAATATTTCAAAACTCATCTAACAGGTTGATAGATGCCCAAGTCATTCTTAAGTCGCAATTTCATTACCGAGCATTTGAAAAATGTGGTTATGTAGATCAAGGATGATTACAATTCTTTTTTAATAAGAATAAGCGAAATAATTAAAAAAAACCTAATGCAGGATTCCTCCTTATGCTTTCTGATACGAGAGATATGACTAGTATACGTATCCTCTCTTTACGTAGTCTGTCGCTTTGAGGAAGATTTATTGGCAATGTCTAAGAAATTTTATGTATTCGTGTACCTCTCAGCAATTCTTCCCCATCTCTACATGTTTTTTGCCGCCCTCGGTTTTCTTGGTAATTTCTTCATACTTCAAAATTGTCTTAATTATGTCCAAATATTGTTTGCTCTCTGCCCTCACCTTTCCCGCTTATCCCTAACGTTTACCCTCTTGATTAACAACCCCCTGCCTGCATCTTAAGTATACTCGACATTTTTTCTTCTTTCCACCTATTTCGGATGTCTTACTGCTGCTTCCTCACTTTTCCCGCCATGCTCCGTGAGTTATCGTGCACAGAAAGTGACGGCAAATGCAGTCAAACCGAAAGTCACGTCTGACCAAGGGCATGAGTGGATTGATTGCACGGTGTGTGTCAATAGCGAAATAATCGAGCAAAAGAATGAAATCCTAAATCTTGGCAGGATGTTCAGGAATTATTGTGGGGTAGATGAAAATATTGGTCGTAAAGGGATATTGAATTCGATACCTAAACCATTATTAATAGATTTGCATATAGTAATACTAGACGTCTATATTTTGTTTTATAAATAAGTTTTAACCACTTAGAAAAATATTAATGCTCTAAATAATATTTGGTGTTATGTAATGTTATTTTCTCAAACAACGACAAGACTGAACCCCCATCCCTCACAAATCCAAAGCCTTCATCCGACCTTGCTTATTCGTGAGCACATAAGGGTCGCCACAGCAAACCTTCTTCTATAAACGGGCCGCACTACAGGTGTTTCTCGCAATCTGTGGACCGCACCAGGAAAGTTGTGGGCAATTAGAACCAATTCGTGCGATTCAATTATTTTAGTCATGCGTTATTAGAAAGCTACGAAGCAAACTTTTTAATTCAATGTGGCAGCAAAATTAAGTTTTTCTTATAATTTTCAAGCCAAAAAAAAAAGAAATTAGACTTTCAAATGTCTAATACCTATCGTTTAACTTAAAAAAATCAACCTCGGTGGTGACGGGTTGCATCGGAAGCGAAGTTCACCCCCTCGGAGACATGGCCCGCACCGAATCAGGCATGGCATGGCTAGCACTCGATGGTTCGCCGTCGGAGAGAAGAGGGCCTCCGCCTCTCTCGCTGGAACCATCCATGTCCTCTCATTGTTCCTACCCCCCTCCTCTCCCATCCGATCGACGCACGTGACCGGAAGTACGTCAGCTATCGGATCGAACGCGCCCCTACCCTTGCCCTCCCTCTCTCTCTCATGTTTTCCCTATTCGTCGTCTCTGTTGAATGGCAAATAGGGCGCACGGGTAGGGTTTATTAAGGGACACACATGCCGGGGGCGAGAGGACATTCGTATTCAGGGAGTGCTGCTTTGCCCCCACCCCTTTTGTCGCCCGACTCTTTCTTCGACGGGAGGAAGCGTGCATTTGTTTTTTTTTAATTTTTAATTTCGTCCCCAAATATGGCGATAGAATGCAGAAGAGGGAGTGCGTGTCTAGGCGCTTTCCTTTAAAACCCTGAGGACCTCACCCTGCTCCTCGATCGTTCGCCGTCTCCAAAGAAGGCCCGCCTAACAGTCCACGCTGCGGTCGCTATTGGTCGTTTCACGCCGAATGTGAGAACATGTATACACAATTGGACATAAGCTGGCTCCGAACTCAAGACGGATAACTTATAGATATGCTGAAAATTTCACCGAATAATCTCTAAACATTGTCCAATTAAAGTTTTTTATAACAAAGCTTTACGCTTCCGCTTTCCCGTATTTTTTCTATCCTTAATGAAAGGGTATGTGTGCTCACTATAAAGTGAGTTATTTACAGATAGTGGAAGTATCATTAGTAAACATAGTTTATTTCAATGTGAAGTATTGCCCCAATTGTACATTTGACAGAGTATTGAAATATTTTCATATTCGCAAAAAAATAAAGGCAGCTTCCCAGGATACCTCCGCAGATGTGAATGTTCTTCCAATGCTCTCGAAATTTTCGTCGTGAAAGGAGAAAATGGCCCCTCGATTCGAATACGTTAAGCAATTGTTGACGTGTAATCAATTGACAGTTAAAAAGATCAGCCGCTGAAGAAAACAATTAAGTTTTTTCCATGAAAATATTTTGTAAAAAGTACGCAATTAATGACTGAATTCCAACAATTACTTGTAAAATATTATCTCGCATTTATTTGTGACAGCAATTATTTTTGTTTTCTTCCCAAAAGCTTCCTTAGCAACGGTGGGCCAAGTTTCACTATAACCCGTCGGTCCGTTAACATTTCATAAATTATATTTCAGGGATATACGTAATGTCTCAGGGACATTGATAATGTTATAGTAGTATTAGGGGAGGCGACCGACAGCTAAGGTCATCTGTGCTATTAGGGATGGACAGGAAAGGATGAAGGGTGGAGAGAAACCCAGCGTCAGCATTAGCCTACTATTTTCGAAAGGCACCAAGGGGTCCGCAGTTTAACGTCCCATCTGACGGACGGCGTACTCACTCAAAGTGCTCTCCACAAAGCACCGGATCGGGATACCACTGAAAAATATCTGCCACCGCCGGGATTGGAATACGGACCATCTGGGTGGAAAGCCAATACGTTAGCCACCGCACCCTGCCGATCCCCCAGATAATGTTATTCAGGAACAAAACTTAGTACATAAACACTGTTATATCTTTTACTTTATATCAACCTATTTTACGTATTGAAAGTGATTGAAAAGAGTATCTATGTCTCTAGAACTTTTCCTAGTATTTCCCCAAGAACTTCACCTATAAGACCACCTCAAGCCTAAATCTTGTATCACTTAAAGCAATGATGTGTTTTCACTTAGAGTGGCCATTTGGAAAAAAATAGTCACATTCTCGAAGTTAACCAGTGGATGGAATCCATTACTTCACACGAAGCGTCTCTAAATTGTTGGAAGTATATCGGGGCCACGGTGGGATACACTCGAGTGGTAGATGCATGATTTAAAGTACTCGAAAAAAATGCAATTTTAACGCTTGCTCGGTAAGCGAGAGTACAACGATCAGGGAAATGGACTGCAGGAAATAGCTGTTGGTAAGAAATCTTTTTTGTGTCTTAAAATTCTTGATAGTAGAAGTATGAAATCCAATATCACGTACGATCTTCCAGAGCATAAAATGACAAGGACTATTATTATTGATAACACTAATGCCCCCCCTGCCACACACCCTCGTGGTGGCTTCAAGTGTTAAAGGTAAGGATGTTAAGGAGCTCGTCGTTGGTTGACTTAAAACCTTCCTCCCACCCGCGGTTGTATAACTTAACGAGTTCATGCCTTATACTCGTCCTAGAATAAAGATTCTTTAAAACATGAACATTAACCATGTTTTGAGTTACGCCATCACGTCCTCTTTTTCAACCAAATGTCCTCCCTTCCTTTCCTTAACATTTTCAGTTACCTTTGTCGTGCATTTCAACGCCATATTTAAGAGGAGGTTCATAAATGACACCATATATATTTTTCCAAGCCTCGACGGTTGGGGAATGTTGACGTCAGAGCCTTGATGAACGCCGATACGAGACTCGTGCACTCAACAATCGGGGTTTTCCGAGACCGTTACGTCATGAGCCAGATATTGTTGAGTTTAGGACATTTCCCACTCCTTGTTGATCACCATCTTTTGAGGAGTGTTTCAATTGGTTTCACGTTCGTGGTTATCATGTTTCAAGTTAAGTTCTTATGTTGTGTTCTTACATTGAACGGAGTCGATCTAAAATATTTCTTTCGTGCATCAAATTTAATCGTCCATTGAGTTTCCTTCACTATTGATGCAAATTGCAATCTTTTTTTCTCAATTTGTGTGAGCATTATGGCGTCCGTCCGCGAGACTTTTCTCGCGGTAACACGGCAGACAAATCGAGAAAGAATATGTTTCAAACTTCCGTCATAGTAGAAAATATTCCTAACAACTTCACATATCGCGCACAGCGTGGGCTCACTTTCGTTTTCCCCACATCATTTCATTCATCATTAGTTCCTACTTCTTACCGGCGATCATGTCTTAAGAAAATTCTAATTCTCTTCCTTCCTCTTTCCGCTTAGCCGACATCCTCCCTTCTGTCACAACCTCATCAGAATCCATTTCAATGTAATTATAAAATAAACGTACCTACGGTCATGAAACAATAAAAAACGAAATAACTGAGACCATAAACTTGATTTACACTAGGTTTGTAAAGGGGGGGAATAAAAACAAAGTCACTAGAAAGGGGAAAGACAAGGAACACACTAGACCACTTGGGTATGTTATGAAATCAGTGACCCACGCATACCTTAATTACCCAAAAAAGTAAAATCAACAAATAATGAAACAAACTTACAACCACTCGATCATTAGGGTTTGCTTAGGGATATCGTTTACTCTCGTGAATCGCATTCACAAACACCCAGGTTTTACAAGGATATTTCCTATGCCAGGGACCCGTGGTACTCGCACAGAAATAAAAAGCAATAACAATCAAAAAGAAGAAGGCCCAAGTTAACGTTCGCAATCACTGGGGTGTGTTAGACCTTTGTGAATCGCACTCACTCACTCTTTCAGGTTTTACAAGGATTCCTCCTATGCCAATGACCCGTCAATTACACAGATGAATACGAAATGATGAAACGGATGTGCTTACGTTTTCGCTCATTCACTCAATCACTCGGGTGTGTTCGGAAACAGAGACCTTTGTGATTCCTAAGTATACGTTCAGGGTTTACAAGGATTCCTCCTATACTAGATACTCATCTATCACACAAAAACCAATAAAACGGATGGACACGAGTTCTCGCTCGTTCACTCAATCACTCGGGTGTGTTCAGAAACAGAAACCTTAGCGAATCATGCGTACTCACACTTGCGGGATTTACAAGGATTTCTCCCATTGGCGCATGCATTTTTTGCTTCCCCATAAGTTGGTTATCCCGATGTAATTTTTCTGTATGCGGTTAGTTATTTGTCAATGCAGGCTGCGGAAAAATATTCAACCCAAGTAAGTACTTCATTTTAACCTTGTTATCTAGCATCGACGATCAAGTTTCCCAGGTATATAATAGGTACATTCTTTCTGCAGGTAAATTCTTCTACCTAAACTAGTTTCTGCCTTCCTACTTTTATCTTCTACTAAGCCTTCCTATTCCTTGAAAACTTTAAAAATATTTTATTTCAGAAAGTGGCGGAGAACACGAAGTATTGCGATAGGACTTTGATTTTGCTTATGACACGAATGACAAAAATGTAACAAAATTTATGGGTTAGGTTGTCGTAGTCGTAACGCTGCGCGTGGTTTAGGGGAGGAAAATCCTGTTAACTTTGAAGTACCCTTTATTTCGTTATTCATAAAAATCAAAATACTGATTTTATAAGACCGAAGCCGTGATGGACGGCGTGTCACAAAAAATTGAGCCCCCCGTAAGAGACGGAAGAGGAAATTTCACCTGGACTATTGGTACTAGGAGAATGAGAGGTGTACTTGGTAAGGAACGAGAGTTTGCGAGTGAAATGAATTGTGAGATGAATGGTGTCTCATCCTTTTTTGTGAGATCCCTCAAAAAGAGTTAATTGAGTGGAATAGTATGCGGTCGAGATGTTACGTTTGTGTGCGAAGTATGTCTATCGTCATGGAATTCTGGTTGAGGCGTGATTCTGAAAGAGTTATGTGAGTTGCACGCAAGAAAGTACGAGCCCCTTAGGCTGTTTGGGATTGTATGAAAGCTCACATTCGAAGTTTCCCTCTTGCTCCTTTGGCTCTGGTGGATGACGATACTAGAAGCGTGATTTCTGTCGAAGATTGAAGGAATTATCGGATGAATGGAACTCTGGCGAGGGAATTTTAGTGGATGGAGACTTCAACGGCTGGATCGTCGTTATGCGGTACAAATAGAAAGAAGGAGACAAAATCCATTTGATGACGCCGGATCGAATTTAAATGGATAGTGAATATTTATCGGGTGTAAGTTTGGGAAAATCAATGCTTGCACACTTGATGTAAGCATAGTCTATTCATTTTTCTACTTGAAGAATGAGTGAATCTGAGAACAAAGTTGATTTATATATAATGTATATATAATATGACATACCGAGTGTGTTTGTTACTGAAGGACAGGAGGGCGGTTGACTGCGCTGAGCGTGGAGCAGACCTCCAATTGATGGTCTCAAAAGTGAATTTGTGGAAGGAGATGATCGATCGTAAGCTGAGGCGGAACGAGCACTTGGCAGTCAGGGTCAAACAAATGTAAGACCATCAGGTGAGAGTTCGGTATGAATGCAAGCACAAGGATAATCTGTATTCGGATCAGACGCGTTTAGGCGAATGTGTATCGGAAACGGAAGTACTTAAGAGAGAGTGGAAGGAATAATTGCCGAATGTGTTGAGGGTGTTGTAGTATACGAGGAGTGAGAATGAAATGTAATGAAATGCCTGGGGTCGAATGATTCGGCGAGTGGCCATTGGGCAGGACAAATAGCTGACCCATGAAATCGCAATGGTATAGCGTATTTAATTGCCGGGCTCCTCGAGTATGACGCTTACTGCACGTAATAATCATAATTTAAAATTAATGTCCGTTATATAATCAGAGATGTATTGTTTATCGATAGGGCAATCGTCGGGTCGATCTTAGATCATAGCGAATAGAAAATTAGTGAGGTATTAATTAAGGTAAATAAGAATGAGCGCTTTCAAATTTTGCTAGGATCTCACGTAAGTGTCGGATCGTAAGCTGACTTTTTGTTTGATGTCAAAAACGATTTTTGATCAAAACAGTACAAATTAAGAAATAATATATATATATTTCACGCAAAACTAAAGAACTTAGTATTAAATTTTTCTTGAGGGAGGAGGTCATGACAGCGCTCACCTCTTAATGGTACCATGTCTCCATCAGCACTCTTTGACTTGAGTTGGCGGTATCCATGGTGTCCATCGCTCCGCTTCGAACCACGACTCATTTCCATGGTGATCAGGGAGGCTGGAAGAAAGAGAGATATTGTTAAGTTCCCCGAACTGAAGATTGGCGTGTACTTATTATTTTCCTGGTATCGACCGTGATTCTAAAATAAACATGAAGGTGGGGAGGGTACACCGACGCATCAATGATTTTCGGGCATATTGAGTTATATCGACTGCACATTGTATCGAATACATCATCTCTATTGTCATTTAAAAAATAATAGGGCTCTGTATTTTGGGTACATTTTCCTCTGGTGACTTCCGATTTGAAGTAAATATCGAAAAGGCCATGATGCGTCAATATGGAGGCAATTATCTGACGAATCTGACTTGACTTTTTACCGTGTCAAATTAAAAGTACATTTTTCGATACTGACGTTCAACTTATATTATTAAAACGTGGCGTAGTAATTCATTGTTTCAAGTTTTAAATGCTTTCTCCGGCGATTGGCTGAGCGGAAGGGCTTTGAAATCCGTCGGTCCTTCCTCTTCCTCACCCCTCTTCTTGCTCGTTTCCAGGGAATAATAATAAGCAAGTTTGCATTGTCGACTATCTCCCCATTATTTATTTCTTAGGGGTCTTCTTTTGTTTCGAAGGGAGGCAATGCTGGGAGTGGCGATCCCGCCCGGTGGATGGGACAGCGGACCATTGCCCTTCGCGACATCGCCATAATTTCGATGTTTTAATCACATCGACATGACCGATGTGGTTAAATATAAGGAATAGGTACACTGAGCGTCATTGCTGGTCTTTTTGTGCCAATGTGTACGAAATGTTATATCGACTTATTAGACCTTTTTTCAATGGTCATCAACGGTCAACTTTGATAATTTGTGTCCGAGGATGATTTACATTTATTTTATTAGCAGTGGAAGTCTACCGGATTGATAATTGGTTTTCGGTAGACCTTGATACAACACTTTACTGCAATTATGAGCCCTAACCAACATGGAACAAAATATCCTTAAACCAATTGCATAACTACATATTGCAATACCTCATCATTTAGCTCTGCATTCTTCCTTTCTCCCTTAGTTCCATCCAAAATGCCTATTCTCCCTTAATCCTTCCATATTATTTTTTCCATTCTTCTCCACCCCTAAATCATAAAACCCCCTACTCTCTTACCTCAAAGGCCAAGTTTCCGAGCCGTACGAAATTGCGCTTCATATTAGAGAGTTTTCTTAAAATCCTTAATCAACGTCCCTATCAACAACTATCGCTTATGTGTGAAAGCCTCTTTACCTAATGCACTTCTTCTTTGAATGCCCTTACTACTATACCCACCATTCTCCAAGACACTTCCTCAAAAGGTGAAATATTTAACCTGTTCCAGTTTTTACCCCACATCTTTAAGGCTTACTATGTTAAGCTTTCTACTGTTTGGAATTCACATTACCTTCGTCCTGTTTTGAGTCATTTTCATTTCATACTACGACTAGTAGTAATGATTGTGTCTCTTTGGCTGACTGGCGTAACTAAACCTTGACCATCCGCTAACGTAATCGATTTGAAGAGTTGCCCACCCACCCCTCCTCCAGAGAAAGAGCGCAATTAGGAATTACTCTCTTCGAGGTCGCTCTTGGGAGTGGCTTTGTTTCTCGTTCTCTTGAGAGCGCGAGGCGTCGCTGACAACGGGAGTAAATAAAAGTCCTCCCTCGCATGTTTGCCTCTCCAGTTCTGCAAACATTGTTGCGTAGCGTTACGCAATAGCGGCGCGATGAGCGGTTCTAGCCGGTAAGCCACGTGCCACGCACCTTTTAGCCGTATGGAATTTGGTGCGTTCCATCTGCACCCCTAAGTCCGTTGCCAAATCCATCGAAATAAATCAGGCCTTGGCGTTGTACGTATTATTTCCAAAAAGCGCATCTGCGGCAACCGTGCAACGGAGGAAGGCGAAAATGATCGTTATGCTGGAATTCCGTGGCTGTGATTGGTTTCCGCTACTCAGTCTATGGTTGCCATTGGTTGCCAACATAAAAAGAATTTTCTCCTTTTTCCAAATTCCTGGCATCCTGGTGAATGCCCAGCGGGCTTTGGACATGATGGTGCCTTTTTATCTTACGGTAAACTTCAGTGGTGATTTGGAGACGTTTTTACATGACTCCGAGATTTTATAAAAATTGAGGCATAGAACTTTCAGATGTCGCACCACGTAATTGCCATTTTGTTATTTTTTAGCAGCCCGATGATGTAATTACAAGTAATTTTGCGTTCCACTCCTCCATTATCTCCAAAGTATCTATTATCCATAACATTCACACAACTATAGCTGTCTCCTATATTAATTAAGGATTGTCATTTCTTGTGTGACATTGGGATTCATCGAGGCGTCAAAATTTCCTCATTTTTCTCAGCTCCAAATCGCCGAGCCTCATTTCGGGTGTTATTAAATGCGTTTCGTGACTGCCCGCTGAAAAGACGGAGGCTTCTATAAATTCCCGGTTATTGCATACTCCAACACATGGATTCATTGTCGAGGTGGTGACGTCAAAAGTCGTCATTGTTGAGACTCGAAAATTTAGTCCTAACCAAATAGCTTTCCAGTCAGGAACAAGATGGTGCTGGTGCCTTTGGCTGATTCCGAGGGGAAGAACGAGTGAGTGAGGAGAAGTTAATTATACAAGACGGTAGATAGGGAAAATGCGATTTGTAATACTGTGCGAAAAGAAGAATCAGATGGCTTGGATAATGAAAACTTGAGGCTCATTGGATTGGTAATGGACATAGTAAAAATAACAGAACTCATGAGAAAAAATATAACACTACGAGTATAAGACTCACTCATGCATATTTTCAAAATTTCCCTAAAGTATCTCTGAAATGAGTCATGGCCATTCTCATTCTTTCTAAAAAGATCGTTTTTGTTATGGGCTCTTGGTATCTTGAGCGAAAAACATTATTTAAAATTTACCACCTCATTATTACATTAAATAAAAAAACTACCTTAGTGCTTTAGACTGATTTCAACAGATTGCTTTAATGTTTTGTTTTTGTGAAAGAACTGCACATTACTTCTCACATTACCATCGCAGATGTCAGTTTTTAAAATAGAAAAGTTTTACAATCGTGGAAGGAAAATGGCGACGTAATTAAATGCTTGGTAATTGTTAACGATTTAGGTAATTTAAAAGTTAAATTAATCTGTCTTTGGTCATTAGACCCTAATTTTAACGATTTTTTTGCAATTAAATAAGAGAAAATACAGGTATTAACATTTATAAATTAATGAAAGACAAGGTACGTAGATTATTTTTAAGAGGTGAGATTCCCATTCACTATTTAATATTACTTTCTTCTCAAACACTTGAAACTTCATTAGCAACGGTTAGTCAAGTTTCACAAAATTCTATCAATTTTTGTTGTACTAATAAATTATCTTTTAGGAATATCCGTAGCACCGTAAAACCAATATCATTATAAAGGTGGTACTGTCGGTTATGAGATTTGAACCGCCAGTTTTGATCTGACGTGTAGAGACAAATACAGATAGTATTCTACATCCTCACGGCTCCTCACGGCCCTAACCTCCTTCAAAAGATAACTCGGCTCGAGCTGTTCGACCCTCCCGAGGTCTCCGGCGTTCATGGCTGAGCGGAGCGGTTTAGCGTGGGTGAGATACAGACGCCGGGCTAGGCATTAAGGAGCATACATTTGGGTGTATTTGCAAAACTGTATAATGGTTTTGCGTTATTCTGAGTTCTTTTTACAATTTATGCGGCTATCATATATTAAAGTTTTCCATTTCTTTCTTTTAATTTAGTAGCTTGGGCGATTTTTGGTACTAGTTTCGTATTCATTTTCTCTTAATGGACTATATGAACTCTATAGATTATCCTTTTTTATACTTTGCTTTAATGATTAGGTCGGATACTATGACATACGAGTATTACATGCATGTATCAATAATTCAAAAGTTTTTATATAATTACGGTATTTTACTCCAGGGTAATATTTCGGTCATTAATCATTGCCAGGAATTGTTTTAAAATATGCTTTGTGCCGTGTGTAGTTCATTTATTTTTATGCGTACTTTTCTTGCTAAATGTTTCCTATTTTAATGTAAAGCTTAGTTTCAATTAAATATTTATTTTACGATTAGACTTTGTCGGTGCTTTTTCATTTTCGTCGGTTTTATTACTTTTTAGGGCTTACGTAGCGAAACGGTGACTCCTTTAGCAAAGGATTGGCGGACGACTTATGATAACCCAGATGAATTCATGCGGGTCGCTTTATTTTTACTAAGGGAATTACTAATTACTTACACTCTCCAAACACAACTTTGCGCTTGAAGATTATTTTCCGTAATATTCATATACCAAATAAGATTTAACAAGCCCACGAACGAGGCATTGATACAAAGACGATGGCAAAGACGATTTTCTTAGTCATGAAATGAAACACCAAACAAAGGAATATGTTCTTACCTATACATTTCAAATATCTCTATCAAATAACTTGATAAAATAAAGTTATCACAATAATCTAACTAATTGTATGCGAAAGACGTCAAATGTCTCCTGGCTATGGAAAGCTCCACCAGTTCTCACCTTGCGGTAACAAAGCCTTCGTTTTTTCAACGAGTAGAAGTGTACTCTCTCAAGGAAAAACCAATGTTATTTTTGACCAGAATATATATATATATATATATATATATATATATATATATATATATATATATATATATATATATATAATAAACTCCCGCCATGGCGATTATTCTCCTACCAGTTGCCTCGCTTGTAGCACTTGGAATTATAAGGTTGCAATATGGCGTATTTAGGATACATTTCTGGTGTTCTAAATACGGGGGTCGAAATAGGCGCCTAAATTTGCGCCCTTAAGCTACCTCAAGAGTTTGGACACTCTTCAAGATGACGTTCACCCTAATCGAGCGATCTAGGCGCCAAAAGGACGAGTCTGGACGTAGCTCAAATGCCATGGAAGGAAAGGGAACCACAGTGGATATATCGAAATTAAGATGTCGATTCGTGCTGCATATATCGTATTTCTGATATTGAATGCGTGCTAAGGAAATCGCTGTGTTTTCGCTCCAGATTTTGCAACAAATCAAGATTAAAACCTACATGATCGATCGCGCTAACGTTTTCCTTAACGTCTTAACTTGAGGCGATTCAGTCTCCAAATCTTATAATCGCTGTGAGATATTCGGAAAATGTCACCAAAGGATCCCTGAAGATAACCTCACGCCGGCAGGTCATAATCAGCTAGAACGAACACTCTTTTCATCAATTCTTTCTTTGTAGAATTTTGGTGCACACCTTAATGAGGACAATTTGGCTGTTTGAGTTACCGAAACCACAGTGATGATAACGAAAGTTTTATATGTCACATCTTCGCATTTGTCCCTCGGATATTTTTCTGCGTTATCACAGACTACTTTTTATTCTTCGTCTTGTTGATTCAGTCTGAGTTATCTCAATGAAGTCGGTGATATAATGCCAATGCTCTCCACACTGCCGTGTCCTTACGTACTCCTCCTCTGTCACAGGTACCATCTTTTTTAATGCAATCATTTCTGTTCATCTGGGACTTGTAACAATCTTTTCATATTTCCGATGACCACGACTTAAATATACCCCGCGATTGACCAAAAAGGTGTGTGGCAGGGGGCGTTAGCACCAGCTGGAAAGGGTAAATGATAGGGGAGGACATGGGAGAGGAAGGGAAAATTGAAAAATATTCAGTAGAAAACTATTAAAAAATGTGCAAATTTGTATGCACGCTGGAGGAAGACTTAATTCAAATCAAGGGTTAATTTAACTAACAAATTAGTTATTCGGTAAATGAAAGAAGAATTCCACCAAGTAACGTGTCTTAAAATTAGTTATTTGATATTTGAAAGAAAGGAATAAAAATGGACCACAAACATTAATACGACAAGCCTCTACCATGGTATGACAGAACGAGGCACGTTCTATCTTGCCATCACGAGGTACGTCCCAGGCGAAATGTGTATCGTTGTGTATTTTTTCGCGAAAAATGTCGATGTAAGAGATGGAAGATGGTTTTGATGAAATGGGTTAGGCATAGGATTTCTTTATTGCAAATGCAATTTCAAATTTCAGAACAATCCTGTATGAATACGTATTAATTGATTAAGAATTATTCAATGGAAAGATTCAGACGATGTTTCCCTATCGTCATTTGCTGTTTTATAAGGGTTCACAAACTTTGAACTGGTTGAAGTTTGAACTCCAAAGGCACGCTTTAACTTCTTCGACTGAACGGAAGCAGGCTGGGTCCTGGGCCTTTAGGCGACTCCTTGACTTAGCTTCAACAACCTTTTGTTGATCCTCAATCACTTGGTTGCTTTAATTAATTAATTACTCTGTACATTTATTCATAACAGTCAACAATATTCATAGATTGTTGAGTCGATGTAAGTTTTTCAATCCTTAACTTAAGGTGGAACTCCTATCACAAAAATCTTGGACAAGGCAGCTCGACTTATCCATGGATTTTAATTTATTCTTTCCTTGTCGGCCCCGGTTGGTCGGTCGAAATTCACGCACCATGGTATTGGGGCCAGTTCCTTTCCCTGTGCCGGTTATAGTTTCCCAGGAAGATCTGGAACCCGAAGAATGACATAGCTTGGGTGGAGCTGCAGGCGTCCAGAGTGTCTTGCCCAGGAATCGAACCCGGGTCCATCCGGTCAGTAGTCCAAGCCCCATGGACTGCCGCGACCCACATATATATATATATATATGTCTATATATATATATATATATACTACCTTGATCAAAAATTTCCCGGAATTTATTCAGAAAATTAAAAATACAAGTTTATTCATCTAAATCTATATCGTCCCCTTCAAAGTAATCCCCATCGACTGCAACACACTTATGCCAGCGCTTGATCCAATCCTCGAAACATTTTTTATATTCGGTTTTCGGTATGTCCATCAGTGCTTCCTGCGATTTTTCCATTACTTCCTCTCGGCTGCTAAAACGCGTTCCCCGTAATGGTTTTTTAACTCGATTGAACAGAAAGAAGTCACAGGGAGCCAAATCAGGTGAATTCGGTGGCTGTTGGATGGTATTTGTTGCATTTTTCGTCAAAAAATTACGAATAATGATAGCACTGTGCGACGGTGCGTTATCATGGTGCAAAATCCACGAGTTTTCTGCCCACATTTCTGGTCTCTTTCGGCGAATTGCTTCACGCAAACGTCTCATAACGCCCAAATAATACTCTTTGTTTACTGTCTGGCCTTCTGGCAAAAATTCATGATGCACTACACCGTTGTAATCCATGAAAACCGTCAGCATTGCCTTCTTTTTTGACTGAAAACGACGTGGTTTTTTTGGTCTCGGCTCATTTGGTGAACGCCATTCACTTGCCTGATGTCTGGATTGCGTGTCGTACTCATAAACCCACGTCTCGTCTCCAGTAATGATCCTTTTGATGAATGTGGGATCGGATTCAGCCTCGCAAATCATGTCTTTTGCGACGTCAACACGGTCTCTTTTTTGCATGAAATTGAGGTCTTTTGGCACCAACTTTGCTGCTACACGACGGAAACCCAAATCATTAACCACAATGTCTTGGGCGGATCCATAGGCAATGTTCAAGTCCTCCGCTATTTCTCTGATGGTTAATTTGCGGTTATTGACCAACATTTCTTTTACTTTATCAATTTTTTCACCGACTTTCGATGTCGATGGTCTGCCACTGCGTTCATCATCTTCGATTGACTCACGACCACTTCTGAACCGCTCGTGCCACTGGTAAACGACCGTTTTTTTTAGAGAATCGTTGCCGAAACACTTTTCCAACATTTCCAACGTCCGTGCGCCACTAAATCCGTTTTTTACGCAAAATTTAATACAAGTTCGTTGTTGCAAATTTAAATCCATTTCTGCAATTGTAAAAAATCGCCAACACACACAGAGATAGATGTACTCTTGGCTACGTAACTTTTGCAAATGTCAAGTTATGACACTAAGATTTAAAGGGAATATCAACAACAGATGTACCAATTTAACAAAAAAAACAGAACTCAAATCGGAACGATGGGAGCGCCACACGATGGTTATTCCGGGAACTTTTTGATCAAGGTAGTATATATATATATATATATATATATATATATATATATATATATATATATATATCAATGCATTCGTGAACAACACAAATCAAACCTTTTTTCCCTCTTTAAAATAATCTCGTTGGCTTCTCCTCACCTAATTCCACAACTCAACGCCATAATTTCGTCTGCCCTACGTTCCCTCCAACAAAAACGTCAAACTCTCCTTAAAAAGCTGTCCAACCTGTACATTTCCTACTTCCGAGTTGGTCTCAAAATTCCACACTCTCACCCTTTCCCGCCACCTCCTCCTCAACCACCCCCACTCTTTCAATATAAGCCTGACCTCCGCAGCATTTACAACCTTCCCCCTCCTCCCAAAGGCCCTCCGGTTTTTCCAAAACGCCAGCCACCACCGAACAATCCCAACACCCCCCCTCCCTCCGACAATGCCCATGACATTGTAAACCTTTCAAACACCAGCCTTTCAGACAATGAAATATCCGTTCTTAGTAAAGGCCTATCCTTCTCCCCTACACCAAAAATAAACCACATAAACATACTCACTGATACCCTCAATTTCTGCCGAAACCTTCGATGGCGCGCCTTCTGGAAATCACAAAGTAAACCTTTCAGTAACTTAAAAACCAATCCCGCACTTGACAAATTCCGCCCGGCTTCAACTCATGAGCCAAAACCCCTTCCTAGTAACCATCCTGTCGAAATTTTTATACGTCTCCTCATCGAAAAAGTTTCCAATCAATCCTTCAGAAAACATCTCAGACCGAAAAATAACCTCTCCATGAACGAACGTCATGCCCTAAAAACCCTACAGTCCAATCCTAACATCGTTGTTACCTCCGCCGACAAAGGCTCCTCTGTTGTAATTCTGAACACCAAAGATTATATTTCCAAAGCCCTCGCTCACCTGAATGATACATCCACCTATACCACTCTAACCAAAAACCCAACACAAACTTTCCAAACCGAAATTCGGTCTTTTCTCCTCCACTCCGGACCAGAAGAAGGCCTCACCTCCCAAGACATATCCCTACTTTCACCCCCAAACCCCAGAACACCCCAGTTTTATCTCCTCCCAAAAATACACAAACCCAACATCCCCTGTCGTCCTATAGTTTCCAGTTACAATTCTCCCACCGAAAGAATCTCCGCATTCCTTGACCACCACCTACAACCACTTGTTCTCTCCTTGCCCTCCTTCACCAAAGACACGTACCACTTCCTCGACCGTCTAAATTCCGTCTCTATTCCCTCCACATCCAACCTACTTATGGCCACCATCGACGTTACCTCACTTTACACTTCTATTCCCCATGCAGAAGGTTTATCCTCCCTCCGGCATTATCTCTCTCTACGCCCCCTACCCCAGCGCCCCTCAACGGAATTTCTCCTCAATCTTGCCACTTTCGTCCTAACTAAAAATGCATTCACTTTCCAAAATTGTTTTTACCTACAGACAAAAGGCACAGCGATGGGAACGAGGATGGCACCATCATACGCCAATCTCTTCATGGGCCATCTCGAAGAGACTTTCCTGTCACAGCAACCCCTTCAACCTCTTTTCTGGGTCCGCTACATAGACGATATTTTTATTCTCTGGACACATGGCTCTGATTCTCTCAACAATTTCTTATCCGCCTTAAATTCATCTTTCACTGTTAAATTCACCTCTTCCATTTCAGACTCCACCATCACCTTTCTTGACACAGACATCTCACTTCAAAACAACAAATTCACTACTTCAGTACACATCAAAGCCACTAACCATCAGCAATACCTACACCACACAAGCTGTCATCCTCAACACACGAAACGCTCGATTCCTAACTCTCTCTCTATCCGCGGACACCGAATTTGCAACACCACAGCCACTCTCAACAAATACCTTGCCAATCTACACCTTGCACTCCTCAAACGCGGTTACCCAGCAAAGTTGCTACGAAATAAAATCCACCGTTCCACCCGACCACACACACCACACAATAACAAGCCCACATCTGACGCAGGACTCAACCTTTGCACCACCTATTACCCCGGATCACACAGACTGAAAACCCTCCTTAAAGAACTGTTTCCAATTTTACATGACAATGACGCGACCTCATCCTTACTACCCCAATGCCCATCTATCGCATACAGACGACCCGCCAATCTCAAAAACCTTCTGAGATCCACCAACCCTTTGGCGCCCCCCCGTGACAAATTTCCCAATATTTCCCCAACATGCAACCGCCCCCGATGTAAAACCTGTCCTCTTATTATGCCTACTCCCCTCTCCCTACATCCCCTCATAGCCCCCCACCTCGTTCCCACGCTAATTGCCTCTCAAAAAATATTATTTATCTTTTATCATGCAAACATTGCACTTCCTTCTACATAGGTGAATGCATTACCCCCTTATCCATCCGAATGAATAATCACCGGTACTCCTGTAATTCTGCCTCACTCTCTTCTCTTCCTATCCCTTCACACGCTAATTCCCACAACCTTTCATTCGACCAGTGTTTTTCCCTCAGCATCCTAGAATCCCTACCTGATTCAGCTACCAACATAGAGGTGAGAACTCGTGAATCCGCCTACATACTATCCTTCCGTTCCTTCAAAATTCCCACCCTTAACCGCCATATTTAATTTCCCTCCCAGCATTCCCTCCACACCTCCCCTCCACGCCCATAACTCTTTCCCCTCTCCTGATCCATAGCATATTTTCAGTCTCTCTTGAAGAAGGCCCCTGAGAGGGCCGAAAGCTCGAACAATTTACCGTGTGAGTGTTCTTTTAAATGTGTCTATTATTTTCTATTTGTGTTATATTGTGTCAGCCCATTATATATATATACACACACATAAACATAAAAAAATATATATACACACATAAATATATATATTTATATGTGTGTATATTATATATATATATACACATAAACATATATATATATATATATATATATACACACACATAAACATAAAAAATTATATACACACATAAATATATATATTTATATGTGTGTATATTATATATATATATACACATAAACATATATATATATATATATATATATATATATATATATATATATATATATATATGTCAAAATCGCTATGTGGCATCTGGATTAGCTTTGCCCTTACGGCGGAATAATGACATGGTCGCGTTGAAAGTTTTTTAAATCGAAATTAAACCGGACAAAATTGAACTGTTTCTGTAAGGTATCTTTGAACATTATATCTTTTTTTGCGACGTATGGTTTTAGAGGACGCCATCTTTCCAATAATATGGCGAACCATTTCCTCCGATGTGGGGATACGCGACCAGTGCAGCAACTATGGTGAGTCGGAATACCACGTGATGTTGGCCAAAAAAGTGTCGACGTATGTAAATTTTGGCTCACCTTGATCAATTAAATCTTTCAAGTGGACAGATACAAAATGAGGAACGCACGCGCAAACACAATATATATGTCGATTTCTTATATTTGTGTATGACTCTAATATGGATGTTATTTTTCGCATATTGACGTCCGTTTTACAAAATCTTGATTTGAAAGCTATTCTAATGCAAAAATCTAATTCTAAAATTCTTATCCAAATTCCTTTTTGTTATATGTAATGCTATGGAAGTTATGACACTGCCTCGGATACTGTACTTGGCACCGCTTATATTTTTTGTATTGCATTAGCCGTTTAGGAATGATAATATATTTTCCAGTATTATATCTTAATTAAAGGATACAGGTCGTGAGAGGATTTTAGTATTTTGCAAATGTCTTGCTATGATTCTTAGCCAAAACACTTGCCTACAGGTAAGGTGTGCATTAGTTGCAGTTCCTTTCAATTATTATTTCAAATAAACTAAAAAAATAACATTGTTAAATAAACCCATATCAGCTCGCTACATTTTTCTATTCGCATCTAAAAAAACCTGAAAAAAAAGGAATTGTTAAAGATTATAGAGGATCATGAGGGCCGAACACAAAGAAGCTAGGAGTTCCTGCGCCATTGCCCACACACTTAAAGGGTTATAGTCGGATGATCTCCCTTTATTGATGCAATCTTTCACTGTAGTGGTGAGTTTTGTCTTTGCATTTTCACGCCAATATTTGTACTTTTTCCTGTTTAAATACCTAATTTTATCGATTGTTTTGTCTTGTAATTTTAGTCTATTCACGGAATAGACTTTCTGACCCCTTGTATTGTATATGAGTTTGAAAAGAATTTGCATAAGACGTTAATATAATATGGCGCAGCCAGAAGGCTTTCCTTAAGGCCTTAGTTCCTGTAAATTTGTGCTTATTATGATATGAAGTCATTCGTGCAGATAGCTTATCAATATTCTATGTAAAATGGCCTACTTTAGGCCCGGAAAGAGTTTGAAGACAGGTTCGTGAATTATGTGGTTGCATGGGGAGTATATGATAGAACGACGATAAACGCCGGTAAACAACTTTTGAACTCTCTTTTGTGACGACTTCAAAAGCATTTTTTTTTCCTCTGATGGTGTTTTCCTTGGAGATGTTTGGCGACTATTTTCAACTAAAAAAATTTCTGTCTCTCTCTCTCTCTCCCGACAGCTTTAAACGCCTTGGCGGGGATCATTCGTTGCGCCGCACACGTTTTTCGACTTTTGACTGAAAATTTGTGATTGAACAAACTCGATACGATTGAAAACTAATTGTTTCAGAATTTACTGAAAGAATTAAATTAAGTGTCTTCCTTGTCAAATGAATAACGGAGGAATCTCATTGTTGAGTTGCAACGCACAGAAGCATTGCCTAAGTTTGAAAGATTATGATTAAATAGGAGTATCTCCACTAATATTTTTTGTCTGCTAAATATTTTGATGACACTAGGATAACCGACTATTTTCAGATGAGAGAAAGTGATTCAGCTTCGTCTCTCGAATTTAGGAAAAACTTTGAGGGTGCTTTTGTGAGGATTCGCTAGGAGACTCGCGTATTATAATCGTTCAATTAATTAAGAAACAGAAGAACTTTATTCTTAGGCCAAGTTTGTGATGTTGTTTTGTGTTAGTTTCAGGAAGAAATAAAATTTTGTAAACAATATCAGGATCTACTTGGTGGAAAAAAAGACGAGACATTTGAATAGAAGTTCCTAGTTTATTGTTCCTTGCAATAACATTTCGTTTTAATATTTCCAATTCTAATTTTAAAAAATTAATGCTTACATTATTTTTTTCGTTGTCTTTTCCTTATATTTCGTCATGAATGCAGTTAGTTTAGACTTGATGATACACTCATTGGAAAAAAAGAGGCATATTATTAACTTTTTTATGGACAACAGATGTAACTTTCAACCCTGTTTACCGACGAAAGCTCGGTCTTCCAGGAAATATATGCAGTTTTAGCCGAGTAAATTAAAAAGTTAAGTCCCATTAAAATTTATTTCATTAAATAAAGTTAGTTCAGTTGTAATTTTTTACTTAATCCTCGGATTATTCAAACAAAAATATTTTCATTAGCGCGAAAACCCATATCGGAAAACATCTATTCCCATTTCCTAAGAAAGAATCAATCACTATGGAAGCCAAAGAAAAGGGACACTTTCTAAACCAGAGTAGGAGTGCTTTGTTGAATTTGAAGTCTTCTTATTCTATCTCCTTATAGATTGCATTGGTGCTAGCCTGAAATTATTCGTATGAGGGCCCTCTTCCTTCTGGCTAATTAACTTTTGGCGTGTCAAATTTTACTCTTTGAGTGTTTCCTAATGAAATAAACGAGTTGCGATAAATCTACGCAGAAAAATAAATGAACAAGCTAAGGGTGGCTGGAAAAAGTTTTTACTGATTTTTTTTAAAGTTAAGGCGTTGATACGAGGTGATGTTTTGTTGTCACCTAATTTTCTTTCTCAGGACTGAGAGCAAGTGGATTTTGGTTGAGCTTAAAATACGCGGACATTCTTTGTACGAATGCCAAACATAGATGGCTGCACCATGAACTGAACAGGGTTCGTATAACTCCCATTAGAGTGAAAAGCGAATTCAATACTTAAAAGGGCGCCCTTTAGTGGACAAGGGCAGCATGTTATGGTTCGTTTTCTCCACTCATATGGTTTAACACTCACTCATCGAAATGAATTGTACGAATTGAGTAAGGGACAAGCGTGATTGATGATGGCGTTATGTGGATGTGCGTTATGAATTGCGCGTGACTTTTCAAATAAGAATAACTTCGTAACGCGAGACAACCAACCCAACCAGTCCGTTCTTCCAGAGGGCAATAGGGTTTCGTTCTGCAGAAGCGTCCTCGGTGGCCATGGAATCATGTCGTCGACGTTTTAAAAAATGCGTCTTCTGGGATATAATGCCGATAATTAAGAGAAGTTTCAAATTTCTAGTGTTAGTAGTTTGTCGGAAATATATTAGGAGATGTTGGAACTTTGGAGTGAATGGAATCTACCTGTAATCAGGACAAACGACCGCCTTTCTCTCACCTGTGTCGGACATGGTTTCCCTGATGGAAGATCTGGTACCCATCAAGAAAATGCCATCGCTTGGTTTCTGATACATGCGTATAGGCTTGTCCAAAGGCACCACCCAGGACCCTCTAGCCAAAAGACGAACCATCCACCTACTACTACTGCTACTGACACCACGTGCCACCCATAATATGCATTGCAGTATACATAATGTAATTTGCATGTACGTGTCCCCACTCCCTGCCACATCCCGGAGGCAGGCGCTACCGTCTGGTGGTGGAAGGGGGTTGCGGGCCAACCTTTTCGCGCCTAACTGCTAATGGGGGGCACAAGCGAGGGAGGACCGGATCACGTGACCCGAGCCGGCGCGTCCTTCCGCGGAGAGGCCTTTGCCCACCGAGAGCGATGTATGTGCCGGTCGAAATACGTCCCTGCACCCGGGTTTCGGCGATTACCGGCGGTTCGAGCGATAGGCAGTTGAATCGAATCAATCGATGAACAAACAGAGTGCATAATTTGGGAGAACGTCTTTGGGATACTCTGATATATCATTGAATCAGTATTATCGATACGATACTGTATCGAATCAAGTACCCTCATGAAATAAGCCGAAACTTGCAATTGTATTTGACATGGAGAAACGATTTTGAGTACGAGGAATGGAAGACATCTGTCAGCAGTGATTACCGACGATTTTTTATATTTTAAAATCGTTATTTGATATGCTTTTTATCTATTTTTGATTACAATTTGTCCGAACAAGGCAGTATTATGAATTTATGGCGTCTCACATCACAGCACATAAAATAAGAGTCACACGCGCAGAAAAATCGATAAAAAACAAGTTTAGCGAAACCTCGGAAGAGGGGAGGCGATTATTGGGCGGTGGCATTGAGTTGCGTTGGTAAATACGCTAAGAGGAGAACGAAAACAGATAAATGTTTATGTGAATTGAATTCACGATTGGAGAGAAGAGAACGGAGGATATCGATCGAGTTGATCCACCATTGACTCGGAATGACAGAGCGCGAACAATTATCAATTAGTAATCCAATACGTGACATTCCTCCATCACTCTACTTAACTATATAAATGCGTAACTCTCAAATTGATGGATACAACAAGTTTGCTCGAGGTCGAACTTGGCTAAATCGCAATCGAAATGTCGAAATCGAATATCAAAATCCCTTTCATCAAAATCCATAGGTCCACATGTTTGGGATGAAATTTACTAACTAGAATGGATCGAGTTATAACACGTGATAAGGTAACATAAGTCTTGAAACCGAATAAGGCAATCGAAATGAATATCTCAAGGCAGTGATAGGGAAAATTGTATACCAAAGTGCTCTCAAAGTGTTGACGAAGAATACTCCGAGAGGGGGAAATTATATCCAAATCAAACAGTCGCTATAGAACGGCGAATTACCGCGGGAAGCAGACTCCGATTCCGCGTCGCGTCGAATCCACGGCTCCATGTAGCAAACGAGACATGCGGATATGCTATGAATTATATTACACGTAGGTTCGCAAAGGTTGTGGCAACTTATTTTCGCCTCATGAATCGATGAATGTGGCAAGCATAATCTGCTGAAGAATGGCGAATATGGCGGAAGAGCTCTGAAGTGAGGATCGATTTGATTTTACAAGGGCTAGAGAGGAACGCCCTGATCTGTGCGAGGGCGTGATGCAGGGCGCAGATGAAGCGACCTGGACATATCATGGAGGAACTGTAAGTCCGCGAAGGAGGGCATACCACGATAGTTTAGTGAAGACTTGATGATAGTGAAGGAAACATAGAAAGGGGAAGAATTACGGAGGAAACTCTGGATATATTTTAACATCGGCAAACATTTTTTATTTTTCAAAAGTCTTCTCATTGTATAGTTTCGTGAATAATCCGTCAATTGACTAACGGAGTTAAATAAGAACGGCCAAAAGGACCAAACTTAACCCAAAAGGTTGAGACGCTATTCGTGAAGGATGAACAAATTGCTTTCCGTTGGAGGTTATCTTGCATTTGAATTCGAAGTCTGTTTCGAGATACGCAGTATAGTGCAAGGACTGACGGTTTCATTGGAACGATGAAATCTCTAGGTTGGTAAGTTTTTAGCAGCGTAGTGGTATGAGATGATTTGTCTCAAGATTGTAAAGTCCGTGAGTGAAGAAGAGGTTGGAAAGATATTCGCGCCATCGTATAAAAAGGTGACAATTTTTAATTTAGTGCAAGGAAGATAAGATGTAATGAAGGCTAGTGGGCCACGAAGGTTAATTGAAAGAGAGAAATTGCATGTCTTCCTCGGTGGAGTAATTGGGATGAATTGTTGGGTAATGCGAAATTGTAAAATCCTAAATAAAATAATATCAACCGCATTTTAGACTATGATTAAAAAAATATATTCTTTCAAATCTAAGGGGGGAATTTTTACAGAGTGAGTTCATCATTTGCTACTGTGTTACGAGGGTTCTTCGCGGTACCCTGCATACAGGCTTTTAATCCAGGGTGATGCCGCTGTACAATTCCGTACTTAAACTCGAGTGATGCGATTTTCTGACAGCTAGAACTTCGCGGAATACTGAATGGCGGCATGTGGGGAAAGGAACAAATTTGCCCTCGCGAATTACCTGTGGTTTACGCACGCCACCGAATAAGGCTCAGTTCAGGGTGTGTTCCAACCTCATCCAATCAACAACTAAATTTCAAGTTGATATACCACGGCTTTTTTTTTTAATATCGCGAAACGTGTATCGTTGTATAACTGTTTATATTCCCACCCGTGAAAAATCACGAGTTTCAGTGATTACTCCGTCACGCTGAAAAATACGAATCCCCAGGTGTCCTTTACAGACATCTTATTTGTGTCCTCACCAACCAAGTTGAAATTCCCATATTGATATTCAATCAAAACAAATAAACGACTCTTTGCCAGAAAATAACAAAAAAACCATAAGCAATCCATTCCTCACAATATTACGAACGAACTCACTTTGGTTTTCAATATATGCAGATTCTATGATTGACCTGCGAATTTAAAATGCGGTCATTCAGCGGATTGGGCGTTTTCCTTTTTCGACTGGAATGGCAACATAAAAGCTGGATTCCTACCAAATTATCTCTAAAGAGAGTTTTAGTCATTAGAATATTCTTCTTTTCCTAGTTTTATCCCTTACTTTTTCTGCAGTAGAAATATGTTTGAGTTGACCTCTCATGCTGGTATCATTCGGTAAAAAAACATTTGAAGCATGAAAGAAAACCCTGGATTTTTTAAAAGTTAACATTTAAGAAACCTATTACAATAATACTTACGAACATAGTTGTGGAAATACATGTGCAACTTGCAGTTTTACTTCGGGAAATATAATACTTTTAAGTCCAAGTATTTTCGATTTTTCCGTCGTTGAGGGGAAAATGGCGACTTGACTCGAATATGCATGGCCAGTTGTCGACCAGATTCTCAGTTTGGAATTTAAGGGACCCGTTGATAGTCAGGAACCGTCTTAATTTAAAAAAATTAAAAAAAATTAAATGAGGCAAAAGGTATTCATTTTAAGACTAACTTCCTTCAACGTTTGACAGAACATAATTTCGGGATTAATTACTTGTTCTAAATTCGGCTTACTAATAACAAACAATGCTCTTTTCCCAAACATTTAATACTTCCTTAGCAAAGAAGAATGGCGCTTCACATAACGCCATAGCCATGAATGGATTTCATAAATTGTCTTTCAGCGATAAACGTCATGTTTGAAAAACTTTGTGAAGCCCACAAAGATTATTTTACTTTCTTGACCCAGGTTTCGTCTCATGCGAAAGTCAACTTCAAGGTTTCATTTTATATAAGTCTGAATCTAGGTGGGAAAATGAAAAAGTTTATGACAGCTTTACTAAGTTTATTCCATTAAAAAAAATGTGGTCCTGTAAATAGACGCTGGCAAATATCAGTACGATACTTTCTTTAATGAACCACGTGTGGTACGATCGACGCGCGAGTCGTATCTCTTTGGCGACGATGCCGGGGCGAGTTCCTAATTGCGTGCCGATGCGGCATAAACTCACGATTCCACACGTGCGCGTAGCCCGCGATAGGCCCGGGGTCACGTGATCCGTGAGTCTTCACGACCGTTTGAACGCGTTAACTTCCTCCACCGTCGCGCGCCGTTCGGGCTCCTTCCAAGGCCCGTGCCGCGTCACCAAAATCCAGCACACTCGCACACCGCGCGCGAAATCGTTGCCCTTTGGTGGGCCGCATTATTATTCAGTGGATCGCTTCCCTTTCCTTCACCACCACCAACCAACCAACCAACCACGGTGGTTCCCAGGTAGTCCCAGACCCCGAAGATTTGGTGGCTGGGCTACCGATTAAAATTCGAAGAAACCGTAATGGCTTTGTAATTCGCTGGTTTTTATGCAACCAAGTACCTCGATATATATATATATATATATACATATGCGTATGTTTGTATATATAGATGATTTAGTCGAAGTAACTCGGAAGTGTTAAATTTAAACTTGGACAGCAACAAACAACATAAGAGCACATAAAAAGAACACACACGATGAGCCTTCCCCACCTCTACTGTGTTCGTCTTTTGTGTTTGTCCAATCCCTTTTCCTTATATATATTTCCATGTGAATGATTACATGTTTGCCAAATGGCGGGTTTTCGTGTTTGAATGTGTTTATATTTATATATATTTACACATACAAATCAGAGTCTCTCTCACGCCTAGCTCTGGAAGTTTCCATGCAAATTGCCGCGTCAGAATATCGCTAATAAACGTACCAGCTTTCATCGGTCACGACACGTTTGAAAGAGTTCCAAACCAGACCGCGTTATAAATTGCTATATTTAGCCCCTGGACTAGTGAAAAATGCTGGTGTCCATTTTGCAAAAAAAAACTCTACCATCTTTCCCTTCTCGCGCTTTATCCCTTCCTCCTGCCTCGCCCACAATGTTTCCGTTTTGTGTGTTGCATGTCCAAAAATAGAAGCCATAAGTTCAGTACAATTGTTTTCTGTTTTGAGAATTGATGATTTTCATCTGTGTATTTTTTGTCTCGTGTTTTTCCACTGGTAAACACTGATGCCTACAACCATTTCGATGATGTTCTTTGATTGGCCAATGATCTTATACGGAGCATGCGTACGCTTTGTAACCCTGCATTCTCTAAAGATACTAAAATAATTAGATGACGCAATGCACATTTTGCAATCCTTACAAGGTGCTAATATGTAGATTGCTCCAATGTCAACATTTAATGAGTCATGTTTTGTGCTCGTGCGTGAAAATCGAGGTTTTCGAATTGAAAATACTCTAACGTTTTTCTAATTGCATATTATTGTATGTTTAGGATAAACTAAAACGAAGATTTAATCACCCTGGGTTTGGTACGATGGGGGCAGAGTTCACCCAATGCCCACCCCTATGAGGCGTGTGAAATCGGTCAATTAAAAGGAAAATAAAGAGGTTTATCTGATTCCTTTCACACTGACAGTTTTCCAGGAAGATCTGATCTCACAGGCTAGTTCTGTATAGGGGTCGTCGTGATATTGGGGCCGAGTCCTCCGCCCGGCAGGCTCCGGCAATTGGGCTGTCGATAGAAGTAATGGAATATCAGCCAATAGGAAGTTCTTTCCATCGGCTTTTGAATTAAACACCTTCCCACTAATGTCTCGAGGTAATGAACTCACTGGATATTTTAATGTTGTGATGAATGGACTGCAAATAAGCCGCGGTGACGTAGTAGACAGGGCGTTTGGCTGCGAACCTTAGGATCCAAAGGGTAAAAATCCTGGGCACCACCAGCACGTTTTGCGAAATCACAAGCGCCACTGGGAAAGGAGCTCGCATTTTCATTACCCTTGTTAGCTTTTGAATTACAGAGGCCTCATTGCGTAACTCTATGTGTGAAAATCAATTTCCAGTTCAATTGCTATGATTGAATAATAAGGGAATCGGGATTGGTGCGGTGGCTATCGTACTGGCTTCCCACCCAGAAGTCCCGGGTTCCAATCCCGGCGGTGTTGAATATTTTTCAGTAGTATCTCGATCCCTACTTGAGATGCTTTGTGGAGGGCACTTTGAGGAAGTACGCCGGCCGTCGGATGGGACGTTAAGCTGCGGATCCCTTGGCGCCTTTCGTAATGAGTAGGCTATTGCCGACACCGGGTTTCTCTCCACCCTTTATCCTTTCCTGTCCATCCCCTATGGCGCAAATGACCTCAGCTGTCGGTCGCCTCCCCTAAATACTAATAATACTTGAATAATAAATTGGTTAAATAAACTGATGGATAACAAATAAAATGTTGGACGAAAGAACTGCATCGGGTTTGTTTCCATAATTACTTCACTTTGGCGTTAAAACTCTGTCACTGTCGAAGTTTGATTGCGTGTATACTTTCATGGATGGGCCCTCGGGGAATGATTTGAGGAATGTGGTTAATCTCGACAGTGCCGAAGTTGCTACGTCACGGACTCGGTAAATGACGAAGTCTGTGCTTCAGAATGGGGATTTATCAAGGGCGTGTCCAGAACACGTCGGAATTGATGTCTGACCCCATTTCTTGTCTTTACTCAAATAACAGCAACAAGATAGTGCACCTTATGTGCATATGTGTGAGTTTCTTTGTACGAATACACGCATACACCCATGTTTTGTCCATACAAATTTATTATTCGCTTATGAAAATTTTATTTTACTTCACGCCAGTTTTATTTCTCCCCATTTTTCTTTCAATTTGAAAGCTTTGAGGCGAACTCACTATCAACGAACTGTTGCCTAAATATGAAGGATAGCAACCAACAGTCAAATATCTTATAATGCATAGTTACCTATGCGACGACCTACGCTGTGAACTCAATGCATCAACCCAATGTTTAACTGTTCCGCGGGGAAAAAGTGTTTTTTGTCATAAGTTGTTTAGTGTGTAATCACCCCTTGCCAAACACTCTAACGATGACTTGCGGGGGTACTAATTAATATAGTGATAATAATGTGATGTAATGATTAACTATAACACGCCGACCGTCTTCCGCGGGGGAGGAAAACCGACCGCCGACTTGATCGCGAAGGCGACCCTTCACTTTTGCACTGACCGGGCGATGGTGTGGGAAATCAGTTAGTCAAGTCACCCCTTTCAAATTCCCCCCGGGGCCTCATTCTCCTCCTCGGTATGCAGACCTCCCGTTTTCCCCGAGTTCCTTCAAAACCCTACGATTACGGCTACGGGTCGACGATCGAACTCCCGATTTCGACTCTCTCTTTCATGGCCTCTCTTCGGATTTGGTTCCAAGGATCTTGTCTAAGCTCAATGAGGAGCGCGCTGTTTAGGGTTCGAAGGATGTTCATTCAAGTTCAAGATCACTTGGTAAGTTCGCGCGCTTCAACCGACGTTGGTTTCGGCACCGTGCGCCGTTAACTAACGAGGTGATGGGGAACTCGCTGCCGAAACTGCTATTGCCGGTTGAAATAGATATAATGTGCAAATGAGTCGGACGATTTCAATTCAACACAGCGAGCGCAAATACCATCATTGCCATAGTTACATACCGTTATTGGGTAATCTATGAGTTCATGCCATGTAATGCTGGTACCATTTGAAAATGGCGAAATCCTCAAATCACTGCCTCGGGTGAACAATGATTTTTACGCACAACAATCAGTGATTGTTTGTGAGGGTCTTGATGTCGTAAACTTTGTTGTGGTAACGTCGAGGAAGGACGGAACCACGGCAGTGTAGAGACCATTGCCGAACGATCCCCAGTCCCCAAGAATTGGTTAGTGCCAGGAGTTGGTCGCTCTCGCCTCTTGGATTTCCAGGGATACTCAGTGAGAGCGTGCGCGTGGTCACTTACCTCTTGGGCGCTTCGGCATCCCGCGGCGACAATCCCATCAATGGGTAACCAGTGAGTACAGGGCGAAGTTCCGAACACTTCCGAAGGGGCAGGCGTGTCTTCGGACGGACGGGCGAACGAGTGACTGACAGGAGGAGTGTCGGGAGAGGATTATGGGAAGAGGAGACACATCACGACTCTTTTTCTTGAAACTGCCACCCCTCCCCTCTCCTCCCTTCCCCTCTCCAACCCCTTCCCCCCCTCGCCCTCACGTGCGTGCACGGACAGAGGGTAGCTGCTGTGCAACACGCGCGCGCGCTCCTCTCTCCAAGGCGCTTCAGAGCACGTCTTGGTTTCCTCTCCCCCCCCTCTCCTCCCTCCACTTCGCAACCACCTGCAAACAAACGAAGGGCTACACCCGTAAGGAGACCTCTCCTCTCCCTCCTCCAAACCCCTTTCCATTCCTCCCCAACCTACAATAATCATCAGCTCCGGAGCGCTTCGCCCCCCCCACCTTCCCCCGTGCACCGACTGCGCCCTCTCCTCCTCCCGAGCCCCACCCACGCACAACCCTCTGCTCCTGGATATTAGCGCCTCCCCGAAAAAAAAACATTTCTCCTCCTCCTCCGCCTCCACCCACCCGCCATCTCCCTCCACGTCCAATGCGTCCAAAAAAGACCAAACGATTCCTCCTTAGTCCTTTCCCTCCCGTTTCCTCCGATTGCCTTCAAGTATCTTCCCGATCCCTTAAGTGATTCGCCGCACCTCTTCCTCTTTCCGTGATTTCCCGACGAACAGGCCATGACTAGATGCTATGACGTCACGGACGCCATGTGTCGGTTTCTTAATTGAAAATTAGAGTTTGTCTTGGGTTGGTAGCCTGTGAAAATAAATCTGGTCACCCGGCGTCTGGTTACGAGTAGCAGCGATTCTACAAGATACCGATACCTGGTTACCAGTATCCAGAGTTACGTGTGTGCTGGTACGTATGCTAGGTACAGATAATCGGTACCAGAAACTAGGGTAGCGATACGATGGTAAGGTGAAAAGTTCTCGGCCTGACACAGAGATGGCGTTACAATCAGCGAAAATTTATGATTCCTGCCTGGATATACGTGTTATTAGTTCTTAAGACAAGTTTCAACTTGTTCTCTCAAGTAGTTTGTTTACACGTATTGTTGCAGTAGTCGTCTTTCGTGTTTGTCGTTAAAATGGAAAAACTTGAATTTCGTGTGGTCATAAAATTCTTCGTTTTGGATGGATTAATGCCTTAGGAAATTCCCCCGTTGACAAAAAAGCGTACGAGGAATATACTCCTTCGATGTCAACCGTTAAAAAGTGGGCAGGTGAATTTAAATGGCATACATCCCTCGAAGATGACCCACGTGAAGGACGGGCAAAAACCGCAGTCACACCGTTTTAGTTACCTGTTTCTCGGTGCAGATGTCTAGGGCACGATACTGACTATTTTTCGCTACATATCTACTGGTATTAATCCACACTTGAAAATATACCCAATATCGGTATTTTTCTACATGTTGGCAAGGGTGTATGTAATCGGTTGACAGTGCCATCTCCTCTACTCTCGAGAATAACGGCACTGATTCGTAATTTGAATAACGCTGAACGTGACATATTTGGATGCAATATTAATGGGCAGTGTTTTTTTTATTTTGGTGGATAAACAATTGTACGTGCTTAAAAACCTCGAGTAATTACTGTCTAAGTGCCGACACCTAAGTACTGTTAAATAGAGGAAGAATCCTGGGTTTTTTTCGGTATTTCTCAGTCGCATGTACTCTTATACTATATGCTTACGGCACGCGACCACTTTCCTCGAATATCTTCTTTGAACGAAAAGCTTTTACCAATTTTATTGAAATGAAATTAGTGAATTTCTAATTCAACACACACTTTATTTAGAAAAGTAGATAAACTTTGGACAAAGAAGCACAAAACATGTGTAAAGAATAGGAACATAACATCCCTCTTTGCAAAGCACCCTATCGAATGTGACCACAAAAGTGATTTTGTGACCGAAAGTCACCATTTCGAAAATTTAGGCCATAGACTCGATACATTGGAACAATTAGAAATTTTAAAATGCATCCGTAGTAAGAATGAACTTGCTAACGATATTTTGTATCCCTAACACCACCCCCTCCTAGATCTACCACTCTGTCACGTCCAGTAATCCCCGCGGGGGAAATCCCCCTCCGAAAAAAAACCCATTAATAGCAAACGATTGACACCGAAAGCTGTAACTCCCCTTTTTTCCCATCTACATTTTAACTTTTTTTACCCACCACCCTTCCTTCCCCCTCACTCTGATCAACCCCCCTCCCCGCTCTGAAGGTATGTGTACAAATTGATGAGGGATCAGAATAACATTGTCCGATCGCGGTAGGGTCATATTCGGGTAAATATTAGTCTCGTGTGTATTCACATCATACCACACACCCTAGCGGTGGCTAGCAGGGTTTCCTAAATGCCCAGATCCTGTTCTAAAAAAAAGTGTGTATGGATTTACAAAGTTACTTATTTAATTTCAATATGTTATGTAAATTACTGAAAGTTACGCCAGAGACAACAAATTCCTATCAACTTATTTACAAATACAAGTATATCTATCGCTATCGGGAGCAAAGGAAACAATGATGGCAGAAATAGGACAAGGGACACGCTTAGGCCATTTATCTAGTCTAAAATTGGTTTTGTAGGCTGAATAATAATCACACATGATTGAAAATTCAGGTATACTGTGATAATATCGTCATTTTTCGAGACAGGTCGCGTAGATTAAGCATATTTTGTTTACATCAAAGTATAAAGTCTAGTTGTTTTTTCGCCGAGGATGTGAGTATAAAATACATAAGCTTTTTCCTAACATTCGTACTCATTTCTATTTAGAGCATAAGATTCAAATGATTTGCACAAATTCATTTGTTCCAGCTTTATTTATTATTTTAAACATTTATTTGAGTTCTGAATGTCAGACCTCCGAGTTATCTTATTCCTATTCGTAAATATGTTCATTCCTTCCTACATTTCCTAGCGCTGGATTCTTCCGTCGCCTGCATCTCGTTGCTCACTTTTGGCTTTCCTCTGCAATTGCTCCCATACTTATTTCCTTTAATTAAGGTTTTCGTTAAAATGCCATCCCTTAGATTAGTATTTTTATAATTATGAAGAAATTTCGCATAGCATGCTGGACGGATGATTAGGCGGAAAAGAAGAAGACTGGTTACGCCTCGCGACCAATTATTAGAGGGAATTGATCAGTACAATAATACATTCGAAGGAATTGTTGCAACAAGCCATAGTGGCAACAACTTTAATTTCCGAGTGCAATTCCTCTTCTTGATTGGTTTTTCCACTCGGAATTATGAAATTGGTCTGCCGAATGGGAAATATTTAAATTTGGGGAATACTTGTTTAGTATTTTCTAGCATTTTAAATTATTCAAATCCAACTGGGTGAAAGTCCTCTAGGTGGTAATGGTCGTGGAATCTAAAAACAATGCTGCCCATCCTTTTCACATGAAGTGCCACTTTACATGTTTCCGACAATGCAGTGGTTTACCGTGATATCCGTAATCCTGAGGACTCAGCCGCTTTATCAGATGAACTCAATGCTATACAACGCTGGTGCGACACTTGGCAATCGAATTAAAACTTAAAAAAGTGCGTAGCGATGAATTTTTGGAAAAAGAACAATTCTCTCCCGAACGTCTACTGCATCGGGAACACCGAAATGGAATGTGTAGACTCAATGAAATGTCTAGGCGTTACCATCAGTCACTATCTTCCTGGGTGAAGCACATAGGGGGAATATGTGGACAAGCTAATAGAAATTAGGATTTATTAGAATGAGTACTAGATAAATGCAATGAAAAGGCCAATGAGAAATGTTATCTGTCATTGGCTAGGCCTCATTTAGAATATGCTACTAGTATATGGGATCCTCAGGAAGTTGGATTAATTGCCGAGTTAGATCGGGTGTAAAGGAGCTAGATCAGAGTAAAGGAGCTAGATTTGTAAAACGTTGTTATGATACACTTAGTAGCGTATCAAAAGTATTAGAGCAGCTAGCCTGGGAATCACTCGTGGAAAGACGATTAAATGGCTGATTAAATCTCTTGCATAAATGTGAAGAACGTCTCTTTAGCAGTGATGTTGTAATGTATTGCCCCCATCGGTAGGCGAGATCATGTCAATAACACCATAGAGATTAAGTGTAGAATAGGTAGATTTAATATGTCATGTTTTCCTCGAACGATAAGGGATCATAATAACATTGTCCGACCGCGGTAGGGTCATGTTCGGGTAAAAAGTAGTCTGGTGTGTAATCACCCCCTGCCACACACCCTAGCGGTGGTGTGCTGGGTACTAAAATATCGAAATTTTTTCAGATACTACCATTACCCAAAATTACAAAAGATACTGTTGGAAGGCAAAGAGTTTCTTGAATAGTATGGTGAAAAAGAATTTAGTTATACTTAAGGGTGCTATATTCTTATGCATAAAAACGCCAACCAACGCTCTTCCTCCCCTTGCAGTCTAGCCTGCATGGCCAAATCTCTGAATTCTTCTTCCTTCGTTGAAATACTCCTAATCACCCTCCCCCACCACGCCTTCCCTTGATTTCCTTTCCATCCTTTTTACTACTTCTATAATTCTCCACACTCGCATCTCGTATTCCTCCAGTTCACACTTATCCTCTTGTCCCATCGTTCGAGTTACCGAGCCATACAAAGGAAACGGTCTATGTGAAAGTGTTCACTTTTATTTTCTTTACTTCATTATTCCGGATTTCTCTTGATTATGTAGACGGTACATTCAATATTGAATAATTTAAAAATAAATGATAAATGACGTTAGTATACAAAGCAGAGATTGAAGCTTAATGCAAACAGTAGAACTATCAGACCATAATCCATGGGTCTCTTAGGAACTGTCTATACCGGTAAATGAGACCTAGGTGTTAATTTAACCCTATATTCCATATACATCACTATGTTTTGTTCGAAGGAGTGTTACAATACGTAACATATGTATACGAATCAGGGACAAAATTAAGGTTCAAAATCGATGGAAGACTGACCAGTCTTATATTGTTTGCTTTCATTTAAGTTATTTATTTCAGTACCCTGAAAGCCACCGATAGGGTGTGTGGCAGGATGTAAGAACCTTTTGAAACGGAAGAAACCTTTTTTTATTTGATTTATTTTCTGAAAAATCAAACGCGTGGCTGGCTCTCATTATTCAGTAAATCGATATTGACATTCCTTTATTTATTTATGTAATTGCTTATCCCAAATGACGCAAAACTCTGATATTAGTTATTTCAAACACACCCCTCCAAATAATTTCACCCTTAGTCGAACCTCAACCAAGTCGAGTCTTTCTTGAACCCTTAAAATGGCGAATCTATCCCTTTTCATCGGACTCCTTAGTCCTATCGTCAAGATAAAATGTCAAGCATCGCTCGATTTATAATAGAAATAATTAAAAATGAAAACTGAGGAATAGTGATATTGTATAGGATCTTAAATGTCACTTATTTATCCACCATAATCGAGTGATCGGTTTCACTGACTCGACTATTCACACGGCAGTCGATTGTGAGCCATTACGGGGTCATACATCAACTTTATTCATTTGAATCATTTGAAGAGAAGTAAACCTAATAAGTCAGTCAGCTTTTCAGACATCAGTCTAATTGTTGACTGGCTGGGAAGGGTTCAAAAGACCTCCACCTCCGAGCAATTCTCCGAGGGAATGTCTTGAGGAATTTCGTCGGTGGACAGAGCGCTTATTGTTCGCGATCTTTTTCGGTGTCGCGGGCTCTTTTCGTTCCGGATAGTCGTGTGGTGACGTCATCAGCGTCGACATTTCTACGTTTCGCTAGCGCTTAGCTTAGAGACGGACGGAGGCCAAGACTATGGATTCCATTCGCCCAGCGCCTGCCCAAGGAAGTATTTTCCGTGGGCTCATTCTCTTTGCATCAATCTTGGACTCCTCTGGTCGAAGAAACATAGTTGGAGAAGAGCGCTTAGTGCCAATTGCGATTGTGAGCTGGACAGAGGGGAGAGATTGTCATTTTCAAGCATCGACGGTCAGTATTAAAGAATTATTGATGTGGTGACGGGAAGTAAATTGACACGATATTGATGTGTTGTCGGTAAGAATGTCGATGGATATATCGAGAAAATTCTCCACGCGATACATCGAGCACATCGTAGAGCGACTGGATCGTCCACGTGGATTACTCGTATTAGACATACGAGGGTCATCCGGAAAGTAGTACCCGTTCGTGAAATAAAGACACAAAAGTAAATATTAACAAACATAAAAAATTTTATTTGAAAGAGGATACTTTAAACTACTTCTCAACATAATCTCCAAGCAAATTAAGGCATTTGTCATAACGTGTGACAAGTTTCTGTATTCCTGCTGCATAGTCCTTCGCCGCCAGCTCATTGAGATACGCGAGGGACCCATCTTGCACAAATTTTTGCATAATGCAGATGGTGTTTAACAATTTCATGAACAATTGTTCGAGAAACATTGGGAAAATGCTCACAGATGTCATCAATTGTGACGCGCCGATCGTTCCTCACGAATTCGTCAACTGAGCTCACCAGTTGGTCTGTAATGACAGACGGTCTCCCCGAACGCTCATCGTCGTGTGTGTTCCCCCTCCCCATGTTGAAGTTGCGACACCACCGCCGAACAGACGACTCGTCCATTACATTGTCTCCATACACCTCCTTTAATTGGCGATGAATATCACATGGGCGAACGTTTCTTGCATTGAGGAATTTAATCACTGCCCTCACTTCACAACTGGCGGCGTTCTCAATTTTTTAAACATTGTAAACAATCACAGAAACAACACAGGCAATGCTAGCGTCACGCAACTTGGCTCAGAGAAGGCAGACAAGCCACTGAAGCTATCTGACCTCGTCCAGCGGCTACTCGCGTCGTCAGCACTTCATGCGGCACGAACGGGTACTACTTTCCGGATGACCCTCGTACATATGGTTAATCGAAGTCGTGGCCATTTGCTAAAGGTATTCGCGTTTAATAGCAACCATAGGCGGTAGCGCTGTCCGTGAAACAGGTGGAATCCATGATGCGGCGGCGAGGTATATGTAGTTGAACAACGTTTAACCGGTGTGCTCTTGCTTCTCTGGCGATTGCTTTGGTCTTCCTCTTCACTTATAACTATATTTTATTTATTATTATATTTACTATTTACCTTATATATATATATATATATATATATATATATATATATATATATATATATATATATATATATATATCGATTATACGGAAATACTCACACGAGCAGTATAATATTGGGACGGCACAATAGAACACAAATAAAATAGTAACACTCAAAAGGACACTCACACTGTAAATTGTTCAAGCTTTCGGCCCTCTCAGAGGCCTTCTTCAAGTAAGGCAGTCTTACTGTAATATATATTTTATATATATATATATATATATATATATATATATATATATATATACATATACATATTTTTTATATGTATAGCTAATTGCATGAGGCATCGTCTGTATACTGCACCTTCTTCACTTTTGAGTATTTACGTAAATAAGGGCCACTTCATCCGCCGTCCATCATGACACCAACTAGCTTGGATTTGGATTGATCGCGGTTAGGTTTTAGAACAATATCCAAAGTTTTAGAATGGAGTATCAGACGAACAATTTCGAGTTTTAGCAGCCTGGAATCAATTAAGACAGACCTAACTATCAAACGCATTGCTGCTCATTTTGACAGTAAGCAGGCAATATCTAAAGTAATATTAAGAAAATAGTAAAGCATGACACCAATTACAAAAGTCATGTGGGAATGAAAATTTGAAAAATCAATTTCTCGGAAACTGTGAGGGCTGGAAACTTCAACCATAATTGTTTTAAATCTCTTAAAATGTTCTTTCAGTAAATTCTTAGAATGTAAGTCTTGTTTGAGACTCTTTGAGACCGAGAAAAAAATTAGTTTATGGACTAAAAATTTGATTTTTTCAAATTATCATATTTTATATAACTTGAAATGGGAGCTAAATACCTTTTTCCAACTTTTCCATTCAGTATCTCTGTTTTGGTTGACTGTTTAGTTCTGCTAATAACTTTATTTCAGATCTATGGCACAGGTACCTCTCGAAATTGACTATCAAATTTAAAAAAAGGAAACTGAAGTTCAAATAGTCCTTTTCAGCAAAGAAAAAGTACGGACTAAATTACCAACATGTATTTTTTTGGAATTTTGGCCGATGTATTATTTTAAAATCATTCTAACTCCAACTCAGGCTTCTTAGGATAATTGACTTGAACTGGTAAGACATTCCAATAAAAAAGCCTAACCAGTTATCCTCAAAGACGATATACCTGTATAATACAAATAAATATTGTTTTTTTATGACACAGACTCTTTTTGATTCTACTCTGCCAATTCTTGGTATCTTACAGATATAGTGTTGGAAAACTCTTTGGAACAATTGCGTTATATTAAGAAAATCGAGACCCGCAATGGTCTCGCACAAGTCAGCTCTCGGTTTCTACGTAATTCAGAGTCCAAAAATTCAAAGTAGCTTCGAGAGATATAGACAATAAGGTAGTTGACCTATCAAGAGATTAGTTTTTGAAACATCCCCAACACATACCACGCAAAGTATCCCTCCTTTTGCCCTCCACCTTTCTTTTCGTTGTCCTCATACCTATTCTTGATCCTTACACCAGCCGTCCATTTAGTCTATTTCTTCCTCCCCACCGCTTTGATCTCACATTTTGCCTTCTTTATCGCGGCTAATATTTCCCATCTTCCCGATCTGCATAATCTCAATATATTCACCAATCTAAAAATTCTGCATTTTACGGATTTACCCCTCCCATTCCTGCTTACATTCTCCCATCGTATTTTAAACATTTCTCAAACATCTCCAATTAGGGCAAACCCGCTTGCATCAAGCGTGGACGATTTGATGCAGATATACGAAAATAATACCATAACAAGCGAAGTGGTCTTGTCTGATAAGGAGGATGGGAAGAATTACGGCATGATAAGTATGAAATGCGAAATAGTTGAACAAAGCGGGTGAGTTTGTATATCTATGTGGAATATCAACGAAAGATATTGAAAAAAGTGCGTATCCTGGAATAAAAGTTGAGCGAGAAGTGGTCATTTGGATATTTGTCACAATTCACGAATATGGGAGTGTATGTCTTCTCCCACCATTGAATCGGAGGCAAACATGCACCATGTCAGTGGACTGCTTTGAGTGCGTATGGGGTAGTGTTTGTGGAGGGAGGGTGTGAAATTAGTGGGTAATAAATGAATCTGGATTGAGTGCACTGGTGGAGGCGAGTGTGAAGGAGTGAATGTGCTTCGCTGGCTTGGTCACGTTGAGAGAGGTCACGAATGAGTGCCAGTTAATCAAGCAGATGGGTCGATGAAAAGTGAATGACTGCGGAGAGAAGGGCAGAGGTCGAACGGACTTCCAAAAAGACGTAAGATATTAGAAACAAACTGGTATCTATGTATTGAGCATAGCAGGAATGTTGAAGAGGCGGAGAGAGTATGTGAGATGTGAAAGTATGGAAGAAATTGATGTCGTAGATAAGGGGGAAGTTTACTGACTCAATGACTCGGATTCAGGCTTTTTTGACTTTTCATACCCCGAAAGAGGATACTATTAAATATATAGAACTAATTGAATTCAATAAATATGAATAATATTTAGGAAGAACAATGGTTAAAAACGACTTGATATACGTTTTCACTAACGTATTTTCATAGCACAATTGTTTCAACAAAGCATAATTATAGCAAATTGCGCACTTGATGAAGATATTTTTATGTTGGAGCTGTATATTTTAATGAAAAGACACCAGTGGACATGCCTATAAAGTCATTTTACTTGATATTTACAAACTTTACAAGTGTTGCCAGTCAGAGTGACTGCTAAATCCATTGACCTCGGTAACTTAGTAAGGTCTCCTTCCATTTCGTTTAACACCGCCGTCTTTCGAAATCTATCTGACAACGACTCAGTAATTCTCAGTTTTCGGAATAACGTTTCGCTATGCTTGCCGAGGTGGTGATGTAACAGGCTCTCGGTTCTTATTTAATTTAAATTAAATGTTGAAACTGTGAAAAATATACCATGCCCAGTTCAGGGACTTCGTGCGATGACGCTAAAGAGTTCGCGCAAGGCGATTTCCCTTGAGGAGTCGTGATTATTCGTCTATTTAAATGGAAACAATTGACTGATGAAAGCGAAATGTATTCAACATGTTTGTCTTATGAATATTAGGGGCAACAACAGGGTTGGAGAAAGTTGTTCCTGGAGAATTTCACAGATACACCTGGCCACCATTGTCGGCAGTGAGGCTAAAATAATACAGGGATCCATTTGAAAATAAATCTTCGATAAACGGAATACTATATTAGTTTCAAGAAAAAGAAGGTAGTTAGGTTCACATGGAATAGGTATGCTAGCATTAACGTTTAAGTTAACCTTCAGTTTAACGAGACATTATGAAAAATTAAATTTTGCAACTTTGTTGCAAAATTTAATTCTCCATGTGGTATTGTTCCTTTTTACGGTTGGTGACCTAACACCCCCCGCCACACGCCCTTGCCGCGGCTTGCGGGGTATTATGTAGATGTAGAAAAATGGCCATTGAGTGAAATCAGGATGCATTAGTATCCTCTTGTATGGTTGATGCCGAAAAATGTCCAGTAACGAACACTAGTAGTGACATGAACGCTACCGTGTAGATGTAGATCTTAACTAACTGTTGCTTAACTAACATTATCTCTCTTAATATACAGTCTAAAAATATCACAGCTTCACTCAATATCTCCTTCATCCAACCGCATCGGAATTACTGTTTAAGCCGACATGCCGACCCTGGAACAAAGCCTTCAATTTCACCAACTCGTCGCTTCACATATGTACTTTCCGCCGCCTACACGGTGTGCAGAGGTCCACGCAATTTCGTAAGTGCCGTGCCGACGGCCAGATATGATATGTTGGATATCCTTCCACTTCCGAGCACCGACGACACACTTCGATTCATTGTGTGACGGGAGGCCTTTCTTGGGCAAAGGGCGATTCGATTCCGAGTTGAAACCTTCGCCCTTCTTATATAGGCTTTAAGCCTAAAATTTACACCCCTGCATGCGGTGCGCAGGTGTGTGGCAGGGAGCGATTCCCGATCAGAAACTCTTCATACAATAAAACTCGTACAATAAAAAAACTCAAAACATAGGAACTAGAAGAAACATTTTCTGATCCAAAATGCTGCAGTAACTGAACCAATAAATAAATAAATATTAATTAGATTATTTTCGCCGTGACACTCACTTTGATATAACTAGATATTTGGCATCAAATAATTGATATAACTATTTAAACATGCTATGTGGTTTCCGAGTCGAGAATAAATATCCTCAAGAATATTTTGCTGGCAACATTTATTACTAAATAAATAGCATTTAAAGGCCATCAAAGTCATAATTTGCATTAGACGGAAATCTTCCTTAGCCAGAATGCCTGTATCGGTAGAATTTGAATGTAAATCTGGCTGGTACCGTAACACCCAAATACCACATACCCTTGAGGCGACTATCGGAGTATTGTGTAGATGTAGATGTAGGTGTTTAATAGGTTTTTACCTTTAATTACAATCGCCAAATCACGTTTCGGTTTGTTATCATCGTTGAGACGCCATGTTCGCTTCCCCGTGTATCGGGACTCGCACATTTCACAGCAATCACCCGAAACTCACTCCGCAACGGCTGCCCGGCGAGTGGCGTTATGTTTGCTCCGCAATTACCTCTCCTCCATGACGACGCGTGACTGTTTCAAACCGTCGGCTAATTGGGATTGGGACTCTTGCAGTGAAAGAGCTCCCGCTTGATTTCGCTTGGCTCTTCTTCTCCTTCCGACTTAAGCGGCCGTGGGAGTTGTTATTGGAGACAAGCGGATCTCTCAATTTCTTCGCGAATGAGAGGCCAAGGAGGAGAGGCCAATGGCATCCGGAGCGGATTAAGGGAACCCTTACGAATTGTGTCAATAAAATGTGGGAAATACAAGATTCCATTTTTCAAATTATGGCGTAAATGCGCAGGAGTTCGTGAGAATTTCTCTCTTTGGAGTCCTTTTGGGCACGACACTGCCTACAACTCGATGGGTCGGATCCCTAAATCCTAAGAAAACGAAGGGAGTGAGGTTATCAAGATAGTATAAGGCTAAGATAAACTTTAGGGGAAGGGTCTAGACCAATTATAACCCTTCACTTATCCAGTCTCTAAGACAGGAATGGATAAAGCAAATCTGTCAGGCGTGATTGATTTTATTGGAACGTATTCTTTATTAAAATTGAAAAAAAAACATTTGCCCGTTCATGATATTCTTACTTCGGGATAGAGCAATGTTCCAGTGGACGCGATTTTTCTATATTTTAAGAAAGCCTTCGACAAAGTACCTCAAGGCAAACTACTCGCAAAGCTAGCAAAACATATGGTATGGATAGAAATATCCAGGATTGGATTAAAGGCTTTTTGAATGGTCGGGTACAAAGGGTAGTGATGGATGGAGTTTGCTTAAATGCAGTAGAAGTTACTTCAGGTGTTCCCCAAGGAAGTGTTATCGGACCACTTTTATTCCTACTTTACGTTAACAACATTGACTCCGTAGTCATTAGTAAGATATGTTTATTTGCCGATGATGCAGTGGCTTACCATGATATTCATGATCCTGAGGACACAGCAAATTTGTCAGATGGCTTTAATGCCACAAAACCCTGGTGCGACACTTGGCAATCAGAATTAAACTTAAAGAAGTCCGTAGTCATACATTTTTGGTAAAAGAGCGATTCCGTCCCGAATGCCTACTTCATTTGGAATTCCAAAATGGAATTCGTAGACTCAATAAAATACTTAGACGTTACCCTCACTCACGATCTTTCCTGGATAAAACACATGCGTGGAATCTGTGGACAAGCTAACAAAAAATTAGGATTTATTAGAAGAGTACTTGGTAAAAGGTAATCCCGGTCAAGGCGAATGATTTTTTCACTTTAAAACTGTTGCATTGTAATTCATACTAATTGGATGACTCCGTCAAAAGTTACTGTTGCGGCATCTCCCGCAATTTCATGGAAGCTTTCAGTTTTCAAGGACCTGTATTCTATATGAGCCCTACCAGTGACAGATAACATTTCTCTTTGACCTTTTAATCACATTTATCCATTACTCTTCTGATTAATCCTAATTTTTTGTTAGCTTGTCCGCACATTCCTCGTATGTGTTTCACCCAGGAGAGATCGTATGTGAGGGAAACGCCTAAGTATTTAATTGAGTCTACACATTTCATTTCGATGTTCCCAATGCAGCAGGCGTTAGGGAGGGAATTACTCTTTTTCCAAAAATTTAAGACTACGCACTTTTTTAGGTTTCATTCTAATTGCTTATTAAATGCTTGTTTGGAGGAGAATGAGAAAATAAATACGGACGGAAAGGAAAACAAACGAAGAGTTGATAATCTTTGCCCAGCAAGAGATATAATTCAGTTTTTGGCCAAGATTGTCGCGGAGTTCTGCGGTGGATGGCAGGTTTTACGGGATGGGGAGGCGTGGTAGCCTAGTGGGTAGAATGTTCTGGTACTGACGGAGGGGCTGGGCGAGTGGCGCCCCTGGACATCCTCAGCTTCACTCAAGCGATGTTTATTCGGTGATATTCCAGGGAGAACCAGGGAACAAAGGGATGGGAACTGGATGGATGTAGAATGTCTGAGTTACACACGCCGTAGTTCCTGGTGAGTTACACTCACCTGTCAAACGGACCCTCAGAGTGATCAATGCTCTTGGTTGAATTCGAGGGATTATTGAAAGGAACTCAATGTCGGCAGTCACCATTGTGACTTGTTAACCATGGGTCGTTGCGTATCCGTAAAAATTAATAATAATTTATCTAAATTGGGAATTTTCTGGTTAATATGAACATCCACGTCGAGGCGTTCATTAATGCCTAAGAAAAAGTAATTCATTTAATTAACTCCCAAATATCGCATGCCTCCTGTTTGAGAGTGCTAGTAGTCCTGTAGACAGAGCGTTGGGCTTACTGACCCAAGGACCCGGGATCAATTTCTGTTGACGCCTCTGGGCACTCTAAGCTTCACCCAGGTTGTGGGATTTTTTAAGGCACAAAGTCTTCCTGGTAAACTTCAGGCGGCACATGGAATAAGGAACTGGCCCCATTATTATCCTGTTGATGAGTGACTTCACAAGCCGCTGGGCTTATTACTAGGTGTGTTCTAGCTTCACCTTTCAAAGAAACCTACGGGTTGATAGATGTGGTCACCTAGCCGAACTTGTACACACTGAAGGAGCAACTCCTACCTAGTCTATTGCAACATTAACTATCGCCTCCTGGTAGAAGCCAACGTTCACACTACATTAGTGCCCGACTTAAAAAATCTTAGGTCAGGTTATATACCGTCTCTGGAAGTTGACTTTAACCTTCTTTTTAGACCAAAACTCAAAGTTTTATTACCGCTAGGTAAGTTCAAAAGCGACCATTAAACTGCTTAATAATTAGTAGATGATATTACTCTGGTCACGATTGTCTCATTCGCAAATGAGAAATCTTATGTCAATAAAATAATTAGTCATAATAATTCATAATTATTCATACATACAAATATATATTATTACATAAATATATAATATAAATATATATAAATATATACATACATATATATATATATATATATGTTTATTATACATATATATTTGTATGTATAATATAATATAGGTGGTCTGAAAAGTTTCCGACCTAACAAAGATACAAGACATTTTCTGAAATTTTTGGGGTCGGAAACTTTTCAGACCACCCTCGCGCACGCACACACACACACACACACACACACACACACACACATATATGTATATATATATATTAGTTCAACAGATTCAGGCTTGAGGTCGTGGAAGTTCATCATAATGAAATAAGGACAATTTGCACTTTTCCAGAATAAACTGGAAAAGTGCAAATTGTCCTTATTTCATTATATATATATATATATACATATATATATATTTTTTATATATATACATATATATATATATATTTATATATATATATATATATATATATATATATATATATATATATATATATATATATATATATATATATATATATATATATGCATACATATTTCCATGTGAATGAATGTGTTCGCTAAGCGGGGGGTTTTCGTCTTTGAATGTGTATTTGGCCAATGTGTCTCCTCTCCTACCTCTGGTTATGCGTGCCGCGAAACGCACTGTTCCTGTCCTCTATAAAATTTCATGATTGCTTTCCCTATTATTCTTCCCTCTTGTATCGTCCATTTCTCCTTTGGTGGGTGAAATAGCTCCCCAGTTCCATATCCTGGCCAAAGAATCGGAGCAAATGATTGCATACAAACCCGGCAGAGTTCATCGTAATGTACGATTCCTCAATAGTTAGAATATGCCTGATTTCACCAAGTGTCTGTTTTCGCCAGCGACCTAGGCCTTGGCTGCCGGGATTTGAAGAGCGGCACTGCTGGACTCACTCAAAGATCGAGATTCTGATCGTGTTTTTTTTCGTGCGGCGGTTGACCGCCAAGCTTTTCTTGAAGCGTAAGGTTTGACTCTTTGTCGTTCTACCGTTGGGAAGGCTTCGCTTTCGTTTTGTTTCCTGGTTTGAGACCTTATCTCTGGCTATAGATCTTAGACTCCTTCTATTTTGCTACCGCCAGGTGGGTATAGTGGGCAGTGAGCGTACAAGAGTGTTTTTTCCTCTGTGGAGTGTTCATTCTGTTGGTTCCTTTTTCTTCTTCACGCAAGCGTGCTGAAAATGATTTTTTAAATAGCCGTGCACCGCGTAAACACGCTCGCCTTGCAAGTTGACGAGAATCAAAGCCCCCTACCCCGTTGGAGGTCCACCTCATTACGCTATAGTCACTTGGTCTCGCACCCGAAGAGATAGCAGCAATCCAATTCGGACAAAATCCCAATTTGGTATTCTTGCAGTTGGCAACCGAAGCTAAAATGACTAGGATGTTAGACAATACTCCACGGAAGCTACCGTTTCCGCCCTGAAGTGACCAGAGGGAAACACTATTGACAAGACTTCCGGTAGCCCATGTAATGACAGGGTTATTTGTCTCCCCGTGGGGACCCCATTGGAAGACAACAGGCGAGTTCCAAAGTTTTAAAAAAAATCCATCGCTCGTGGGAGAACAGGTTGGAGGGAGACAAAATGGCGCGTGTAATGACGGGCACCAAAGTGGTGCGGATGACGGTCGAGAGGAATATCCCCTCGTACCTCCACATCGGCGGCAACCGAGCCATAAGAGCGAGCAAATGATTTTTCATCAGCGCCGGACTTGCGCCCGCTGCAACCAAGAAGGCCACGAGCGCAAGACCAGAGCTCAGAAGCATGGAGAGAAGAGCTATATGGAGGCGATGGCGATGGCCTCCAACCCGAACGCCCCCGTGAAGATTGACGGGCCTGAGGTGCTGTGGAGGAGAGGACGCAGTCACTGCTGGTCATCGAGGGTGCGGCCCCAGCTGCTCCCATTGGTCCCTCGAATCCCCCTTCACTTGGAGGAAAATGTCAGCGGGAGCAAAAATCGTCCACAAAAGAGAGAGATCCGAAAAAGAAGAGAACAGACGACCCTGAACTCCTAGTCTTGATTACCGATCTACAAGTAGCTACCACCTCCCCTATTTTCACACAGCCTCCAGCTCCCGTCTCCGTGACCCCGTCATAAGAGGAGGGTTCGTTTTTCGCCCCTCCTTCCTCCGCCCACGTTATCGACGATCTCTCCTCGCTATCCTCGATTCATGGGCTTCAACACCCTGAGAACCCCTGGTGACAGGTGAGTGGGATGCATCTTATTGCGATTTTTTTCCATCTCCAACCGCTCGCCCCTCGACCCTTTATCATTAATAATAAGGGAAACCTCACCGACTCCGGAAGTCGACACATATACAAGTTTCGCGACGAAATCCTAGATATCCCATCATCCTCAATGGAGAACGATGGGATAAGGCCAGCGCTCCTCTAGAGGCGGACCACATCGAACTATCTCTCCTAATTTTTTACGACCGTACCCCTGCGGCAGATGACCAGTCTTCCACTCCGACCATCCACGAGGCCCTCCGCCGAGTCCAACGACCTTCTTGCCCCGTGACGGCCACCATCGGTGCTCTCTCGAAGAAAACCCCCCGTGGAACGCTGCCGAATTACCCGCTCTTCGAGGAGACCACGGCTGACTCTACCTCTTCGGACAAGGTCGGGGGGATGGATGTGGCGACATGCCACGCCCTCCCTCGTCGATCCGTCGGACGAGGCGTCCTGGGAAGCAGCGAAGGACTTGTCGCCCGAGGTTGAGCCGCGACCGAAGCGACGTAAACCACGACCAGAACTCTGGTAAGTGATGTCTAGTACCCACCCGGTGCAGGGCAGACTTTGTCCGTGGTTGATAAGTTTTTTTTGCAGAATAACTGAGCTATCATCGATAATTTCAACTCTATCATCGATAATTTCTTGCAATACATAATTTATCATTGTTAATTAAAATATTTCTCCTATTATCCGAGGATCTTGCTTTCCTTTGTATGTTTCCGTACGTTCAACGTATGTGGCTGAATAAACCTAATATGTGTGTGTGTGTGCACGCGTATATGTATATGTATATATATATACTATATAGTATAGTATATATATATAGTATAGTATAGTATATATATATATATAAATATATAAAAAACACAGATGTAGATTTTTAGAATATAGAGACACAAAGAAAGGACACTCACAATTTGTTATTTTACGTTTCGACAGCGATGATATTTTCCTCCTTTGGTCCCACGGACGCGAAACTTTATCCTCTTTCATTTCCTCTCTCAACTCCTCCTCCTCAGTATCATTCACTTCTTCTATATCCGACTCGAATATTACCTTCCTAGATATCGATATTCACCTCCAAAACAATACGTTTCACACTTCAGTCCACATTAAACCAACCAATAAGCAACAATATCTTCATTTCGACAGCTGCCATCCTCCTCACACAAAGCGCTCCATCCCATTCTCACTCTCTATCCGTGGCTTCCGTCTCTGCAATAACACCCCCTCCCAACAGAAATACTTGGATCAGCTGCATGAATCCCTCAGAAAATGTGGGTACCCCGAAAAACTGCTAAACAGTAAAATCCTCAAACCGTCAACACAATACACTCCCCTCCCCAAACCAAACCGCCCAAAATGCCCTAATCTTATCACCACTTTCTTCCCCGGAACACACAAAATTAAACATCTAATCCGTGACCTCTTCCCAATTATCAATAACACTCAGTCCACATCACTTTTGTTCCCACACTGTCCCTCTGTTTCATTTAAACGCCCGTCGAACCTGCGAGACATCTTTAAGTCCACAAATCCAACTTCAAGCACCCCCGTCTCTCCCCCGCCCCTATCCGCACCATGCAACCGCCCACGCTGCAAATGCTGTCATCTTTTAAGACCCTCCCCCTCACTCAGTACCAACTCCCAACCACTCGCCACCTGTACCTCAAAAAATATTATATATCGCCTCTCCTGTAACTTCTGCCCTGCCTTCTACGTGGGCGAATGCACGACCGCACTTTCCCTCCGCATGAATAACCACCGATATTCCACCAAATCTCCCACCTTTCTTAATTACCCCATCCCTACTCACACCGCTTCCCACAACCAATCTTTTGACGACTGCTTCTCTGTTTCGGTTATTGAAATCCTTCCCAAATCTGCGAGTATAATAGAAGTGAGAACCCGCGAGATGGCGCATATCTGGGTGGCCCAATCATTCAAACCGCCCGGGCTGAACCAAGCCCACTGAATGCATCAATTGGCTGCCTACATATCCCCCCCACCCCCTTGTTCATTTCCTATTGGTCCCTTTACCTCTCCTTCCTCCACCTCTCCCCCGCACATCCTCTCCGCTCTTCCCCGAGAACGCCATTCTGAAGACGACAGCCGTGCTGTCGAAACGTAAAATAACAAATTGTGAGTGTCCTTTCTTTGTGTCTCTATATTCTAAAAATCTACATCTGTGTTTTTTATATATTTGTGTGTCGCCGAAGATCGTTCCATTTCGAAGATATTTTATATATATATATATATATATATATATATATATATATATATATATATATATATATATATATATGCATGCACAGACAACAACTTGTGCCACCCAAAAACACCCGTTCAACCCATGGCGCTATCACCATAACCTGCATTGGGTATGTCATGAGTATCTTTCCTGGTTTTTCCCTGTTTTCCGTTAAATTTTGATGGTGTAGCGCTGTTCCAATAACAAGTTCATGACGCAGCGTAACGATGTCACGTTATAGAGGCTTCGCAAACGAACGATCCGCACTCCGCAAAGGCTAGGAGGCTACTATCACCAGCCTCCAGCCTTTCCCGAGACTCCCTTTCCTCGATCCCAGCTAGAGAAACCGCCACCCGCCCGTCCGTCTATCCGGGAAAAAATAAGTTCTACTACCTTTGGGAGAGGCCTTGTATTTCATATCGACTGGGTCGATACGAAGTATGGATCATAGGTTCCGTGTTTGATATGGTCGATATTGTTTTACATAATTCATGGACGATATCTACATTATAAAATATAATTGGTGTTTTTGACCTGAACTTTGCCAGCGCTCCCCGGCCACTGGGCTGGGGTATGCAGAGTCCGTAGAATAAGTATCGTGACTGGTTCGCTGTAGCCTATACAGAGCGGTGAATGGTGGTCCGACCGGTCGGCTCGATAGAGGGGTCCCCCATCACTCAGGCGCAATTTAGTTCAGTCACCTCCGGGCATGCGTTGAGACAGGAGGTGGATTTTTGTGACGTGTGATTGTGTGTGGTGTCGTCACGCCAGCATGGAGCGCACCGTCGAGCAATGCTACGCTGAGAAGTTTTGCGTTTAACTCGGGAAATCCGCGTCGGAGACCCTTGAACTCATTAAACAGGCTTATGGGGATGGTGCCTTAAGCCGCAAAAGAGTTTTTGAGTGGCAAAAAATGTTTAAGGAAGGCCGGGAGCTCGTCGAAGACGAGCACCGTGTTGGAAGCCCGACGACCGCTCGAACCGATGCTCAGGTGCCCAAAAGAGAACAAGGTGCCCAAAGGTTTTGGGTTCTGACGGGCGTTTAACCATCGCCCTTATCAGTGAGGAGACTGGCCTTTCAGTCGGAACCGTCAACGCCATTGTAACAGAGGATCCTGCGATGAGGAAAGTGTGCGCGAAGCTGGTGTCGAAAGTCTTGAGAGAGGAACCAAAACTGTCGCAGGTGGAAATTTCGCAAGAAATTTTGGACTGCGTCCAGGAAGATGAAGCTTTTCTCGAAAACATTATTACCTCAAAGGATAGCTCAAAAGGAGCTCAAAGGATATCGGTTAGACTTCACATGGTGGCCGTTCAAGCGGCGACGACAAAAGCTCTCAACAGTATTCCGGAAATCGACTTCCACCGGGCTTTTGACAAGTGTTAGACGAGCCGACCTAAGTGTATCGATGCAGGAGGAATTTATTTGGAAGATTATTAAGTAATTTTAGTGATAACTGCAATAAACTATGATTTTTGGAACCAGTCCCGATACTTATTGTACGGACCCTGTATGTATGTATATATATGGCGTGCCACGAAACGCGCTGTTCCTATTCTCTTTGATTTTTTATGATTGCTTGCCCACTGACCTTTCCTCTTGTGTGTTGTCTCTTTCTCCTTTGGTGGGTGAAACAGCCCCCTGGCGCCATTCCTTGGCCAACGAATCGGGGCACTTGGTGACATATACAGGGTTCGTCGGGAAATAAGTGTACTGATTTTTTCCCGCCGCTCCAGGCGCGCCCAGCACCGCTCTGACGGGCTGCGATTGGACGGGGGTATGTTGGCAAGCGACGCTGAAAAAGGCAGTCGGCTCTGAGCTGTGGTGTAGTGAGGAGCTCTGTTAACGCGAACCTCCACGCTCGACCCACGTCACGGAACGCGATGCCGAAGTTTTTGGAGCAGCGTTATTCCATCAAATTTGCGGTAAAGCTTGGGAAATCGTCTACTGAAACTGTCGGTATGATTAACCAGGCTTACGGGGAGTCAGCCATGTCCAGAAACATGATCTTTCGGTGGCACAAGATGTTCGTGGAGGGCAGAGAAGAGGTCGACGACGAACCACGGCCTGGACGCCCATCAACGACACTCACCGACGAAAATGTGCGAAAAGTTCGCGATGTACTGAACTCTGATCGTCGTCTTAGTGTTCGGATGATAGCAGAGCAGTGTAATGTGCCAAAAACAATAGTGCACGAGATTATTAGGCACCAATTACAGATGCGAAAAATTTGTGCAAAGTTGGTGCCGAAAGTGCTTGTCACACCGCGCTTGTCGTGTCGGACTTCTTGGCCAAGCACGGCGTGGCAACGCTGCCGCACCCGCCCTACAGCCCGGACTTGGCACCACCGGACTTCTTTCTGTTCCCGAAGATAAAGAGGAGTTTGAAAGGAACGCGATACGGGACTTTGGACGCCGTCAAAGAGGCCGTGACGACGTGTCTTCGAGAGGTTCCCGATGATGCCTTCGCGGGAGCGTTCCAGGAATGGGAACGCCGCTGGAACAAGTGTATCGACTCACAAGGGTCCTATTTTGAGGAATATTAGCTTAAGACATGTAAAAGTGTAATACATTTTTTTTCCTGAGCTCAGTACACTTATTTTCCGGACGAACCCTGTAAGACCTGCAGATCTCAGAGTAAATTAAGTTTCCTCGATAGCACAAGTGGTTAGAGCATCCAAACGGCAAGTGGAAAGATCCGGTGTTCATGTCCCGGTCAAGGAAATATTTTTATACTTGTGATCTGTTCGATTCCGCCTTCCCCACCTCTCCTGTGTTCGTCTTTTATTTATTTCTATCCCTTTCCCTTATACCCCTTTATATCCCTTTATATCCTTTCCTTATATTTCCTTTATATCCCTTTCCCTTATATCCCTTTCCATGTGACTAAATATTTGTTCGCCACATGGCGGGATTTCGTGTTTGAATGTGTGTGTGTATATATATATATATCTTCAAAATGGAACGCTTTCTTCTGATGACGACGGCCGTGTCGTCGAAACGTCAAAACTACATATGTGAGCGTCCTTCCTTTGTGTTTTTATGTTTTAAAAATCTACATCTGTGTTTATATATATATGGTATTATTTATATATAAAGGCCGCAGCCTTTCAATATTAGTTTAAATGAAGGACTTTTTTATGCCATTACAAATCGTTCGAGGTTAACGCCGAAACAGGAATACTTTATTTCCGCAGTAAATTGGTAGGTAAGACCACTACAAGGGAAGGAAAATTGACTGCCAAAACAGAACGATTAGTAGGAATTCTTATTCCTTTGAATTGTAGTAAAAGTTGGTAGGATTAAAAAGCAGTTTTTCCAAATATATCACAATTCCACGAAATTAATTCGCCGACCTTAAACAGAAGAACAGGTGTGTAGCTAAGTATTGTAAAGGTATCAGACCAACGCCTAGACGCATCTCCCCCCTTTGCTGCAAGCATTAAGAGCATTGGCGACGATTATCGTAAAAATCACACCATTAGATTTAGTGTCGATAGCTCCGTCCGTTCTTGCAGTCGACGGCGTAACCATAAATGGAGGCCTTTCCGATACGGCCTGTGGACGTGGTCATGGCTTTTACCGGCGAAAATGACCACACGCACACACACACAAAGGGCACATCCCCGCCGGGCTCAGACCTTCCCTCAGGGCCGAACAAAGGAAGGAGACGTTGTGCCTCTGTGACGGCGTCTAACTCGCGTATCGTTGAAAATATTAAGACGTCGTCGAGAATATTGTTGGCGCATAATATGAATTATGCTTCATCTGCGTATTCCAATAATTTTTCAGAATAAGGGTTAGTACCCAGTCAGCCTGTCTTAAACTTCTACTTAACTTCAGCAGGGAGATGCATTTGTAGATTTGGCGAATAAATCATAGGACAATTATATGGAATGGAACTCTTAATTTGATTCTCACATGAAACACACATCTGAAACGGAAAATTCTCGAAATTCACGCAGAATTGAGTTCTTAAAAAAATATTGTTAAAAATATTTATCATGAAATGTTAACCGAAAATCTGTTTTTGATTATTTACAAATAATTAAATAAATCTATGGGTTTCCGCGGAAACTTTGAATAATTTTTAAACAATTTTCTATTGTCTATTTGTATTTAAACGAACGAAACAACTGTGGTATGAAATACTAGGCTTTCCAATGTTATTGGGGAAAATATTGCTGGAAAAATATTGTGCAAGTTGAAATACGTATAATATATAAATATTATGGGGAAAATTTTCTCATTGTGTTTGTAAAATCCTTGATTTATCTTAGACAAACCTAAGGAAATTAAGGCACATGAAGTTAAAAATCACTGTCTTTTTTAGGCCTGATTTGAGATAAACACTATCAACTAACGAAGGTAGTTCATTAGAATTGAACTTGAAATATGAAATTTGGGCTCGTATGCGTGTGTTTTGTAAATTTCGAATATAACGAGTTGAAACCACATGACATTATGCAATTTATTCGATACCTTAAAAAAATTCATCGCGAGTCATTCTTTTATCGTTAAATTTTGGCGTTTTAGTTTCCTTTTTTGAATTGATAAAAAAATAATCATTACCCACAAATATTCTTTTCAAAACTAGGGAAACACATTAAGAATATTATTTTTTGTATTGCACTTGGTTTATACCTTTGGGCGAAGTGCGGTGATACAATGAAGAGTAGATGACCGTTTGCATGGAGAGTGGAATCGGGGACCAGGGACGAAGGGTTGGCGCTCAACCCCCATTGAGAGACTCATATTGGGTCATCCAACTATCAGCAACACAGTTAATGTTTAGTTTGTCAACCCAAAGTAAATGATCCTGCAGCTTATGAATGGTGAATGATTGGGTAATATATATTAATGTAGCCGAGAGAAGATACGTTGTGTATGTGAAATAAAACTATTTTTAGATTAACGAAATAAAAATCAAGCACACTGCACCCAGGATAATTCATCCACCTATGCAAGGATATGGAACATTATAAGGTGAATAAATGAATCATTAATTATATTTATGACAATAACTAATGTTTATAAAAAGTCACTGAAATACGAAAGAATATGAGAGAATTACTGATAAATAGTGAGTGATTTATTATTGAACAAGTAATGTATCAAAGATGTCAAAGATGAAGTCGAGGAAGGGCGCTGTCCGGATGTTGTAATGCTAAGAGAAGGATTCGAATCATCAAACGGAAGACATTCGACGTTTTAGTTTTTGAGGGAAGATATCCGATAGGGCGAGACGTCACGAGAAGGTCTCGGATGAAGGGACGACTCTCCAGGCGAAAAACACTACCTCAAGTTTAAGATGAACATAAGAGCGTTCAAGAAAGAGAATTTGACGGAAGATGTGATGTGCTTGAACCGTAGGAAGTGGAGAAAATCAGTGGAAGGGATAAAATTTCCCTTGGTGAAATACTCGTAAAATAGGTCTCCTTCTGCCGTATCTAGGGGACGACACGAAGGGTGTGCATATGGACCTCGTATTCGTGAAGCGTCGAAAGTTTTGTTGCCAGCCGCCATTCTATGTACTCGGGGTAAAATATGTTTACCAGCGGGCAAATAATACCCTAGCACACGTCTATCTGCCACTATATACGATGGAAGAGTAACAAACAGTTGAGCGTAGCTGATTAGGAGCATAGTAGTCCATTGGGTAGCGTGCTGGAGATATTACTGATGAGGTCAGTTCCGGGTGACGCCCATGGGCACCCTCAGCTTCACTCAAGCTGTGTGAAATATATTTCGGGTACCAGATCTACTTTCTCGGAAATTAATGGAGGCACAGGGAAAAGAACTGCCCCACCCCCTCTTATTGCTAATACCAGTTGAATGCGAGGATATTACTCTCCGCATAGGACCTAAAAGTAGGTATTATTAGTACTGGGTATACTTTCATCCATCAAAACATCGTTCCAATTGATTACTGCGGCAGCCGATTAAAAAGAATTCCGGGGAGGACATTAAAAGCATAAGGGATCAACTCACCAAGACTTATCAACGAAGTGTTCTTTTCTAAGGATTCAAGGCTTGAACCAAAGGCGAATCAGAGGAGAGGAGGCGTATAAAATGCGGTGCTGTACAAAACAAAGTTTATGAAAATGAAAAAAGAAAAATTAAAAAAATTGAAAGATTGATCCTCCCCTGCCAGATCTGGACCAATCAACGGTCAGTCGATATTCAGATCTTTTAACGGCATTGTTGCTATCGAAGAATGATGAAATTTGTCTGTGCATGTAGTCATAGTAACAAAAGAAGAAGCACCTAGAAGAGGGACTCTAGTTAGCTATACAAGTAGATAGGAAGAAGGGCTGATAAGGATGTTAGCTAATGCGCAGATAGGGATGAAAATGCTAAGCCTCAGGTTAACGAAAGAGCACTTACTTGTTCCTTTATCAATCTCACTTTGAACGATCTGCCGATTTGGCCTCTGTATGCTAGGCCACAATTTGTTGCTTGGCGCTTCAATCTGTTAATACCTGATTGGAAGCGTATGCTGCTTTAATTATTGCTTATGTTGGCACCCTTGTTCGCCATGGTCCACTGGGCTGCTCTGAGATGAATGAATGATAGATTGCGATGATGTATTAGTTTGTATCATAGGCTAGGGGTATTTTTTGCACCATTTGTAGATAATCAACTGAATTTGATTGAGGGAAGATTACTTTGGATATTTTAGTACCCTATAAGCCACCACCAGGGTGTGTGGCAGGGGGTGAATACACACCAGACTAATTTTGACCCGAATATTTTTACCCCTACCGCGGTCGGAAAGTGCTATTCTGATCCCTTTTCGTTCGTGGAAAAAATGGAATTTTAAATCTATCTGTTCTACACTTCATCTCTCTGATTTTATTCAGATGATGTCACCTACCCTCGTACGAAGGGGGTAATAATACATTTTCAACATCACTGCAAAATAGACGTCCTTCCACTTTGCGTTATGGATTTAATCTGTAACTTAACCTTCGCTCAGCGAGTGATTTTCCAGTCTAGCTCCTCTTATATTTTGGATATGCTAAAATTTTCATCATTATGTGGTCTGTGTGCGACGGTTTGTGGTGGATGGAAAACTCATGTTTGGCCACCCAATGTTGATATTCACAGGTGCAGGGAAGTTAATTATTCCTGTTTGGCTCTCATCCGATATAGTTGGTGGGAATCACCGCCTGGGTAGCCCTTGCGAGAGAGGAAGGTAATAAAGAGGGGAGGAGAAGGAGAGGTGGGAAGAGTCAACTCAATCAGTATAGGTCCGATCGGCCGGAAAGGTCATGGCGACGGTTTTTTGGGATGCTAATGGCGTCATCATCATGGATTTTTTAGAAAAAGGAAGAACGATCACTGAGAAATACTACAGTGAGATTGGACCGCTTTTGGAGACGGCCGGATTTGGCGAAAAAGAAGGTGCTGTTTCACCACGATAACGCACCAGCACATTCACCCGGAGTTGTCGCCACCAAACTGCATGCACTACGTTATGAATTGCTGCCGCACCCCCCGTATTCACCCGATCTGGCTCCCTGCGACTTTTTCTTATTCCCTAAAATGAAGAAATAGCTCGCGGGAAAAAATTTAGCTCAAACGAGGAAGTTATCGCCGAGACAGGCGTATTTTGGAGAGTCCGACAAATCCTATTTTTTCGAGGGGTTAAAAAAATGGCCGGAACGTTGGGAGAAGTGTATTTATCTAAAAGGGGACTATGTTGAAATCAAAAAAATGTTTTTGAAAAAATGGTTTCTTCATTTCTAACATGTTTACTTATTGAACCGCCCTCGTATTGCACGTGAACATGCTACAATGCAGAGGAACGCCCATGTAGAAGTGTGGTAAATACTAAGTTATTAATAATCGTGGATATCCATTATTTCTTCAAAGTGACGCCTCGTACTATAATTTTTACGGGAGAGAAGTATTACAGAAGAAGGCTCAGTGTGAATCATTACGAAAAGTATGAAGAGTAAGATGTTATTGCATGGATCTTCGAAGGAATGAAGAGATTGGTAGTGGATCGGAATAGGATTGCAGATGACATCGCTGATATGTAATTAAAGGATCAAAAGAACCTGAAATAATCTTCGAACACAATAAAACAGCTACCTCAAGGATATGGAGAAGCAGTGCAGATAAAATACGAGCTGGAAGAAAATTTGGAATCCCAATATGCGGAAGAGAGAATTAGAATAAGAGAATAGAGCATGCAGTGATGCACTAAAACATGACGGTATGAAGAACAGTACATCACTCAAACTCAGTAACCATTCATTGTTTAAGAGGCGGTAAATGTACTTGAAGGAGATAAAGTATCAAATAAAGAAGGAGTATGCAAAGCAATCTTGTGGAGTTGGGTGCTCCATGGCTCGGATACATGGGCCTAAGGAAAATCATATAATTGAGACCATCAAAAACCAGATGCTAGATGCGAGTGGTAAAATGAGTTTCTTCAGAGCGCGATAAAGGGTGCAGGTGAGTTACTTTGTTGATGACTGCAGGGAATGGATTGAATGCACCCATTGAGACGGTGCGGATTTCTCAGGAGCACAATAGCAACAATGTATGTCCCACTTGAAGAAGACGTAAAGACGAACTAGTGGGCCAAATGACGGGATCCAAGGAGGAATGGCCTTCAAGATAGTGAATCAACATTGGGCAAAAGGAAAAATTGGTATCCGGCCAGAGGAAGGGCTGTAGTATGGACATATTAATTTCATATGGAACAGATCGGTATGAAATATATTCAGGAACTGATATCCTAGGACAAATAGTCGTCGTAATATCTTACGAAAGATACTCTGCGGAAGATATCTTAGAAAGTCGATCAGGTGATGCATACAATATGGAATGCTTAGGCAATATTGAAGATATATTCTTCCACGCGATAGTAAATATGTCGCCTCTGTAGGATGGCGGCTATGTCTTTGATAGGCCATGAATTTGAGGAACGTAATGGACGATAAATTCGATATTCATCGATTTACCTGATATTATGAATACAATATATGTTTCATAATCTCAATGTGGTGGATACGTATTTATCTATATCACTGATATTATGCCTCAACCTTGATTTTTCTAACATATCGGCGCTCGATACTGGAAAATTGAAATCACACAGCCTTAGCCGGAGGTCATAAGAACTGAGAATCGGGTGGGGGGGGCGCGCGCATAATGTGTATGTGAACAGATAATCTATCTCGAAGATATACTCTGTATTCAATATTGACGATATATTCGATATCCAATGAGACCGATGTTATTACATCGTTTGCGCCCGGAAATTCTGTATATTGTCGATAGTGCCGATATTCTCGATATATCTCAGCATATGAATGCTTCATATATATCGATACTGGATATTGAGCATCCCATCACACCGCCCTCTAGAATGAACGGGAGACCTAGTCGATGATTCGTCTCCTCTGAGGCCATACCGCCGGCGCAAGAGGCAGTCTTGGGGAAGAGGGAGGGGGAGGGCGATGGGTGGGGGTCGTTGTCACCCCCCCACACACTTCACATGCCCGCACGTACCCCGGTGACGCGTCGGAAGGAAGCAGGGTTGCCAACCGTCCCGCAATTCCAGGTATCTCCCATTTCATATTTCGCCTTCCTTTTTCATCGAATTTCACAACCCCTTCCGAAGCTTCCGTATTTGTCCGTCAATTGGGAGACCCCCCCCTGCGGTTCGCGATTTCCTTAGCAATCGCACCACCAACAGGTGTCTGAAAACCCCTGTGGAGGTTAAGCACGCCAAATCATTTCACGCGTAATTATTGGTTCAGTCGATTATGAGTGCCAACGCCATATATTTATTTGTTATTCTGTTTTTTGACTTCAAAATCTCGATACCGATTTAATTTAAAGATCAAACCGTTTAAATATTAATTTTAATTGTTGTCTCGGAGCACCTAAAAGGCGTGGGGTTTGAGTGCGCCATTATATCCGCTTATTTGGTACCCAGCCACTGGTTTCTAAATTATTCAATCACCAATGCCGGATATAGTCTACAGCATCTACCTTAAATTACTGGAATTTCACAGTTCTAACTTATAGATATATCTAAATTCTCCTCACCATATTAATGTATTGTCAATCTCGGTTTCAAAGTGTTGAGAGAATTTTGCAGAACTACCCCAAAAATTTTGTGATAATATTCGCCACTCTCCAGCATTGCCTCGAAAATGATTTTCAATGCATTGAAACTGCGGCCGACAATGCGTTAAAATTCTGCGGGAAGGTTTCCGAGTATCTTTTATCCATCACCAATGTTGGCTTGATGCATTGACTTTGTTTTTGATATGTTAACCCGCTATATTGACAATGTTCACTTGGTATATACCTGTTTTAACGATAGAACTCAGTAATTTCTCTATTTTTAATCCATCTGTTTTGTATTTCCGTGTAAAAAACGAAGTAAAATTTTAGCGTATCCGAGAGGAAAAAACATTAAAATGCGTAAAAAAATAAATAGACGAAATTTACTAAAAAAATATGCTTGATGCTACCGAAAATTTCAAGGCAATCGTGCCTTTTTTTAAAAATCTGTTTTCGTTTCTTGGTCATATTTGACTATATACTTATATCTATCGTCTTCATTTCCACGAGTTTTCCCATAAAACTGGCCATTGAAAACCCTCGTTCTTGTACAAATCCTCCGTCCCCAGTTTACCGTTTCTTCAAAACAACTTAGTTTGAATTCATTTCCACGCAAAAATAATAAGACCATGCTTCATTACTCGATGGTATCTTCCATGACGTTTTGAGCTTGCGAATTGTTCTCTAAATTAAATTAAGATCGTTCCAACTTGAATATTTGGGGCCATAGGTATGTAGAAATTCTTTTAATTGATTTTGTGTGCATCAAATCAAAAATGTTCTTTTAATTACCGAATACCACACTATTGTTCACAGGTACTAAAACTTTCAATGGATTTTTACTATAGTCAGGTTACCCTTGAAACTACTGAGTTAATGTCAAGGGGGGGTGTGATTCGGTGAAATTTTCAGAATCCCTCCGCGATGTTTCTTCCGCTTGAGGGCAGAACCACCCTAAAATGGTCGAGTATGAAATTTGCTGTGCGCAGGCGCATTGGGATTCGTTGCGTCGCCATTCATGTAAGAATCTCGCCAAGTTGAGGCGGACAGCATAGTGTCCCCCCTCCCCCGACTGGTGCCCTCCTTCTTCGCCCCCGAAAGACACCGTCTCAGGGAAGGAACCTGATTGGCCGAAATCTCGTAGATACGATACGCCGGCAAGTCTTAGCGTCATGGTCTCCAACAAATCCGATTAATTGTGTTCTGTGATTATGTAGACAGTGACTTCCTTCCCACCCACTTGGAGCACGTGGTGGCTAGTCACTCGTCTTGCCATGAAGGTAGGAGGGTGGATCGATTAATTGACAGTGTATAGTCTCAGTTGGGAGAGAGTAATTAGCACAGGTAAAACTGGTCGCATATTAAGAAATTGTCTTTGAGGAGGACGAGCGAAGCAGTGAGGACGTTTCGTAAGTCGAAGAAGTGTTTATTAAGAGGTTGAAGTTGACGACAGGCATCTTAATTAAAGATGTTAAGGAAAGGTTGTTGAAAACTATCATATGAAGCGCAGTCTTGTATGGCTCGGAAACTTGGTCGTTGAGGCAGGAGAATAAGCGTAGATTGGAGGCCTTGGAGATGTGTTTGTGGAAAAGAATGGAGGAAATAAAATGAACGGAAAAGAAAACAATTGAGTTATAGGCATGATAGGGGATGCGTGTGGTGCCAAGGTTCACGGAAACAAATTCCTTATCCGTTAGACTACTGCCAATAAATATTCCCAATTTCACCAACCTTCTGTTGAACCTCGATCATTTCATCTACTCGTACAACCACATCTTATCAAGACAAGGTAGCGCCAAGTCCCTTCAATATATTGTTCAGAATAATCAACAATATAAATTGATTTTTTGGCTTTATGGATTTTTCACGGCCACTAATTTAAAGATTCCATAAAATGATCCCTTTAATAGTGAAACCAAGATCATGATCGAAGCGGGAAATCATCTTCGATCGAGCGCTGATTTTTGTTGGTGGCTTTAAACTCATTTAGTAAATCCGATGGAAACACGAATGTCTTTTTACGATTTTACGCCGTCACATGACCTAATTTCACGACATGGATCGTGCGTTGACCTTAATACGATGATATAAATTTTGGAATTTATTAATTGAATAGCAAGGTTTTGCTCGGTACATCTCAGAGATCAAATCTCCTGAAATGAAAGACATCGATGACGTCTTGGAGAAGCCACGAAACAAGGAATCGTGTACACCGTCGCTTGTTGGCCCTGCACGAATGGAACAGCACACTTGACGATATGATACCTACTTACGGCACACGCAAAAGTTGACCTTACCTCACTGCAGTCGACTCCTGCACGATTACTACCCTACAAGGGTCTCTTCTTGGGCCCTAATGATTTAACTCAGTCCTTTTTCGGGGTCAGAATCCATTGCCCCCTCGTCGACGTCAAACGTGGACGTTCTCGACGTCATTCTAAGGCAAAGGGCGGATGCAATGTGTACGTACACACTCACACACACAAAAACGCCCTCATTTAATTATGAAACAACACGGGAATGTGATGGGACTAATGAGAATGGTCCAGATATCACGGGAGTATCACCCAAGCCTCCGCAAATAAATTGAAATTTCAATGATCGGAAGGATGCAGGTTAAAAAGTTTGAACCATTGATTCGGATGCGATGGATTCAGCATTCTAGTTTTTAGACCACAATGCTTCACTCTTACATTATAAATGATTAATTGAAATGTGAAATGGAAAAACTATGTATCTTTTAAGTATGAAATAATTGTTGTGGAATTCGTATTGCATTACTTTTATATTGTATCGATTATTTTGTTTTTATTATAACTTATGTAATTGGGGTTACCTATACGCGTTAAATAAATTATTTTATTAAATTATTGTTTCCACGGCAGCGCACACATGACTTGATTTTTTTAAGTATGTTTAGCGTGGAATAATCATAGAAGAAGCTGGTATCTCCATTGAAATGCATTTAAAGTGTGAAGTAATACGAAATGTTTCGGAGAATTAATATTTAACAGGTTGATGTAAAATTTTAATCTTGGTGAAAGATAAATACACTAATGCCTTCCCGCGTTACTCTGGGAAATATGAGATTGAATTTCTAACAGTTTCGAATGTATAGTCGTGAATAGACTATTTTACTCGATGAAGATCTACGGTGGTGCTCACGTGATTTGGTGGCATGCGCTATTCCTAGCAAAAAAATAATCTCCCCATTGATGGCAGCGCAGAAGAAACCATCATCTTCGACATTATTACCCATTACAATATCCCAGGTGTTTGTTCCATTTCACGTTTCTATATTCTCCTTAAACTTCTCCGCTTGACCTTTCAGTAATATATATTGCATTTTTTTTGTAATTAAAAATGAAAGTATTTTGTGGTTATGGGCTTTATTCTATTTTTATGTTTTCTCACTCTGACATCATGAAACATGAACATCATGAACATGAAAGTTAATATCTGTTTCACTTAATGTGTTTGGATAAATTAACAGAGTACAACGTGGAAGATGCTTTATTAATTAACTTATTCAGTTGTCAAAGGGAGTTTTGCAATCAATTGGAAAAAGAAAGACGAGTGTCGTGGCGTTTCCATGCAATGGACATTGCAAGGGAAAAGAATTTTAAATCCCAGCAAATACTTGTAAGCGTCAGAACATTGGTTCCCTCCTTCCCAGAAGGGCTCTTCTGCTAACGGATGCTAACTTCCTCACTCCAACACCTGACCCATCGCTTAAATCCCCTCGAAATGTGGATACTCAACAAAGTAGGATCTGGTGTACATGATGCTGCCCCTTGTTGAACAAGCTGTCGACCGAAGGAAGCGGTCGGTCCCCATGAGCCTCCACTTGTTGTAGAGATGGGGTGAGCTGGTTACCATTTCGTCCATTCTCCTCCGACAATGCTAACATCTTCATCTACTTAATACCCCGCAAGCCGCCGATAGGGCGTGTGGCGGAGGTGTTAGGGCACCTCCAATAATTAAAAAAAAAAATTCAGGCCAAAGCAACAAATTCATACAATCCGCAAACAAAACATGGTATGCATACATGCAAGAACCCTTACAACCCAATTATATGCAAACACTCTAACTACCAGCTGACATATGTACACATGCACCTACAAATATACCTGATGTATTTAAAATGCTTAATTTTGTTCCGACTTGTAAATGAAATGTTTTTAAAATGACTTCGGTTTCTTACTATTATGATTCCTGATTATTCAGGGAAAGAATTAGTATTAGTATCTACCTGTATTAGAGTCTATTTCGCTTATTTTATCTTTGTGGTCTGATCTGAGTAAGTAGTGTGGGGCCATTATAATTCCTTTAGTGTCATCGTTGAACTCGTTTGTTCTGAACCTTTCTAATAGTCTAAGTCTTGCTTGTTCTCTTCATATCTCAAGTGACTCCGAACCTAAATCCCTTAAGAGACCTGTCACACTTGTGTTCTTATTATAACAATTTTTAACAAATCTGGCGGATTTTCTCTGGACTTTATCTAATTCTTTTTGCCAAATTTTCTCACAAGAATCCCAAATACTTGCGGCATATTCAAAATGAGGTCTAACTAGAGCAAAATAACACCTCTCTTTAACTTCCTCATTACATTTCCCCACCACCCGTTTAATGAAGCCGAGTTTCTTTAAAGCTGATCCGCATATTGTCCTGATATGTGCTCCCCACGAAAGGCGTGGTGTTAGGACTACCCCCAAATATTTAACTTGATTGGCCGTAGTTAGCACTCTATTTCGTAGTTTATGTCCTGCTCGCCGCTTCCTTTGTTCCAAAATTGCAAAACTGCCTATTAGTCTATATTAAGCATTGATCTCCATTCCTAGCACCAATCCGAGATTGTGTCTAAATCTCTTGAGAGTAGCTCGCGATCTAGTTGACTCCTTATTTCCCTATACGAGTATCTTACCGTGTCGTCAGAAAATAATCTGAGATTGCTACTAACGTTTGCGTCTTAGTCATTAATGCATATTAAGAATAGAAACGACCCTATTGCATTTCCCTGGGGGACGCCCGAAGTTACATCTCTATCCGTTGAGCACAACCCATCGATGACTAGTATTTGTTTGCGATTTGACAAGAAGTCTCTAATCCAATTAATTATTTTTTCATTGATACCATAGCATTTAAGTTTATGAGACAATTTATTGTGTTGGACTTCTAGCAACACTGCATCGAATTGGGTTGTTTTCTCACGATCTAATAAACATCAACTAGTATGTGCGACCATCCTGCTTGTTCGAGGGGGAACTGAGAAGTTATCGGCCTGATGATGAAAAAGGCAATTTATTTTCCAAAAAAAGTTTTATTTTTCAACGTAATCGCCTCTATTATAAATACATTTCACCCAGCGGTGTCCAAATGACATTATCCATTATCCGCAGTGTTCATCCGGAAGTACTGCTTAGTACTCGTCTCAGCCACTTCTTGATTGGACGAAAAATGTTGACCGGTGAGAAGACTGTTGAGTTTCCGGAAGAGGTGGTTGTCCGAGGGAGTCAAATCCATAGAATTGGGTGGATTTTACAGCACTTCATAGTAGTGCAAATACCTTAATTTTCCCATGGCCAAGACACTTTTGTGAACAGGTTCATTGTCCTAATGGAAAACGGTTGGTTTCGTCTGTAATCCGGGGGTCTGCTCTCTCGAATTGTTACGTCCAGATTCGTTATAAAGCTAGAATAGTACTCCCCACTTATTTTTTTTACCTTTTGCATGATAGTCGATCAACAAAATGCCTTTCGCATCTCAAGAAACCGACGCCATGACCTTGCCGCCGTTGACACCATGTTCGCCTTCTTAGGGACTGAAGAACCGGCGTCTCTATCCAATGCATGGATTTTTGTTCCGATTCTGATGTGAAATGACGAATCCATGTTTCATCCACTTTCACATATCTACGCAGCAAAACTCTCTTGTTTTTCTCATAGTGCGCCAAGGGTAAATTAGTAATTATTTCTTCTAAGTCATCGTATACCCTATCGACTTCTTCCTCCCTATAATTATTTTTGCCATAATGACTAAGTTCGTTTGGTTGAGCTTCTAATAATATTCTATTTGTCACTAGTTTTATGCTTTCCAGGCTTCTACCTATTTTTGTATTCAATATTATTGCCACCCTCGCTGGTTTTCTTCCCCTCTACTGTATATTACTTTATAGCTATCACTCCATTAATTTCCGATATACTTCCATCTGACCTCGCATTTATATTTTCATAAATAATTGTTTCCCTTATTTTTATAATGAATAATATAAGTGGCATTGAATAACTGATTAAATTTTTTTTTAACGAACTGATATTAAAAGTGAATATTGCATTCAGATGACATTCTCGTATATGGCAACATCGCTGGGACTTCCAGTGCGTTTTAAAAATTAATTGCTGAATTTATAGGGAAAATCGGTAGAGCATGTTCACTTTCCTGTATTTCTTTTGCAGCGGAATGAAGGAATGTGTTTTTAACTGCATATTTATGACTCTATTATGACATAGCTCTTTTAAAACTAATATAGTGACGCACGATTCTCCCTCATCGATCATAAATTTCAGTAATATCCAATAAATTTCAATTTGGTATGAAAATACACAATGTCAAGGAAATACAAGGGTAGTTTGAAAGGTTCTTGAAATCACCACTAGATGTCAGCGCTAGCTCAACGAGTTTTCCGCGTAATAATGGGTAATCCTAATGAGTAAACGTTTACCAGTCCTCTGCGAAGAGATCTGTAGTGTGGATGCCTCTCTGCTCTTCCCGTGTGGTAATTTGTGAAGATAGTAAAATTTGAGATTCGAGCATTCATCAATGCTTCGTAAAGAAAGGTTTGAAAGCAAAGGAAATTCATGTCGACTTTCAGAACACTCTGGGGGACTCTTCTCCTTCATATTCGACTGTTGCCAAGTGGAAAATCGAGTTTAAGTTTGGTCGGGGCAGTTAAGATGATACCGACCACCATTTTGACCGACCACTACGCGGATCATCATCCGCGTAGTGGTCGGTCAAAATGTGCCACAATCCCAGAAATTATTGCAAAAGTGCATGCAATGGTCATGGAGAGTCGCAGACTGAAAGTGCAAGAAATCTCTGAAGCTGTAGGGATGTCATCTGAGCTGGCATATAAAATTTTAATGGAGAAATCAGATATGAGAAAATGATCTGCTAGATGGATGCCGTGACTCTTGACGTAGGATCACAAAAGCATCAGAATGGAAATTTCCGAACAATTTTGACCCGTTTCAAGAGCAACCAACAACATTTTCTCTGCCAATTTGTCAGCACAGATGAAACTTGGATCCACTACTATACCCCAGAGACCAAACAGCAGTCGAAGTAGTGGAAGCATGTTGATTCACCACCACCAATTAAAGCAAAGGCAATACGTTCGGCCGGAAAGGTGATGGCTTCAGTTTTCTGGGATGCGAAAGGGATTCTGCTGATAGGTTACCTTACCACTGGTTAAATAATTACTAGAAAATACTATGCCAACCTCCTGGACAAACTGCGACAAAAGATGCACAAACAAGGCCAGGTTTGGCAAGGAAGAAAGTAATTTTTCATCACGATAATGCACGCCCACACACAAGTGTGGTTGCCACGGCAAAAATACGTAGATGAGAACTAAGTTACGAATTATTGCCACATCAGATTTCCATCTCTTCCCCAAGTTCAAAATTTTCTCGGTGGACGGAGATTCTCTTCAAACAAAGAACTAATAGCCGCAGTATACAGGAATTTTGCAGGCCTGAAGGAATCTAATTTTGTAGATGGAATGAAGACATAGGAACATCGCTCGACCAAGTGCGTTAGTGTACAGGGAGACTGCAGCGAAAAATAGAAAATTTTTTCCAAGAATTTTTCTGATTACTCTCGCATTATGTACGTATTTATACCCTCCTCACATTTGCACGATGGGACCGCCGTAAATGTTATTCTGCAAGCACCAATATCGTCGGAAATTGCCCCCCCTTGCATCGGTCACGCGCCAATCCTTCTACGAGGGTCGTCGCCCCCCCCTTCCAGTTGCTGGCGAATCAATCGTCTCCGGGGCCGGATGTCCTTCTTCCTGCCTTTGCTTTGAGGTCCGTTCCAGCGACCAGGGGCTCCTTCCCTTTTCGGGGGTCCTCTCAACCGCCGCTTCCTGGCATCGAGGCGGGAGTGACGTGAGTCAGCCATCTCCTCCTCCTTCGCCTCTGGCCGGCGCCAACATGACCCCGGGGGCACCTACCCCCGCTCGCTCAAAAGACCCCCCGCGGTTGATGACCATCCCCACGTGGACACATCGCTTTTCATCCTCGCCCGTGACGTGAAATTCACGCGACACAAGCGACAAAGCCTTCCGGCTCAATCAGCGTGGAGATGGACACCAGGGCATCGGAGACAGTGAGCAAGGATCGTAATTCGACGCAATGGAAGCCAATGACCTATGACTGATTTAAAAAAATCATGAGAGACATATTTTTTTTCCCCATTCACCCTTTGCTACGCCCCCAATTCAGAGGATGGATTACCAGCAGAGGAGCTGTAACCCGCAACAGTAGTGCGTGTTACTGGCTACCATTGATAATTATTTACTAATTCCATCTATGAACGCTTGAATTTTAAAATAACATCAAGCAGATATGAAATGTCACTTTTTGTCTTGTTAGTTTAATGGTTTTTAGTTTGACGACACCAAGGGGGAGATTTGTTTATTAACCTTTTTATGTGAGTCACAAACATGATATCGGTTCAATCAGGTTATGGGAGTGGTATTCTCTCTTTTGACAGTAATTTTAGAAATTATAGGCCAAAAAAATTTGAGAAACTAAGGCTCTAAAAGGCGTGAGTAATCTTTTAATGTAATGAGCATGTATTATAACAATGAATTTAATTAGGAAATGCTGCAGTATGCTCCTGTTCTTAGAAAGGGGATGAAAATTTACCTTCTTCTGATTTGGGAACCAAATTGAATGCCTTGAAAAAATCTGGTTTCTTATCCACCTACCGCTGCCTTAGACTATTCTTTGTTTTTGTTGGTTGACTTTTTAAGATCTATTATGATCTCTTTATTTCATTACTTGGTATATTGGTAAAACCTTGGTATATACTCAACATTTTCCACTGGTTGACTGCAGTTTGCCTAATGCCACAAACAGAGTTTGACTGACTGCCAGCATTGGCCCTGGAAATTATTAAAAAATGACCATATGCTGTCTAATTAAATGGGGTTATGTCAGGCTTTTGGTGATTTCATGTTCCTTCCGAGGAATATAATGTGTGGAATAAAATATTGAGTTCCCTTCTTTGGAGTAAAGGAAAGTGAAAACTTTATTGTACAGGCTTATGAATTATTTCAACAGGCTAAGGGCTAAGGTTTAAGTTATGCAGTTTCTGTAGATCTTCAAATGCAGAGGGGGACTTAAGCGATGTGGGAGCTCTTTGAGCTTTATTTTCAGCTCTGGTAGCCATGAATGTCAAAGCATTAGCACAACAAAAATGGCATGAAGTCGATTTAAAAAGTCGCCACCCCTTTTTATTTGGTGAACTTTTTCCTCTTCAGGAGTGATGAACTCCAGTGCACCATTGATGCCATTAGCTTCTGTTTATTCTGATAACTACAAATAAATTTAATAACAAATTCCTTGATCAGCTTGATTGGAGGAAGTTGACCTATTTTGAGTTTCATCTAAATAGTCATCATTTCATTAGCTGGCTTGCATATATCCAAAATCATTATTTTTGCATTGTTTCAAAATAAATAAATTATGGTAAAATAACCACATGCTTACCTTGACAGTATACATAATTCAGATATGAAGTTTTGGGGCTTTTAAAGGAACAAGATGTTGTGACGAAATACCATACATACAATGTCACTGGCATTCGTATTCGTGCGTGACGCACCACAGTCCACGAGGTTTAAACCAACTTTTAAACACTTATGCTGTTTATACCTTGAAATTCCAAAGAAACTGCGGGAGATGCCACAACAGTAACTTTTAATGGAGTCATCCACTAATGTGCATTTCAATGCAGCAATTTCAGAGTGTAAAAATCATTTGCTTTAACCTTGTGGACTGTGGTGCATTGCCCACGACTACGAATGCCTGTGACATTGTATGTACGGTATTTCGTCACAAGATCTTGTTCCTTTAAAGGCCCCAAAATTTCAGAGTTTAAGAGGACGCCTCGATATCTTAAGTGGCTTAAGCACTTGACCGGATATTGAGGGATCTGGGTTCGAATCCCAGTCAAGGCAAATGATTTTTACACTCTGAAGTTGTTGCATTAGTAGTAGTTATTTTAAAGGAGGGGTTGACAGCTGAGGACATTTGCACCATTAGGGATGGGCAGGGAAGGATGAAGAGTGGAGAGAAACCTGGCATCAGCATTAGTCTACTCTTAGCAAAAGGTGCTGAGGGGTCCACAGCTTAACGTCCCATCCGACACATGGCATACTCACTCAAAGTGCTCTCCATAAAGCACCTGAAGTAGGAATTGGTATACCTCTGAAAAATATCTGCCGTCTCCAGGATTCAAACTCTCTCGGTAGAAAGCCAGTACGTTAGCCACTGCGCCATCTCGATCCCCTTCTTCTCAATGTTCTGTAACAACCAGGATTTACATTTTATTGTAAATCAAATGTCATACAAATGTTTACATAGAACAATCAATCCTCTTGTACATAAAATGGATCCACACCTTTATTTCATTTGCCATTCTTTCATATCATTTAATTTTTCCTTAATGCTAGCATATACACATATTTATGCATAGTTTCAGCAACGGTAACGAAATAGGATGTTGATACTAGTGAGGCAAATTTAATTTTACTTGATCCTCCAATTGGAATCACAATTAACTGTTTCAAATACTCACTTCTCTTGAGAGCAACTTTAAATAAATTTATTTTGCAATTAATGCAGGTTGCTTAGGATTCGCTGAAATGTTATAAATTAAAATGAATAGCTATTTGCTGAGTAGGTAGCTTGGTGCAGCTTGATAGGGTGAAAAGGATGTGACATTTTAGAGTGGATGTGATTTATTTATTGGAACAGTGTTCCTCTTTTTGTCATGCTTTTACCTAATTAGCAATTGTCATGCTTCTGTGTAAGCCCTACTTAAGGACACATAAAAGTAACTCTCCCTGTATTTTTGAATTATCACCTTATGTCCTCATTATTCACTTTGACTTCCTGTTTACCTTCCTGCTTATCTGCTTTCATGTCTGTATTTCTTTGCATACAGTGCTTACCTCATTCCTGTTTTATGGTTTATTATTTTCTGCATTCATGATAAAATTTTGGAACATTTGCAAATTTTGAAGCACACAAACAGAAAGTGGAACAGTTGATAGCTATTTGAGTACAAATGTATTTAAGGGATTAGAAAATTTATAAATTGCATGAAAATTTATTCTTGGATTTATTAGAGATTGGAAAGAAATCAAGGGTTTAGAAAATAAGATTGATTCAGAAGACCTTGGGTGAAAAGGGATTTTTGCTGTTGTCACTTCATACGACGGGAAGCAGCTTTTGATATTTGAAGAATTAAGGATTTACAGACTTTTTGATATAAAAACTTTTGCTTCTCGCTTTGGCTAATTTAATCACACATTAGGATGGGATATGTTTCTGTTACTGCTTCCTGCTGATACATTTTTGCCCCTTAATCTGCTGTTCATTTGTTTAGGGCAATTTTTAAGGAAGTACCATTTCCACAGCATCGAAGCAGGGATCACTCAATCTCAGTCACAGGGAAATGATCTTTCATTCCTAAAATTTGTGATTGAAGTATTGATACTTAATGTTTCCATGGTAATGCTGTCATAATTAAAACACCATCCTTGCCTGAATCAAATCAATCTTTGAATCTTTTAAAATGTATGGCTCATACTTAAAAATTGCACATCAGAGGATTTTGAGCTCTTACAGAGTAAAGAGTGAAGGAAATGAATGACTCAGAGTTAATGGTTAATGGTGTTTACAATTTGTGGATAGAGGAGAGATTGTTAAGTGATATTTGAAGAAACAGGAAGTGTGTTACGGAGATATTGAGATTCATATTATATTTGCTAAAAGCTGACTTAGCAGAGAAGATGTTAAGTGTATAGGAGAAGTAAAAGAACAAGTTTTTTAGATGGCATGAAGCCTATTAGATAGTATGAAGAACCAATGGAGACAGCTATGTGCAAAAAATAAGAATTTAGGGCTGGTGAATGCTCATATGATATAAAGTATGATGTCGGGAAACATTAAAAGCCTGCATTTAGCTGATAGACTAGGTACCTACCTATAATGATAGTGAAATAATTCTGGAATACTTGCTCTGGTTGGCCCATTGATGAGCAATTATACCACCATTATCTTGTCCAGTTCTTCAGAATATCACATAGCTTCTTAATTCTGCGGCCCTTATTGAATTCCTTTTTGATTTTTTACCATTGTTTCTAAGGTGAAAACATGGTGGAATGCAAACATCTCACCCTCATCAAACCTAAAAGTAAATTTTCAAGTCCTTTAAAGATAATCTTTAACGTAATGTTAAACTTTCAAAGTTACATGCTATATAATGTAGACAAGTAGCAAGTATTACACTTTTTTCCATCATCTGAAAATCCATGCGCGCAAACTACAATAACTTGTATTTTAGTGTTAAGAAAGAGGCTCTACAAGTCTTTCCCATGTTGCTACCTGCCATCCACCCACTACCAAAGCCTCATGAGTTACCACTTTCTCATCCACTTTTGAAACTCTTGTCACACTGTGGACATTTAAACTTTATGAACACATCACAATAGTGCATAAACATTTGATTTGGCACCAAAAAAGCCAATATGCTGGAAACAACATGCATGCCTTACCATAAAGCTGCTAATACTGATTCTGGTGGTTCTATACTTCTAAAATTAACAGTGGCTTTGTGCTTTGCTGGAGTACTTTGACCTTTGACATAGATCAGACTGAAGAGCACTAAAACAGCATACAGTAAACCAGGAGCATGATCACGTCTTCAGAATGTTTGTTCATTACTGCTATTAATATGACTGATAATGCATATTCTGTGACTATTCTTAAATTTCATAACATGTTCTACAAAATGAGATCCATTGACAAATCATTGGTCAACTGAGGCACAATCACCAACTGTGCTAATAAGAAAAATTGTGGCATGATGATAACACTAAGAAAAAGATCCACATCTGTACCTATGTTGCCCAGGGCTCACAACTTGGAACTTATACCAAAAAATATTCAGGGAAACTAGAAAGGATTGCCTTTACATCTTGTTTTATATATACATATATATATATATATATATATATATATATATATATATATATATATATATATATATATATATATATATATATATATATATATATATATATATATATATATATATATATATGTATTTATACGCCGTTTGGCGGGATTTCGTGTTTGATGTGTATTTGGCCAATGTGGCTCATCTCTTTCTTCTGGCTATGCGTGCCACGAAACGCACTGTTCTTTTCCTGTATGATGTTGTATGAATTCTAACCACTCTCCTTTCTTCTTGTGTATTGTCTATTTCTCCTTTGGTGGGTGAAACAGCCCCCTGACGCCATCTCTTGGCTAAAGAATCGGGGCGCTTGGCGACATATAAGACCCACGGATCTCAGGGTAAATTACATATCCTCGATAGCTCAAGTGGTTAAGAGCATCCGCCCGGCAAGTGGAAAGATCCGGTGTTCGAGTCCCGGTTGAGGATATATTTTTACTCTTGTGATCCGTTCGATTCCGCCTTCCCCACCTCTATTGTGTTCGTCCTTTATACGTGTTCCTATCCCTTTTCCTTATATATGTTTCTGTATATATGAGTATTTATTCGCCGTTTGGCGGGATTTCGTGTTTGAATGTATATATATATATATAAATATATATATATATATATATATATATATATATATATATATATATATATATATATATATGTGTGTGTGTGTGTGTGTGTGTGTGTATATATATGTATGGCTGTATATATATACTGTATAATATATATATGGCTGTAGGGAGAAATTTGAAAAGGCCAGGGCAATTGGATGCAGGAGATTATACTGTAAGATACTGAAGGTGGGATTGAGGGAGAGAATGCTGAGAAAGCAAGGTAAAGTAAGGAAAATAATAAGCGTTTTGGATTGAATGGATCAAGATTGGAAGCATGAAGTTATGCTCAGCTCAAGAATGAGTTATTTTAACATGTTTTATTTTTTATTTACACAATTACGTTGCAATTAGGCGATTTTCCTGGTGGCAACGGTCAAGTTTGGTCAAAGATAACTTTTACAATGGAAATTACGTACGTACACATAGAAAAACAGATAAGAGACAAAATATTTTTGCGTACAATGAAACTTCCACATCACATACAAACAAACTTCCACATCACATTCAAAATGCAGTCCGCATCACATAAAAACAATATTTTAATAACTACAATGAAGTTTATTACCCAGTGGCTGCTTTACATTTATACTTAAAACTTCTAAAGTTGGATGGAATGTAGTGTAGGGTTTTAAGGATAATTGGAGTCATGTTATTCAGAGATTTTTAGTTTAGTAGTGTGTACTGCTAGGGTAGATCAAAAATTTACCCTCACCCTGTTACTAATAGTAATAATAATCTGTCTAGGCCTCTCAGTTTGACTTTCATAATGCCAACATAGCATTCAGAAGCCAGAAAACACAGGCATGTAGACTCCTGAATTTCAAGTCACAGTTAGGGGAACCTCTTGTGTATTGTTTTTTTTTACATAATGTAGTTCCCAGTATTACTTTTTGGAAGTGATCCATGACTCCAAGAATACATTTTGGATTTCCTCATCAAATATTTACTCAGATGATCTAGGTTTCAATACATAGCATCATCATCAGGTGTACATGCAGGAATTGCATTTAATATATACCCTTGGCAGATGGGGTGGGAATTGTGGATGGTGATGGTTATAGGTGGGTGTAAGGTAGGGTGGGGGGGGGTAGAACCATGGGCTAGGGGGTGAAAACGTTGATGTAGGAATGTCAGAGTGAGTGGGGGTGAGGTAGTTTGGTGTTTGGGATGCAGGCATCCCATTGCACTGAGTGACTGTTTAGCAAAGTGGGTCTTATGGTTTTCAATCAGGAAACAGGCTCTATACTCCATCTCTCTTTCCTTTAACATCCTTCTGGTTTGGCTCACATACACTGCTGAGAACTAGCACTTGAGCTTGTACACTCCTTGTTTCCTGACTGCGCTGTGGGATTAGTACATCTTTTTACCATTCATTGTACCTGCTTCCTTGTACTGAACTGGAACTGATGAACATCATTAAAAAATTCCCTAACAAAAGTAGTCCTGGTACAGATGGTATCCCAGGGATTGTGATAAAAAAATCAATTAATTCTATCAAGGAACAGATACTCTTCCTAATTAATAAATCCCTACAACTTGGTGTTCTTCCTGATGCCATTAAAATTGCCAAAGTTGTACCACTTTATAAAGGGAAAGGTAGTGAGCAGGATATGAATTCTTACCGTCCAATATCTTTATTAAACCAGAAAGGGAAGCTATTTGAAAAGGTCTTCCATAATCGACTTACATCATTTCTTGAATCTTTTAATCTCTTGTCTGGCTCACAGAATGGTTTTAGGAAATGCAGATCTACATCTACAGCCACCTATCACCTCGTAAACCTAATACTCTCAAATCTTGATAATAGAATTGAAACCTTGGGACTATTCTTCGATTTTTCCAAGGCTTTTGACCTAGTTAATCATCAGTTACTCTTGTCCAAATTAGGACACTATGGCATCAGAGGTATCCCTTATAACTGGATCAAATCTTACCTCAGCGCAAGGCACCAACAGGTTATTTTGTTAAAGAACGGTACTAATTTTAGAGAGATGACATCATCTCTTTAGTAATAAAGGACTACTGTATTTCTAAGCCTTACCTATTAAGACACAAAATACAAGCTCCTGAATCCATAACTTCTCATAACTCATGAATACTCTAAAAGCCTACACTACAGTAAACCATTCTGAAACTCCAAATATTTCCTGACTCCCTTGATTCTGTCCAACATGCCTAGTCTTTCTCTACCCGCCCATTTAGGCCCAGCGTTCTCCCCAACATGGTGCAGTTTTTAGGTATTCCATTGAATTATTCCCAGCAATCTTCTCTCCCCCCTCACCATTCCTTGCTCCTAGCTAGTTTTCCTTTCTATCCATTTCACTCTTTCCATGCCCCCATCTCAAAGGCCTCCAGTCTGCTCTTTTCCTCCTGCTTCAGTGGCCAAGTGCAAAACAATACTTCATGTGAAAGTTTTCACTTATCTTTATCAATGCAAAGGGTCTAATTTCTAATTTATCTAATACTCAATTTCCTAGTCACCAACTCCCTCCTCTTTGTAGTAGTAGTAGTTTTTAGGGGAGGCGACCGAGAGCTGAGGTCATTTGCGCCATAGGGGATGGATAGGAAAGGATGAAGGGTGGAGAGAAACCCGGCATCGGCATTAGTCTACTCTTTACGAAAGGCGCCAAGGGGTCCACAGCTTAACGTCCCATCCGACGGACGGCGTACTCACTCGAAGTGCCCTCCACAAAGAACCTCAAGTAGGGATCGAGATACCTCTGAAAAATATTCAACACTGCCGGGGTTTGAACCCACGCCCTCAGGGTGGGAAGCCAGTACGTTAGTCCCCGCACCATCTCGATCCCCCTCCTCTTTGTTTATGCTTCTTTGACTAGTGAAGCTCTCCTGATTCCTCTATTAGTTTGTAAACATTTTCTGGATTGGTGAAATGCTCTCACCTATTCTCGTTTATGCCTCCAAATATAATGCTTAGATTGGATTTCATGTTTCTTGAGGGCCCTATTACTCTCATTTGCTTTTCACTGATTCTCATTCCATATCGATCACACAAAGGTGTAGATAATTGATTTTTCTGGGAGATGAGGATTCAACTAGCCTTCAGCGTAAGGCTATCCCATTGAATGTTGGGCTAGATTGAGTGTTAAGTGAACTGTGATCTATATAGGCATCCTAGATTTTGAAATATTTCTTATCTTGCCATAATTTTTGGTTTGGAATACAAGTTGGGGTCAGAGAAAATAGGCAATAGGAACAAAATGAGTGAAAGTATTTTCACCAGAATAAATAACATTCATTAAGTGTACAACTGACAATTAATTTTGTTTCATCACTAATTAGGAGATAAATTCATGTAAAAACCTCCAAAGGCATCAATGGCTGCAAACGGTGGATTCAAAGGAATTATAAACTATTTAGTTTTATCTGAAAATATGAAAATTCAATTGCCTATTATTGGTATGATAGTTTACACTGGAAGTGGGGCCAAAATCTACAGAAGAGTTCAAATGTTTAGATGGATGTCTTTGTTGCGTACACAAATTATACTCATTGCACTTGAGGATCCTAGATTTGTTTGCCCTGATTCCTTCTCCATATATCTTAAATAAATTTAGTCTTAGTCTTAAATTGGTTCAGTTCCCCACCTTTTGCTATCACACCCATTGCTGGTGTTATGAAAACGGAAGAAAGCCCTGATAAACTCTCTTGTGCTCAGCAAGCTAAGATTTCAATTCTATTAAAAAACAATCTAAAACTGTAATGTAGACTGCTAATTTGTGCAACTCTCAAGGACAATGGACCGATCAGTTTGGGCTCTTTCTTTGAATTCTAACTATTTGTTGGACCATAATTGTGATAAACAGCTTTTAGCAAACATCTGTTCCTTTATCAAATACATTTACTAAGGTTTTCTAGCACCTGATCTCTGATATTTCTTTTCATGCTCAGTATCATCAACTGCCTCCATTGACTCTCTAAAACACAGGGTGGGCCTCTGAGGGATTTTGCTCCAAGCTTGGCCTACTCTGAAGACCTTGGCTGTCACCAAAAGTGGTATGACAAAATCTTATTATAGATTAGAATGCCTCAATGAGTTTTCCTCTTTTTAGATGTCTCTGATGAACTTCTTGGGTATCATGATTTAATTATCAGCGCTTCTGTCAATGACTGAAGAAATTCTGAAAGGCCAGTGACTGCATCAAATCAATCATTGAGTTGCACCAAGTCTTTTCAAGGGTTTTGTGGCATGGCTAAATTAAGAGAGCAAGCTGAGCAGTGGAGGTAGAGAGCAGCATAGGGTGTGTGTGTCTGACTCCAGCTTCTAACCCTCTTGAGTTTTTCTGGCATAGTTGAGGTCCCACCATACCCTTGCCCATTTGTCCCTTGAACATTTTATAATTAACATCTAGGAGAATTTCATTTGAATCATTGAAATGAATGAAATGCAGAAAACCCTAGCCTCAAAGAATTTGCCAATCCAAGTCAATATACAAATCCTAATGAGAAGTCTGCTCAGTCCCAATGATGACTGCAGTCTTGGCATATAAAACCAAGGTAAACTTTGGTTTGTTCTTTTTTTCAACACGCTTGTTGAGAGCTATTTCATTACATGACTTCATTATTTCATTTTGTATGGACTGTTGTACTTAACTCTTTCTCCAGGATCTTTTAAAACTGTTTTTGACTTAATCTCTACATTGGCATGATATCTTAGTAAATATTATAGATTTCATAGCATATCTTTAGGATATCATAGATATCAAAGCATAAAAGTGCCCTTTGTAATGATCTGGCTGTTCCACACGGTCTCTCTTGCCATAATCCGTACTTCCTCTTCTAGCAAGTTCTTATCTTCTTTACAAAATAATGGCTGCAATTACAAATAGCAATTTATATCTGTTCTCAACTGCATTTCTTAGTTTTTCACTGTTCAACTAATTGGTAACAGAATTTGCAGGATTCTCAATCATAGATAAGCAGTGATCTGCAATATGAATACAATTCTGATGACACTTGTGAGCTGAGTGATGATCAAAACAGTCCCCTGCTTTCTTTAGTCAGCAAATTTTTTACATAAAGAGCCATGAATCTGTGAGTATCTGAATCCAGTACCTGACTCTGCAAAAAGTTATACAGTATTTACAGTAGGCACACCTATCTTTGACACCAGAATAAGTTAACTGTAACTTAGCTGAGTGTGCAATTAAGATCTCTTTGTTTTTTTTCATTGATTTATTTGTTATGCGATTCTATTCTTGGTTACTTGATGCTTAAAAATGATTTAACTCAAGCTGCTTTTAGTGGACTTTTTGATGGTGTTAGAAGCGTTATTACTCTAGAAATGAAACAGAAAAAATGAGTTAATCCTAGAGTTGGCACCTGTGACTTAAATGCAATTCAATGATGTAACAAATTGCTTCCCTGAGTCAACAAAAAGCCACTGTAATGTTATTGTTCACTTGTTCCTCAGAGGCAAATATCATGAAGAGGCCGTCCCCATTCAAAACAAGTCAGTTAAGCAGATGAAGGATTTGATTGCATGTCTCCTATTTGTCTATCAACATGGTATCCTTCAAGCCACCACTAGGGTGTGCGGCAGAGGGTGATTAAGCATCAGGTATGCGGCATCAAAAATTAATTTCCCTCTTGAGGAAAACAGAATGCATATTTGGATGTTGCTGAACATTTTTAGATGGGTTCATGATGTTTATTTCAACTGAATATCTTCCTCCAGAGAAGTGGTACCTCAAAGATGTAGGAGAATTAGTAGAAGGCCTTTAAATGCTAATGCTTTGAGCACCAGTGATGATGCATCTAGCCAAGCGGGGCAAATGGAAGGATTTTTTTCATGGCATACATTTTTCTGAGTGTTAATAAGTGCCATTCTCTTGCGATTGAATTTTGATACACGATATACTTCTGCCCTTTGCATCCAATGTATGGATATATATTTATTCTCTTCATCTTCAACCTTGGAGGAAGTATTTAGTTACTGGAGAGGTGTGCAATGTGCACTTTGTTGAAGAATGGTATTATCAACAATCCTGCTTTTGCTTATTCCAAACGATACTAGATTTGCAAGATTCTAACTTATTTTGAAATCCATATGCAGATAAACTATGAAAAAATAATTAACTTTTCTCTTAACAAATTTGGAATAGATGCGACCATAACATATTAGTGATTGGTTTTGGCAATAAACTTCTGCTGTTATGTCCCAGCTTTATTTATAATACTGTTCAATATTGATGCCTCTGTCTCCCTCTTAATCATATACATCAAAAGCATGTGGTAATTGAGGGGCGTATCACACAATAAAGTTAGGGTCTTACATATGGTTTATTCATTTATGTGCTTACTTTCAATGTATGTGTGTTATTTTTATTAGGGAGGGTTCAGAAACACTCACCCCTGCCCCTAATATCTACACCCCTGCTATCCCACTGATTCTGTAATGCACCCAGTAGTGTTTCAATCCCTTGAATGCCTGGATAGCTAGAGCCTTTCACCTGCAAATCTAACTGAGATGATTAGTTCTCCACCCTCTTTCATTCTTTTCTCCATGCCTTTTCACATGTCCCCTTACAAGACAAACTACACCGGTGGAAAAATAAATGATAGCAAAAGTCATTCACTTCCTATGAAAACTCGGTGATAAGTACTAAAGGAATACTATAAAATGTGGGGTTTATGTAGAACTTATGATATCATATATTGTTTTTGCAGTATTCAGAATTCTCAGTCATGAACTCAAAACTGAAGTCCTTGATTACAAATTATGATCAACCTCATCCAAGATGCTATTGTCAGCCTACTGGGAGCATTGTTAGAGTTATGCTCAACTTTATTCTGACATAATTAGAATCAGGTAATCTAAAGTAATTGAGATACGGTCCATTAATTGCACTGAGATAATGACCATTAGCCGAACCATGGCATTGAGTGCAAGGTTGACATTTTTTTTAAGGTAATCTACCGGTTAAGGTAGGTTTTTGGATGGACACAACTACCAAATGAATATTTCATTAATCCTAACAAAACAAAAAATCCAGCATCCTACTCTACATCAGGTCCCTCTTCATCTCTGAGTACTTCCTTCCTCCCTTGATCCCGTCCAACATCCCTATCCTGTTTTTTCCCTTTCCTCGTTTGCCTAACAGTCTCCCCTCTATCACAGTCTTCAACGTCCCACTGCCGGTCAATACCCCCTTCATCTACTTTTCCTGCCTCCGTAGAATTTCTCCCAACAAACCCCTCTCCTCGTCCACCATACCAAGAACTTCCTCATTTGTTTTCTTCTCTCGATTTCACCTTCTCCATTCTTCTCCACAACCACATTTCAAAGGCCTCCAGTCTACGTCTATCCTCCTGCTTCAATGACCACGATTCCCCGCCGCGCCTACGCTCCATATCAAAGTTTTTTCGAGTCTTTTCATAACATCCTTACTCAACGTCCCCGTCATTTACTCCCTCCTCCTTGTGAAAGCCTCTTTGCCTAGCGCAATTCTTCTCCTTACGTCCCTACTACTTTGACCGTGTTGGTCCAAAACACTACCGAGATACGTAAACTGTTCTCCCTGCTCTAGTTTTTGCCCTCCTATTTTAATGTTAAGTTTGGCCTTTTTCTTTCTATAAAATCGCATAACCTTTGTTTTACTAATGTTGATTCTCATCCCATACCTGTCACACTGAATTTCCAATTCACTCAGCAAAGCTTGCAGCCCCTTGGCTGACTGACAAACTAAAGCTTGGTTATCAGCAAACCTAACTGATTTTACGAATTCCCCGCCCACTTTCATTCCTACCTCCAGGTCTCGCCATGCCTCTTTAATCATTTCTTCTACATATAGGTTGAACAGCAACGGTGATAATGAGCAACCCTGCCATACACCTCTTCCTAACACTGCCCATCCGGACTTCCCGTTCCCCACTCGTACCTGAGCAGTCTGAGACATGTACAGGTTGGTTGACCATTATTTGTAAAATAAAGATTAATCATAGATATTATGTTGCATATTTGAGTAAGAGATTTTCTTTTACTCTTTGTATTAATCGCGAAAGGGGAAGATGTTGTTTGTGAGCTCATTAATGTTGTCTTGTACTCTTTATGGCAACAGTTTTTGCTTTATATACGTTTTATGGTGGTAGTTTGGTAATTTTTATTTGGTGGCCTGTTGGATAAACAAATAAAATAAACTCATCCTCAGCAAGCATAAATATAGCTGCAAATATTGAGTAATGGCGACTTTGCATCACTTGAGTTGGAGCAATATGGAAGTGTTCTCGCTGCGTCACAACATGTGAGTGCAACCGCAAAATCACTAGGCGTCGACGATTACTTAAAGAATTCCTTCCAGAATAGACGTGCATGGGGTCAAGGGGGTCGCCTTTTATCCCGGATGAAGGCGTCATCCCCCCTTCCACTCCTCCATCCTCCCTCCCCCCTAAAAGTCACGCCACCTCCGGCGCCTTTTGCAGTTGGCAGGGAAATTTTCAGTTCAGGCATTCGCCGCCTTTAGGATGGTGTCGCCGTAGATTGAGCATAATCGAGGACTCTACAAGGGCAATTGTTGGCGATTCAACGGAGATGAACTCCTCGTATTGTTATCTGCGTTCCGAACTCTTGTTCAGTCTCTTTATCTCCGGCAACGAGGGTTACATATCCATCACGTGTTCACTTTTCTCCAATTAAAAGAAACCCTAAACATCTCTTATACGTTAGATGTACGTATCATCACGCCATTGGACGACCTCTGCTGTGTTATCCCGGTAAGATGATTGTTGAGGGAGCGAGTGAACGTGGCGTCGGACGCAGACAGTAAATCGTCCGATTGCTCTCCTGCTGCGCAGCGGCCATTGTTGGCTGCGCCGTTTGTGCGTCGTTTCGCCGGACGACGCACCACTCATTGGCAGGAATGGTCGATATACTATATGTCAAAAATAAATTCGATGGCTTCGGTCGCTGCCATTTGAGCGTTAATTTAGGCGAACTTTGGAACGATACGCAGCCTTCCACAAAAAATATCAGCAAATGCCTAATAATTATTAGACAATAAGGTGGTTATACAAGGTCTCCCCAAAAGTAGTTGCTTGTATCTGCACTTTCGGGTTCTCCATCTGTGTTAGTTGTCTTTTGGTGATTACAGTTTCGCTAGCCATCCTGCCGGCGTCTTCAGGTCGATGGCAGGTGACCTTAGACCTGAAGCCGCAGGTAGGATGGCCAGCGAAACTGTTGTCACTCGAAGACAACTAACGCGGATGGAGAACCTGGAAGTGCACATACAAGCTGTTCAACGCCACGGAAACCCTCGAACGAGTAATATGAATAATTATTTCCCGGATAGACGGATGGAATGGCGGTGGTTTCCCTGGCTGGGCTCTTGACGAAAATCTTGTAAGAGTGAAGTCTTTGTTGGACAGGGTTGGCAGATTAAGTGTTTACATGGTTTCTGATGAACTTGGCATCCCCAAAAGTGATGTGCATCGACTTGTGACCAAAAAAATGAGAATGAGAAAATTGTGTGCGAAGTTGGTGCCGAGAGTGGTCTCGGGCGAGCAAAAGGAAACTCGCATGCGGATCTACCAAGAGCTTCTCGACCATGTGGGAGAAGATTCAATTTTTTTAGACAATTTCGTTAATGGGGGTGAGACTTTTTCCTCTTTCCCCGCCACAAATCCGTGCTGAGAGGTCGTCATCAAGGCGCGGTGGAAGCGTTACAACAGGCCGTGACGAGGGTGCTTAGGAGCATTCCGGGCACCGCCTTCCAGAAAGCGTACGAGGCGAGGAAAACCCGTTGGCAGTGATATTTGTACGCACAAGGGTGCTACTTCGAAGATTTAAAGGAGCAATGAAAAAAAATGAATTGCATTCTATTGTACATAGACTAGGTCAAATATAGAATACATGTTTACAAGTGCAAAGGTTTTAAGATTGAATGGTATTATTCGATAGTCATATCCTAGGTCATCGCCAAATGAAACACGCTAATATTTATTATGTTGTTTAAAACTATGGACAAATGGAAGCTATGGAGGTAAGCAAATGACAGCCAAATTATCTCAAAGATGCAAAGGCATAGATTAGTTCATATCATTTTTTATGAAATAAAATGGAATGATTATGCATTGAAAAATAAAATGTTATAGTACTCGAAGGTTATTTTCATTATATTGCTTTTGGGTACACGTTATCATGAGTCGACTGCCTCTTGGGACTCCGTCACTTTCATTTAATGTTTGTTCGTGGCTCTTCGGGAAGTTCGAACTACTGGAATGGCTAAATGCTTGGAGTAGAAATGTGAGTGATTGAAAGGCTATTCCCAGCATAGTAGTTGAGGCAGGAAGTATTGCATCAGCGTAGCCACAAGGGAGGGTGATGGGGAACACGGGGGAGCGGGAGCAATTAGGCCAGATAGATAGAAAGTAATTTCCACGTGAATGAGAATAACAGCTTCAAACAAGGCAACAGCTTGCATGACAGGTAAAATCCTGAGAAAATTTAAGGCAGCTGCAATGGTTGATTTTTCCCTACTGATTTTCCTAGGGGTTTTTTGGGAAAAGTAGGGGAAGTTTTTCCGCTACAGCATGTATGGAAAAGGTGTTTATCCCGGAGGCTTCGTTTGGCCACTTCCATCATCCGATTAAGGGGTGGGGTAGAAGTCGACGAGGAGGCAGTTCAAGGTATTTTTTTCGTTTGAGGTAAACCTTAAGATGTGTGCTCTTGCTTGCAGATATGATTTATCTATTAGATATGAACGTTTACTCATTCGCTCATTGATTTCTATGATTGATGCTAACTAGAACATGGCAATATTATTTTTGAAGACGTGTCAGAAACATCCAGTGCTGTTAGGATATATATTCCGCGAAAGGAACAACATGTCTTTACTTACGCAATACTCCTCAAACCACCGAAAGGGTGCGTGGCAGGGGGTGTTAAGACACCAGCCACCAATGCAAAAATATGAATGCATGCATGCGAAATATATATTAGTTCATAAACACGATCACGTCATGTCTATATACGACATATAATAATGAGCGATTAATTAAATGGTTAATTGTTTCTCTTTGAGTCAATACATTCGGTGGGAACTGGGGTTTGATGTTATGATTACGTATCGGAAAAGGTAACGACGAGCATTTGAATATGCCTGTTTTGTTGCCTATTTATCTTTTATTGCTATCTAAGGAGGTAACCCTACCTTGTTATAATGACAATGAACTGAGTCAAGGAGGCAGTTGTTAGACTTCATGATTGACGTTTATCAGCTGACCTATCTTTTGCAGAGGACTTACGAGTATTGGTCGAATATTAGCGATGGTGAGGAATAGATTGGGATGAACGGAGCCGATTAACTACACGATATCCAAAGCTCATAAATAATTCAGGCGAGATTTCCCTCCTTTGATCGCGGGAAATGGCGTTTGCAGCTTTAATCGAATCTTGTAAGGTGGACGTGAGAAAAGAATTGGAAGAATTAATATGCCTTAATTCCGAGAAACTGCGATAAATTTCCCTTCTACAGCTTAAAAGAAGTCGTCAGCTGGTGCGCGCTCCAATCCGAGAGTTTCACATTGAAACACATAATTCACCTCAACCGGGAATCGAACCCATGTATCCCTCGATCACCGACCCAGTGGATTATCCATAATAATGTCATCGATACCTACCTATTAGGAATGCACTATATTACGCGAGAACGGTTAGGTTGCTTATCATATATTTTGAAAATTATGTAAAAATGGTAGGTATTCACAGTTTCATAGATGTTTCGCAAAGCTATTTGTTAGCACTGTAATTATTTATGTGAGGATCGTATTAAGACGAGTGTCGGACATTTTGTGATTACGTCATCAGCCGAGGGGCTTAATGGACATATTCGCGGCTTGTCCTATGAAAAATCATTTTTTAACTGAAGGAATGGATATACAGAAAAATAGGTAACGTGATTCATTTTTAAATCCCTTGTCACTTTGTCGATAAGATTGACAAAAAGCAGAAGCAACCTTTTGCGCATTTTTGATACACGAGCACGTATCTATTTGAATCGTATTCATTTTATTGTGTACTTATACATATATATATATATATATATATATATATATATATATATATATATATATATATATATATATATATATATATATATATATATATATATATATATATATATATATATATATATATATATATATATATATATATATATATATATATATATATATATATATATATATATATATATATATATATATATATATATATATATATATATATATATATATATATATATATATATATATATATATATATATATATATATATATATATATATATAATGGGCTGACACAACATAACACAAATAGAAAAGAATAGACACATATAAAAGAACACTTGCACGGTAAATTGTTCGAGCTTTCGGCCCTCTCAGGGGCCTTCTTCAAGAGAGACTGAAAATATGCTATGGATCAGGAGAGGGGAAAGAGTTATGGGCGGGAGGGGAGGTGTGGAGGGGAGGTGTGGAGGGAATGCTGGGAGGGAAATTAAATATGGCGGTTAAGGGTGGGAATTTTAAAGGAACGGAAGGATAGAATGTAGGCGGATTCACGAGTTCTCACCTCTATGTTGGTAGCTGAATCAGGTAGGGATTCTAGGATGCTGAGGGAAAAACACTGGTCGAATGAAAGGTTGTGGGAATTGGCGTGTGAAGGGATAGGAAGAGATGAGAGTGAGGCAGAATTACAGGAGTACCGGTGATTATTCATTCGGATGGATAAGGGGGTAATGCATTCACCTATGTAGAAGGAAGTGCAGTGTTTGCATGATAAAAGATAAATAATATTTTTTGAGAGGCAATTAGCGTGGGAACGAGGTGTGGGGGCTATGAGGGGATGTAGGGAGAGGGGAGTAGGCATAATAAGAGGACAGGTTTTACATCGGGGGCGGTTGCAAGTTGGGGAAATATTGGGAAATTTGTCACGGGGGGGCGCCAAAGGGTTGGTGGATCTCAGAAGGTTTTTGAGATTGGCGGGTCGTCTGCATGCGATAGATGGGCATTGGGGTAGTAAGGATGAGGTCGCGTCATTGTCATGTAAAATTGGAAACAGTTCTTTAAGGAGGGTTTTCAGTCTGTGTGATCCGGGGTAATAGGTGGTGCAAAGGTTGAGTCCTGCGTCAGATGTGGGCTTGTTATTGTGTGGTGTGTGTGGTCGGGTGGAACGGTGGATTTTATTTCGTAGCAACTTTTCTGGGTAACCGCGTTTGAGGAGTGCAAGGTGTAGATTGGCAAGGTATTTGTTGAGAGTGGCTGTGGTGTTGCAAAACGCTCACCTGAACGATACATCCACCTATACCACTCTAACCAAAAACCCAACACAAACTTTCCAAACCGAAATTCGGTCTTTTCTCCTCCACTCCGGACCAGAAGAAGGCCTCACCTCCCAAGACATATCCCTACTTTCACCCCCAAACCCCAGAACACCCCAGTTTTATCTCCTCCCAAAAATACACAAACCCAACATCCCCTGTCGTCCTATAGTTTCCAGTTACAATTCTCCCACCGAAAGAATCTCCGCATTCCTTGACCACCACCTACAACCACTTGTACTCTCCTTGCCCTCCTTCACGAAAGACACGTACCACTTCCTCGACCGTCTAAATTCCGTCTCTATTCCCTCCACACCCAACCTACTTATGGCCACCATCGACGTTACCTCACTTTACACTTCTATTCCCCATGCAGAAGGTTTATCCTCCCTCCGGCATTATCTTTCTCTGCGCCCCCTACCCCAGCGCCCCTCAACGGAATTTCTCCTCAATCTTGCCACTTTCGTCCTAACAAAAAATGCATTCACTTTCCAAAATTGTTTTTACCTACAGACAAAAGGCACAGCGATGGGAACGAGGATGGCACCATCATACGCCAATCTCTTCATGGGCCATCTCGAAGAGACCTTCCTGTCACAGCAACCCCTTCAACCTCTTTTCTGGGTCCGCTACATAGACGATATTTTTATTCTCTGGACACATGGCTCTGACTCTCTCAACAACTTCTTATCCGCCTTAAATTCATCTTTCACGGTTAAATTCACCTCTTCCATTTCAGACTCCACCATCACCTATCTTGACACAGACATCTCACTTCAAAACAACAAATTCACTACTTCACTACACATCAAAGCCACTAACCATCAGCAATACCTACACCACACAAGCTGTCATCCTCAACACACGAAACGCTCGATTCCTAACTCTCTCTCTATCCGCGGACACCGAATTTGCAACACCACAGCCACTCTCAACAAATACCTTGCCAATCTACACCTTGCACTCCTCAAACGCGGTTACCCAGAAAAGTTGCTACGAAATAAAATCCACCGTTCCACCCGACCACACACACCACACAATAACAAGCCCACATCTGACGCAGGACTCAACCTTTGCACCACCTATTACCCCGGATCACACAGACTGAAAACCCTCCTTAAAGAACTGTTTCCAATTTTACATGACAATGACGCGACCTCATCCTTACTACCCCAATGCCCATCTATCGCATGCAGACGACCCGCCAATCTCAAAAACCTTCTGAGATCCACCAACCCTTTGGCGCCCCCCCGTGACAAATTTCCCAATATTTCCCCAACTTGCAACCGCCCCCGATGTAAAACCTGTCCTCTTATTATGCCTACTCCCCTCTCCCTACATCCCCTCATAGCCTATATTACATGTATTCTCCAGCATTTGAACTCCTTCGGGCCTCCGAAACTCGAGTCCGTCCACATCTCAAGAGGCGAATATCGAGAGCCCTCTTGACGAAAAAGGTTATCAATACGGTGTATATCGCCATGAAACACATGTAATCCACACGAACATTAAAGTATTTTCTAGGAATTCTCACGCCGAGGGCTTTTCTTCCGGTTAGCGTTGGCATTTTTTAGGATTCACGATATTAGTTACCCTTGATCAAAAAGTTCCCGGAATAACCACCGTGTGGCGCTCCCATCGTTCCGATTTGAGTTCTGTTTTTTTTGTTAAATTGGTACATCTGTTGTTGATATTCCCTTTAAATCTTAGTGTCATTACTTGACATTTGCAAAAGTTACGTAGCCAAGAGTACATCTATCTCTGTGTGTGTTGGCGATTTTTTACAATTTCAGAAATGGATTTAAATTTGCAACAACGAACCTGTATTAAATTTTGCGTAAAAAACGAATTTAGTGGCGCACGGACGTTGGAAATGTTGGAAAAGTGTTTCGGCAACGATTCTCTAAACAAAACGGTCGTTTACCAGTGGCACGAGCGGTTCAGAAGTGGTCGTGAGTCAATCGAAGATGATGAACGCAGTGGCAGACCATCGACATCGAAAGTCGGTGAAAAAATTGATAAAGTAAAAGAAATGTTGGTCAATAACCGCAAATTGACCATCAGAGAAATAGCGGAGGACTTGAACATTGCCCATGGATCCGCCCAAGACATTGTGGTTAATGATTTGGGTTTCCGTCGTGTAGCAGCAAAGTTGGTGCCAAAAGACCTCAATTTCATGCAAAAAAGAGACCGTGTTGACGTCGCAAAAGACATGATTTGCGAGGCTGAATCCGATCCCACATTCATCAAAAGGATCATTACTGGAGACGAGACGTGGGTTTATGAGTACGACACGCAATCCAGACATCAGGCAAGTGAATGGCGTTCACCAAATGAGCCGAGACCAAAAAAACCACGTCGTTTTCAGTCAAAAAAGAAGGCAATGCTGACGGTTTTCATGGATTACAACGGTGTAGTGCATCATGAATTTTTGCCAGAAGGCCAGACAGTAAACAAAGAGTATTATTTGGGCGTTATGAGACGTTTGCGTGAAGCAATTCGCCGAAAGAGACCAGAAATGTGGGCAGAAAACTCGTGGATTTTGCACCATGATAACGCACCGTCGCACAGTGCTATCATAATTCGTAATTTTTTGACGAAAAATGCAACAAATACCATCCAACAGCCACCGAATTCACCTGATTTGGCTCCCTGTGACTTCTTTCTGTTCAATCGAGTTAAAAAACCATTGCGGGGAACGCGTTTTAGCAGCCGAGAAGAAGTAATGGAAAAATCGCAGGAAGCACTGATGGACATACCGAAAACCGAATATAAAAAATGTTTCGAGGATTGGATCAAGCGCTGGCATAAGTGTGTTGCAGTCGACGGGGATTACTTTGAAGGGGACAATATAGATTTAGATGAATAAACTTGTATTTTTAATTTTCTGAATAAATTCCGGGAAATTTTTGATCAAGGTAGTATGCTTGAAAACGTAAATATTAAGAAATTCGAAAACATTTTTTAACGCTCCGGAGCTTCATGGTATATTTTTCCGAAATACCGAGACTCGAACGTAAGAAAGTGGTGTAAAAATTTATATGCAGTGAAATTTCTACTTCTGTTTTCACTTGCATACAACGCAATTATTAACATTTTGAAAATATACGATTTTATGGTATAAATATAATGGAGGAAGGATAGATTTCCGACGGAAACGAAATTCAAAATTGTAATCATTAGGACCCAGTATCAAATCGTAATTGTAATCCGCTATATCCTCAAAATTTCTGCATTTAGTCAACCCTTTTTGAAATGATACGGTGGTAGTTTATACGACTACCGTAAATTTGATCATAAATACCACATTTTCATTCGTTGCCATAACAACCATCTTTCTCATCCGACCTCATTACATATATTACCCTACACTTCAGACCACAATTTGGTTTGATTGCGTTCGACACATGAATCGCAAATTCAATCCAAAATATAATTGTTCCAGCAGTTATAACCCAGGAGATGGCGTTCGGTGATCGTGAATTATGACTAGATATTAATGAATAACCGATTTTAATGGCACCCGCCAAATAGCACATTTGAATCATCGATTCAAATTGTTTTGAAAACTCGATTGATCGATTGGCGCGCTCGATCGCCAGAAATCCCTTGTGTGTTAAATTGGGGTGCGATGTGCTGCCATCGTCCGTCACTCACATTGAAAAGTTTGCGAACGAACGCATTTTCTCACGTCAACTGTCAGTCGAAACATCACCCCATCCCCTCGGATAAAAAATGCGTGTGATTGATTTCCGGATTTTTTATTCATTCGCGTTCGCTTCGCGCCAACCTTCCCATTCCCTTGCCCATATCTCCCCCCTCCCGTGGGTGTTTGCGATTCGATATGTGCGCATTGCTTCCGACCGCAGACGGGCTCCAACCGCGTCGGCGGGTTGGGCTGTCGTCGCCACCGGCGGAAATTGAAATTCACGGATATGATTTGCGGAGGACCGGACTGCAGTCAAACTTTCTCCCTCGTCGGAGGAACGATTGAATGGTCATCTGTTTGGTGCTTTCTACCATCTGAAGAGGGTTTTTAACTCTTGCACTGTGGTGTGATGGGTAGATGCTGATGCTTTGGATAACCTTCCCGAGTGCTTGGTGCTGCAGTGTTTCATCGCATAAGAGTAGTTAGTCTCTAGGTGCACGGCGACCATTGCCCGCGACTCCATACTTTTAGAGTATTACCATTCCAAACAACCAGATGTCACAATTCAAAAAACAAAAGACTCATTCTCGAAAAGCAGTTTTTCTGAATAAATGCACAAAAACATTTAAAATACTCCGAAAAAGTATGTTTAAGTATAAATTGTCTATTCTCAGCCACTGGTAGTTTCCGTACCACGTTAAAAATGCCAGTAGTTATTGGGCGGGGTGACCAACAGTTGAAGAGGTCATTAGGGGGATAGGGTGGCCTAAGTTGCCAGGAAAATGATTTTCAAGGAATGGGGAAGAAGGGGTGGAGAGCAATCTGGTGTCAGCACTAGTAATCAGTAGTCTGCTATTAATAAGGATAGGTTCCAAAGGGGTCACGCAATTCAACGTCCCATCCGACGGACCGCGTACCTACCACTCTGGGAAGTGCTCTCTCTCTACATTGGTACCCCAAGCAGGGGGCGGGATACCACTAAAAAAACTTCTGCCCCGCCGGGATTCGAATCCTGGCCGTTTTACGGGGTGGGAAGCCAGTACATTGACCCCTGCAATAGGAATCCCTGATCCCTTAGATCCAAAAACAAAGCACTTGTCACAGTTATAGTAGGGCGGGGTTCTTTTCCGGAGAATAAGGTTTTCCTGAAGCGGCGGATCCACCCTTCACACCTCGCGAAATTCATAAAAGTCGGCTTATCCGTTGTTCGCCCCTTGATTTCCTTTTTCGCCTGCTTCGTGTAAATCGAGGGAAGGGGGTAGAGAGAAAAGTGGGATTTAGAGCCAATATGTTATAAAATAAATTTACTTATAAAGGTTTTTTATTTATTCAGCTGGGACCACAATATAGTAAATGTTAAGAATAGACAAGTGAAAACTTTAGTGTGGACTGTAATACTACACCGCTCGGAACACCGGTCGTGGAACTAGGATTATAGGCGTAGATTGAAGTATTTTGAAATGTGGGCGTGGAGATAGATAGATAGAGGTCTTTATTTGGGCGATATTGACACCTAATGGTCCCTTCTTCCATTTAACCCATCGTCATACACATATTATATTAGTCATTATATAAACTTATAGTTACATTCATATGTACACGTAAACACATATGCACAGACATAAATTCATTTAGCACAGATTTGCACATCGAAAAGAAAAAGTATATATATATATATATATGTGTGTATATATATATATATATATATATATATATATTATATATATATATATATATATACACACACACATAAATATATGTACTTTGACACGCGCCATAGCAGTATTTAGTGCTTGGGTTATTCGGAAAAACATTCGCAAAACCCGCTGTGCTACTATTTCATCGGTGCAAGGGGAGTATTCGGACGGGCGAGAGCCGGCCAGGAGATGTCAGGGCTTCTCTCCCGCTGTGCGGTACAAGGGATGTCTCCAGGCCGCAGTGGGAAAGGATTATTTGAGAGCTTTGGTTCAAAACTCGGCCGCGAATTAAACGGCGCTCATGAAGTTATTGCCTGCTTCCGCGAAAACTGTGCTTCCATTTGCAGAACGTTTCGATCCATTAATTTCCGTGCAAAGCGTCGTCCATTGTTGTCGCATTTCGCCTGCATGGAATTTTCGCCCGAGGTGAATGCCATTGTGTGTTGGAAATCGCGACAACAATGGACTTCATCTGGATTGCCACTCGTCTAGTGAAAATTTTCGTAACAGTCGACCTGGGAGTGTTATTCGTTTAGGTCTTGAAAATAAATTTAATCTACAATATCGGGGTCGTGATGTCACAATACGTCCTTGCAAGTGAAATTTAGCATTCATCAAGGCAATGACGTCAAAATTTTATCATAGCCGAGGTTCAAAATTTTATAAATAAGTTACAAGTTTACAAATAATTCGATTAAATGCGTTTGATGAGTAAATGAAAACTTATAAATTTATATTGATTTTATTCCCGTTACAAAAACATAACTACGTCGCAAATCGGTTTGAATCATAATGGGTGATCCTATTCATTTAACCAACCTCAGTATCTACTGTGTACGAGTATATATTTTTTTTACTTTCGTTGGTCCTGCCAACCTCGAATTCTATTCTGATATTGTTGAATGTACGAGGTGTATTCAAAAAGTATCGCGGTTTTTGTGTTTTTTCAAAACTTATCTATTTATTCATGAATATCTATTTTGTTCACTTCAAAGTAATTCCTATAGGATATTATACACTTGTGCCAATGTTTTTTCCAATCTTCAAAGCAATTCAAATCGTTTTTGTGATCTTGTTCACCTCCTCCTTCGATGCAGTCTTTATCTCGTCAATCGTAGCTTAGCGTTGTCCTTACATGGGCCTCTTCAGTTTCGGGAAGTAGAAAAAGTCACTGGGGCCCAGATCTGGGGAATACAACAGTGGATGCGGCATCATTAGTGTGTTGTTTTTGGCCAAAGCCAGTGGGGGCCAGATCTGAGGAATACGGTGGCTGTGGCATCATTAGTGTGTTTTGTTTTTGGCCAAATATTCGCGCACAAGTAACGATGTGTGAGCAGGGGCGTCGTCATGGTGGAGAAGTCAATTTTTGTCCTTCCTAAAATCCGGGAGTTTGTAGTGGATTGCTTCGCGCAAATTGCGCATAACCTGTAGGTAATATTCCTTATTTACCGTTCTACCCTGTAACAAGAACAAACTCATGATGCACCACGCCCCTGCAATAGAAGAAAACTGTCACGTTCGACCGAACTTGGCGCGATTTTTTCGGTCTTGGCTCATGATGCAGCTTCCATTGGGATGATTGAGCTTTATTTTCCACGTCATAACCATAAAACTATGATTCGTCACCAGTTATGACCCTCTGGAGCAAATTAGGGTCGTCGCGGACAGAGTCCCCACCCTGTCGGTCGCCTCCACTGAATATTCCTACTAATACTATGAGTCAATCGATATGTTTAGATCCTCATCAACTTCTCTAACGGTGATTCGACGATTGGCCAATACTATTTTCTTCACTTCATCAATGTTTTCGTCTGTTGTTGACGTGCTCGGGCGTCCCGCACTATCTTCGTCGTTCACATCTTCTCGGCCCTATGAGAACATTACGTACCACCCATAAATGTTGCCTCGGTCCAACATAGCTTCCCCATATGCCACAGTCAACATTCGGAATGCGTCCGCGCACTTAATTTCGTTTTTCATTCAAAATTTGGTACAGATTCTTTGATCCATTTTTTGGAACAGGCAAAAATCGAAAACAAGCCAAAACCCGTCCAAGCAAAACAGCTGTGAACAATTAACTGAACATTCGAAATGGAGGAACTTTTCGACATAAGTGAAAGACAAAAGTACCAACATAACGTCATAAAAAAGTCGAAAATCAAATACACGTAACCCACGGAAATTCAAAATTCGCGATACCTTTTGAACATACCTCGTGTGTATGTATATATATATATATATATATATATATATATATATATATATATATATATATATATATATGTACACACACACACATAAAGGTCTCATATCTTCCACTATTCTTAATTGGATTTTTGGAGCGGAGCCACAGAGGTGTGCATGTTATTGAAAAATGGCCAAAATGTTCACTCGCGATGAATTGGTTTTGGTTAAAATCTAAGTATTTCTGGTTTTATTAATAAAAACGTTGTGCACAAAATTTTTGGTGCCGAATTAAATAGTTTTTAAAATACAATTCCTAAAAAACCCATCGCTTTCGTTTGAAACCCGAAAGGAAAATCTTTCATGGGAGTGAACTTTCTTTCTATATGTATATATATTTACTTATTTATATACTTTTTCATTAAAAGGATTCATGCTTAATAATTTCAAATGTGAAGAATCGATTTATTTAGCGTGGGACTCGAGCAGTGAACGACTCCCCATTGTCGCCTCCTCCTCAATATATTTAATATGGCGAAACGCGAATCCGTTCAATTCCAGTAAATATTTCTGGAAAAAAATCATGCACTCGAGAATAAACAATAAGATGAGTTGATGAGGATTTGGAGACCATTCCTTCATTTCACCTCGATTAGATACTTTGAAAAACGTTCTCCAGATCCGAATTATGCAGCAGGTTAACTAACATCAATTGTTGAATCGTCTCTTGCCGTAAAAAAGGAAAACCTCTAAGAGAAAGGAATCTGCAGACCACATTTTTATTTTTTATTTGATTGACTACTTTTTTGTATTCATGTCGTAAAAAAATTTTCAGACAGGCTAAACTGGACGGCATGAAGCCATCTCACGCGAACCTAACTGATCGTAGGGACGTCATTTTAGACGAAGGAAATATTTGTAAGAGAAAATTAATGCGGGGCAAATAAAATTATAGGAGTGAATATGAATTAGAGTGTTCAAGAGTGTTGTCCAATCCGAGTGCTCAATAGAGTTTTCACGTCAACTTACAAAATCGATGGGGTCTTCTCACTGAAACTAATTGCGTCTGAGTCGCGGTCCAGGATAAAATTAATCACGGAGGCATGATTCATTTCAATTCAAGCTGACACTGGTGGTTCGGTGTCACTTAAAAAGGCCAATTCAAATCGGATGAAGGGAATCAAGTACTTTCATACAACACAATACTACGCAAACCGCCGTCAAGGCGTGTGTGTGTGTGTGTGGGTGGCGGTAACATTTTGGCGCGAGTTTTTATTGTATAAACACGCACGCATACACATATATAATCAACATCTGCGCGAAGGATTATATTTCACTTCGAATTGTGCCGTTATATAGACGCTTTTCAGAAATATTCTTAATTATTGAATATGTCTGAAAGGATAAATTCAAAAGATCGAGTTAAGGCCTCGTATCTGAGGAAAAATATTACCGTCGTCATGGAAACACAGACGTGTAATCTATATATTATTCGAGATATGCGATATTTTATATTTTAAGAACGTAAACAATATTTTTTGTCACATCGATTATTTCTTTCGAACCCGATTTCATTTTGTATCTACGGCCGATATTAGAGAATTAAAAACGAGCATTTGTACATTTATATACATCTATTTGGTTTATAGATGATTATAAAATGAATTTAAATTTTCCTTCGAGAGTACACTCTTAATTTAGGTATCAATAATTTTAAGACCGTTTGTGGAGCGTCTATTTCTATAGTTCTACGTATTTTTCTATGCTGAACCTTAATTCGAACTTGCAGTTGCCTTCAAGCGTTCGTACGTACATAATATTTCAGGAAAGGACCGGGTATGCAAAATCTCTTTTTGACTGGGCATTAAATATCAAACGTAAGTGTACATTGACAATAAATAAGACTGATATACTCATCATGCTACAGATGTAGTAAAATTTATGAAAAGTTCGCCCTTTTAAACAGAATGATCGCATATCCAGAATAACTTGGGTGACTGACGGTACCGTTTGGAATGAGTACGTGCCAATAATTATCCTATCTATTATATGCGTACGAAATATGCTACCTGTTGTAGTACTAAGGATAAAAAATTTTATAAACCTATCCTTGACGCAGAACGGGCTGTATTCGGGCCGCAGAATTAACTTTGAAATTAGACGCGATATAAGCGTACGGGGGCGATTCGAGAAGTAAGGTCTCCTATTCTTTTCATGAAAAATCAAATTTAGTCTCAACTTTGCGTACATTGTAGGAAAGTTTGAGCATTTAGCTATATTTCTACATAGTCGCTTTGACGATCAATCACTTTTTGCATCCTTTTAACCTGCTTTTTAATACCGGCGTCGTACCTTTCTCCCACCGCGTCACGAAGCCAACTGACGACTGCTTTTTGCACTTCCTCGTCTGACTTGAATTTCTGTCGTCCAAGGTGTTTTTTGAGAGCGAAAAACAAGTGTTAGTCACTTGGATTAATATCCGGGCTGTAAGTAGGGTGCTCGATGATATCCCAGCCGAATTTATTGAGTAGGGTGGTCGTCTGATGTGACACATGTGGACGTGCATTGTCATGATAAAAACACACTCCTTTGGTGAGACACTTTGTTGTAACCGAGGACCTCCGACACAATATTCTGCACGGAGAAGTAGCCACTCTATTCATTAAGGCCTTCCTTTATCTCATGAAGTGTAATTCTCCGGTTGTTGAGCGCCATCTCGTCAATTGAAGCCGCCCTTGATTCCGGCAAACTCGGCCACCCCGACCGCTGCTCATCGTGGACGTTTTCCCGGCCATCAAAAAACTCCCTGCACCACTTCCACACCTTTTTGATGTCCATATACTTCTCACCGTACACTTCCGCTAAATGGCGATGAATTAATATCGGAGAAGCAGTCGTCAGTTAACTTCACGACGAGGCGGGAGAAAGGTACGACGCCGGTATTAAAAAGCTGGTTACAAGGATACAAAAAGTGATTGATCGTCAAGGCAACTATGTAGAAAAATAGCTAAACCTTTCCAACGATGTACGCAAAGTTGAGAATAAATATGATTTTTCATGAAAAAAGAATCGGAGACTTACTTTTCGAATCGCCCTCGTATTTTCTACCCAATTTTTCTGGATTCACCACTCAGGCACCAGTGCTTTATCAAGGCCCCCCTGCCCTTAAATATGGATATGTGTACCCCAAGTATTTGAAAGTTTCTCCAATTCATAAATCTGAAAGTAGATTAATATGATGGTAGATTCAGTGACTGATCTTTTCACCCAGGATTTCCGTAATTTTTCCTTCACAAATACTGTTTAACATGGACTCATCAAAAGGTTACCTAAGTATTTAACTAGCATATATTTAACAAACTACTAGAGTGATATTTTCAAATGTTTTCTTTTCTGTGAAAAAATATTTATAATTCTTCTAACGTGACCTCCGATATAGGCATTTGAAATCCCTGGAGGTTCTTTAATAAAAGCGAAAAAATGGCATCTTTATTCAAATAATTATGGCAAATATTTATGTGTTTCTCAGTTGGTTTTAAGTTATCAAAAGCGATTGCGTATTTTTTATTAAATAAAACGAAAGGTACTCGTCTAATGAACTTCTGGCAGTTATTAATATTAAAAAGTGTGCCTATTGAGTTTTCAAGATGATGTAGCTGACTTTCCGAACATTTGAAAATTCCCTGTAGACAGGAGTCGTTTCCAAATTACCTTTCAGTGTTATCCAATTTTTTAAATGAATTATCTTTCAGCAATAATAGCAATATCCTTAATTTGTTTCAATATTAAACTTTTTGTAAACAAGTAATTTTAATCTGTATGCATTAAGACAAGGGTACGAGTATTTTATTTTTAATTCATGGAGCCAGACGTGTCCAAAACATCTTTTATCTTGCACATTTTCCAGTGAAACATTTTCATTTTTAAATGTATTCCTGTCTAAAATTACCCCAGTGGGTTTATGGAAATTACTCGGCAAATTTCCATTCGTAACGACGTCTATGCCCGACCGCCTTGGCTCAGTAAGATAGGTAATTGCCTGGCCGACTCCATTCTCTCCCGCCAGGAGCGGAGGTGCTCATTTACGTAACTAGAGAGACCAAATTACAAAGTACGGCCGACTGTCGAGGTCTGCCGCTGTTGTCCGGGGGCGGAGCACTGCGTCCCACACGAAATTATTTGCCTGGCGTTTTATCTTAAAAAGTAATGAAAAGTGAAGTTTAGAGCATTCAGGTCACCCGCATAAACGGGAAACACTCGCAGGGAATGTCAATCTTTCGGATAACTCCGGGGATTCGATGGATGTCTTGTGGGTATCGGGAGATGACATATTTCACGTAGGAAAGATTGTCGTTTTTAGAGGTGAGAGAGTGAGAGACGTTCCTCTCCCGCTCCCGTATGCAGAGGGGATCCAGTACATACGTCCATACTCAAACACTAATTTCCGGTCACTTGGCCCAAGTTAAGCCAAACTTGCTTCAAGACTGAATTTCTTAAAAGGGTTGCCGCAATTCATTCATACTCTAATTCCCATGCCTCATGAGATGACAAACATACTCAAGTTCAAGTAATTCTTTGATGTCATAGGAGTACTTTTTATCAATAAATATATCGATATCCCACTTACACCATGTCGGAAAATGTTAGCTGTAGTTGTAATTGTCAGTCTGCCCACTTTTAGGTTTGATTTCAATACAAATTCACTTTTCAAGGTTTTTCTATATGAATTACACATATCTAATGAATCCAGGAAAAACCAAGCCAAGTCAAAACAGAACCGAAGAACTTGGTCATTATTTAGGTATACAAGCCATCAAGCCATCATAAGGAGGATGAAGTCGATAGAGTATATGATAAAAATAACAGTTTCAGGTTTAACTTTGTGGAATTCCTTCGTTATGAGGGTACAAAGAAACTTAACATTTCCACCATTAAGTGGAAAGTAAAGCTTTATGGTAGAAATGATAAGTTGCTTTTTACCATCACAATAGAGTATATGATCACTTAAAGGATATAATAGGGTGTGTTCCTGCAGATAGACATTCGATAGATAAATATTTAGATATTTCAGTACCCTCCAAGCCACCACTAGGGGTGTGTGGCAGCGGGTGAATACATACCAGATTAATTTAAACCCGAATATGACCTCTACCGTGGTGGGACATGGATTTTTTGATCCTTTATTCTTCGTGGAAAAAATGACATCTTAAGTGCTTTGCTCCTCCCGCAGATCTTAGATCGGGGAAACCTGCAGATCACTCTCAACAAGGATTAAAGTATGTGACAGGGCGACGGAAAAGAAACAATTTAACTTATAAGCCGTCGCCGAGCATGCTTGCTGAGCCGGGACAGATCGTCGATCTTGCGGATATGAAAGTATAAGCAGAGGTTATGAGCTATTTCCCCCGGCAAATCCGCGGGGCACTTGTAATCATAAAAATACCACGAAACATCAACAGGGACGATGGATATCCATTAAAAAGTGCGTGGAAAATGACTATCCAATCAGAGCGCGGTACTTGACCACCAGCCAAGTGGCCTACCTATGCAAGGTGGGCAAGAAAGCTTCCAAAAACACCTTTGACCTGAAGACCCAGGATGGCCAGCGAAATTGTCGTCACCTGAAGACACCTAACGCGGATGGAGAACTCGAAACTGCAGAGACAAGCAGTTCAACGCTAAGGAAACCTTCGTACGAATATACCTTATGTCCACGCAACGTTTAAACGTATCCTTAGATGTGAATGAAATGTCTTTAATATTTCTATATTGATTTTGGTTTCTTACTAGTGTGATACCTGATTGTCAGGGCAAAGAACGGGTATTTGTATCTATTTGTACTGGAATCTATCTCACTTTTCTCATCTTTGTGGTCTGATCTATCTAAATAGTGTGGGGGCATAATAATCCTTTTTGCGTAATTGTTAAATTCGTTTACTCTGAGCCTTGTTCAAAGTCTTGCTTGTTTTCTTCGCATCTCAAGTGGTTCCCAGCATAATTCCCTTAAAAGGTCTGTCACACTCGTCTTCTTATTATAACAATATTTGGCCAATCTGACGGACTTTCTCTGTGCTTTATCTGATTATTTTAGCAACACTTTTTCCGAAGGATCCTAAATGTTTATTGAAAAGCAAACCCTTTGAGTAATTAGTGGATGTAATTAACTATGGCTCCAGAGGCTCCGGTCTACTCGCTGACCGTGTAACGCTTTCTGCTTACTCATAACGATTTTTAGGGGAACGATCAGGGTTCCTCAAGTGTTCCTTACTCCTTCTCAAGGTGAGGCCTATCTGGATCGTGAAAAAACAGTATGTCTCCTCACCTATTTCATTCCAAGGCTTGACCGCTCTTTTCTCGAAGTCTCTCTTTGTTGCAAATTCGCAAATATATCGAACGAAACGCATTTGGCGTACGCGGAGCGAAGGACCGGTGAGAAAGGAAACTTTGACGGGAAAATAATCTTTTTTTAGATTGTTTAGTCGGAGCGACGTAGAACGTATGCGAATTCACCATGATTTATTTCCCAAAATGTTCTCACCCGCGCTTGAGCATGTAAGTGAGGTCACCGCCAGGTGACCTAACAACCCCCGCCACACGCCCTTGCGGCGGCTTGCGGGGTATTATATAGATGTACATGTAAGTTCGCATTTGAGCATGTAAGTTCGCGAAATGCGAGTTTCGGAAGAAATCGATTCCGTTTCCACCAGAGGGCAAGAGGAACGTCGTCTTAAAACTTTTGCAAAAACAAGTTCAGCTTTCAGTCCAATAGTTCTTCGATTTCCGGGAAAGGAGAAAATTTTGTTTGCTCAAATTAAGTACGACGAATATAACTACAACCCGCCCAATCGTATAAGAAAGAGTTCACTGTTGACCACTGCCGTCTCAATTCCGCAAGGTTTCTGAGGTCGAAAGGTCAGGTGAGGAAGGTAAACCTCTGTACGACCTGGCCCATGGCCGGCAGGTAAGGGATAATGGCATGGGATGTTAGCACAGCAGCCAAAACCAATGCAATGGCGACAAGAAACGCCTTCACTTGAATATGTTGTGATGATACTGATTGCAATGAATTACAGCGTTATTAAGGTGGATTGATGTTGACTACATGTACATATGATTATGGGCACATGAAACATCTAATGCTTCTGAAGTTCGACTTATAGATATGTTTTTCCTACTGCGAAAGGCTACGGTCTTACGTATGTTTACATAGTTATTGAATCCGCCCTCGTAATCCCGAAACATATTCATGTTGGATTGTGAGAATTGGCTCACCGTTGTTGCTACGGACGTTTTAAGGAATAAACTGATATTGATTGCTTTTGAAAATCGATTACCAAATAATATATTATTTCCAAAGTTCTTAATAAAAAGTGCGCAATTCTCCACATTCTATAAAAAGTACACACAGTTGTTCTTTGGCAGCCAATGATAAAGATATCGCTTTAAAATTAAGCTCAAGCACAAATAAACAATGGCCAAACTTACTCGAGTCGCCATTTTCCCTTCAGACGATCAATTCGTAAACCTTGGGGTTTTATAAACATTCAGATCTCCTGAGGCAACGTGGAAATCCGTATTTATTTTCACAAGCCACGTCGTACCGTTAAACAAACAACGAGAGAGAGAGAGAGAGATATTTTAAGTTAAGATAAAAAAATAGCTAGGATATTTTGAATTTTTTCATTGGTAGAATCACGGAAAGAGACGGGGATTGGTTGAGCAAAATAAACGGACGACATTGCTTCGAATGATAACGGTTTAATTTGAATTCACACGGCACGCTAGACGCAGATGTTCTTACAGTCGGTGGGGGACTGGTCGTAATAATTTTTATCGAATTTTCATGAAATGAGTATCCATTTTTTTTGTCAATTCAAATCACGTGTTGAATTTTTTCCCATTGGTTTGCCGTCGTCCTTGATTGGAAATTGAAGGCCCACATCCACGCACCTAGTCACCGGAGAAATCGATTTGTTTTCATTTGGCGAGGGAGATTGTATCTTTGCAAAGATAGGGCTATAAAGCATGATTGCCTCAGGTCAAGGTTAATGGTGTCCGGGTGGTGTGGCGAGGAGATGGAGACCGAAAGACAACATAATAAAGCTGTTTAGAGAGAATTAATTGGAGAGCAATAATCCTTTCTTTTCCGATCGGATGATATTCTTTCATTCGCGGAAAGAGAAAAGGCGCTCTCACGGGGAAGAGTGGACTTGAATGAGGGGTCATAAGGAAGATACGTGGAGGTATATATCAGTCTTAATCTTTTCATGGATCAGAAGACCTCGTAATTAAGTGTAGTAGGGTATCAACGTTCAGCAATGGTATGCCATTTAAGTCGGTCTGATATACCCAGCCATCTCCGGCGCCTATTTACTCGCGGGCAACGGTGACTGGGGTCGACGGTAATGGGGTACGCTGATGGCCTCGCTCAAGATTAGTCAATGACGACCTGGAAATCGGTTTGCTGATGACGCCATCCCAATCTGTGTGCTGACGATACGTTTCGGTCAAGAGCTATCGTTGAGCTAATTAAGAGGGCTAATTAATGAAATTAGGAAGGAACTGACAAGAACAAGGCACAGAAAAAAGTCTTAAATAATCGCTAAGAACATGTAGAAATCGTGGATTTTAAAAATCGAAAATCGTGTTTTGGCAGTTATTGAGAATGCGATATTGCATTGAGTCCTTTAACTTCAAAGTAAATACAAATACTCATATTTTAATGTTGTAACAGAGGGAACGAGTCGTAGGCAATAAATTTTTACATGCCATGCGTAAACTGCAAACCTTATGTAAATCCAACTGGATTAAAACTGATTTAATGGCATGTATGAAGGCGGTTCAATAAGTACCCGTGTTAGAAATGAAGAAACCATTTTTTCAAAAACATTCTTTTGTTATTTTTCAACATAATCCCCTTTTAGAAAGATACATTTCGCCCAACGTTCCGGCCATTTTTTTAACCCCTACAAAAAATTGGATTTGTCGAACTCTCCAAAATACGCCTCTGTCTTGGCGATAACTTCCTCGATTGAGCTAAATTTTTTTTCCCGCGAGCCATTTCTTCATGTTAGGGAATAAGAAAAAGTCACAGGGAGCCATATGGTTACGTTATAAAAATACACCATACATTTAGTGCCGATCGAAAACCTTTGAATTTGAAATACGTCGTCGTCCTTATAAATGCATCGAATACTTTTCATCAGTTTGATGCAAAAACTGCCACGTTTTTCCACACTTTTCATACGTATTTTTCCATAGGAGAAATCATCGTATTCTAGAAAAATTCATCTTCTGAATTTCAACCGAATTACATATCTTGAGGTCACCAGAACACCCCGCCGTGTCCTCATGTGATAGGTTTTTATGGGCGTGGTATTTCAATATCTATCAACTTTGAGTGACGCGAATTTTTATGTTTAATATTAAATTAAGTGCAGATGATGAAATATTTTATTAGTTTCGACAGAACCACAGGAATTAAGCTACTTTGACTGTCTGAATTGGTTGACACCCCTTAAATCATTTGAAAAGAGCAGGAAGTCAGATATACAGTTTTATTCCACTGATACGAAATTTTGAGAAACTTGAATTTATATTTGTCAATAGAATGGTTGAAGGCGGCACATTATTGAAGCGATTCATATCGGAAAAGAATATACTTTGTTCTTCCACATATATTTTATTATTCACGACTTAGGTTTCAATTTACAAAGCAGGGCAGAATGATGACTTTGACCCTTGATGATGACTTTGTCAGTCGAAACCTAGGTCGTGAATAATAAAATATGTTTGGAAGAGCAAAGTATTTTCTTTTCCGATATTTATATTTGTCTTTAAGAATGAATGCATAGAGATATTACCGTTGGTGTGAACCCAACACACCGATATTTGATTGAATTTACTCATTCTATGAACATCCATGTACTTTATCACGCCCAAATATAACCACGAAACGTCGTTCGTGAGAGTTTTCCAGTGTTTGTTTGAGCCAATTTTTTACTTCATCTTATGGACCATTTTTTTGGTAATTTACAAAATTCATTTTGGTAATGATTCACAAATGATAAGTATCTCCGACTGATCCAAAATGTTAGCCGCACATCCTAAGATTCGGCCTCGCCAATGCGAAATTAAATCTCTCCACATTCGCAGCTATTCATGTTTTGGAAGACTTTCCTTGCCGAATAATTTCACATATTGGTTCATTAATAGGTATGCGTATAATGTATAATTCTGCGTCGAACAAATTATCAATATAAAGTACAGCGTAATATTTTCTTCCTGAATTTTTCACGTCATTCATATTTGGCAAGGAGAACAGATTTCAATGACAATAACAATTTCATACTCATTGTATAATTGAAGTGCATAACTACATTTTACTATTGAAGTTTATTAAATTGGAATTAATGCACGCCATTGTTCTTCTTAATAATTTAGAGATAGTTATTGCTGGAATTTTGTTCCTCGAAAACATAGTTATCTTTCCACCAAAGCGGTACACACACTGTTAATGTTTTCCTGCGCAGCAAATACTACATATACTGTACTCTTATAGCTGTTAATGGATTAGGGTTTTAAAATTCGTAATTTTCCGGAGTGTCACATGGTGCGGTAATTGAATGGTAGCGAATCAATTATTCGCTGCTCCTATCCATTGGTCAAGTAACTGCCCTCGAGGCCGTTGAAAGAAAAGACGATTCATTCTCAGAAGAAAGGCGACACGCCAACAGACTAATGGGCCCGAAACCAAGGCGAGGGCGAGTGCTTATTTCGACTGCAGTCCAATTGTTCCGACAGTGACTTGCCTTCATTGCCTGAAGATTGGTTCTGAAGTCACAAATTAATGAATTTAAAATGTATGAAGCATTACTAATCCTAGTTTAATTTTCCATATGAAACGAGTCATTACTAAGCAATTAATTAACTTAGCAACGGTGCTGAATGATGATACCGTGTCTCAAAATACGAATGCCAAGGCGGGAGAAATAGTTATGTTTTTGACAAAAATTGGGATTTGCCTCAAGGCTGCCATGTTTGAATTATATTAGTTTTCATTTAAATTAAACAGAAGTATTTTCTTCGTTCCAGACTCCATCTTAAGGGGATGTATCGTTTTCTTTACTGATATTCGAAGAAATTACGTTAGTTACTTGTCTCACCCCGTTTAAAATACTTAACCAAGAGCCGTCCTGAACGCTAGTGACGAATTATGAAGAGATTGAATGTTATTTACAAATATCAAGGAGACTCCTCGTAATAATTATGCTTTTTCACGATGAATAAAGACTTCATGAAGAAATACATGTCCTTGATTGATGTTATTTTGCTTCAAATATTGAAATAAATGTCGTAATAATTGTCGCGGAAGTCACTGGTGCTGTTGTACCGGTAGATTGTTTGATTACCAACACATGGTCGCAATAGAAATGATTAGATCAAGTTGGCAACGGGAATGAAGGAGCTCATCTGTTCATATAAGCCTCCCTTTAGTCTTGCCTTAAAATCTAGGTCATACCCAGCATAGGGCACACATCATTGACGATGGATATTTAGTTAATCGGACAATGATACTCGGCCCCTAGGTCTGGAAAATGATATTCTAATTTCTGCATATTTTATTAAAAGGGAAGTGCGTATTTCTTTTGCTTTCAGCAAATATTTTTATTGGACTTTTGTGTCCCAATAAGTCCGCCATCAAGGACTTCAGGGGACATTAAAAAGAGAGAAAAATCAACATGCAATCCTACGATTAATTTATCACCAGTTTTTCTACACAGGAATGTTTGAAGGCCCCTCTTCAGCTGATTACTTTCTTCCTCCCTTCATCCCGTCCAACATCCCTATCCTGTTCCTTCCCTTTCCTCGTTTGCCCAACATTCTCCCCTCTATCACAGTCTTCAACATCCCACTGCAGGTCAACACCCGCTTCAGCCACTTTTCCTGCCTCCATAGGATTGCTCCCAACAAACCCCTCTCTTCGCCCACCATACCAAGTACTTCCTCATTTGTTTTCTTCTCTGTCCATTTCACCTTCTCCATTCTTCTCCACACCCACATTTCAAAAGCCTCCAGTCTACGTCTATCCTCCTGCTTCAATTACCACGTTTCCGCGCCGTACATAGCTACGCTCCATATCAAAGTTTTTACGAGTCTTTTCTTAACATCCTTACTCAAAGTCCCCGTCATCAACTCCCTCCTCCTCGTGAAAGCTTCTTTGCCTAGCGCAATTCTTCTCCTTACGTCCCTACTACTTTGACCGTGTTGGTCCAAAACACTACCGAGATACGTAAACTGTTCTACCTGCTCTAGTTTTTGCCCTCCTATTTTAATGTTAAGCTTGCCCTTTTTCTTTCTAGAAAATCGCATAACCTTTGTTTTATTAATGTTGATTCTCATCCCATACCTGTCGCACTGAATTTCCAATTCACTCAGCAATGCTTGCAGCCCCTTGGCTGACTGACAAACTAAAGCTTGGTCATCAGCAAACCTAACTGATTTTACGAATTCCCCGCCCACTTTCATTCCTACCTCGAGTTCTTCCCATGCCTCTTTGATCATTTCCTCAGCATACAGGTTGAGCAGCAACGGTGATAATGGGCAACCCTGCCTTACACCCCTTCCTAACACTGCCCATCCTGAATCCCCGTTTCCCACCCGCACCTGAGCAGTCTGAGACATGTACAGGTTGCGGATTAGCCTCCTTTCCCTCCAATCTATTCCTATTTTCTGCAATATACTCATTAGTTTTTCCCAATTCACTCTATCAAACGCTTTTTCGAAATCTACGAAACAGGAAAATACCTCCTGGTTGTGTTCTATATTCCTCTCGATTAATAATCTCATTACTGCAATGGCATCACGCGTACCTCTCCCCTTCCTAAACACAAACTGATCATCCCCTAAGTAATCATTTGCCCTACTCTCTATCCTTTTGTTTATGATCCTGAGAAAAACTTTAGCTGCGTGGGATATCAAACTAATTGTCCTATAGTCCTCACATGACGTGGCCTTTACCTTTTTCGGAATCGGAACTAAAACTGATCTCACAAAGTCTTCCGGCCAGATTCCCTCCTCATAAATGCTACGGATCAGCCCACATAGCCTCTCCCTCCCACATTTTCCTAAGCATTTTAAAAGTTCCACGGGAATGTTATCTACCCCCACGGCCTTATTTAGTTTCATCTCCCTTAATGCCCTTTCTATCTCATTGTCTAGTATGCCTGGACCTAAGCTGTCTTCCTCTACGTCATTTTCTTTTTCAATGTCTAACTGTGTTGGTCTGAGTTCTTTACTATACAGTTCTTCTATATACTCCTTCCATCTCTCTTGGATCTTTCCTGCGTCAACTATTACCTTACCCGCCTTATCTCTAACTATTAGCATAGCTCTTCCTTTCTTACTTCCCGATAACGATTTAACTTTGCTGTACAGCGCACCGATTTCACCCTTCCTCTGCAGAATTTCCATATCCTCGCACTGCGTCTTCCACCATGCGTCTTTTGCCTTATTTGTTGCCCGCCTCAATTTATTGTTCAATTCTTTGTACTTCATTTTGCCTAATTCTGTATTTATATTCTTCCATTTTCGCCGCTCATCCATCTTTGTAATCATCTCATCCGTGATCCATGGTTTCCTAGTCCTTTTAGCGTTAACGGTTCCAATAGTATCTTTAGATAACCCTTTCTTGATACATTCCCTTGTTTCTTTTATAGTACTCAGCTGTTTGCCATCCTCTATGATTTTTTTACAGCCTGTTGGTACTCTTACCTTGTCAATCCATTTAATGCTTCTAAATTCCATTTTCTATCCCTGCGTTAACTTTTTGAAACGGACGCTACGTTTCATAACAACTAAATTTCGGTCAAAGTCCGCATCCGCTCCCGGGAAGCTGTGGGAATTTATCACACTGTTCCTAAACATGTGTCTAACCAGAATATAATCTAGCTGAAACCTTCCTGAGTCACCTGGCGTTTTTCGTGTATACTTACGCCCTTAGGGGTGTCGAAACCATGTTTTGGTGATGACTAACCCTTGTTTCCTTTACTATTAAAAAAAATCTATATCAGTGTCTTACGTATTTGTGCGTCGTCGAAGAGAGTTGTATTTCGAAGATACGTACGAATTGTAGCCGGTATAGAGAAAGGCACGGATTCCCTACGCTGATGTGGGAATTTCACATCTCATTGGACTTAGTACTGGACGAACCTTACCATCACCTAACAAACCGACCTTATGATTTATTACCGTGTTTATGGTTTGTATATTTTTTCTATATATATATATATATATATATATATATATATATATATATATATATATATATATATATATCAGTTAGAGGACATGATCGCGTGTGTTCCTGCAGGGAAACATTTGATAGTGATGGGGGATTGGAATACGACGGTAGGCGAAGGAAGAGATGGTGATGAGGTGGGCGACTACGGTTTAGGCACGAGGAATGACCGCGGGGAGAAAGCAGTTGAGTTCTGCAGGAGACAGGGGTTAGCCATCACCAACACTTGGTTTAGACACCACAAAAGACGCAGGTATACATGGAAAATGCCAGGTGACTCAGGAAGATATCAGCTAGATTATATCCTGGTTAGACACAGGTTTAGGAATAGTGTGATAAATTCCCACAGCTTTCCGGGAGCGGATGCGGACTCAGACCACAATTTAGTTGTTATGAAATGTAGCGTACGTTTCAAAAAGATAAGGCAGGGGCGGAGAGTTAGAAAATGGAATGTAGAGGCATTAAATGGGTTGAAAAGGAAGGAATACAAACAGGCGGTAGAGAAAATCATGGAGGATGGTAAAGGGCTTATTACTATCGAAGAAAAATGGGAAATGATCAAAAAAGGGTTGTCTAAAGCCGCAAAAGACACTATTGGAACCGTTAACGCTAAAAGGACTAGGAAACCATGGATCACGGATGAGATGATTACAAAGATGGATGAGCGGCGAAAATGGAAGAATATAAATACAGAATTAGGCAAAATGAAGTACAAAGAATTGAACAATAAATTGAGGCGGGCAACAAATAAGGCAAAAGACGCATGGTGGAAGACGCAGTGCGAGGATATGGAAATTCTGCAGAGGAAGGGTGAAATCGGTGCGCTGTACAGCAAAGTTAAATCGTTATCGGGAAGTAAGAAAGGAAGAGCTATGCTAATAGTTAGAGATAAGGCGGGTAAGGTAATAGTTGACGCAGGAAAGATCCAAGAGAGATGGAAGGAGTATATAGAAGAACTGTATAGTAAAGAACTCAGACCAACACAGTTAGACATTGAAAAAGAAAATGACGTAGAGGAAGACAGCTTAGGTCCAGGCATACTAGACAATGAGATAGAAAGGGCATTAAGGGAGATGAAACTAAATAAGGCCGTGGGGGTAGATAACATTCCCGTGGAACTTTTAAAATGCTTAGGAAAATGTGGGAGGGAGAGGCTATGTGGGCTGATCCGTAGCATTTATGAGGAGGGAATCTGGCCGGAAGACTTTGTGAGATCAGTTTTAGTTCCGATTCCGAAAAAGGTAAAGGCCACGTCATGTGAGGACTATAGGACAATTAGTTTGATATCCCACGCAGCTAAAGTTTTTCTCAGGATCATAAACAAAAGGATAGAGAGTAGGGCAAATGATTACTTAGGGGATGATCAGTTTGTGTTTAGGAAGGGGAGAGGTACGCGTGATGCCATTGCAGTAATGAGATTATTAATCGAGAGGAATATAGAACACAACCAGGAGGTATTTTCCTGTTTCGTAGATTTCGAAAAAGCGTTTGATAGAGTGAATTGGGAAAAACTAATGAGTATATTGCAGAAAATAGGAATAGATTGGAGGGAAAGGAGGCTAATCCGCAACCTGTACATGTCTCAGACTGCTCAGGTGCGGGTGGGAAACGGGGATTCAGGATGGGCAGTGTTAGGAAGGGGTGTAAGGCAGGGTTGCCCATTATCACCGTTGCTGCTCAACCTGTATGCTGAGGAAATGATCAAAGAGGCATGGGAAGAACTCGAGGTAGGAATGAAAGTGGGCGGGGAATTCGTAAAATCAGTTAGGTTTGCTGATGACCAAGCTTTAGTTTGTCAGTCAGCCAAGGGGCTGCAAGCATTGCTGAGTGAATTGGAAATTCAGTGCGACAGGTATGGGATGAGAATCAACATTAATAAAACAAAGGTTATGCGATTTTCTAGAAAGAAAAAGGGCAAGCTTAACATTAAAATAGGAGGGCAAAAACTAGAGCAGGTAGAACAGTTTACGTATCTCGGTAGTGTTTTGGACCAACACGGTCAAAGTAGTAGGGACGTAAGGAGAAGAATTGCGCTAGGCAAAGAAGCTTTCACGAGGAGGAGGGAGTTGATGACGGGGACTTTGAGTAAGGATGTTAAGAAAAGACTCGTAAAAACTTTGATATGGAGCGTAGCTATGTACGGCGCGGAAACGTGGTAATTGAAGCAGGAGGATAGACGTAGACTGGAGGCTTTTGAAATGTGGGTGTGGAGAAGAATGGAGAAGGTGAAATGGACAGAGAAGAAAACAAATGAGGAAGTACTTGGTATGGTGGGCGAAGAGAGGGGTTTGTTGGGAGCAATCCTATGGAGGCAGGAAAAGTGGATGAAGGGGGTGTTGACCGGCAGTGGGATGTTGAAGACTGTGATAGAGGGGAGAATGTTGGGCAAAAGAGGAAAGGGAAGGAACAGGATAGGGATGTTTGACGGGATGAAGGGCGGAAGAAAGTACTCAGAGATGAAGAGGGACCTGGTGTAGAGTAGAATTTAGGGTTGTGTTTTGTTAGTAGTCACAAAATATTTGTTTGTTAGTTGTGTCCATCGAAAAACCTACCTTAACCGGTAGATTACCTTAAAAAAAAAAAAAATATATATATATATATATATATATATATATATATATATATATATATATATATACATACATAATATTTATACATGTATATATATAATTTTTTTAATCAGCAATATTCTAAACGAACTACTACTAAATTATTCGAGTTTATGCTCTAGCTATGAGTCGTTTCAAGTTAGTCTCCAATTCACAGAGCCTGTTGTCAAGCCAAAATTACCCATTGGAGAAAAAGAAATGCCCAAAAATTGTCGATATCAGCTGAGCTGCTTTTTTCTTCTTCCAAGGGATTGGGGATGCCATTATCTGTTGATTGCGGTCGATCATTTTTGTTTTTAACTTTACGAACGGTTAATCAAATCTGCCACGAAATTGCGGGGTTGGATGTCGAAGTTCTTGGGGAGGGTTTTGGATTCATTCGTCAGTGAATTCAGGCGGATAGCGCTCGAGTAATTAATTAAACCTGGAACGCGCGGAAGACGCGCCTTTGAAAAATCAAGAATCAAATTGATTCGGCGGACGGCTCGTCATCGCCACGTAGTTGAGAACTTGGTCGGTAGATGGATCCCATTGCAAACTCCCCCCGAGCGTCTCCCCTGGGATTTTGATGTGGATCGTAATGACGTATCCAAAGCCTCTCGTCTTTAAGGGGCGATCATCTTGGAAGCCCTTGGAGGCCTTTGAGATGTGGAATAAGAGAGGAGGGCGCAGATATCAATTTGCACCGAGAGGAAGACGAATTTCGAAGGTCCTACCTCTATCTCGTATATCAGTCCTAACGGAATACTAACTCCTAATGAAGCACGTTTCTTATTGACTGTGGTCTCCCCTAGCAATTACTGAAAACATATTATTGCGCCGTTGCCTATTTAGCAAAGTGATGGTATTTGCCTCAAAACGTATCAGGGTCATAGCCTAACAATGAGATTTCGTCACATATTTATTTTGTTGCATATTTTACGCGAGTAGTATTTTTTTAAAAATCAGCATTACCTACATTAGTTGCCAAGGCACATACTAAATTTTTTTCAGCATAGATAATCGGCATTGCAACACGAATATTGGAGTTCAAATGACACACTTCCAGTCTTCGTGCGAGCCACTGACTGTATTACCAAGGCGACGCTTTCCAAAAAAGTACCAATTCACGTCATATATATATATATATATATATATATATATATATATATATATATATATATATATATATCATTAATTGTGACAAAAGCACTGGATAGTTCGCACTCTAAAATCTTTTAAAAATTATCTTAAATATTTTACATCTATGTGTTTATTGATTTATGTCCAAATGGCAATTATTATTGTATTCGCAAAAAAATCCTACACTTAAATAGGCGCCAGAAACATCATATATGTAATTACCTTGTCACTTGATATTTCCTAATAGTCCATTTAAAAAAATTAACAGAATAAATATTGCCACTAAGCATACATGTATTTCAACTCATTTGCCACTAATGTTGCTACCCCAGTGAATATACGTAGTTTTTCAGCGCACACAGTTCTCCGTAAACGTAGTGCGGAAATTATACACATTTAAACTTCGGCATAAAGTTCTCAATGTGAAATCCGAAAGAGTCAGAATAATAAAGTGGCTTCAGGTATGTGCGTGTTATCGAGAGGTAGGCAGTGTGAGCGAAGGGTGATCGGGAGGAATGGGAAACAAGTCGATGCACTTGGCACGAAGGCGGCAGATTTGTACACCGGAGCAACACGGGACAAACGGGAGAAAGCCCATGCGATGACGAGATATCATCCGATTTGTATCCACGGCAACAAGATTTACTTTTATAGCTTCCTAATATGGAGAAGGCCTCCAATACAGCATGTTTTGTGAGCGGAATTTCTCATCTAGCGCACATGCCTTGTACTTTTCAGGAACAGATCGAACCCCATACCCTTGATGATATCTCCCCCTGAGTGCGGACGTAGGTTGGAAGGGACGACCAAACGTTTCGTCCAAGAATCGAAGAGGGACACACCCCCACGCGGATTATTGCGTAATCGAGGCATCGCCGTCCCCAGCCGACAATTATAGCCTCTCATTCACGTATTCGGACTCCATTCAACCTTCAATTTCGCAGTGGAAAAAATAGGTACCACGCCTGAATCTTACTGTAAATACGGCCGCCTATGTTTGGGAGTTTTAAGTTGCCCACAATTACGGATATTGCGGAACATCCTCACCTACTTGCAGCGTAATCTATTGGCCACCACTCGGGAGTATGGCAGGGGGTGATTCCACAGCATATGCAACGTGGTAATAAAATATTTTTAAATGTTAGCTATTAGTAGAAATGTGATGTAGTCTTAATAATGAAAACAATTTTTACGATATTAACAAATATTTTAAATGGTGTGAAACATTTTTGCAATGTTATTCACTAAGGTACCGTTCGTAATACTTCTGCATGAATGCGAGCTCAGCTGCTAGAAAGTAGAAGAGTTAGATAAAATGATTAAAATTAAAATGAAGGTTCAGATAAATTAATGATCACGCATTTCGCTCATTGGCATACGTAGATTAATTTCATTTGGCGCAAATTCGTGGGAAATGTTTCTCTTCCTTATCTCTCCTGGGAATAATTAAAATTTTAACACGTAGTTTGTATATTTCATCTCTCTTATCTTATTTTCATGGTTTCTCTTATCGTAGAGGGTAAGTCGGTGCAGACAGTGGTCCATTTTTGGCACTATCGCGGTAGAAGCCAGCTATCTATTCGTACAATGGACTCACTTTGAAGTTTAATCCTTGTTCCGTGATTGACACATCGGACGCTGTTCCTCATTCCTCTTAATTATTTGGATTTGGGTATCGATTTCTCACTCACACGAGCAACACATGATCCCTCCAGAGTTTAGTTTGTTTGCGATTTTGTATTAATTAACTTATTTCTGTCATCATCATTGGTCATTCCAATTCCTAAGATTGGTTGACTGCAGCCCTCCATTCTACCCTATCTGATACTAATTTATTATACCTATATCTGTATATTTCCTAATTTAGTTGGCTTTAGATATTCATTGGTTGCGATGGGTCTGTTTACGAATTGGCCATTGCTGGAGTCGATACACGTCTGCATTCGAAACTGATTATGACGACAAGAATCACCTTTCGTATTTTTTATTTTTTATTTGAAAAAATATTCTTTTTACAAAAGAACCGATTTTATCGAAGGTTTGTTAAGTTATTGATTGATTAGGATTTTAAGTCTTAAAAAAAAATATTAATCTTTTTTGGCCTTTTATTATTCCCAATATGAATTCAATTGTATTTATTAAACAGTGCTCAATCTTGCTGTCCTTTTGACGATTCTTGTCCTGTAAATGCGCATATGTTTACAAGCGGCAAATGTAAATCATTAATTAATGGTACAAAAATGCACCCCATAACAGTTGTTGCTTTGCCATAAAGGTATTGGGTACGATACAGGAAGTTCGAATCGTGGTATGTGGTGTTCCCTGTTGTTTCTTTAGCGGATTATGTAAGGAGCAAAGGAGTTCCATTATAACATTGCCCCATTCCGCATTTGATTTCACTTAAGGTCTCCTTTATGGGCTTGTGAGCTCTCCGCTGGTAATGTAATAATTATTATATTGCAGATATATAGATGTCTCCCTGTGTCATCAATACACTCGGCAGATCCGCACTTAAGTCCACTAAGTCTCGAATGGAGACTCCTTCCTAGTAGTGCTCGTAGTGTTCTCCAACCCAGACAGTCTAATGATAGGTATCACGACGATTTCTACAGGGTTCGTCCGGAAAATAAGTGTACTGATTTTTTCCCGCCGCTCCAGGCGCGCCCAGCACCGCTCTGACGGCCTCGATTGGAGGGGGGTATGTTGGCAAGCGACGCTGAAAAAGGCAGTCGGCTCTGAGCTGTGGTGTAGTGAGGAGCTCTGTTAACGCGAACCTCCACGCCTGACCCACGTCACGGAACGCGATGCCGAAGTTTTTGGAGCAGCGTTATTCCATCAAATTTGCGGTAAAGCTTGGGAAATCGTCTACTGAAACTGTCGGTATGATTAACCAGGCTTACGGGGAGTCAGCCATGTCCAGAAACATGATCTTTCGGTGGCACAAGATGTTCGTGGAGGGCAGAGAAGAGGTCGACGACGAACCACGGCCTGGACGCCCATCAACGACACTCACCGACGAAAATGTGCGAAAAGTTCGCGATGTACTGAACTCTGATCGTCGTCTTAGTGTTCGGATGATAGCAGAGCAGTGTAATGTGCCAAAAACAATAGTGCACGAGATTATTAGGCACCAATTACAGATGCGAAAAATTTGTGCAAAGTTGGTGCCGAAAGTGCTCAGTGATGATCAAAGACTCAATCGTTTGGAAATCGCGACACAACTTGCGGATCACTGCAAAAATGATCCACATTTTTTAGAGAACGTTGTTTCGGGTGACGAGAAGTGGATCTTTGAGTACGACCCGGAGTCGAAGAGACAAAGTGCGGAGTGGCACACCCCATCATCACCCCGTCAAAAGAAAGCTCGCATGAGTAAATCTCGGATCAAGGCGATGCTCATTGTTTTTTTGACAAAAGGGGAGTCGTCCACTACGAATTTGTACCTGAACGACAAACTGTAAATGCTGCATTTTACGTCCAAGTGCTCGACAGGCTTCGAAAACGAGTCGCCCGCGTCCGGCCAGCGATCAAAAACATCTGGCGGCTGCATCACGACAATCTCACACCGCGCTTGTCGTGTCGGACTTCTTGGCCAAGCACGGCGTGGCAACTCTGCCGCACCCGCCCTACAGCCCGGACTTGGCACCACCGGACTTCTTTCTGTTCCCGAAGATAAAGAGGAGTTTGAAAGGAACGCGATACGGGACTTTGGACGCCGTCAAAGAGGCCGTGACGACGTGTCTTCGAGAGGTTTCCGATGATGCCTTCGCGGGAGCGTTCCAGGAATGGGAACGCCGCTGGAACAAGTGTATCGACTCACAAGGGTCCTATTTTGAGGAATATTAGCTTAAGATATGTAAAAGTGTAATAATTTTTTTTTCCTGAGCTCAGTACACTTATTTTCCGGACGAACCCTGTATTTGTTCTAAACACATTATTCCACTAAAAAGAGTGCAAATGTATCCCGGTACGTTCCATGTTCAATGCCGTAATCTGCTTCTACTTTCTCGAGGACCTCGTATTCATCGGAAGGATTTTCATCCTCGCTAAATACGAGGGTAAGGTGAAATGTTCTCGGCCTAACAGAGAGATTGCGTTCCAATCAGCGGAAATTTATGATTCCTGCCTGGGTGAACGTGTGATTAGCTCGTCAGACAAGTTTCAACTTGTTGTCTCAATTAATTTGTTTAAACGTATTTATGCAGTAGACGTCTTTCGTGTTTTTCGTTAAAATGGAAAAACTTGAGTTTCTTGCGGTCATAACATTCTTCGTCTTGGGTGTATTAACTCCTGAGAAAAATCATCCAAAGTTGATAAAAGTCTACGGGGACTATGCTCGCCTTCGATGCCAATCGTAACACGTCTCCGTACATATTTGTCATTCGAATATCCCCCCCCCCACCGCCACCATTTGATCAATGAGAAGACAGGAAAGGTGACGACTTTTTCATGTCAAGCGAAGACTCCATGCATCTTAAATGTAGGAGAGAGTGAATTCAATTATTGCGAAGGGTTTATTTGGAAATAAATGATTTTCCATCGGGGTCATCATCGGTCGTCAATCCGCGGTTCGGTTCAATGGTTTTCCCCTCTTTGCCCTCCGTCTTTCGATAACCATCCCCTCGGGCGCCTACTCTCCTCCCGATACCTCTTTCCTTCTCTCATCATTAGTCCTCTCCTCCCGTTTTCTTTTCTCGCCTGGATGGTTCCTTCAAGTGGCGACACGTTGCTCTCGACCATGTGCACGTGACAAAGGGGAATGACTCTGTGCTGCTGTTGCTGGGAAACTGCGCCCTCCCGCCTCCGCCTCCATTCCCGTCCCGTGCAATCAATGTCTCAATCTGGTGCTCGCCGTACGTTTTCCACCCAGGCATGCCCGCTCCGCTCCACTGCGATGCTCTCTCGGGTCGCATTATTTGCATTCGAGATTTCTGTGACCTCCGATGTTTTGTATCGTACGGGAAACTATATATATATATATATATATATATATATATATACATATATATATCTCCCCCTCCCATGGACTACAACCTTGACGTGGTGGAAGGGCTTGTGCATTCCGATGACCCTTAGAGCTCTGCTAGCGGGAGTAATGATAATTGCTCCAGGTAGGGTCACCCATGCCAAATAGGTCGAAGGCTAGGAGCCATACGAATGGTAGTCCACGCAGCGTCTGTTCCTCAGTGAGGCGGCTGCAATGGCGTCTGACCCCAGTGGGGCGGCCAGTAAGTGATGGTGTCACGTTAAAAACACTATTGGGGGAGGCAACGGGAAACCACCTCAATTATCATTCCCAAATTAACATGATGGACTATACCCAGATTTTGAGTCCTGGCAACTACGGGCCTCGGCCCAATAGGCCGTGTGTCGTGCCCGGCAGCGGGGGAGGCAAGGCCTCCGCGGTCGTCATCCCACGAAACCCTTGCAAGGGAAAACCGACAGCAACAGGACTGAAGGAGCAGGCGAAGAAGAAGACCAAATTAGTTAGAATAGGAACGTGGAATGTTAGGACAATGTTGAGGACTGGAAAATTAGAGAATATTAAGCGAGAGATGGAAAGGGGAAAAATAGATATTTTAGGTCTATGCGAGGTGAGATGGAAGGATAGCGGGGATTACTGGAGTGATAATTATAGAATAATATACAGCGGCGGGGACGAGAGCCAACGAGAGGTTGCCATAGTATTAAATGAAGAGGTAGGAAGAAGCGTAGTCAACATAGAACAGGTGACGGATAGAATGTTACTGGTAGAGATAAAAGCAGAACCGACGAACTTGGTCATTGTTCAGGTATACTATACATGCCACCGAGCAACCATACGAAGGAAGAGGTCGATAGGATATTAGATATACTTTCTCTGATTTTCTTTAAATAGATTAATTTTTCAGTTATATATATTTGACTTGCAGAACTCCTTAGGTGTATACTCTTTCAAATATTGTTAGAAAATTAATTTTTATTTCCAATGATAGCAATTTTGTTCTCCGTAGCGGTGCTTGAAAAAATGTTTCTCTTAAATGGCGGTTCGCACTCAGCCTGGTTTTTAATGGCGCACGTCAATGGTCGCTCACGGGTATTTGAATTTCTGCATTAATTATTTATGAATCAATTTTTAAGGTTTACTATGAAAAACTAAGGTTTTATAAATATTGTTTAAACTGAAGTTGAATCTTCAACTTGAAGTTACAAGTGTTGTAGGCTATTTTACATTGTTTTTCAGTGTTCTTTTGAAAATCCAAGATCGTCGGTATTAAACGCCTGCAATCGACTTGCGATGCCAAATAGAAAAGCTCGAGGTCAACTCCTCTGCTAGCCTTATTTTTTTCACTGCTCGCAGTCATTCGAAGCTCCTTTTATCCGCGTGCCTCACAGTAGTTCAGCTGGGCTTTTTTTAAAAAGGTTTTTTTTTATATTCCCGTATATACTTTTTCCCCAAGGTAAACAAATGGAAACTTATACTGCGACTTTTTGCATGCACAGTGGTCTGGTTGAGGGTCTTTGTGTCTCCATCTATGGAGAGGCATGTTTAAGCCAAGATTTGTGGACTTGGGTTACGAGTTTTTTTATAGTATTTGATCTTTTTACTTTCATTTTTATTTGTTTTTCTTTATTTTTTAGACTTTTTAGTCGCTGATTATCAGTCAAAAGCTCTTGGTTGTCTTGTGACATGGGATACAACGGACATGTTCTTTCACGTTGAATGCAGGAACATATTATTAAAACCCTACTTAGACTTGATATGACCACATATCCTCGTATCATTCACACTCCAGTTTCAGCCAATGAGTAATGTTTCAATCCTCCTAAGTTAAGCAATGGGAGCTCGGCAATACCGTTAATTACTTTGGGTTATACTTTGATCCTACTCTGGAAATGTAAAGTAATTTTGATGCACTCTTGTTGTCACATGGTCCTCTCGTTTTTTTGCAGTTTTTCATAAACTGTTTTCAATTTTGAAGATGAGAGTATTGCAATTTTGGGTCACTAGTGGCGCTGGAGTACGAACAGCATTCGCACGTGTTTGGAGAACTTAAAAATTTCGACTCAAAGCTGTGCGTGGGTAATTTTTTCACATTCTGTTTCAAGTATTTTAAAAGACAGTGTGAAAAATTTCAATTCCATCGCAGATACATACTCAACACCAAATTAAGTTGCATTTCTTATGTTACAGAGTGCCTTTAAGTTATAACGTCTCTACAATCTCTATCTACTTCGTACTCCGCAAGCCGCCGCAAGAGCGTGTGGCGGAGGGTATTAGATCACCACCCGCAATACCACCCCCTTATGGAAAATATAGTACCCTCTTTTAATTGTATTTTAACGTAGATAATTATAGGTTTCATGTTGCATTGGCCCCTAATTGTGGATCCCGTATTTATTTCTCAAATAACCTCAGTCATTGATTCTTCCGTTGAAGTGTAAGTGAGGCCAAATTTTCCAAAGGAGAGTTCCCATGTTACCCAATCATACCATCAGTGGTCTAATTGTTTTCCATCTTCCCTAGGATCCTAGTTTTTCTGAATAAAACATATTCAACAGTGGTATGTTGCTACATACGAATGATTTTTGCTCTCCGTGGAATCGTTTCAACAGCTCCAGTTGCTCCAGCACCGCTTCCAGTCGGAGAGAACAATTGCTTGACCGACCTCCTCGATCCCGCATCCCGGTGGGGAGACCCAAGTCAGTGTCTTTTATACTGGAGGGGGTATATTGTGTGTACTTCCGACACTTATAGGGAAGTGTGGTACAGAAAGAAAGGGAGGATGCGAGGGATACACGGGGCTCGGCTGAAGAGGACTGAGTGGCGAAGCGCAGCGAAGAAATAGAAGTGGAGTACAGGGATGTCCGCAAAGGGAATAGGTACAATTATTCAGACGAATTTTTTCGCATTTGTATGATGCTTCATCCTCGCCGTGTGAGTTTTCACCGGGTGGAATTTTAGACTAATTTCACTGCCGTTGTATAATGGACTGTTGACCTTCTAGTTATGATATTGTCCTTTGAGTCATGAACATTTATTTACAAGAAATGTACTTTTGGCACCAAGCAAATTGTTTCCTCTGTCGAGTCGACGGTCAATTCATGGCGTCGGTGGTGTAATGGTCAGCATAGTTGCCTTCCAAGCAGTTGATCCGGGTTCGATTCCCGGCCGACGCACTTTTTTTTACATTTAAGACTATGATGGAAGAGGATGTGTGTACAAAGTTTTGTGGGTATCTAAAATATTGTGTCTTTTAATTGTTTCTGACGAAGTACTTGAACCTAGTAGCTGAAAATTCTGGTTCTTTTCGATTTTTCCTAGCAAACGTCATCTGCAACACCGTCATTGCACCTCTTTCAATCATTTGAACGAAGAGTTTTGATAGAAGCGTGTTTAAACACGCGAATGATGAAAACGGAAGAGTGATTAGACGCTGTTCTTGCGCATTGAATGACGCCATTGAAAGCGCACTTCTTACTCCATCGGTAGCTATAGGAACCCCGTGCACTATACACGGTGCTACAAGCTACGTGTTGTATTCATAAAGATTTCCTACGTACTTTAATCTCAACTACGTCTTTAAATCTGCTCTCAGTCCCCAAGAAAAAAAATGGGTTACCCTACAACACACCTCGTCCTACTTCCAAATTTAACAGACCTTTTTTAAAACTTTCCAATCTCGGGACTTGGAAATTATATTGCATATTTGATGAACTGGCGTGGGTAGAAAATGGCTTTTGCCACTTATCCCGCTTACCACTTCAACTTTGACCCTCCTCCTCCTGTCCCCTTCACCACTTTCCCACCTATCGCCCATTTTCACCCTTCCACTTACATATTCGCTCCGCGTCCTTGGCTTCGGCCACCTTGGGAATGACTTGCTAAAAGTTGACTCCAGGGTCCGTTGAACTGTGGACCATACTAAGTGTCCTCTCCTCCCCAAATATCTCACGGAGTACCACAAAATCTCGGCTTAGACCTCCAAGTTTGTGGCCAGGTTCACTTTCCGTGGCGTGCCGTCGCTCGTTAATGAGGCGGAGAGGTTCACCCTATGGGTCGGACGAGGGAAGGCATCGTTTTGCGCCAGATACACCTCTCGTCTTGAGCACGCATCGAGCACTTCCGAGAATTTCGCGACTTATCCGGGGGTTGAGACGGATTAAGTAGACTCATGGGCATAAATGGAAGACCTACAGTATGAATTGAATCCTGTTTATGTTGTGCGGATAAATTGGCTCGGCGAAGGTGGATGTTGCCGCTAGCTTGGGTGTGTGTATGTATGTCCTATTATACATATATATATATATATATATAAAAGCACAGAATTAGATTTTTTTAAATAATGACGACGGTCATGCCGTCGGAACGTCAAAACTACATATGTGAGTGTCCTTTCTTTGTACTTCTATGTTTTTTTTTAAATCTACACCTGCGTTTTTATATATTTGTGCTTCGCCGAAGAGCGTTACATTTCTAAGATATATATATATATATATATACACACACACATATATATATATACTCATTCACATAGAAAATAGGTATAAGGAAAAGGAATAGGAACACATATAAAGGAGGAACGCAGTAGAGGTGGGGAAGGCGGAATCACGCAAATCACGAGTGTAAAATATTTCCTAGGCTGGGACTTGAACTCCATATATATATATATATATATATATATATATATATATATATATATATATATATATATATATATATATATATATACAAACACTCGTATAAGAACACATAACAAGAACACTCACACGATATTTCTTAATAATTTCGACGGAATTTAGCTCCGTTTAATTATTGCATAACGTGTGCGCGTGTTAGTGTACATTACATAGTACATGCACCCCGTACAATGTACGGTGTAGCTATCTGCGTTGTATTCATTAGTTGTTCTTGCGTATTTTGAGCTGAATTTTGGCTTTCCATTCACTCACTCTACCGAAAAAGAAATTAATTATTGGGATGCCTCAGACCCTGAAGGCACCTCGTAAAATAGTCTTGGCACCCCTCCGACGCCAATCTGGGTTCCTCAATCTCACTTCGTAGGATCAAAGGTCAGCGCTGAGTTACATTCATCGCAGCGTGGGCAGGGATTTTTTCTTTCGAGAAAATGTTGTTGGATGGATGAAATGTGTTCTACTCTCAGGAATACAGCGGCAACTCCCTCCAGCCCGCCACTTCCGCCTGAGGAAGACCACTGGAATTCCGAATTAATTGAGTAAATGATATAATAATTGCAATTCTGTCTAAAGTATTTATTTTAAAAGAGTTTAAATTTCGCAAATTTTATCGAAATTAAACAGATCGAAGGAAAGGAAGTGTAATTTAAAACATTAGGGAGGAATAATTTAAACAATGATTTGGTGTCTTGGAATAGGATCATCAATACAATATTAAAAAGATTTGTTTGATGATAAATGATTTTATTTTTCAAGAATATTCACCCTTTTGCAATTCAAAATGAATACAAGATTTAAAAAAATGATACGAATCCAACTTAACTTTAATCGTCATTCTAAAGTGTAATATACAGATTGAGGGCATTTTGCAAAAATTGAAATATTATTACATACTCAATTCAAAAAGAAATTTATTTAAATTAATTTCTAATGAATTCATTTACCTTTTGTTTTCGTTGCTCATTAGAAGAAAATTCTAATGCTGAGATGAAGTGAAAATAAATTACTTCTTATCACCGGGTTCATAGAAAAACTGCCCGTTTCGTGATGAGCCGTCGCGAACGAACAGAAAGAGTCACATTATAATTGTTTGATTGGCTGCGACACTGGAAGCACTTCTAAGTCCACGCAATTCCCTGCAAGTCGCCAAAAGGGTGGGTGGCCGGGGGTGCCAGGGTACCACTCGTAGAATGTAACAATGTACATGAAAAACCGGCAAAAAACATTCTAATGCACATCTAAGCATACGTATGCATTAACGCGAAACTTATTTTAACTTAAGATTACATGCAGGATTTTAAATACTAGATAGAAGCATCAAAAGGATATGGAATAGAAGGTTGATCACCTATTGGATGACAATGGCGATCTCAATTACGCCTTAATAGGTCTTAATGTACGAGACGGGTTAATAAGTGGGAAGCTGTCGAGGGAAATGAAGTAAATGAAGAGTAATTGGACATTATAAAAGACGAGACGCATTCGATGCATCTGTGTTTATACCCGCATCTATAGAGGGTGATGAGAGTGAACGGTGTAAACCTGAGTGGTTGGTTTGAAGTGAAGCGTGGTGGCGTGCAACAAGGCCGTGTGATTTTTATGAAAAAATATGTCATGGATGAATGCATGGATGAGAGGTGACTGGAGATTTAAATCTACCCGTCCTTATTCAATTCGAGAGTGCAATTGGTTGGCTGAGATCCCAGCGGATTAGTGAGGGACCCTGGAACAGATTTGAAGTGAGAAAACGTAGGGAATATGCGGATAAATTCGAAAGTGGTCGCGCCAGTAAAAGGGATAAATGATCTGATTGTGAGTGCAATGGACGAGATTATTGGATGCCGTTGCCTCCTTTGAGTATGAATACGATGAAAGTCTTAGTTGGTCTTTCATATTGGATTTTCAATATGAAAATTAAAATGAAAATAATTAGGGATCGATTTCGTGTTTTGGCTGAATTTCCGATGATAGATGATAGGTCGTATAGTGAACAAAATAGACGACGGGTTATGTGGGTTGGGGTAGTCCATGGGGTAGAGCGTTGGACTGCTGACCGGAGGGGCCCTGGTTCGATTCCCGGGCAAGGCACTCTGGGTACTTGCAGCTCCACCCAAGTTAAAGTGATTTTTCGGTAGGTACCAGATCTTCCTGGGAAACCATAACCGGCCAGGGAAAGAAACTGGCCCCCCTACCCTGATGTGTGAATTTCACACGCCGTCGGGCTTAGTGCTGGGTGAACTTGAACATCCCCTACCAAACCGACCTTCGGATTGATTACTTTATTTATGTGTATATGAATATATATATATATATATATATATATATATATATATATATATATATATATTCATATGTACCATATAAGATATACGTAGATATATATCTCTTATATATATATCTCTCTCATATATCTTGGAAGAGGCCATTTCAATAAAACTCATTGTAAATGAATGAAGACGAATAAAAATAATTCAATGAATATGTATATATATTTTTTAATTTACTTATTCATATATCTTCATTCATTTACAATGAGTTTTATTGAAATTGCCTCTTCCAAGATCCAGTAGGAACGTGGAAGGTATATATGCATCGTAAGTTTATATGGAATTTCGAGGAGAATTTAGTTGCTATAAAATTTCCGCAGAGTTGCAGGTTGCTATTCCAGTGAGAATGGTCGGTTATCCAGTATCCACTTGGAAATGAGACCATTGTCGGGATTATAGTCCTGATTTTTGTGGTTTCAATCTCTGATTGATTTCAACTTAGCCCTCCAACGCGATCCCATCTCCATTGACTCTAAACTTCTGATTCCCGGGCCATGTAACCAATTCCATCTCTTGCCAGATTCCTTTGCTCTCCTTCGTGAGACGATCAATCCTCCCCCATCATTCCCTTCCGCCCCCAGAGCCTCTATTGTCCGACGATAAACCCTAGCGCGTATTCGCACCAGCTCCTTCCTACTCTACTCTTCTTCCCCCGAGTGTGAAGGCTTCTGGAACAATTCCAATGAATGGAAAGCTCTCTCCCTATCCGTAGATCTGCTCTCAATCTAAAATGGGGTGTCGAATTTCGGTGTCGATCTTTGATTTTGGAGAGGAATTCGATCGGGGTAACTGGATGACCTATTGTTGATGAAATGGCGGACTCGGACTATTCATACCTGTGTTAGGATTGCGATGTTATCTTTTGGAATCCTCTTAAACTTCTTAGGCGTTGATTTCTCGGGGACTCCAAGTAATTTTATCATTTATCGCCAATTTCGTCTCGGGGTACAGCAAAGGTATATTTTTGGCCCGCTGGTCTTTTCACTTGATATAGTATTCATAACTGCTTAACGTTTTACTAATCCACCTGGCCCTTCTTATCCCCATCGTGATCCATATTGGCATTTTAATTGGTAGGAATGTCGTTGTATTGTTCATTTTTCATTGGTTGACTTTTATTTTAAAATCCAGGAAAAGTTCCATCTTCTGGCGATGTATGCCAATCCCTGCTTCCTTGTGAGTGTAGCGGCTATCGGTTTACTATTGTGTGCGTGTGAAGCGTGTTTCTTCGCGTCTATCAGTATTTGGTTTTAGTTCCATCAGCGATTTGGATATTTCAGATGAAGCAACTGTGTCTCAGATAGGATTGGCTATTTCCGTGTGGGTGATAACACAGTGACCGTTTTCCACCTGGATCTATCAATGAGACTTGCAAAAGGCGCACTTGACATACGTGTATAATTGACTATGATTGATAGTCACTTACGACCTATTGATTGTAATATCCTCCTTATTGTATGACCTTCAGTAGCCTTCTTTGAAGATGATTGCGTTGGTTCCGATAGCCTTTAGCAATTAGCTAGTTCACTCAGCGCTTCGAGAAAACCATTGCCCTTAAACAAATCTCCGGAAAATCCGACGAAGAAAGAGACCTCTTTTTTTCTGCGTCTTAATCCAGTGTGCCGGGTTGCGCAGACGTCATTTAGGGCCCATTTCCACATTAATTTGTCCAATTCTAAATTCCAATCATTGGCGAATGGAGCAATCGCTCCATTGGTTGGTTAATTGGAGGGATGTTATCGTTTCGCCCGGTGATGGGGAGAGAGTGATGCAACAGAGACTAATTGAATATTGCTCATTTCCGGTGCATTGCGAGCATCAACGATCGATTGAGAGATGAAAAATTGATTGTGTCTGATAGAAAACTAGCTAACTTAAGTGGGCTGATGGATATTTGAAAATGACCTTGGAAATAAAGTGGAAAAAAGACTCTTTAAAATATTGCATGAATGTTATGAAAATGGCAAGATACCTGAAGACTTTGTTAAAAGCAAAACTATTATGGTTCCAAAAGCGGGGAAGGTAATGGAATGCATGAATTATAGAACAATTGCTATTGTGTTACATGCTTCCAAGGTTCTTTTTTTACATACAATAGGGAACAGAATCAATTAGAAAGTGGAGGAAAATGTCGGAGAAGATCAAATTGGCTTTCGGGAAGGTAAAGGAACGAGAGACACTATATTGGCACTGCGCTTGATCCTGGAGAGAAGACTATATATGAGCAGGAAAGTTTTCCTTGCCTTCATTGATTTGGAAAAAACCTTCGATACTGTAGACTATAAACTTATGTTTGAAACAATTAGGAGAAAAGGAATATACTATAAAGACAGGAAACTCATATTCAGCTCTATCAGAAGTAAGGTACTTTTATAGAAGTAAAGGGATGTAAGAAAGAAGCGAAGATTAGAGAAGGAATAAGACAAGGATGTCCACTTTTGCCCTATCTATATTAATGGAAATTTATTGATCATTATTTTGAATTATGCATTATCAAAGTATTTTAAACCAGTAAATACTACTAGGGACAATCAAATGAAAACCGAACACATGCCATAACACACACACACAAACACACACACACCCAGTCTGCTAAAAGATAGATGCTAGATTTTCACGTATCGATACTGCCATCGCTGTGGAAGGATAACTGCGTAGTAACGACTCACAGGTGCGCGCATTTGTTGGGTTATGTCCTTACTGGTGCGCGGACTTATTGTAGGTGTTCAGTTTTCATTTGATCTTCAATCATACTTTGAGTAATTGGGCATTTCACACTGATTCCGTAGTCGATGGCATCCTCAAACGCTATTTGCAAAAATGCTAAGATAATGGAAGAAACCGTCAACCCTTAAAGTTCACAAACCTTAATAAACATTCAGTCGGCGAACAAAGGGTCCAAAGTACAAACGCATTTACATTTCTTCCGGACACAACTTCAAAAGCATTATTAAACTTTCCGATTGCCACGTTGCTCATATCATCATTTGAGGTAAGAAAAGTCAAAATCTTCAAATGGATATATCGAATTTTCATTTTTTCTCAGACAGAGAAATATTTAGATGTAACTCCGTTGCTATAGGAAATCTTAACCTACACAAATTTGATTTAAAGATAGTGAACATATGCCATTGGTAAAAGAATAAATTGAAAATATTTTGAAAAAATGCCGTTAGTGAAATGTATGTGAGAAAGATGGGTGTGTCTAAATCTCACGCGTCCTTCACCTTCCCTTTTGGCTTAGGCGAAGTAAAACAGGCTATATTTTAAGCTCTTTCAGATAACTTACGTACACCACTGTTATATTTTCTTCCATACTGAACTATCGTTTCATACGTGCTTCTTTCGCTTTTGGAACATTAATCATACGTGTGCGTTCCTTCCAATACCCCTACCCTTCTGAAAAGTCTCCTTCGCTATATTCACCTTTAGTGACTTTCAATGCCTACCCTCAACCCCTTTCTATCTATCTATCTCTCTCTCTCTCTCTCACACACACACGCCCTTTCTATCATTTGAATCCTCCTCCCTGATATATACCAACAGAAAATATTATAAATATAATTCACGTAGGCTAGAGCTCACCTAGAATTCACGTCTGGTATTTTGGACCCTTCAAAAGTTTATCTATTTCGAATTTCAGGAAACTGCGGAAACTGGGACAGTAACTTTTTGATGGAGTCATCCGCTAATACATGGAGGTATCTGGGTTATATTCCCGGTCAACGCAAATGATTTTTACACTCTAGAATTGCTGCGTTGAAATTGTATTTCGATGTTAAACAGTTAAGTTGGGAGAAGCTGGTGGTTTCATTGAAAGTCATCGTGAACGATCTTTAAAAGTGAGTCAAAGGAGACGTCTCAGGCGTGATATGGTGGAATATCGTTATTAATGAAAAATTGCCAAATTGTAATTAATTAAAAGTGAGTACTTCTTTATTGGATGTCCTGGAATAGGAGACAGGAAGATTATATGCATTAAAAAAAATGTTTACTAAAGGCTAGTTATTCGTATTATACGCCAATTACGGAATTATTTGAATTTTGTTTTTTAAAATGTTTATCATATCTTATTCAAAAGCCTTGAAAACTTCAGCTCTTGGTAAAATTTACACTTATTTGCGTAATTAAGTTTTGCGCTAGCAGGCATGTGTGATGAACTTTGGCGTGAATTCTCCCGCAGGTTGCCCGCCCCCTTCGGCGATTTTTAAGTAGATTTTTTTCTTTCCCTTTCCCACACACTTTAAACACCCTCTCTTACCCTTATCCATCGCCCTTTACATCTGGAACTTGCACCCCCGTCCACACACCTTTTGGGTTGATTGTGGGGTGGTTGTGTAGATGAGTATAGATAACATTGAGAGTGATATAGAGTATGTGTACATATTATAAGGGGTCCTGTTCCCCTCTTGAACCACAGCAATTGGAAAACTCGCGCCCGACAGTTAGAACTTGTTGAAAAGTCAAGTGATAAAGCGACTGGCTGGTGACTAGTGACTTAACAGCTCCTTTGCCACAAGCCCTTATGGAGGCTTGTCCGGGAATGGGGCGTGAATTAATGGCCACACACCCGGTCGGGGGAGAGGTACAGTGTGTCGTCTCGGTGGACAAACCCTCTTCTCGACAAACATAGCCCTTCCCCTAACTCGTCTTCAGGGAATACGTGTTGGAGCGCGCGATGTTTCCAATGGAGCTGGTCGTGCGAATGTTCCGTGTGAATGCAAATGCGAATACAATTACGATGAACTTTGATCATTATTTGGAACAAATTGCGTGCATCTAACAGCCGCGATGCAGCGCTTGTTGTCATGGTGTTGTGTGTTTTACGCGACGCGGAGAGTCTCTTTCTTGATGACCAATAGCCGTTACGGGAATACATCCCCATACGTGACACGGCATCCGCACGTACAAATATGCTTCTTTCACGTTTGCCAAGTGTCATAATCGCAATGCCCTCTTTCAGGTAAGCTCTTCACAACTGATTGACTGCGGTTTTCGTTAACGCATCCATTTAGCATGTAGAGGCATGCAACAGATCGATAGAATTAATTACAGGTGCATCAACGTATTGGGTCGTGTCATTCCTTCCCTCGATTCTCATTAGTAAGAGTAAAATGCATTACAATGACTCATAGTAAATAAATTTAGCGTGTTCGAGATTTGTCATTCATCATTACCTTATCATTAAAAGGTGTACTACATTAAAAGCAAATCTGCATTTTTAAATGACATAAAATTTATAACAGATTCATTTTCCGGAGGAACTGTGGAACTCTGTCCATAAGAAGGGGGTAGCTATACTAAGATGTGGCGTGATTGCAATGATAGTTTGAAACGGTCACCGTTGTATGTAAGACAACCTATCTCGAGGCGAGGATAGGTTGAACAATAAATTGCACGTTCAATCTACATGATACCCCAGAGCTGCCGCTAGGGCGTGTGGCAGGGGATGTTAGGTCACCACCTGTAAAAGAGAAGAAAACCACATGCAAAATAAACACATTCATGCAAGCCTATACCCACAGTGATGTATACATTCACGCAAAAACCCTTTCAACTCACACGCATACAAATGTATATACCATCATCTAACAAACAAATGCACCTAAGAATGTAGTAAAATTTTATCCAATGACGTGCATGCTAGGATCTGAAAAGTAAGAAGACGAAAATCCACTATCACATGGACATGCAGTATACAATGGTCTCCTCCCCCAAGGACACAGGTAGGGAATGTGACCCAACGCTGTAGGGACGGGAGGATCCCCCCACAGAGAGAGACGAGGGGTGAAAGGGGAAACTTAAAAACAAGAATGGATGCTCCTTCTTATGGGTGGACAGGTTGGAATGAGTCGAGGCGCCATGTCCCGTTCCCTGACTGGAACCTACAACTCGTGGGATACATCGCATTACTAGCGAATGTGAGCATTAATTGCATTGATGTCGAAAGTGATTCTTTGACGCCACATGAAGTCTTACTTATCTGTTTTCGCAATGTCTCGAAAGACAATCCTTAAAGTGATATTATGTTGTGACAATCATGATAAAGGTTGAAATTAATCTCGATTTTAATGCTAAAAAAATTGGAATTTACGTGAAACATTGATGTATTCAAACTACGAGAGCTTTAGCTGGCTTCATACTTGTGAGATTGTGTGAATTTTCGTAATTGCAATCATATCATCGAGTATCTTAGCATTTGGGAAGATCTTTGCCCGAAAGTATTATTAAATAAGTTGATAAAAGGTGATATGTTTCTGTTGATACGATTGATCGTATTTTCGTATGACGGAACTCGTCCGGGGCCCCCTCAACGGAAGGGATCGGGATAGTGCGGTAGCTAACGTGCAGGCTTCCAACCCAATGGGCCCGGGTTCGAATTGGAGGTGACAGATATTTTTCGCCGATCCTAAGAGACGCTTTGTGGAGAGGATATTAAGTGCCGTCCGTCGTATGGGACGTTAAGTTACGGATCCCTTGGCGCCTTTCTTTAAGAGTACGCTAATGCCGCCGCCAGGTTTCTCTCCACCCTTCATCATCACCTATATATATATATATATATATATATATATATATATATATATATATATATGGGCTATTCTCTAATGGCGTTAATTACCTCAGCTGTCGGTCACCTCCCGTAAAAACTGCTAGAAGTTGATCCCAATTATTCGGTCTACAATATTCAATGGTAAAATATTTATATACAGGGTCGCACCCAAAAGTGGTAGGACTGATTTTTTTTACAAGAATTTTATTGACGATATACTTACATCGACTTAATAATCTTCAAAGTATGCTTCTTGAGCTGCTACACACTTAGTATAACGTTGCTCCCATTCCCCGTACGCCCGCTGGAAATTTTCTTTGGGGATGCCGTTGATGACCCTCGTCGAAGCCTCTTGAACGGCCTTTATCGAGTAAAAACGTCGTCCCTTGAGCTGTCTTTTCATCAGGGGGAAGAAGAAGAAGTCCGGTGGTGCCAGATCGGGAGAATAGGGCGGGTACGGCAACGTGGCAACGCCGTATTTGGCCAGGGGCTGTCTGACGACGAGCGCGCCATGGCAGAATTTTCGGCACCATCTTGGTGAACACCTTGCCCATGGCCAAAATCCTGTGAAATAATGCGTTGGACGTTGGATGCAGACAGACCCAACTGGTCTGCAATTTCTTCACTGGTTAAGCGTCGGTCTGTGTTCAGCAGTGTCCTCACTCTGTCCACATTCGTGTCGGTTCTTGCCGTCGACGGCCGTCCGGAGCAATGGTCGTCTTCAACGAGCTCCCTACCCTCTTTAAACAACTTGTGCCACTCAAATACCGTGGAACGGTTTAAAAACAATGTCCCCATAAGCCTGCTTGATCATATCGAGGGTCTCAGTTGCCGTCTTCCCGAGTTTCGCACAAAACTTCACGGAATAACGTTGCTCTAAATTCAGATTCATTTTGTTTTTCGACGCGGACAAAAAACTTGCTTCACTAAAAACGGTGTCCTCACTCAACGACAGCCCGCAGGCGACTGAGGTTGGTGTCGGTCTGTTGCTAAGAGCCCCCTCCAACTTACCCTGCCAGACAGACCCCCCTCCACCGCTCCGTTCGCGCCAGAGAAAATCAGTCCTACCACTTTTGGGTGCGAGCTTGTATGTTATTTTCAGTATAATGAATAAAATATAAACAGAAATTTTGAAAGGAAGATGATTGATATTCATGAAGGTGCCTTTATCACCTTATAGAATTTGGGTCAAAAAGTCTTTAATGTTTGGTTGGTTTGACCTTTTTAATAAAATATTCCAATAAAAAAAATTACCTTATTAAGTTCAGCTGAAAGCCCTTAGTTGTGTATGAGAAGTTATGATAAATTTCTCGAAAATAATTTTCGAAAATAGTTAACTCAGCTAAAAAATGCGAAAGTGAACGACACTCTTGAAATTACATCAAATACTCTGAAACATCACAATTGAGTAAACCTTTCTCCAAATCCGTGTTTTTCCTCGCCCCCTTAATCCGCTCACTCCCTCGAACCCACTCTCTCTCCTCTCTGCACGGAAATATTCAGCATCCGATCGTGGCTCCTAATGCTCCAACTCCACACTTTCTATGTTCATTTTATGATTTTAGATTTTCGGCCTTTTTTTTTCTCTGTAGAATGTTTCAGAATTCTCCGTCGTTTTATTTTGCCTCGCAATGATTCGCCTCCCACGTTAAGAACATCATAAGAAAGTACGAATTGTTTGAATGCTCGGGATAAATTTTTGATTCACTTCCGAATCCCTTTTATCTTTCAAAAGACGTGTACTAGATTAAGCATTATGAAAATAATACTTTGTGCAGCTTTAATTACAAGTTCTTGGAAAATAATCCAAGAGCCACCCAACATTTGTGTTTTGCCGGGCGGTGATGATAATATTGGAGAGGCATTGCTTCGAAGTGAAAGATTTTAATGATTTACTTTTTGCTTCCTTAATTTTAGATGACGGCATAAAAGAGTGACCCTAACTAATTCGAAATACTTCCCCTTTGACATGTTCCTTTACCGATATATATTAATGGTTGTTGCACTAATATTCCCTGCCACACATAAATTTAGCGACTATTAGGGTATTAAGTACACGTAATTCATAACTATTTCCTTCTATTTTTCTGAATATTAATACACGTTCTGCAGCAATTGAGGCACTTTAAATAAGACTACAATGTTTTAATTAGAATTGGCAATTTCCTGCAGAAGTAATTTCAAACCGATCCGACGTGAAAATAAATACAACTCCAAATCCTTCACTTCCTAGGATTTCCTCGTTTGTACTTCTTTCTGTCTATTTCCCTTTTCAATCTTCAACAACACATATAAAAACCTCACCCATAATTTAAATCTACAATATCCCTTGCCTCAGAAAACAATTTGACAAACCGTCAAATGTTGTGCACCATGTTAAAGCTATAGGTTTACATTTAATTACGTATTTTCTAAGGATTTCCTTCAAGGACTGCCTCCTCTCTTTTATAAAAGCTTCTCTAGATTACGAAGTTATTCTTTTGATGCCCTAAAATATCAGCGCAGTAATAATTTTAAAACATTCAGCTAAAACATTTCTTTAGGAGCAGAACAGCTATATCTTCTCTACGTAGTTGAAGCACCACACCTTTAATGATTAAATTAGTCATCCTATTCCTTGAGGTATTGTTTGGGTTTGTATTCGTTTCATTGATGAAAATCGTCCATATATTGGAGAAAATACTTCTTCCTTCAATGAATAGAAATATGTAGGTATTTTATATATACCCCCTCACCTCGGGGCCTCGAGACTGATATATCTTTGGCTGTAGACGTTGCTGTATATACGTGCATGGATAGTCAGTATATATACGTATACGGAACGTCAGTGTATTTATACTAATATAGGCGTTAGTGTATGCATCGTACTCGTATGAAGGGAACACCAAGAATCGAACCGGGAACCCTCACCGACGCCAGCAGAAATTCGCTTCGGCCACTCGACCACCGCGGCGCAGGAGGCATGACGGTAGAATCAGGAGGGATTCTCAAAATTAAGACCGATTTGTATTTGGGAGGCGCGGGGGATGCTTTTTACCCCTCTCCCTTGCCCCCCCCCCGTCTTCCTCCCTGGGAGTGGCGACGACGGCGTTAATTGGATCGAATCCGCGAAGAAGACTTCTCCGTCCGCCAAACTCCCCACACCCACACCGGGTGGGACGAGAGAGAGAGAGGGGGGGGGCAGGGCGCTCTTAATCTCATTGAGATGCCACACCCCCCACCCGCCCCCATTTCAACCCCTCTCCATTGCAAGGGAGGAGGCGGGAATAACTTATCTCCGAACCGGGGATATATATTCGGGGAGTTCGCCTCTCACCAATTAAGGGAAACGTTTCATTTTTTTTTCCTCTCTATTTCGAACGAATAAGGATAACTTCGGTGTTCCAGCGCAGTCTTTCTCCTTTTTGTTTCCGCATTTCTTGGCTAGGCGAAGGCGATATCTTCTGCGGGAACTCGCGGGCTTCTGAATATAGATATTTTATTTCTACTGATTTAGGTTTTGAAATTCAATCGGTCCCTCGAGGTCTTAAGGATTTTAGAAATCCTTTGGGATTTAAGGAAAGGGCTTGGTGATATTAAGAGTATTCGAAAAATGTTTAATAGGACGTTTAAATTTTCCAGCGTTTCGTTTGGACGGTGGTTTGGCTGTTGTGGTTTTTTTTCAATGGAAACGGTTAGTTTATTCAATTTGTTGATTATAAAGAAGAATTAAAAAAAACTTCGAGATGGCTCAAATAGTCGAGACCCCGAATATGATAATAAATTGTTAGTGTACTTATAAACGTTTTTATTATCTTTTTCCGATGGAAAATAGTTTTTTCAATGGAAGAGGAAGAATATCGTGATGCAAACCGTGGACGCTAAAGGACCTACTGGCCTCTTTTTCGTCAAAAGATGGCGCTAAGGAGCTGTTGCACCCATTACCTGAGGAATGGACGAATGAAAACACAAGAGGAAAGGATGACAGGGAAGAGAGTCAGTCCTACATTGTTGTGAATGGTAGTCTTAAAGAGGCGCGTGAAGTCAGAAGATGAGCCATATTAGGTACATTACATGAGGTAATGAGCCATATCTACCAAAAACACATTCAAACACGAAAATCCACCAAATGGCAAATATATAAAAAAAATATATTTATATATGTATGTATTTTTTATGTATTTACATATATATATATTTATGTATGTATGTATGTGTGTGTATGTGTATATATATATATATATATATATATATATATATATATATATATATATATATACTCCCCTACTCCCCTCTCCCTACATCCCCTCATTGCCCCCTCACCTCGTTCCCACGCTAATTGCCTCTCAAAAAATATTATTTATCTTTTATCACGCCAACATTGCACTTCCTTTTACATGGGCGAATGCATTACCCCCTTATCCATCCGAATGAATAATCACCGGTACTCCTGCAATTCTGCCTCACTCTCTTCTCTTCCTATCCCTTCACACACCAATTCCCACAACCTTTCATTGGACCAGTGTTTTGCTTTCGGTATCCTAGAATCCCTACCTGATTCAGCCACCAATATAGAGGTGAGAACTCGTGAATCCGGCTACATATTAGCTTTCCGTTCATTCAAAATTCCCACCCTTAACCGCCATCTTTAAATTCCCTCCACACCTCCCCTCCCCGCCCATACCTCTTTCCCCTCTCCACAGCAACAGCATATTTTCAGTCTCTCTTGAAGAAGGCCTCTGAGAGGGCCGAAAGCTCGAACAATTTACCGTGTGAGTGTCCTTTTAAATGTTGCTATTCTATTCTATCTGTGTTATATATATATATGTATGTATATATATATATATATATATATATATATATATATATGTATATATATATATATATATATATATATGCACACGAGTATAGGTACATTGAGTGGAAAAGGATAGAAACACATATAAAGGACAAACATTGAGTAGAAGTATGGAGCGTAGTTTTGAACGGAGCGGATATTTAGTTGTTGAAGCAAAATAATTTGCGTTGATTTTCGATGGATTTTGGGACTTTGGTTTGGATAAGGATGAAGAAAAAAAGAATGCTCGTAAAGGAAATTAAATGAAGAAGCACAAGACATAGCAGTGGATAGGAAAGGATCGTCCAGAAAAAGCAAGTGGAGGGAGGAAATGTTGATGCTGAGCATTCTGATTGGCGATGAAATGTTGAAAACATTGATAGAGGGTAGCACTTACGTGAACAAGTATAAGTTAAAGGAAAAAAAAGCAGTGAAATATATATTTGGACGGCCACGTGAAAGCACATGCGCATGAACAAGCACTCAGGATCTGAATTCGATACATTCCATACTTTTAGAGCTCTGGATTCCAGATTTTCCACCGACGCTTGATAATTAGGGGAGCGACGACCTGGAAACTAAAGAAAAAAGTACCCATATATCTGGAAACGATCGCGTATTGCATTTCAGTTCCGAAATATTATTTCATCGCTCTGTGAACGGTAGCCAATTTCGGAGCGCAGAGATGAATTCCCGCCAGCTGGTCACTGGACCCTGGCCAGTGGGAAAGAATAAAAATCCATACATTAAAATTGATCAATCTGCATGAAACGCTCATTTGAAGGTTTTAGCGAATTAATTCTGTATTCAGTCTTTTTTCTTCCTCGTTATTTTTAGTGGACACTAAAATATGACAGGCGGGTGTTCGGTCATTTCAATACGAGACCCAATTAAAGGCTCACTGGTCTGTGATATGGATTAGAATGGCAATCCATGCTGGTTTTGGCAATCGTTTTCCCATCATTATCCTCTAATATCCCTTGCACACTCTTGTGCGTACTTAAATATACGAATAGATTAAAGCTATGGCTTTAAATTATTGTAAACGATGATTCAATAGACTCGACCAGATCGATGTGCGCTAGTGAAAGGTTTAAGTTTATCATGGGGCGAATTAATATTGTCGTTTTGACAATATGTGCGAATTATTCGTTCATTTGATCACGTAGATTGATTTATTAATCGTTTCATTAGTCTTTGCACATTGTTCGTATGACCTGCATAGACAATTCGGGCGGTACTGCACGTAACGACAATGGGGCAGATATCCCTGTAAAATGGGACCAATTTATCTATATTTGCAATATGGAATGGAGGTTAGCCAAAAATCCTAAAAAACCTGGAAAAATCCTGAAAAAAATCTTGAATATGGGAGTGGTAAAGTTATTTTACTGGAAAATAGACAGTGAAAAGTAGATGAAAAATAATATTTTTTTTAATTCCATACGAAAAATTCGGTTGATATTTGTTTGAATATAATTTCAATATTTTGTATGCATTTTTCCAGAAGATAAAGCATTGATTACGTCGCACTTATATGTGTGTGGGGAGGGGGGAGGTGTACTTCTTGCAATGGGAGCATTCGTGCTTCTAGAACAAATGGCTACAGAACTATCCACCGACCGTCGCAGTAACACCACAATGCGTAGAACCGAGCGGTAATTGTGAGGCAGCAATTCTTTGTGCGAGAATGACACAGCGCATCATAATAGTAATGATTTTTTTCGCTGACACAGATGCCCTACTTTTTTTGAATTTTGTGTCTCCAGAATGTCAGTAATGGATAACGAAAAACGTTTGAATTACCACTGCGTACTTGAAAAAAAATAAAAAATCTCTAATTTAGGACGCCGAAACCACTGAATATGTCGTTTCCCTAATGTAAGAGGCGGGAATTTCATTCAGGTGAACCATCAGAATTTTGAAAATAGTTCCTTTTAATCGATGTAATGCTGGAAAAGGCCGTAAGATGCATGGATAGGTGGAGAACTGTTTTCAAACGGAAATTAATCAGTGCATCGGAGAAACGAGGAAGTGAAATTGGCGGCAAGTAACCTTAAGAAACGATTTTTAATCCCTGAAAGTCCGGTAAATATCTGTAATCAGAAAGGATATATTTTCTGGCGAACGTTGAAATTTTTGGACCCTGGCGACCCTGTCAGTGCTCTCGTTATTATCGTAGTACATGTAAAATATAGGGTATGAATTCCATTTGAGATAATGGTGATGCAAATCATGTAATTTTCTGTCAATTTTGGCGAAAAGCAAAATACTGTCGATCCTTTTCAGCATTCCCGTTGTGGCTTTCACTGCTCCCAACTTTCGGTATAGATCGCTTTAACCTTTATTCAACGATGTAATCGATTTTTATCGTCACCACGATAAAATGGGTGGTGAACGTTGAAATGTAAATACTAAAAAGTACACTGCTGCTATATTTCATCAATCACACAAACAGGTGCTTACGTCTATGGCATCAAACATAACGGAAGGTTGATTTTCGTTTAAGATAGCGCTCACGTGATGCGAAGCCCTTTAACGGCGGCGCCAATGCTAACATTCGCCCTGCTCCGGATACTTCTGGTCCGTTGGTAAAAGGTTTGATTCTCATATCTATGACCGTAAGCGTACAACATTAAAATTGATATGCCACCAATGATGTTTCGTAGGCTGTTTAGTGAAATGTTGTCGGGGAAATAATGATAATTTGTGCTGATGAAAGACAATGTATAAAATAAAATCAGATTGATGGCGTACTAGGAACTTAACTCGTTAGGAAGTCGTTAAGGAGGCATTCAATTTTTGAAGAGCATACGATTTCCATTGCGAAAGTCAATTACGAAATCACACTAAATTTTTGCAAGTAGGAAGGTAGTCTAAAAGCGTGCCTTATGCATTTGTGACGAATTGAACCATGATTCATCAGCTGCTAAAAATATGAAGGTAACTTCAACTTGTAGCTGATGAATCCATCAACAATTATTAATTGTATTTGAATCAACGCGTCATTTTTACCTTCACGACGAGATATCCGAAAATGCTAAGGGCTCAAATCCCTTTATAAACACCTATGGTTCCCGAGGTAACGTGGGAATAATTTTTTATAAAACACGAAAATATTATATTAATTTATTATATATAGAACTCGAAATAAATAGCGGTTTGTTTTGAATAAAGGTCACAGCACACATGACACCGTCTTCTTTAAGAGCTAATGCTGAACAAAGGCATTGCCATACATCAATAATTCCGGGAAGTTAGAGTGGAATGAATGAGTGAATTTTATTGTCCTGGTAGTCTTCATACTCTAGGGACAGATATTCATGTTGTGGTCGGAGGACAGCATTAAATATGCACAATAAAATTAAAAAAAAATGACAACATAGTACAGTGATACAAAAGAGTAATTACTGACACAAAAATGGCAACTTATTGAGGACAAAAACTTATTCAAGGATAACATATCATGTATCAAACTCGAACTGAGATGCATACTATTGAGAAAATGGTGTATCATACGTAATGAGTCATGAGGAATATTATAAATATATTTATATCACAACGAAAAATTAACTCAAAATAAAAGGAAAAATTACACATTAAATAATCAAATAGGTGATTGAGACTGATATATAATACTATACCAAATTTAGCTTGCATTACAATGTATACATATAATATCCGTTTAAAATTTCTGATGGAGATTGAAATTTTACAACCATTTGGCAATGCAATCTGTATTTTGCTACCCGCTACTACTACTACTAGTGAATATAGGGGAGACGTCCGACAGCTGAGGTCATTTGCGTCATTGGGGATGGATGATAATGGAGAAAGGGTGGAAAGAAACCCAGCGTCGGAATTGTTCTTCCCTGAACGAAAGGCGTCGAGGGGTCCGCATTTCAACGCCCCACCCGACGAACAGCGTACTCACTCAAAGTGCTCTCCACAAAATCCCTCAAGTAGGGATCGGGGAAACACTCAAAAATATCTGTTCCCTCCAGCAATCGAACCCGTGCCCTCTGAGTGGGAAGCCAGGACGCTAGCCACCCCACCATTCCGATCCCCCCCCCGCTACTACGAATGAATATTAAAGGCTTTAAGATGTTAACTTAAGTATAGAATAGCCTGGGTGTCTTCTTGTAAACGCATCTCTGTTTGGTGTGATAGCGAACATTTCTCTGTCTTCGGTCTTCACAACTTAGCCATCGTAGCATTGGGAAGTATGGTAAAATATGGCCGTCTGTACTCAGTTTGAACGTAAATCTAAAAGATGATTTTATTAGGCTCTTTAGCTTTAGATTGATGTCCAAGGTAAGGTCATACTAATGATATTCGGCTTTATTCGGGCGAGATTGGAACTCTGGCAGTCCCTTCTTCCATCTAACCCTTCGTCAAATACATTCAATGAAAATATAATTACATTTGAGTGCTAAATGATATATAAAAAAGAACTAGATAATGGCAATCGATATACAATGAATATGCATAAGTACAAAGAGTTATAAATATATGCAAAATCGTAAGAAAAACGTAAGGAATAAGGCTTTCGTCCTTGATAAAAAAACCACACTGAAGGAAAACACAATGAACAAACTAAATTAAAAATAAATCAATAAATAAATAAAAAATAAGAGAAGAAAAAAAGGACAACTGGTATACGCATATGAATGTGGAGAAATATTAATTAAATTAAAATTTATGATTAACAATGCATAATTAAGAAATATTAAAGAAAAAAGTGAAGGTAAAAAAATATTACTACAATATGATCAAATGATAAATTTTTAATAACGAACAACAACCCATTACAAGCAGTGAGATTTAAACTGTAAGATTAATATGGAAGTGGATTATTTCCGACTAATAGTTGTATGAATATGGTATGACTGTGAGCTCCTGAAGTGTTTTACTTGCAGTTCTGTCGTGATTATAAAGTGTCTTATGTAAGGTTCTTTTAAATGATGCGATTGAAGCAGCTTCCCTCAAAGCTGGACTGAGTTTGTTCCACTCGCGGAAAGTAGCAAAAGTAAAAATTTATGCTATACTGTACAAAGCATCAGCATTCAAGAATTGGATATATTAGATCAGTGACAAGGTGTTCCCAGCTATGAAGTGGAAAGAGGTTTTCCTTTATCTTCAGTTGTCATGGGGTTGAGTCAACCCTGCTGGGTAACGAATGATCATAGTTTTGCGAGGTCAGACTACTGTTGAAAATAACGCTTAAATTGTTGATCGTATTGACATACCTGTATAGTGCCAAGGTCCCATTTATTCACCAATTACATTTAAATCTGTTTTTCTAACAAATATTGCGCTACCAATAACAATCGCTCCTGTTTTTGAAATCTTCAGTAAAAAATGAGTTTGGTCTGTTATTCACAAATATATGTGGCATTAATATTAGAATGCGCAGAAAAATAAATCCCCCAAAATAATTAAAACCCTCTTATTACTTGAATTTCACATTTTTAGGCTTTGCTTTGTCGAATTTCTTCTTTAGTGTGCAAATTAAATCGGAGAAAAAATCTACATAACATTGTTTTCTCTTCAGTCCTGCTTTGATGAAGTTTTCATTATTTCTTGAGGTAGTTTTAAACACCTCGGGACTCAATCACTTCAATCACGTGAAAACGAGGAAATGTAATCGGTGCGAGTACAGATCGGATTTTTCGTTGCTGTGCGCGAGACGAAGCAATAAAAAAACGGGCTCGGTATGCAACTCGCAAAAAATACTGAACCATAGAACAAGCGTTGACACTCGCGAAATGACAAGGACAAGGATTGATTTGAATTCTCATAAAGTGAAGTAAAATGAGATCAACAAATGGGTCATGCGCGATGGTCATGTTTCCCTGCAAAAGGAATCAATTCTTTCTCTGGTAATGAAATTATTTGGGAGTACTGCCCCCCTAATTATTTTATTGGAGCCAAACTCAGGTAAATATGCTAGAATAAGCATGAACGTAAACTAAAAGCGGTAAACCAGTGGAGTGTTTTCGCGCTGAAAAGAGGAGAGGTGTGGTGGGGGGAATGAAAGTGGATTACGAAAGGGAGCACATTGAGCTTCGATTTCGAAGGAGGCTGGAACGTGATTGAACGAGTCAATGTGTCCCCTGTTAGCTCATGCATTAATAATTACTAGTGGAGTAGAGTAATGTAACATCAATCGACGTGCATTGCATGAACAGGTATGATGTGGGAGCACAATTTTTAATGAACTCTTTAGAGGTTCAATTTCATTTTTTGAACGGGGAACATTTTTTGGACCAACTTCTTAAAGTGTCAATTTTTGAAACTACTCAATATCCACTGAACTCACTCCATAATTTAATGAATATCCGGTACATAAAACGGATGTGTGTGGTTATATGAACATTATTACAACTCTTATTTTAATGCGCACGTGGTATGTGTAAGTTGTTTTGTGAGAGCGACCTGTATTTCTGCCCCATAATTCTTCTGGGGTCGACAATCGTCCACTACCACATGCGTATGCTTAAAATATTTGATTTTGCACGTCGATCTATGGTAAATCTAACGCAGTAAGACCACGTTTAATCATCAAAACTTGCTGGAGTGACATAGGATTGCAAGTTGTGAAAATTTAATGAAAATCAAGGAAATACTTGATATGTCGATTCCTTAGGTTCATCCGGAAAAGCGTGTCCATCTCTCGGATCTCTTCAGAATCAAATTTATACCGTTTTCAAAGTCATTTAAGCAAAAAACGAATGTAATAGATTGAAGGAATAAATAAGAATAAGTAATCATCCTGATTGTCCTGACAAATTAAAATTTTCTGTTTCAGAAAATATTGGCCTACTCTATTTTAAAAATTCACTTATTTTCATTTCGAATTATATGTTCGATGCAAAATTTGGAATTATTTTATTACATTTATCAATCCAATACATAATATCCAAAATTTTTTAAATGCGTGTTGGATATTAGATGTGGTCTCTATGCAATATGTTGAAGTTGAATATGCCTAGTGTAGCATATGCGCAGCGACTCTGTAGTTTAAATTCTAATTTTTCCATATTTAAGACATCTTCGGGTACGCTCGTTGCTAGCAAATCAAGAATATTATCATCTCTAGTTGATGGAAAAAGAATGTCAGAGCGACTCGCATGTTACTTTGTCTTTATCTTATATTTTGAAACTATATGTGCTCCAGTGAATGGATGGGACATCGACATCTCCACCAATTATTAAGTATCGTTCGTTGTTTTGGGGTGAGAAACTTTTGATTTGCTTCTGGAGTTCCAGTATTGAATCATTTCTATCGTGCGGTGACCTGTAAAATGCGCATGCACAGAGTCTTTTGGGTTGAGAACTTTTAATTGAACGCCAAACATTTTCCAAACCGTTATCTGGAATTACGTGCCTCAGTCTTGCTGACGCAAGAATTCTTAACTGCAAAAAAAGACACCGCTCCCGACTCCGTTTACTCCGTCACTTCCACAAACGGAAAAGGTTTTTGGGAAAATTCGATTTCAGCGGGTAAGCTCCAGCTCTTAGTCCTAATAATTATATTTGCACCTGTTCGTTGAATAAGGTGATTTTATTCAGTGACTTTATATTTTTATAATTTAATTCAGCGAATTTTTATTTTTTTACCAATAAATGTAGAATGCAGAAGATGCTCTAGATTATCTGTTTGATTATGAAAAATTGAAGTAGACTCTAGTAAATATAAATAGCCTCTTACCAATAAATCTAAATTGCAAAAAAGTTATGATCATTCACCCAAGGGAATTCCTCAAATGGTTTTCTATCGGCTTTGGTTGTTTACCATCAAATGTTTATAATGTTCACTCTTACTTACGCGTATGATGTTTTTGACGAGCGAAATTCTAGAATATAACTTGCGATAGTGAGATAAAAGTAATAAATTTTCAGATATTTATTAAAAATAATTATTCACAAGCTAACCTCTGCTAATTACTACACATATGCAAAATTTGATTTTATTCAGCCGTACTATAGTTGTTATTATTTCAATTTTTACTTAAACTGTTTGGGATGCCGTACATCTTAAGAGATACAACAAATGCACTAACGTTTTCGGTTGAACTCAATTGAAGCCGGTGGTGTACATGTATTGTATGTACTTATTACTTATGGGTGAGAGTGTAAACTAAGTGAATTGCATTGGTGATGGCCATTGTGATAGAGATAATGAATAAAAGTCGAATCAGCATTTAAAAGACATAACTATATGAGAAAGAATAACGTGTGGCTTACTTGTATACACATACATTAGACACTTTACATCCGTAATTCCCTTAAAGGACCTAATTTTCAATGCCTATTTAAGTCTTTCCTGTTACCGGTTAATTCACGAGGCATGTTCAATTAAAGAGTTGTTATTAGTATTTATTCACATCATTGATGTGCAAAAATTTATCTTTGTGTCATGAGTGTATTACATTTTTGTGTTAATGGGTAATGTAATGTGATATAAGGTTCATTTATTTGATGACCCCAGTATTGGGTCAGCGGCAGCCGTTAAAATTTGAAACGTTCTGTTTTCGCTTGAAAAAATCGTCGGCCGAGTCCTGTCCGTATGCTACGCACACGAAGCTTGTCGAGAGTCTTCCCTTCCCTATTGCACAGGTAATGGCAATGGTTTACTATGTTTAAAGAGCTAAACAACCAATTACAGTCTTGCCTCGTTCATTTTCCTGTTACCCGTTAATTTATTTGATGACACGTCACTGGTTTGGAGCTCATAATTTTAAACCGGAAAAAGAATTTTCGGAAGAACTGCCCAAAAGAAAAGGAAAGCAACTTAAGAAACAGGCTTCGAATTATTTTAGAGTTTATCCCAATGGTAGCCATGGAAAATATTTCAATATTTAGAAGGGTGGTCCCAGAAGTACCCGACCCAACAATATTCTTTGTGCAAGAATGACCCAGAGCAATCATATTGGTATTGATTATTTTCGCTGACCCCCGAAGCCCTCCTTTTTGTGAGGTTTGCATCTCCAGAATATCTGTAATGAAATAACGACAAAAGTTTGAATTTACGTACATCAATCTGCGTGCTTGAAAAAAGTCAAAAATTTCCAATTTAAGACTCCAAAAAACCACTGAATGCGAGTATATGTAGAATTCCAGATGGGCACACAATCCACGGCGCTGTGCTTGAGCGAAGGTATTTTCTACCTCGAGAAAAAGAGTTAAGAGCTGTTCGAGAGAGACGGAAGAATCAGTATTGACAAGGAAGTCGTACCTCGACTCGGCGCGGCGTGCCTTTTCACTGTTTACCGCGGAGGCAGACGGTTTACAAAATGGAGTCCTGGCGCAAACTCGTATTACGCAGTGCCTTCTACGTATTTACCAATCGCGATGCTCACTGCTAGTATGTGAAAAACATGTTTGGCCTCTTCCTCCCAATCTTTCTCTGTCCTGCTTCTGTATACCAATTCCAGACAGGCGTACATACTATTAGAGGTATGGATTTGACGTTGAAAAGTGTGCCGTGACGCGCTTCGGTTTGACAACGTGGCGCCACCGTGAAGAAGTGCGACATTGGTGGAATGTGTGATGGATGTTTGAAAAACGATGATGTGACGAGTGAAAGCGCTTCCATAAACTTTCCAAAGGCGAGGAATGTTATTGGAAATCTATTGGAACGAGAAAGCGTACCCGAAATAATGCACGAGTGTGACGGAGATTAAGGAAGTGAAACCTCTAAACTGAGAAAAGCCCAGTACGGATGTAATTCGTGAATGAAGGATTCCCAGCATGAAGAACCAACTCTTCTTCACCTTTCTCCTATTCTCGGTGACTGCGTGTGGAGGTTGGGGGCGGCTGGGAGCGAGGAGAGGAGGGAAGGGAGAGGTCACGCCTGCGGTCGACCCTCCGAGAGGCGATCCCACGGCCCGTCGGAGGGTCAATCGGAGGTCAAGATCAGTACGGCGCATCTCTTGCCCCGAACGACGGGGGCAGGTCTCCTTCCCCCGACTCGCCCCGCTCCGCCCCGCCCCAAGCTATTCCCTCCCCCGCGGGAGAGACGAATGCGTACAATTAAGGCCGCACCACCCTCCAATCCCCCCGGCCCCCCAGTCTATCATGCTGGACTATAAACAAGGCATTTTTCATATCGATCAGCTCAATGGAGAAAATAGGAGATGGATTCGCTGCCCGATGTTTATATTGTTTTCGATACATCAAACATATTTAGCTTCCGATATAACATATTAGGGCGATATTTTCGCCACGCCTTCGACCCCTAGACTGGGTTGCGAACCAGTTCGGAGGTATACAAGTCCATACCAAAAGTAGTAGGACTGTGTTAACTAAAAAATGTATTGCCCAAATAAAAAAAGTCTCTCAAAAGTCTTAAAAATAGCACCCTTGTGCGTCCACGCATTGTTGCCAGCGGGTTTTCCACGCCATGTACACCTTCTGGAAGGCAGCGGCTATAATGCTCCCTCGTTACGACCTGTTGTAACGCTTCCACCGAGCCATTCTGACGTCCTTTCAGCCCGGTTTTGAGGCAGTAGAAGAGGAACGAGCCTGTTGGGGTATTGTCTAAAAAATTTGAACCCTCACCCACATGGTCGAGAAACTCTTGGCTGGTCCGCGTGCGAGCTGACTTTTGTTTGCCCGATAACATTCGTGGCACCAACTTGGCACACACCTTTCTCATACCCATATTTTCCACCATAAGTCGATGCACATCACTTTTAGAGATGTCATGTTCATCAGAAACCATGCGAAACCTTAATCTGCGATCCCTGTCCAGCAAATCCTTCACTCTTTCAAGGGTTTCGTCACTTTTTGAGGGCGAAGAGTGTAATTTTCTCCACCCTCCGGAAACAATTTGTGCCACTCAAAAATACCCGTTCTACCGATGGTGCTATCACCATAATCTGCCTTGGGCATGTAATGAGTCTCTCTCCCGGTTTTTCCCAGTTTCACGCTCAATTTGATGGTGTAGCGCTGTTCCAATAACCAGTTCATGACGGAGCGTATCGAGGTCACGTTATAGAGGTTTCGCAAACGAACGATCCGCACTCCGCAAAGGCTGGGAGTCTACTTCCACCGGCCTCCAGCCTTTCCTGTGACACCCCTCCCTCGACCCCGGCTAGAGAAACCGCCGCCCGCCCGTCCATCTATCCGGGAAAAATAAGTCCTACTACCTATGAAAAATATTTATTTAGTAGCTGTGTCCATCCAATAACCTACCTTAACCGGTAGATTACCTAATAATAATAACTACCTTTGGGAGAGGCCTTGTATTTCTTATCGACCGGGTTGATACGAAGAATGGATGATAGGTTCATATTTTGAAATGGTCGATATTTTCTTACATAATCCATGGACGATATTGACGTAAGATATAACTGATTTTTTTGCATGAACTTTGTCAGCACTCCCCGGCCAATGGTCTGGGGTATAAGTCGGGGAATTGATAACGGAAACAGTGGCATCGTCAGTTTTTGATCACCACATTCATTCAGGCTGATTAATGGACCTTATTTCACCTGAACTGCATTCTCCGTGTTATCCGATCCTGTGCCGGTTCCTTAAAAATTAATTGGTTCTTCGAAATTAATCTCCAAAATAAAGATCCATCGTCTAATGATGACCCCTTCTGACCGTCACCACAAACTTTCCTTTTAGATTAACTTTTCTTTCTAAACATTTGGCCAATTCAAATCGTTCCCCGTTTTGTTATAGTTACCATTTAACTTTTTCTATAAAATTTTCTCCTTATCAGTTGTTCATTTTTTACTTTACCATTTTTCGCAATGGTCATGTTCAAATATATTTCTAGATATACGAGTATATAGATCTCGTCGTCTTCTTTCCTGACCGTTCATGTTTTTGTTCCTTGTGTATAATACAGAGTTACTAATACGTGTAAAACTTTGCCAAATCATTACCTCAGTTGTATATGTATTCTTGTGCCTTTTAGCAGCTGTTTTAGTTAAACAAAAACTTCTTTTTCCTTCGGCAATTCCACTTACCACTTCCTCATGCCAAATTTCATTCTATTGGATTTACACTCTCTGCTGCCATTCGGTCTTCCTCTCTACTTCACCGTCCCTTCTTGCACTATTTTGGTCTTCGTAATATTAATTTTTATCCTGAAACCTTTTCTCTTTACAGCTATTTCATTTTCGGTGAGTATTCTTTATCTTGCTTTGACATGCTTTCATATTTTCACCTTCTCTTCCCCCTAACCTCTCTCCCTCCCCCTCTCTAATACACTTCTCTCGAAGGGAGCAGCGATGGCTCCAAACGCAATTTGCTACTCAACTCAAAGAATCCTCGTCAAAACCAGAGAAATTCTGTTTCCTCGCGATGGGAGGCCCTCGATCTGTTCAGAAATATTAATCGTAACTGGGGGAGTCGATTGACTTCCTCGCCTCGGGTCGTTCTATTTTATGAATATTCTCTGATGTCAGCGAAGATAGACACCGCAGACTGGGTGAGGCACATCTTTCACCACCTACGTGGGTCTCACCATGGAATAATGTGGGGCACGTAATACGATTCACATAGTCACAACTCGGGGCTAAGAATAGATAACATAATTGATACCGATACCTGGCAATTAAAAAGTCCTTCCGATAACCGATTTCGATATCCGCCATGTCGTACAAATCATTTCGCCGAATATACGTCCAAACCTTATGCATTCGAACCTGATCGTCTCGACGATATTTGATTTTGATATCACGTGTACTTACCGTGATGCAAACACTTCGTTGCGTTGGATATACTTTCATGCCGTGTGCCCGTGGACATTAGCCTCATATCGACACCTCATATCGATATCTACTGTATTGTGCATATCGTCACGTTGAAACATACGTGAAACGTTGAAACGTCAGTGTCGAAAATAACCAGCTCGATATTGGATATACAGGGTGCTTCAAAATGAATATCGCGGTTTTAAAACTTTAAAAACTGTTAACGGGTGTTTCTTAACTTGATGCGCTAGAACTGTGGCTATTTAATCCATTGGAAGAAGCTGAACCTGAGAACTTCATTTGGCAGCGAGAGAGTGCTCCGCCTCACTGGCAATACTCAGTGCGCGATTGGCTAAACGACGTTGTACCCGACGGCTGGATTGGCCGCAAGGGGCCGGATGACTGAGCTTGTATTGCATAGCCTTCACTTTCACCCAATCTCGCACCATATGTTTATTACTTTTGGGGATTCATGTGTATTTACCTCCGCTGCCAGCTGACCCACAGGATTGAAGCAGTTGTTACAACAATTACTCCTGGCACACTGGTCAAGGTTTGGGAAGAACTCGCCTATCGACTCGATGTGTGCCGCCTGACAAATGGTACTCACATTGTTCACTTGCAGGAAACACTGCTTAAGTTGCAGTTTTATTTTATGCATAATTTAGAATTGTAAGTTAAATGTGATAAACACTTCATAGTCTTAAAACCTCGACATTCAATTTGAAACTCCGTGTATAATCCCTGCGTTGTTTTACTGCTTAGGTATTTTTCAAATAACGATTTCATCGCTGAATGTAAGTGGCCCGTCCTGCTCCCGTTGCTAGCAGGCCCAGATCGTATGAAGTTATCTATCTATTAATGGTGTTTTATTGTATAAGACTGTTTTAAATAACCGCTCTTGATCAAAGACCAATGTATAAAACTTATCGATACAGCTACAATAAAACTAGTAGTCACTTTGACTAATTACTAGTTTTACTGTAGCTGTATCGATAAGTGCTATAGATTTAATTTATTATACAATGTTTCAAAGAACTGCGGAAGATGTCGATATAGATATTTTTATGAATATTTACAGTCTTTAGTACGTAACAGTATTTCGGTTGTAGGTGAACTTTCGTAACCGGTTGATGGGGTGGATTGTTTAATTTTTGCTGTTTATTATGCTTTTGATTGTTTAATTGTTTAATAGTATCGGCCGTGCATACTTTCGCCTTCCCGCCGGCATGCGTTACTACCGATCTTTTTTTCTCAGAAGTATCAAATTTTGCGTTCTCATCGGTAATATTAGGTAGCAAGTGGATATATTCATTAATTAGGAATATCAATTATATCAATTTTCATTTCAATTAACTATTCGAAGAACCTGCGGGATATGTCGCGACATTAACTTTTAACATCTCGTGGGGATCACATATCAGAACAGTATGCGGATCCGCTTCAAAGAAACTCGGCTTCATTGAACGGGTGGTGAGGAAATGTAATGAAAAAGTTAAAGAGATGTGTTATTTTGCTATAGTTAGACCTCATTTGGAATATGCCGCAAGTATTTGGGATCCTTGGGAGAAAATTTGACAAAAAGAATATAGTCCAGAGAAAATCCGCTAGATTCGTTAAAAATTGTTGTTATAAGAACACAAGTGTGACAGGTCTCTTAGGGGATTTAGGCTGGGAGCCACTTGAGATACGGAGAGAACAAGTGAGGCTTAGACTTTTAGAAAGGTTCAGAACAAGCGAGTTCAAAGATGACACTAAAGGAATTGTAATGGCCCCACACTACTTAGGTAGATCAGACCACAAAGATAAAATAAGGGAGATAGATTCCAGTACAGATAGATACAAATACTCATTCTTTCCCTGGACAATCAGATATTATTGAATTTAAAAGTCGGAGCAAAATTAGACATTGCAAGGATATTAGGCGTATTTGTAGGTGTATGTGTGTGTTAGTTTGTGGTTTGAATGTTTGCATGTGTGTGGGGTGTATGTGTTCTTGCATGAGTGTATGCCATGTTTTGTTTGCGGATGGTATAAATTTGTGGCTTTTGCATGAGTTTTTTTTCTTTCTTAATTACGGGTGGTACTCTGCCACCCCACGCCTCACGCCCTGGCGGTGGCTTGCGGGGTATTAAGTAGATATAGATGAACATAGTTATCCACTAATGCTCATTACAATTGAAAAATTTCTAATTTCACAAATCTTTCGCTTTGACCGGGATTCGAAGCCAGACCCCTCGATGTCCAGTCGATTCCTTTACTTACCCAAAAATTTCGAAAAGTAATAGGACGCCTCGGTACCTTAACTGGCAAATGCACTCGGCCGGACATTCGATTAGAATCGGGCAATTTATTGTTTCAATTTTTTGGGGTTACTTATTTTTAAACCTCAGTACAATTTCGTTGATTTGTTACAAAATACAAAATATGAGTTACATGCCATTCCTTTCCGCCGTTCTCGCCCAGTGAAGATAGATACGCATATTCGTTCTTGCCTCAGGCAAACAGGAGTCATACTAGCAAGAAATTGAGGTCGGAGTGTCAGAGCAAGCCGTTTGCCAATTAAGGAAGTAATAGCGGCCCTATCGCTAAGGGTGACTACTGCATGCATTTCAAAATAAAGCATCATGTACATGCTGACCCCAATATTGGGAAATGGTAGGAAAGTTTTAAGATTAATGTATATCGTACCCTTCTGTCAGTCCGTTTTGGCCATTCCTCTGGAGGCGGAAGTGGCGAAGGACTCCTTTTGAAAATCATCGCCTCATATGCCTCCCCTTGTTCCCATTCTTGTTTTCAACCGTGCCCTTATTACTCCCAACCATTATCTTGAATGGGGCTAATTTGCCACTCTCCGCCATTGAGTTCCTACCTCGGTAATCATAGGAACTACCCCCTTTCGCAAGAAAGCAGAGGGCGACAGGGATTCTTTTCGAAGCTGCAGACGTAAAACTAATTTTGCTAGGTCACCCAAGTTTCTTAATATTTTCTCGAAAATGTCGAAAGAACCGAAAATGAAACTGTTCCAAATAAATATTATTCTATTAACTATGCTTGGATGTATTGGAGAGCTGGTTTTTTGTCGTGGTAAATGGATTTTGTTGTTCCTTGCTATTCTCCCTCAATTGATGGTGAATTTTGATTGGCGTGTTAAACCACGCGAACGGAGAAATCGGCCGATTACACACTGCTCTCGAGCACAAAATGACTCCATTTTAAGTATTCTGAAACCCTTCTTGCAATTGAAAACCCTTCTTGCCCATTTGTGAACGGTACGGTGCAGCCATCTATATATCGTATTCATAAAGATTTTCCGCGTATTTAAACCTAACCACACAATTTTTGCACAACCGGGGAAATAAAATGTGTGAGCGTAGAACTTGAACGCACCACGGATGGGGAGTAAGGGTATGGATTGCAGTACAGGGGTTTAGTGTAGCGGTAGGAGGGGCTTAGAATTGTGGCAGTACCCAGTTAATGAATTCATCACAAATCTGCCTTGACCGCTAGTTTACTGTTAGTACGAGGGTCATCCGGAAAGTAGTACCCGTTCGTGCCGCATGAAGTGCTGACGACGCGAGTAGCCGCTGGACGAGGTCAGATAGCTTCAGTGGCTTGTCTGCCTTCTCTGAGCCAAGTTGCGTGACGCTAGCATTGCCTGTGTTGTTTCTGTGATTGTTTACAATGTTTAAAAAAATTGAGAACGCCGCCAGTTGTGAAGTGAGGGCAGTGATTAAATTCCTCAATGCAAGAAACGTTCGCCCATGTGATATTCATCGCCAATTAAAGGAGGTGTATGGAGACAATGTAATGGACGAGTCGTCTGTTCGGCGGTGGTGTCGCAACTTCAACATGGGGAGGGGGAACACACACGACGATGAGCGTTCGGGGAGACCGTCTGTCATTACAGACCAACTGGTGAGCTCAGTTGACGAATTCGTGAGGAACGATCGGCGCGTCACAATTGATGACATCTGTGAGCATTTTCCCAATGTTTCTCGAACAATTGTTCATGAAATTGTTAAACACCATCTGCATTATGCAAAAATTTGTGCAAGATGGGTCCCTCGCGTATCTCAATGAGCTGGCGGCGAAGGACTATGCAGCAGGAATACAGAAACTTGTCACACGTTATGACAAATGCCTTAATTTGCTTGGAGATTATGTTGAGAAGTAGTTTAAAGTATCCTCTTTCAAATAAAATTTTTTATGTTTGTTAATATTTACTTTTGTCTTTTTATTTCACGAACGGGTACTACTTTCCGGATGACCCTCGTATTAGTAATAAATGATTATCTTTCGGAAATTGTTGGTTTTGGATGGTTGCACTTACGTGTCCACTACAATTCTAAGCTGAACCAAACACGATATAATGTAACCCTATTATCATATCATTTACATCTATACGCTACTCCGTGAATTGTCGCAAGGGTGTGTGGCAGGGGGTGTTAGGTCACCAGCCAATCTACTTGTACTAAACCACTTACATGTGCACGTGGCACCTCGCGGTCCACCGGAAAGGGCTCTTGGAAGGGGGGTGAAAGGACACCATTCACGTAATACCCGGTATCCGCATTGCGAATAATATATTGTTAGTAAAAAATCCATTGTCTTGCTTTGAGAAGACAAATAGGAAACCATTAAAGGGGCATGCTCACAGGCAATGCAGTCACCAATTTCCAGGCAGCTTTCAAGTAGTAGCAGTATTTAAGGGAGGCGACCGACAGCTGAGGTCATTTGCGCCATAGAAGATGGACAGGAAAGGATGAAGGGTGGAGAGAAACCCGGCGTCGGCATTAGCCTACTCTTTATGAAAAGCGTCAAGGGGTCCACAGCTTAACGTCCCATCCGACGGACGGCATATTCACTCAAACTGCCCTTCACAAAGCACCTCAAGTAGGGATTGAGCTACTACTGAAAAATATTCAACACCGCCTGGTTTTGAACCCGGGATCTCTGGGTGGGAAGCCAGAAGCATTCAACCCATCGACAATTCACAAATGAATTAGATCTAGCAATCCATATGCCAGCCGTGAAGCGAGTTGAGGAGGGGAAATGTAACTTTTGTTATGTTCCCAACTAACTAATTCTACCAGTGCCTTCCCATTTCTTAGCGTTTCCAACCGGATTTGTTGTCACGGAAACATGAATTTTCAAATCTCTCTCTGTTATGCTGTCTAACTCACTCAATTTTGTGGAATAGTCGATCCTGGCGATCTGATTAGAAGGCTGAATTATTCCTACTATCCCTATTTGATGAATACGGGCTTCTTGTAATATCGGATTCAATGGTGACACCCACCTATGTATTTCACGAGGTCATCCGAATACTCATCCGATACACCATGTGCGTCTTTTTTAGGGATTTTGAGTGTGTTTTCCCCTTTCCCTTACTGCTTAGACATCCTCCTCACTCCCTTGTCCCTTAAACTTTCCACCTCGTCGCTCGCACCACCTGCCAGATACCTTTTTGGTGGATCGCGTGGTATTTCTGTGGATGCAGATGTATTAAGAAACGCTTGACGTAGAATTTAGGCTGTCGAAGCGCTAATTAAACCTTCGGTGGAAGGGATTTTTTTTACCCAGAGCTTGGAAAAACACAATCAGAAAATGCGATCATAAATTTAATTTCTCACAAAAGGCACGAGATCACTGGCTGTTAAAATCCAACTTTGAAGCTAAAAATGATTTCATGTAATTTTCTTTCATCTAAATAAATATCAAATCACCTTGGTTACACTATTTACTCATTATTAGTTTGCAACGTGTGCTTGATCATGTAAAATCCAGTCAATTTTTGCATCCTTTCCTCGCATCTATTCTATTTACTTTATATCGGCAGTTTCAATCTTTGCATATGGAGAATTGCTTTTTCAAACGGAGCATTTAATTGAGGGTACCGAAATAACGCAATATCAATGCATCAATCTTGTTTACTCTGAAGAGAGTTATTCATATTTTTTTTCTCTTCGGTCCTCCGCTGAAAATGTCACCTAAAAAGTGATGAATTATATTGCAATCATATATATGTAACTTAGTTTATTGTGTGACGCTGGGCATTCCAAATTTTATTTATATACACATATATATGTATATATATATATATATATATATATATATATATATATATCAGTAATTTTACCACAAACGTAATGCATGAAGTATTATTTGACAAAACGGTATAGATGCAGTTCGATTTTATTCCATCCAGAAACAACCAAGCAAGGAAAACCAGAATTCAGGGTACATTAGATTCTTCTGAGGTCATCACAAAAAACTGTTATGTTCTAATTTTTGTCCCCAAAGTTTTCTAATATGTTCATGAGAGAGCTTGGAGGATTTACATTCCAGTTCAATATTATTTGTGCATCACAAAAATGATGAGTTTTGGAATTTACCGTCTTTTCTAGCGATGTAAAGTCACCAAAGGTCCTCACAAGCATTGCGTAAGGATGTCCATTTATCGCGTTATTCGTAAACTCTACTACCAGAAACTTAAGAGATTTGTTGAGGCAAACAAAAGAAAAAAACGTGCCAGAAGTTTTTATGGATATAATTTTGTAAATGAATATTGTGCTTGAATACATGCGAACTATCAGAACATGCCAGAAGGAGTTACGGCTTTCTGTCTGGAATATCCACTCATATATTCATATCTCTCTTCGCTACCGAATTTAGATGGCTGTATTTTTTGTATGATGCCAATACTTAAAAAGGTTGTGGAAAGGGAAACTTTCCCGTAGTTGTGGAGAAATTTATGGCCCAGTATCGGCTTTTCTCAAACTCCTCCAGTCGCACACAGGAGCGTTCCCCTCCTCGCCATTTCTCTTCCGTCTTCTGAATTCTTTTCTTTGCTTCGTTCTTGACTTACTATTAGAATGGCCACAATGACCTTCCATTTAATGTGTTTCTTTGGAAATTGAACTGTTTTAATTTCCTTGCTTAGTTAATTTTAATTGTCTGTTTAGTTTAAATGTTTTACTTGGTACGAAGGACTCTACCATTCAAGGTGAATTTTGGATGGACACAGACTGAGCACGCCCACACTTACTTAGCCTCGTCAGATAAGACATACTATGACAACGGATGATGGATTAAACCCTTCTTCCAAGTCCCCATAATTCCTTTCTCCATTCATCCTGTCCAACTTGTCTGTCCTTTTCTCCCTCCTTCCTCGTTTCCCTAACTTTCTCCCCTTTATCAAAGTCTTCAGCAGTCTATCACCAATAAAAGCGCTCTACATCCATCATTCCTTTCTACCTTAGATTTCTCTCCACAACTTCATCTTCCCACAATGTCTTGTAGTTCTTATTTTGTTTTCTTTTTCGCCCATTTCGCCTTTTTTCCAGCCTCCAAACCAACATCTCTTAAGCCTGTCGCCTTGATTCTACGAACATGTTTCTGGGCCGCACAGAACCACGTTGCATATTAAACTTTTCATATATATTATATATACATATATATACATACATACACATATACACATACATACATGTATATGCATGCATACATATTTCTACATAACATACATACATATATATGCATACATACATATGTATACATACATATATATAATTATATATACATATGTATATACTTGTATATACACAAGTATATATATAGTCTTCGAGATTCTTTTGCTACTCGACATAATCCCATGCATCCATTTTCCCCGCTTTCTTCGAATATCCACCGTCGAACTCCTTTCTCGTCAACCCAGCATCACCTCATTTTTTTTTCCACTCCTTTCATTTCCCTGTCACCATCGTCCTCCATACGTACTTATATCTCATAAACCTCTAATCTACGCCTACCCTCTTGCCCCAACGTCCATATTTTTAAGTCGTACGCAATTATGATGGATATTAAAGATCCCACTTTCCTCTTATTTTTAAACTTTACCTACTGTCTTCAACTCCACCTTTTTGAAAGCCCTTTTATTCGCTGCTGTCCTTATCTAATGTCCTTACTGCTCCGTTCAATTTCACCTAAAATACTTTCCACACGAGGGAATTGTTCTACTTGTTTTAGTCTTTGCTCTCCAATTTTATTTTTTAAATCTGTAATAATATAAAAATCAGCGTTCTATTCTCAATACCCCGTAATGAATTCACAAGTCGAAGCCGTAGTCGCGGAATTAAAACATTTTAGTTTAATAAAACTTTTTTTGTAATCTCGCTGTGCCATAGCCGAGATATGTACGTAGTTTCCTTCTTCCAATTTTTTTTGCTTTTTTTCCCCCTCCATTGGCTTCCCCGTTGCTGCAGAGTTCATTTGAGCTCGGCAGTTGACGGAGGGGGGGCGGGGCGGGGGTTGGAAGTTGGGGGGAATGGTGGGGGAGGGATGGAGACGAGGGTGGGGTGGAACCCGAAATGCCGGCTTCGGTGCACGTTCGGTGTGCATTTGGTGGATACATTCCCCTATAAAACCCCTTCCCTCACCCCCTTCCACCCCCGGCGCACCTCACCCCGCCTTTAGGGAGGGGGTGGGTGCTCGTAATTGCCTCGAGTTAGCGCCCTACACACACTAAGGCACTCGCAGTCCCCCCTCCTCACCCCCTTAATCCCCTCTCCCTCCGCTCTCCACCCGCAAATTACAATTTGAAGTCCTCCTCCTCCCTCCCCTCCCTTCATGCAGCCCTCCACGACGATAATTAGCGGCCGCCGGAGTCTCCGGGTCACGTGACTGTCTCCCATATCTGCCCCTCCCTATTTCCCCCTTTGTTTAAATAATCACCCCACCCCACTTCACGGAGGAATTTTCCAGCGCTCACTGCTCCAATCCCCTCTCAAATCCTCCTCCCTCTGTCACCTACCAAAATTCCGGGTCCAGTCACCTCATTCAAGACACCCAATCCTTCAGGATACGCACATACGTACTTAGTTGTTGAGTTATTTTCTATGGTCGTTAATTTTCGTAACACTCACACCTCGGTGAAGCACGTTCGCTGGAGAAAGGTGATGATGGGAACTAAAAGAATATATTTATGGTTAGGACGGTAATCAACCACAATAGCCAACCCTGAAGCTGGGAGGTTCTCAGAGTTTTATTCTATTTCATTAACCGACACACGACTTTTGATTGGAGAATGACGATATAACTTTGGTCGACTAATATCATTTAAAGTGTTCGATTATGAGGTATTTTTATGTTAAGAGTGACTCTTGAGATACATTAACCTGACCAAAGGAAAGATGAGTTTAGGTTTAATAAGATTAGAAAGAAACGTCGCTGGATAAATCAGGACAGTAATGCAAGGGACTGTACAAAACAATTAAGATTCTTTCATTAATTCCTTGATTTTCGTGAAAATATTGGAGCGAAGAATAATGGGCACCTTCTATGAAGAAAATAGGCATGACAGTAATCGCGTAGGAGATAATTAGAATTGGTGGTGTATATATTTGTCGATATCTTGCATGTTTCTTCCTGAATGTTATTCTATTAATTTATTAGACCCACCTTTTTAATAGTTCTACAGCATGATTTCAATGTACACATCCTCTTATTAAAATTGTTGCATGTTCTTTCGAGTGAATAAGGTTTGTTGAGCCCATGAACAAAATAATATTTGCGTAGAGGTAACATGATTTGGTTTTGAATGTGGTTTCATTCTAGTTTAAGGGTGGTGACCTAACACCCCCCGCCACACGCCCTTGCGGCGGCTTATGGGGTATTGTGTAGATGGAAATGTAGGAGACATGGGTGAATGTAGAAATAGACAGGAGGGAGGGATTGGAGACCCGAAATTTCAGTTAGGAATGAAAATTTAACTTATGTAGACTTTTAGTAGTTAACTCTAAAAACCAGCTCAGTGAAACGAGATGTAATTTATTTTAATCGATTAAATTTAAGAGTAGAAGGCTAAGTAAATTTAACGAAAATATATTTATTTCCGCGAAATTTAATGCCAAATTATTTCTCCGTTTCTAAGAGAAATTAAAAATCACTATAGCAACTGAAGCACAGATACACTTCTAAAATTCAAAGTAGAGGTGCCAACTGTGAAGGTGGTGAAGACATCTCGGTCTCTGTTTTCCTTTTCCCTCACACTCGTACCAACCTTTAAGTGTTCTTTAGAGATTTCACCTGGCTTATTAATTTTCAAGGCATCGGGTTTTAGAGCAATGTTTTTTTGCGATTAGCATTCCGATTTTGACTTTTTTCGGTTGCTACTCTGTCGTTTTTTTCAATTTAATCCAAAAAGAAAAATAAATTAACGATAAAATAGCTACGAGTTTCTCGACGTATAAATTTGTGTGGTAGGATAATTCTAACGCATTAATACTGCAGTCTGATGATGAGATAGCCGGGGGGGAGGGATAATCCGAATGGGAAGTGAAATAAAAGATGCCGGGATATAAAAAGAGGGGTTATCTGTGGTGGGTTGAAGCGTAGCTTGTTGCCAAGAGCGTTCAACTACTGACCGGAGGACCTGGGGTGTGACGCCTGCCGGCTTCGGACCCCCACCCAGCATGACCCAAGCTGCATGATTTTTCAGGGTACCAGACCATAATCCTGGGAAACCGCAGCAGGCGGCCCAAGGAATAAGGAACTTGCCGTCATCCCCCCCACCCCCCCTTATAACACCCTGCTAATGAGTGAAGTTCCCACGCCGTACAGGGCTTAGTACGAGGTGAGCTCCAATCTGGCTCTCAAAGCAGCATTCGGGTTGATTACTGTGGTGGTCCATGATCCCGGGTGTCTTTCGGCTTATGCGTCGAGGATATTCGCGGGGATGGAGAGTGGAGGTGGAAATGGATAAGGGCGAGGGGGAGATCATCAAGATTTAACTGCATACGGGAGTATTAATTAGGCGTGCCGCCGAGGGGATTTCACATTTTGCTCGGGCTGATGCGTAGCGTTGGTAAATGCGTTAAGTGTGGACTGTGGATTAATGAAAGGAAAAGGAGGAAAGTAAAGGGATCATTCAGATTCTCTCCCGTTTTCTCAATGGTTTTTTTTTCTTTTTTTTCCCTTTTGTCTTTTTTTCTTCACTCTTCATTGACCATCTCCCAAATAACACGCGCTTGGATTAAATATTCTAAAAATTAAACTGTTCGCCCGTCTATGATCCCTGTTTGTGTTCACCAGTGTATACAAACGCCTGGATCCTTGAAACAAATATATCCTTCCTATTTTTTTATGCGCGCACCTTGTGTGTAATCACCCCTTGCCACACACCCTACGTAGAAGTGATCAGCAGGGTAGCCATGTGGAACAATTGATGTCATGGAAGCCAAGTAGAGACGGGAAGGGAGGATAAGTAAGCACCTCACTTTTGAGCATAGTGCTGTATGACGCCGTAACTGTACTCAAATTGGAAGAAATATACAGGATACAGGTACCTGCAGACTGCTACGTTTGGGAATGTGGGCGTGAAGAAGAGTGGATGAAATCAAATGAATGGAAATGAATGCTGACGACGAATTTGGCACATAGCTGGGGAAGAGTGAACGTTTTCGCACGAAATTCGAATGAGGCAAAGTTAATGAGGAGATATTTGAGATGCAGAGGGGATCTCGAAGCCTGTTTATTGGATTCTCAAAAGCAGAGAAAAGTGAAATTGGGAGGGAATACGATTTTTAGACGGCGCGAGGTAAGATGAGATGAAAAAAACCTGCCGGATGCCAACGCCATGTGTCAATTTGTTTCTCTTGAAGGGACTTTTGAGGGTAAATTCGTATTTGTATCCCCGGAAAAATTTAGATTCGCTTTTTTATACCTTTGACATCTCAAAATCAAAATTGTGACGCATTAATTTTCATCAAAGAGTTTTCCCTGGACTATAATTTGGTCGGTCCAGTCAGTAACCCTAGAATCATCCGTGGTGGTCATTCATATTCTTCCTTGTGAATCGGGGTGGTCAGTGACGGCACACCGTAAGATTCGGTAGAGTTCTGGGAAATTTCGGTTAAATTCCGGAAATTTCATGAAATTCAGGTTTTTTTCCAAAGAACGCCAAGTAAATCATTTTTTAAATTATTTTAAAATATGTTTTTTAACTCTGAAGGGGGAAAATTTTTTAAAACATGGTATTTTACGTGGAAGTCGAATGACAAACAGCCCCTCACGACAGCAATATTTATAATTCGAAAGAAACACGAAAGAATCATAAAATAAAATATCATTGACAAATGACGACCATTGATTCGTAAATATTTCAGAGAGGGAAAGAATTTTTCAAGTTCAAAGATTCTGAGGAAATGGCTGAGGAAAAAATAGCTCAGAAATAATCACACATATTTCAAGTCATCTTCTGCTTCAATGGCAAATATATACTCATTATTCTGCGCACAAGTCACTCAAATGATAGCAGTATCAATCTGCTTGAGGTGAAACACAAGATTTCCTCGAACAGGACCAGTTCAAATCTTGCCTTGACTTGCAGAAATGATTTTGACACCACGCAGCTAGAGTTTCCCAATTTATTTGTTTGAAACATTACCATTGCCCAATAATTCTTTTGAGCCAAAATATTTGTCAATTTTTCAAAACAGTGTGTTAAGAAAATTTTCCCTTTTAAAAGCTAATTTTATTTGAATGGAATCCAATACCTTTCACGTAAAACCATAGATAACAGATTTTCAAAGTTTTTTCTGACATTTATCAATTGCAACGGAATAATACATACCTTGATTACAACATTTCGGTTTGATAATGCGTTGGGAAATAAAAAGTAATTATTTACAGCTCTAGGAAACTAATTTAACAATTAATAATTTGATTTTCAAAATAATCAGTATTTATTATTCAATTTCTTTCTTAATGTAATCATTACACACTTGCCCATTCCATCTTAGCGCTCATTCGCTCTGATTTTCTATTCATATTCCGACTAATGGCGTCGTACGTTTGGTTTCTATCAGACGCCTTCGTTGTGGTCCGGCGCGCTGCCACGTGGACAGTGGCCATGTCTAATCCTCTTCAGGTTTAAGCAAGAGATCGATCTATCGAAATAACTGCGAGGGCTAATGTGAGATGGTGGGGATGGGGTGAGGTAGAGAGTGCTGGCTCCTTTTGCGTGTTCGGAGGATGATGAGAGGATGGATTGTCGTTTGGTTGCCGGGGAGGAAGAGGTGATGGAGAGTAGCCGCGGAGGGGATGGAGAGGGGTGAGGTGGAGGTGGGGGGAGAATAAATGAAGGCCTCGGGCAGAGGGCCAAATAGTTGCCGGGGGCGACATCGGACGGGCGGCGGTTTTAAACGTCGCGAGTTGTCTGGAGCGGGTCGGGTGAAGAGTCAACTCAAGTGCGATGGGCAAGGATCGCTGCGCAAGGGGTTCTCGAAGAATTTTTAAAGGGTATGGGATAGGGTGCCGGAGACTGGCCAGTCCCTATTTCAATTCTCCGGGATGGTTACATTTCCAACTGCAATCATGCTCTGAAGGTGTCTCGGTCCTCAAATATACGTGTACATGTTACCGCGTATCTATTCTGAAAAATGTCACTAAAGCGCGCCTAACTGTAGCTTCAAACTATTGGAAATTTTAAGAGCTGAGGTTTCAAGTCCAATTTATTTGACTTTTGGAAAAAGCATATTCTATATGGACCAAGCATATAAATATGATTTATGGTATGAAGTGAAATGCTCAAACAGTCAACAATGTGAGTGTCCTTTTACGTGTTATCTATTTTATTTTGTGTTCTATTCTGCCGTTCAAATATAATATATATATATATATATATATATATATATATATATATATATATATATATATATATATGTATGCATGTATATATGAATATTTATAAAAATATATAAAAATAGACCCAGTTTTTTATGACTTGTGGGAGTTAGGTTGATTTGATTAGGTTGCCAATTATTGCCATTCCTCGACAGTGCTAAGGTTGTGACGTCAGAGCCCAGACAATTCTTTCCAATTCTGGAGCGTAAAATTCTTCGATGCCGTGACGTGGACATTTCCTCTATTGTCGAGACTCGATAACTTCGGAGTCCTCCACGAAAAACCCTTGAGGGTTATTTGACTGACTGCCTTTATTCCGGATGTTACCCCGAGTCAACAGAGGGTTGGAATTCATATATATTTCTGTGCCACCATCACCAGGAATTCTGTCGAGAGATTGGTCGTCTACAATCCCACCCAATCATCCCACTCTAGCGCCCGTTGCCGCCTCGTGCGCGGACCAGATAGCTCTCCCGTCCATCATGCATCTTTAATCGGCCATCACGTGCTTTTATCCATTTTTCTTCCTCTTTGCGACTTTAGGGACGGGGAACTCAAGTTTTTTGGTCGTATCTTAATTATTTTTTTCATCTTCTTGCATTCCAGTTCTTCATGACCTCTCTTAGTATGGCTGCGGTCTCTCATATAAGTTGTTGATTTTCATTTTTATCCTCTCCTATTTAATTTACCTTCAAACTTCTCTAAGGATGAAAATTAACTCTTCTTTTAAACAAATTTTTTTGCTAAAACGTATGTAAGTGTATGCCACCTTCCAAGTCCTTTTCGGGGATTTTAAGTGCATATTTGTTTCCTTCCCTTCACCCATTAACATCCTCCGTCTCTCTTAATTTTTCAGTTCCTTTCCACCTGGTGGTTTTAACCCCTGCCACATCTCTTTTTGGTGGATCGCAGAGTATTTGAGTAGATTAGATTTATATTCTACCTTTTAAAATCCTCATAAATTCATTATGCAATTTGGCAAGCGTATTTTAATGAAGGTTATTAGGTTTACTGAATGAAGACTAAGGTACAAGTATTATGTTTTTTGGAGGTTATTATTTAATATTCGACTTGAACGTTGAGATTTTTTATCAAAGAAGAAGCTCATTTGTTTCATTATCCATTGTAAAACGCGTTCCTCCATGAATAGGTTGTCAATGGCTGCAATGGTTTGGGTCATAGTATCAACTGCCGCGTGTCAATATCGCGGGGTACGCGGTTAGATGTAGACTGCCGCCAGAAAACCGTTGAAATGTATCTAACTCTAAGGAAGTGATCACCTGCAGTATCTCCTATTGGATAAATAGAATAATAATAAAAGCGATTGTAGAAAATCAATGTATTTTAAACCTGGTTTTTTTTCTTTTGCTAAATCTATTCTAACATTGCCGAAGCGAGGAAACACTATAAATTCATGTCTGACTTGAATGACCAGTACTGCCATTTGAATTAACTTCAGAGTTTATGCTTAACTATAGAACGGAGAAATCATAGAAAAGTCTGGGATTTAATTTGGGTATGGAACAGCAGTTAAAGTCGGATACTTTAGGACAAATCACGGAGAGAAAAATAGTTCCTCTAGGTCCATCGCCTTTTACTTCATCGACCGACTTTGGCGCAAGACACATAAGGAGCTCTTTCAATAAAGCACTGCTATTTCGATAGTTTATTGCCGAATTATTTCGATCGCCTCGGCAAATTATGACGATGGTACGATAAATGCACGCGCTAATCCCAGCGTATTCTGGAATTGACAAGATTAGGTCCATCAGAATGCCAATATACTGCTGTGGATTCATAAATTTTAAAGGTTTACTTTCATTCATATATTTTTAAAACTTTTGTGACAGACTCTGCATCTATCGTTTACCCTCTGTTTTCTGTCTATGAAGCATTGCTGAGGTACCGCCATGTGAGGTCATCCATTGCATTTTGTTAAATCATTTCCTATATTTTATGCATAAAACACTTTCAACTTTTACACGCTAGTTTCTATTTTTAATTTCGTAGCCTATTTATGCCAGTAAAAACTAGCGTAAAAAATATAATTAGTGCTTAAATTTCATTAAATCCATGAATGAAGTTCAGCGGTTAACTGTACAACGTAATAATTGCTTAAACAGATGAAACATAACGTTTATGGTTTTAGCTAATGTATAGAAGATGTGCTGCTTCTTAATATTTGGAGGGTTTCATGATTAATTCCAGCATAGTGCTTTAAATATTCAAGAAATTTCGTGAGCAGAAAGGGTGTCAGTGTGGAATTACCATAATTGTTGGTTTACGGAATGCTGGCAACTATTAATATTAAGACTTCACTCTTAGAACAGAACATTTTTATTTCTATCATTCAGTATCAATTAAAAATTTGTATTTCTAAATATTTACACATTTTTAGACGGATTAGTGCTTTGAATGTCATATAAGGTTTTCTAGAAAAGTATATTGTATAAATTTTTAAGTTGGTAAATAATAATGAAAAATAAAAATTATAAAAAACATGGATTTTTCCTAAAAAAATATCGAGTTGAGCCTTGCGTCTCACCAAGCCCTCATAAGGTATCAGACCTTTCTTCGAATTAGGCCGTGCTAATTCTCCCTTCTTCAGGTACAAGGTAAGTCTCGCGCTTAGCAAGTCGGACGATACTTGGATGGAAACGGTGCTTTCGCAAAGTCAGATTTTGCGGTAAGTCATGGATATACGTGATTATTTTACCTGAAAACTCCAAGGCGTTGAGGAAATATTCGCAACATAAACATATTGCAGTCTGCCTTTTGATTGGGTTGAAATCCCAAGTTTCGTTGGGACTACGAGGATATGCGATCCCGGAATCTTCCGATCAATAGACGGTCGTACTCCCCACCCACCGTACGACTCGAACCGCCAGGAATACGCATGTTAATATAAATAAACACACGCTAACACAAGCATACACACTGTTCCCCTCCCCGGGTTTGTTTTTCTGGGTTCGTACCAAAATAGTCCCGTGTGCGTTTCCTGGCGACCGCCTTGGGACGAGGTCCAGGGCGCGGCGCGTTTGTCGCCCGAGGCTGTCATTTGCGCTGATTGGCCGTCGGTTTTAACACGCCGTCGAGCGCTGCGTCACCGCCGCCCTCTTGAGTTTTCCTAAATTAGCCGCCGTTTGTTGCGTCTTCCCACGCCACACACACCCTCCCCTCTCCCTCAAACCTCGGGGGTCAATCGGCTGTTCGCGGTCATCTCGTGAGATGCAGAACACAGAAGTGGGGTCGCCTCACCGAGTTGACACACCTGTCGAGCCGGACTGGATCCTGTACCGGACTTAACTATTTTTTTAAGCAGTTGCTTGGCGCCTATGGCCCTTAGCACAGCGGTGATTGGAGAACTATCGCGAGTTTTCCGTTTGCATCGATGAGGGCAGCAGAGCCCAAATTAAGATTTCGTCATACTGATGGATTTTCGGGGCAATTACAATGAAAAAAGGAAATTCTGACGTTCACTACATACCACTAATCCTCACGTTGACCTTTCAACGTAGGCTTTCTATGACCTGAAGAAGAAGGCTGGAGATAAAACCTTAAATGTTAGCTATTATTAAGACCAAAACTTAAAAATAATTAGATAAATTGTTGGCTAAACTAATTAATTTTATAGATAATTAATTAACTAAACTATATAATTTAACAAACATTGTCGACTAGGTTTCATATAATTCAAAATTAGGCTCGGCATTTAATTTTGAAGATTCTCGTTTATCTCAAAAGACGAAGCAAATAATGGTTATATATAAGGCATGACAGTATTCTACTTACCTCTAACAAGCTCTTAACGGTTGTTTTTGTTCACAATAGTTAGGATATTAGTTTGCTTATAAAGGTAGAGTTTTGGGGGGCAATAAGCAAAGCAGCAGATAAAATAGGAGATCCATGTTTTGGCGAAAGAATTATTTGCAAGGCGAATGGAATTATTGGTAGCTACGGTTGTGAAATACGTATAAATTTTAACCAAGACTTTTACCCAGAGGGTGGCGTTGCATGGATCTAGGGCCTGGCCTGGTCAGTCAAGGGGATGTGCGTAGACTGGAAGCTTTTTGAGACGTGGGTGTGTTGAGGAGGCTGGCGAGATGAAAGTGCGCTGAGAGGAAGGCCAGCGGCGAAGGTCTGGAGAGAGGAAGTTGCTCAATGAGAAATACTTGAGAGAATGATAAGTGGGAGGAAGAATTATTATGAGGTGAAGTGAAAATTATTGATAGGGCCGTGTTGTGGAAGGGGATGTGTTTGGGTAAGCGGGAGGAAGATAGAAGTAGTGGCTCTTCGGAGATGGCATGAAGGAGTGGTCGAAGGTACGAAGAGGGAAATTATATACAGTTCAAACAGGAGGGAGTTCACGTGGTAGAATGCAATCGTTTTTAAGGATCGTACAGAATCAAGGTTCAATTAAAAGTGCGAACAAAATTACTACAATATATCCATCCGGAATCAATGCATAGGCTAAACCATGAAGATTTATATTGACCGAGGCATACATAGATTGGTAAATATTTCCATGAAAAAATATACTTCTGCAAATGAGTGAGGATACTTTATAGATACTTAAAAAAACGAGTTTTCTAGTCATTCATGAACATGATGTTCAAATTATAGGTATTTGAAAAGACTATGAAAAACGCATCCAGGTCTTGAAAGGAAGGGTTTTTAAGTGCTTCACCAAGTGCTAAACTACCCTTTAACCCACGACTAAGAAATGAACTAACGATTTTTTCAACTCATAAAAACAATAATTTGATTTACCAGAAACATATCTTAAACTTCAGTCCAGAAATACGAGAGACAAATTAGCTCTGGCTGACAAAACTGGCCAGTACAAATTCACTCGTAATGCCAGTGAATTTGTTCACAAATTGCTAACACTCAGCGGTACGAGGAATATATAGTGTACAGCAATTTTCTAGCGAGCACATAATGAATTCAGAGCATGACCTCTCTCAGGGCAGCATTAATCTCGTTAAACAAGTACCTGGCCATATGCTCGATCTTTTTCAAATGCTTTTTCATTTAAAGAGGAGCATGAAAAAGATATTTCAGAAAACCATAAAAGATATTTCAGACGCTATTCATTGTACTCCTTTGTGTAGATATTAGGAATACGTTTTAAGGACTAAAAACCGTTTCTTTTCCGAGCCTTCTTATTGAAGGTACATTAAAATCAAAAGGAAGTTTCGTTCGTCCTTTCTTAGTTATTTTTATAGTAATGAATTCACAACCGTAATTTAGGCTTTTTCTTGGGCTAAATTGTCGTCGGATAGACATCTGTTGATGCCATTTCTCCACCCCCAGTATGTCCTTCTTCCCTTAGCAACTTCTGTCCCATTCCTCCTCCTTCAAGATTACTTACCCTCTTCATTTCCCTTCCCTTCATTTCTCTCCCCTCTGTACTCATTAAATAGTCATGCCTCAGAAACCTACCTTGGCCATCCTCTCCCTCATCAATTTCATCAAAGATGACCCTTCCCCAACCATTTTTAGCATTTTGTTATTACTTCGATTGTTCGCTTCTATTTCTATCAGTACATTTAATACTTTTCGCTGACTTTCATTTCGTTCATTCCTTCACAGCTACATCTTAAATATTTCTAGATGTCTTTCTTAATAGAAATAGTTTCTGTTCAACAAAGAAACGCGTAACAAAAAGGCACTCTGGCAAATACTGTGAAGTCTTTGCGTATTTGCCTCCGGGTCAGGGTAATTTTTTTGTTGAAGACTTTTTGGTGACTGACCCCGCCATCTTCTTCAAGACCTTGACGGTTCTCATCAGCGTCCTGAGCGTACCTGACACCCTGACCTGCAGGTAAAGTTGGCGTCAAAGATGCCGTCGACCATGAATCTGAAGAGATGCTGAATTTCTTCAGGGAATTGAACTCGGAAGTGAAGCGGGTGGGTGGTGTCGAGAGGGTTGACGTGACGCTCTCGATCTGCAGCCTTGTCCCGGGGATTGACCGTGGACCTCTGATTTGGAGCCGAGTGGAAAGCATCCATCAGAGGTTGCATGCTCTCTGCAGGGATATAAAATTCAAATGAAATATGAAATCGCAAAGTGTTTATTGGGTTTGCATGTTGTACTATCTTTATTTTCTCTAGTAGAAGTTTTGGGCTATGATTGTGATATATTTTCAATCTCATGTTTCACATGCTTCATAAAAAATGCGCTACTTTATTTCCAGAAACTTTCTACGGCAAGAATATAGTATTCAACGGCGGAAGAGTTTTCAAATGAGGAAGTAGCATCCCACCGTAGACTGGACTGACGGAGGCTCACTCTAGGGTGAGTGTACATAATTAATTATAGTAAGGTTCCTGGCATCATGGTTGGCCTAACGTTGCATCACTTTAATAAATTGTATGCGCTGTTTCAGTCACCTTATTTTATTATAGCATTTTTCAAGGTGATTAAGATCAATTCCCAGTCCTCCAGACTGAATAGCCTTTCCAATTAAATAACTTTATGATGTTAACATCTAGACGGACCATGTCGTCGCGTGCAGTGTTGGACTTAACTTAATATTTCTGAGTAATTAGGCAACTCTGTAGGCAGTGTGGAAAGTGGACCTTGACGTAAGAGACATCCTTTTTAGAACCAAGTCTATTTTATACACTCCTGGAAAATGCTTTTGAGATCAATTATCTTTTTTCACCCTCTTGCTCCAAAATAATACCAAGTTCGGTGAACGTTGTACTTTATCTAGTTTTGTTTTTCTGTTTTAGCTCAACGCTTAACTTTTTCGAAATCCTTTTAGCCCATGATTTTTTAATGATCATCATTCCGTACCTATCCCACTGACATTCCAACGCGCTCAATAACACTTGAGACCCTTTGGCTGACTGACGAACTTAAGCTTAATTATTCGTAAGCCTAATTAATATTATGAAATGTCCACCGCCTTTCATTCCTATCTCCAGTTCTTTCCATGCCTCTTTAATAATGTCCTCTACATATGCGTTTGACATCACAGGTGATAACGGACAACCCTGCCTTACATCTCTTCTTAGCACTGCCCATACGGATTCTTCGTCCCCCACTTGCACCTGAGCCGTCTAAAACACGTTTTAAGTTTCGGATGAGTCGCCTATCCAATCAATCTATTCCTATTTTCTAAAATTAATTCATTATTCTACCCAACTCATAACATAAACCGTTATCTTGAAATTTTTGAAACGAATACATTGTCATTGTACAATGCTCTTAACCCTTCAATTAATATAAATAATTGTTATTGTGGTTTTGTTTGTGACTTTAGACATCCCTTTATGATATCTGTCCATCTTCCTTCTCTTCAACCTTTTTTTCCGTCACGGCTCATTTCGCTTGCATACATAATTTACCGCAGACAATGCATCACAAGATTAAACTCCTGGATAAACGGTTAAAAAGTATAAATAAATAGCGATAAAATTTATGCATACAATATCTTAGGACTGACATACAGATTTACACATTAAATTTGTTGGTTAGTTAAATGAATAACTATAACACAATACGTATGTACAACAACACCCATACAATAATAATAAAAATTTCAAGGGAAATATATTTTCGCCATATACTATATTTCCAAAATCGAACTTTGTTTTTGATTCCGATACTTTTTCTTGTAAAAGTTAACATATTCCCATGAGGTCTTTGCAATTTTCGATTACGTTTATATTGGTGCTCAATTTTTTACCCTAATTACTATGTTTTTAGACCAGTAATTGCCAACCAAATTAGCTGAATACTAACTACTACCCCCAAAAAAAACACGTCAAAAGAAGTTTCTCCTCTCGGTAGCTGAAGAACTTCAGTGTGAAACCATAAAAATGATCCCCTGATCCAATTTCATCACAAAATATTGTGATCTACAGTTGACGATTTTCATCATTTTAATCATTCTATCGCGTGTGGACTTAAATTTTGGTAGTTAAATATTTGACGTTGGGGCTTTTCTATGAATGAGGATGTACGTTATTCCAGATAAGGTTTTACGGACTGAAATTCGGACGCCATACTTCCAAACCCTTACTGCCATTGCAGCCACGTATTCCGTACATATGCCTACGCAATTATTCAACGGAAACCTGTTTTTGTAAAATTATTCATTCATTCCCTCGTATAGATAATGCTTTTGGCGGTTGGATTTGAGCACCCGTATTCCTTAGGGAATACAGCCCGAATGCAAGGGTGCGATGAGGTCTCGCAAACTAGTTCGTTTGTTTTTAAATTTAACGAAGTTTTATATTTGTTTTTTTTTAATAAAAGGATAGGAAAAGGAAGGGAAAGGGATAGGAACACACACAAAGGAGAAATGTTAGGGCCAATTAGGCCAATGTCTACTCAACGCCATCTCTTGGCCAAAGAATCGGGGCACTTGGTTGCATTAAGCATGGCAGATCTCAGTGAAAATTACGTCTCCTGGATAGCTCAAGTGGTTAAGAGCCTCCGCCCGGCAAGTGGATAGATCCGGAGTTCAAATCCCGGACTAGGGAATATTTTTACATTCGTGATCTGCTGGATTCCGCCTTCCCCATCTCTCCTGTTTTCGTCCTTTGTGTGTGTTCCTATCCCTTTTCCTTTTATCTGTTTATATACAAATGAGTATTTGTTCGCGGTTTGGCGGGATTTCGTGTTTGAATATATATATATATATATATTTAAAAATTTTATAATATGAATATATATATATATATTCATATATATATATATATATATATATATATATATATAAAATATATATTTATGGATATATATAATGTATATATATAATATTATATATATAACTACACAAATATGTAATTACATTTATATTCGAAATGGAACGGCGACGCACAAATACATAAAAACACAGATGTAGATTTTTAAAACATAGAAACTCAAAGAAAGGACACTCACTTATGTAGTTTTGACGTTTCGACCGTCCTTTATGTGTGTTCCTATCCTTTTCCTTATATCTGATTCTATATAAATGAGTATTCATTCGCCGTTTGGCGGGATTTCGTGTTTGAATGTGTGTATACAGGGTTCGTCCGGAAAATAAGTGTACTGATTTTTTCCCGCCGCTCCAGGCGCGCCCAGCACCGCTCTGACGGGCTGCGATTGGACGGGGGTACGTTGGCAAGCGACGCTGAAAAAGGCAGTCGGCTCTGAGCTGTGGTGTAGTGTGGAGCTCTGTTAACGCGAACCTCCACGCTTGACCCACGTCACGGAACGCGATGCCGAAGCTTTTGGAGCAGCGTTATTCCATCAAATTTGCGGTAAAGCTTGGGAAATCGTCTACCGAAACTGTCGGTATGATTAACCAGGCTTACGGGGAGTCAGCCATGTCCAGAAACATGATCTTTCGGTGGCACAAGATGTTCGTGGAGGGCAGAGAAGAGGTCGACGACGAACCACGGCCTGGACGCCCATCAACGACACTCACCGACGAAAATGTGCGAAAAGTTCGCGATGTACTGAACTCTGATCGTCGTCTTAGTGTTCGGATGATAGCAGAGCAGTGTAATGTGCCAAAAACAATAGTGCACGAGATTATTAGGGAGCAATTACAGATGCGAAAAATTTGTGCAAAGTTGGTGCCGAAAGTGCTCAGTGATGATCAAAGACTCAATCGTTTGGAAATCGCGACACAACTTGCGGATCACTGCAAAAATGATCCACATTTTTTAGAGAACGTTGTTTCGGGTGACGAGACGTGGATCTTTGAGTACGACCCGGAGTCGAAGAGACAAAGTGCGGAGTGGCACACGCCATCATCACCCCGTCAAAAGAAAGCTCGCATGAGCAAATCTCGGATCAAGGCGATGCTCATTGTCTTTTTTGACAAAAGGGGAGTCGTCCACTACGAATTTGTACCTGAACGACAAACTGTAAATGCTGCATTTTACGTCCAAGTGCTCGACAGGCTTCGAAAACGAGTCGCCCGCGTCCGGCCAGCGATCAAAAACATCTGGCGGCTGCATCACGACAATGCGCCGTCTCACACCGCTCTTGTCGTGTCGGACTTCTTGGCCAAGCACGGCGTGGCAACGCTGCCGCACCCGCCCTACAGCCCGGACTTGGCACCACCGGACTTCTTTCTGTTCCCGAAGATAAAGAGGAGTTTGAAAGGAACGCGATACGGGACTTTGGACGCCGTCAAAGAGGCCGTGACGACGTGTCTACGAGAGGTTCCCGATGATGCCTTCGCGGGAGCGTTCCAGGAATGGGAACGCCGCTGGAACCAATGTATCGACTCACAAGGGTCCTATTTTGAGGAATATTAGCTTAAGATATGTAAAAGTGTAATAAATTTTTTTTCCTGAGCTCAGTGCACTTATTTTCCGGACGAACCTGTTTATATATATATTTTTTTAAGGTAATCTACTGGTTAAGTTGGTTTTTGGATGGACACAACTACCAAACAAATATTTTATTACTCCTAAAAAAACACAAAATCCATTATCCTACTCTATATCAGGTCCCTCTTCATCTCTGAGTACTTTCTTCCTCCCTTCATCCATAGTACGGTGCGGAAACATGGGCACACTACGATGGCATACTACGCTCCATATCAAAGTTTTCCGGGTCTGCGCGGTCCGGGTCTGACTACGTGAGCCTCAAGGGATATAAATACCCTTTCTGTTGGCTTTATTTTCATTTCATTTATGCTGATTTATCATCAATAAAGTTTCACCTTTCTGATTAACGGCACTACACAGATTCCTCAAGCTAATTTATAAAGTACGATTAAATATATATATATATATATATATGTGTATATATATATATATATATATATATATATATATATATATATATATATATATATATATTTTTTTTTAAGGTAATCTACCGGTTAAGGTAGGTTTTCCGATGGACACAACTACCAAACAAATATTTTGTGACTACTAACAAAACACAACCCTAAATTCTACTCTACACCAGGTCCCTCTTCATCTCTGAGTACTTTCTTCCGCCCTTCATCCCGTCCAACATCCCTATCCTGTTCCTTCCCTTTCCTCTTTTGCCCAACATTCTACCCTCTATCACAGTCTTCAACATCCCACTGCCGGTCAACACCCCCTTCATCCACTTTTCCTGCCTCCATAGGATTGCTCCCAACAAACCCCTCTCTTCGCCCACCATACCAAGTACTTCCTCATTTGTTTTCTTCTCTGTCCATTTCACCTTCTCCATTCTTCTCCACACCCACATTTCAAAAGCCTCCAGTCTACGTCTATCCTCCTGCTTCAATGACCACGTTTCCGCGCCGTACATAGCTACGCTCCATATCAAAGTTTTTACGAGTCTTTTCTTAACATCCTTACTCAAAGTCCCTGTCATCAACTCCCTCCTCCTTGTGAAAGCCTCTTTGCGTAGCGCAATTCTTCTCCTTATGTCCCTACTACTTTGACCATGTTGGTCCAAAACACTACCGAGATACGTAAACTGTTCTACCTGCTCTAGTTTTTGCCCTCCTATTTTAATGTTAAGCTTGGCCTTTTCCTTTCTAGAAAATCGCATAACCTTTGTTTTATTAATATTGATTCTCATCCCATACCTGTCGCACTGAATTTCGAATTCACTCAGCAATGCTTGCAGCCCCTTGGCTGACTGACAAACTAAAGCTTGGTCATCAGCAAACCTAACTGATTTTACGAATTCCCCGCCCACCTTCATTCCCACCTCCAGTTCTTCCCATGCCTCTTTAATCATTTCCTCTGCATACAGGTTGAACAGCAACGGTGATAATGGGCAACCCTGCCTTACACCCCTTCCTAACACTGCCCATCCTGACTCCCCGTTTCCCACCCGCACCTGAGCAGTCTGAGACATGTACAGGTTGCAGATTAGCCTCCTTTCCCTCCAATCTATTCCTATTTTCTGCAGAATACTCATTAGTTTTTCCCAATTCACTCTATCAAACGCTTTTTCGAAATCTACGAAACAGGCAAATACCTCCTGGTTGTGTTCTATATTCCTCTCGATTAATTATATCATTACTGCAATGGCATCACGCGTACCTCTCCCCTTCCTAAACCCAAACTCATCATCCCCTAAGTAATCATTTGCCCTACTCTCTATCCTTTTGTTTATGATCCTGAGAACAACTTTAGCTGCGTGGGATATCAAACTAATTGTCCTATAGTCCTCACATGACGTGGCCTTTACCTTTTTCGGAATAGGAACTAAAACTGATCTCACAAAGTCTTCCGGCCAGATTCCCTCCTCATAAATACTACGGATCAGCCCATATAGCCTCTTCCTCCCACATTTTCCTAAGCATTTTAAAAGTTCCACGGGAATGTTATCTACCCGCACGGCCTTATTTAGTTTCATCTCCCTTAATGCCCTTTCTATCTCATTGTCTAGTGTGCCTGGACCTAAGCTGTCTTCCTCTACGTTATTTTCTTTTTCAATGTCTAAGTTGGTCTGAGTTCTTTACTATACAGTTCTTCTATATACTCCTTCCATCTCTCTTGGATCTTTCCTGCGTCAACTATTACCTTACCCGCCTTATCTCTAACTGTTAGCATAGCTCTCCCTTTCTTACTTCCCGATAACGATTTAACTTTGCTGTACAGCGCACCGATTTCACCCTTCCTCTGCAGACTTTCCATATCCTCGCACTGCGTCTTCCACCATGCTTCCTTTGCTTTATTTGTTGCCCGCCTCAATTTATTGTTCAATTCTTTGTACTTCATTTTGCCTAATTCTGTATTTACATTCTTCCATTTTCTTCGCTCATCCATCTTTGTAATCATCTCATCCGTGATCCACGGTTTCCTAGTCATTTTAGTGTTAACGGTTCCAATAGTCTCTTTTGCGGCTTTAGACAATCCTTTCTTGATCATTTCCCATTTTTCTTCGATAGTACTAAGCCCTTTGCCAACCTTCATGATTTTCTCTACCGCCTGTTTGTATTCCTTCCTTTTCAACCCATTTAATGCTTCTATATTCCATTTTCTAATTCGCCGCCCCTGCCTTATCTTTTTTAAACGTACGCTACATTTCATAACAACTAAATTGTGGTCTGAGTCCAAATCCGCTCCCGGGAAACTGTGGGAATTTATCACACTGTTCCTAACTCTGTGTCTAACCAGGATATAATCTAGCTGATACCTTCCTGAGTCACCTGGCATTTTCCATGTATACCTGCGTCTTTTGTGGTGTCTAAACCAAGTGTTGGTGATGACTAACTCCTGTCTCCTGCAGAACTCAGCTGCTTTCTCCCCGCGGTCATTCTTCGTGCCTAAACCGTAGTCCCCTACTTCATCACCATCTCTTCCTTCGCCTACCGTCGCATTCCAATGCCCCATCACTATCAAATGTTTCCCTGCAGGAACACACGCGATCATGTCCTCTAACTGATCGTGTATCCTATCGACCTCTTCTTCCTTATGGTTGCTCGGTGGCATGTATACCTGAATAATAACTAAGTTCGTCGGTTCTGCTTTTATCTCCACCAGTAGTAATCTATCCGTTACCTGCTCTACTACCTTGATCAAAAAGTTCCCGGAATAACCACCGTGTGGCGCTCCCATCGTTCCGATTTGAGTTCTGTTTTTTTTGTTAAATTGGTACATCTGTTGTTGATATTCCCTTTAAATCTTAGTGTCATAACTTGACATTTGCAAAAGTTACGTAGCCAAGAGTACATCTATCTCTGTGTGTGTTGGCGATTTTTTACAATTTCAGAAATGGATTTAAATTTGCAACAACGAACTTGTATTAAATTTTGCGTAAAAAACGGATTTAGTGGCGCACGGACGTTGGAAATGTTGGAAAAGTGTTTCGGCAACGATTCTCTAAAAAAAACGGTCGTTTACCAGTGGCACGAGCGGTTCAGAAGTGGTCGTGAGTCAATCGAAGATGATGAACGCAGTGGCAGACCATCGACATCGAAAGTCGGTGAAAAAATTGATAAAGTAAAAGAAATGTTGGTCAATAACCGCAAATTAACCATCAGAGAAATAGCGGAGGACTTGAACATTGCCTATGGATCCGCCCAAGACATTGTGGTTAATGATTTGGGTTTCCGTCGTGTAGCAGCAAAGTTGGTGCCAAAAGACCTCAATTTCATGCAAAAAAGAGACCGTGTTGACGTCGCAAAAGACATGATTTGCGAGGCTGAATCCGATCCCACATTCATCAAAAGGATCATTACTGGAGACGAGACGTGGGTTTATGAGTACGACACGCAATCCAGACATCAGGCAAGTGAATGGCGTTCACCAAATGAGCCGAGACCAAAAAAACCACGTCGTTTTCAGTCAAAAAAGAAGGCAATGCTGACGGTTTTCATGGATTACAACGGTGTAGTGCATCATGAATTTTTGCCAGAAGGCCAGACAGTAAACAAAGAGTATTATTTGGGCGTTATGAGACGTTTGCGTGAAGCAATTCGCCGAAAGAGACCAGAAATGTGGGCAGAAAACTCGTGGATTTTGCACCTTGATAACGCACCGTCGCACAGTGCTATCATTATTCGTAATTTTTTGACGAAAAATGCAACAAATACCATCCAACAGCCACCGAATTCACCTGATTTGGCTCCCTGTGACTTCTTTCTGTTCAATCGAGTTAAAAAACCATTACGGGGAACGCGTTTTAGCAGCCGAGAGGAAGTAATGGAAAAATCGCAGGAAGCACTGATGGACATACCGAAAACCGAATATAAAAAATGTTTCGAGGATTGGATCAAGCGCTGGCATAAGTGTGTTGCAGTCGATGGGGATTACTTTGAAGGGGACAATATAGATTTAGATGAATAAACTTGTATTTTTAATTTTCTGAATAAATTCCGGGAAATTTTTGATCAAGGTAGTATGTTGACTACGCTTCTTCCTACCTTTTCATTTATTACTACCGCCTCACTGAGGAACAGACGCCGCGTGGACTACCTTTCGTCTGGGTCCTAACCTTCGACCTATCTGGCATGGGTGACCCTACCAGGAGCAATTTTTTATTACTCCCGCCAGCACAGCTCTAGGGGTCATCGGAACGCACAAGCCCTTTCACCACGTCAAGGTTGTAGTCCGGGGAGGGGTATATATATATATATATATATATATATATATATATATATATATATATATATATAAATACATACATATATTTATATACATATATCGTGTTTATACGTTTTGTTTATACGTGTATATATCGTTTTATATATACACACATTCAATTACGAAATATATATATATATATATATATATATTTCGTGTCGTGTTTGAATGTGTGTGTGTATATATATATATATATATATATATATATATATATATATATATATATATATATATATATATACACAAGTAGTCCGGGGAGTCCATTAAAGCACGGAATGGGAGGGAGTCCATTAAAACACGAAATGTTCCTATCCCTTTTCCTTATATCTGTTTCTATATAAATGAGTATTTATTCGCCGTTTGGCGGGAAATACTCATAATACTTAATAAATACTCATTTATATAGAAACAGATATAAGGAAAAGGGATAGGAACGAACGATAAAGGACGAAAACAATAGAGGTGGGGAAGGCGGAATCGAACGGATCACAAGAGTAAAAGTATTTCCTTGACCCAGACGCGAACACCGGACCTTTCCACTTGCCGGGCGGATGCTCTTAACGACTTGAGCTATGGTTTCATTTAGTTTTATTCGGTCTAGTATGTTACACTGCTAGTGTTTACATTGTACACATTGTCAGCTTGCAGATTATGGTTACAGAATATTTTTTTTCTTATTATGGTTACACACTTACATAGGCATAAATTCATATACATTGCATAAAACAATTGTGACCACGAACAATACTGTGGAAGGAAATAATAAAGGCACGGTTCACAAAATATTGAAGGAAATATTTGGATTAGCAACGGAACATTAGATTTGGTTGGAATTATTGATAGCTTTGCAGCACAGTTATTCAGAAAAACAACTTTTTAACCACGGACGAAGTGTGTCCGGTACCGGGGGCAGCCACAACCGTTCCACCAATGCTTGCATGCCTTTAGCGGAATGTTTATTCGCGGTTCTCATCTGTGTGAATTCCACGATTGGGGTGGTCATTATGAAGGATTTGAAGCTCGGAAAGAGCCGAAGGTTCAAGGTGATCAGAATCATGTCTGTAATGGCACCACCACCGAACACGTCCCAGGTTTTATAGATATTTTTTAGAGCTTCCCATTCTCTGATTTTATCGTTGCATCCAAGGATGAGTTGTCTATTCGACCGCATGACGGACAAAGGGGCGAATCGGCTAGCTGAAGGTGGTGCCTCACTTCCCTCGTCATGACTCGAGGAAACGTAATTTACCCTGAGATTCGTGGGTCTAAAATGTCGCCAAGCGCCCCGATTCTTTAGCCAAGAGATGGCGTCAGGGGACTGTTTCACCCACCAAAGGAGAAATAGACAATACACCAGAGGAAAGGACAGTGGGTTAGAATTCATACAATATCAAAGGGATAGGAACACACATAATCCTATCCTTATATCTGTTTCTATATAAATGAGTATTTATTCGCCGTTTGGCGGGACTTCGTGTTTGAATGTGTATTTGACCCAAGTGGCTCATCTCTTTCTTCTGGCTATGCGTGCCACGAAACGCATTGTTCCTTTCCTGTATGATGTTGTATGAATTCGAACCCATGTTCCTTTCCTCTTGTGTATTGTCTATTTCTCCTTTGGTGGGTGAAACAGTCCCCTGACGCCATCTCTTGGCTAAAGAATCAGGGCGCTTGGCGACATATTAAACCCACGGATCTCAGGGTAAATTACGTTTCCTCGATAGCTCAAGTGGTTAAGAGCATCCGCTCGACAAGTGGAAAGATCCGGTGTTCGAGTCCCGGTCAAGGAAATATTTTTACTCTTGTGATCCGTTCGATTCCGCCTTCCCCACCTCTATTGTGTTCGTCCTTTATATGTGTTCCTATCCCTTTTCCTTATATCTGTTTCTATATAAATGAGTATATATATATATATATATATATATATATATATATAATATATATATATATATATCTGTGTGTATATATACCTGTATAAATATAATTATAAAACAAACCTATATCTCATTTCTCGCCATTAAGCAAAAACTTGTTAGTTAACCTTAACCTTATGTAAAAATGTATAACTTCCAAACAAGGCAGTTGATGTGTCGATGCTATTTTACATAGTTGATTATTATCGATATTCCGACGAAATCACGGTCCTAAATTTACATCAATGGTCAAAATGGGAAAATTAACCTCGCACTTTAATGATTGCACTCGGCAAACCGTTGCAATACGCCATCCATCGACGCACTCCGACCACCTTTTTTATTTTGACGGTCGCTGCGCACGCAATTTCGAGTGGCATTTGATGGATGTCGTCGGAAATCTCGCCCCGGCTTTTGTTTCGGGACCTCTGATCCGCGATGTCACCAGAGATTCATTTTCCAGCCCGGATGGTTCCGATAGCTGTTTATCGCTTCGGTCGGCACCCACGCGCACGCACTCCCCCCCTTCCCCGCCCGTTACCCTCCCTAAAACCCTCCCTCTTCAACCACCCCAGCCCTCAGATCTGCAACGGGATCCAGGGATTTTAGTTCACGAGTCTCTCCCCGATACTCGATTGTGGTTTTGTTTTATTCACTCTTTCAGTAAATTGAAAAAAATGAACGACGTCACTTGCGGTGACCACCAATAATCGCAACGCTCGTCTCGAATGTCAATTTCCTGAGTCAATCTCCTATCGATCGATAAGTATCGGGAAAAATGGGGTTCATTGTTACTCCAAGTCCTCCCTTCAAAAAAAAAAAAAGATCGGTACCCAGGACCAAAAATCGCGTGGAATGTGGCAACAGGCAACAACAGAGATGCATTTCCCTCGCCTCCTAGACATGTTATAATTTTATAGTAACGATTCTTTAAGAGAACGTAGATCCAAAACTTTTGGATCGATATCCATCCATTCAAATCGATAGGTATTGAATGAATTTCATTCATTTTACTCGACATGATGAAGACCAAACGGTGTTGACTTTGATTTCCCAATCGTACTTTCACGGGAAATATATGTAGATACATAAAATTATCGCATTGACTAACTTGCTTAGGTTAGCCATTTTACCCTTTCGAGCAGCGAAATATTCAGGAGAAAGTGAACCAGATGTCGCTGTTCAATCGAATAAATTCTAAAATATGTGCCTACCATGCTTGCTTTGCGCTTTGTTCTTAGTATTAACGTATTTATTAAGGCAAAACGAGTAAGGACATGTAGGTAACGACATCCTGACGAGATTACCATACGTGATAGCGACATATGAGTACCCATACGCGATCAGAAGGAAATTGTTGGATCAATGTTGGCAGGGAAGGGCATACTTGAGAAGGATTGGGTGAGTGGCCGCCTCAGGGTAAGTGGCAAGGGATGTTAGGGCACCAAATTTTATCCTGATGGTTTTATTTTTTTCCTTCTAAGAAAGATAATACTCTAGGTCATTTTCTTGTTTGCTTCCATAACACTCTTCGAGTTGGAAATTCTAATCCCCCGATGAACTGATGTTTCCCCCTGGATTTCCGCTAATGTAATATATTCCGGATAAAAATAAGATTTTCGAATTACTCATTTGGTGTCGCAAGAAGAATCGTCCTTAGTTCTTTGTCAAAATCGCAGTCTCTATTGTTCTCTCCGTCCTTGAAGTGACTCCCATGTAGTTTTTCAAGGAATCACACCATCGCATTTTCTTTTTGGAAGAATTTGCATATATGTAGCTGATCTTCGTTGAGCTTTATGCAATTCTTTATTCAGGACCAATGCCACCAGTAAGAGTAAACCAGGAACACTCGGGGGATGTTATTCTTGTGGAAAACTCTCGGGATTACGGCGGATGTTCGGGGAAAAGCGGTATTGAGCAAATATGTATGCCTAAAAATACCTTGTCCTACTTAATCCTCCACCTAGAGATCCTGCATGCGGATGACTTAAAGTGGTTTATAGTTTAAATGAAAATTAGGCTTTACACATATGAGCGATTTCCAAATAATTGCCATGAGACTTTCCTGTGTTTAAATCGGGTCTCCTACTAATCGACGCGAAAGTTAGAATTGTAAATTGATAGACATGAAACTCATCGTCATCACCTCCTAAATGCGCAGCCATTGGTCTCCCTCCATTGCCATTCTTTTCAGTTCATTGTAGATTGTTACTTTCACATTACTTTTTATATCATCTATTTATTTCTATCTTGGACTGACTCTTCCTTTTTTCCTATTATTTTTTGCAGAAAGTTGTTATGTCTGAGAACGTGTCCAACAAATTTAATTTTCCTTTTCTCTATCTTTTTTATTGAATTCCTTTCCTCTTTAATTTCTCTCAATACTTCTACGTTTCTTTTCCATCCATCTTGTTCATGGTATCCTTCTCCAAATCCATATCTCCATTTCATCCAACCGAGAATTTTCATTCTTTCCCAATATCCCAAAGTTTCGCATCCATATAATGATGTACTCCAAATAAACGTTGTTTAAAAGAAGGGTTTTTTTTAATTTTCATATGCCTTCTTCGCCAAAGCTATTCTTCTTTTCACTGCAGAGGTGCATCTGTAGTATCTTGTAATTACATTCCCAAGGTTGCAGAACTCTTCTACTGGGATTAACCTTGATTCCCCTTTCATTAAATATGCTGCAGGTTCTGTCCAGTTTCTAATAACTATCCTAGCTTTGGTTTTCTTCACATTTATATTCAGTTTCCATTTTTTATACCAAAGGCACCAATTTTGGCGTTATTTTTTAGGTGTTAAAAATTGGCTATGATAATATATAATTATTTATCAGAATATTGGTATATTTTCCCAAGAAACTCACGTTGCTCTACATATTCTTATTCAAAAACTTGAGGTCATGAACAAATCACAGATTAGAATGGTCTCCCTTTCTCTCCATTCATCAAGTGTTGACGCGCTCCCAACACTATAGTATGCTGTATTTTTCGTCCGATATCGTCTAGTTAATTATCCTCTGTATAAAAATTTCGCATAATCTTGCTAATTAATATTTTAGCAAAAAATTAGCATTGATTCTGCATACCTGGTGAGAATTGAACACCCGCCGCACACAGTAGCGGTGATATGTAGGATATCGTGTAGACGTAAATATAATAATGAGACTAGCAACCTCTTCTTTCATTAATGACACCAGCAGTTAATAATTAATAACACATCACTATTATTTGGCCAAACATACACCTTATTTGGGATGAGGAACGCCCTGGAAAACTGAAAATATTTTCTGAAAAACCTGAAAATACAGAGAATACCTAGACAGCTTGATAGCGGATATCCTGTATGGATGCGAAATCGATGTCCGGGAATTAACGATGGCAGAGGGTGACATTTGCGGTGCGTTGAACAAAGGCGGTAATCTCCTACTATCTGAAGATGGGCTGTTCCAGCGCCCATTCCACCCCGTCAACCCTCCTCTACGTCCAGATGGCTTTTTTCTGACGTACGCCCATCCCTCTTCATTTGGCTCATTAAGCATAGCTAACTCCCTTGCTCTTGATCGAGGAACCATCGCTTCTTTTCCCTTTTCCGTTATGTGCCCATCAAATGCATCGTGTTCTTCTTTCCTCACTCCCATCTCTCACTTAGTGTTCCGCATGGAATTTTCCAGTGGTGAACGGTCCTCATTTCTCTTCTCCTTCCCAGGGAAAGGGTTACTGGAAATACTTAGACCATGTCGAAGTAACTGAGCGCACATGTTTATGTACACGTACGTGTTTTTGGTGCATGGGAAAATGTATATTCATAATTATAATAATATTTATTATTGTTCTGTGACAGAGTCAATATATGTAATATGAAATAAAACATTTCGTTGCGAAACACGCGTATTACAAAGTGTGCTTAAAGATTGAAGTAGAATCTGAATTCCTCTTTTTCCTAATAAAGGACACAATATACTTACAATAGGAATAATGCTAATTATAAGTTTAGAAATTATCAAAATACATGTACAATATACATTATGAGATCGTGTGAGTTTATTAGAATATAAAAACGTTAAATTACTCAGTTTAATTTTGACCGGATACGCTCGAAATATACAAATTTAAATCGATTTAAAGTTGTTGCATCCCTTAAAATGTTGGGGAGACTGTTTTTATGATCATAGGATACTCTAGTGTTTTTGGGCGTAAGTGCCGTGAATAACGCATAACGAACTTATCAGGCTGGTAACATGGTCTCTCTTTGGTAAATATTATGTATACAAATGCTTTTAAAACATGCTTCCGTCCTAATTTTCTCTGAATGTTTCTACTATCGTGGATGTATTAAGAAATAGATGAATGAAGCTCAAGAGTTAAAGAGACGATGGAGTCTAATATGGAGTTCCTCATTAAATCCATCGTGAGATAGACAGCAGTATTCAATAATTGGTAAAACAAGACGCACTACAAACATTTTACGAGAGTATACAGAAAGAAAATGTTTATTCAATTCAAAGGGCCTAAAGGGAAATCTCCGTAGGAAAATCTGCAGACAGATTTGAACTAAAAAACAAGGGTAAATGATATAAAAAAATGTGAAACTCACGATTGAAAAATTTAATGAGAGTCATCGGTTCGGTCGACATTATCTTACATAATCTTCGATCGTTTGAGTCTCCACGCAGTTTGACCTTTTTCTGAACTTGGACGGGATGCGGAGGAATGCTGCTCTCATTTCTCGAAGAAATCGTTCCGAGCGTACGGATAGCGTCATTTCCGGATTGATGCATTCGTAAAACGATTACTATGCATACCGAAAAATATTGAACAGGAATCGATTGGAGACATATTCCCATTAAAGCTTTTGACTTTGGGAGCATTTTCATGAGCACGGTGTTCAGCAAGTTACCAACCGCTAAGGCAGGTGAAATTTCCCCTGTCGTGCCTAGGAAAGAAACAATGTTAAACTTGTAGGTTTCTATAGCTCATCACTCGTATCTTATTTTCGTGATCTCTCCTACATCACCAAGATGGGACTAGTAATACATATTTGACATAATCAGAATAGGGACTTTCATTCCATTTTATGTTATTTATTTAGTATATTTTATTTCTATATTCCCCACCTAGTTCCTCTACGAAATGAGCTCAAGTTTTAGGTCATCTAATCATTTTCTCGGGACCGAAATAGGCATCACAGAAGTACATATATGGTTGTGATTAAAATACGCAAGCATTATATATAATTACAATATATACGTAGATAGCTCTACCGTACAGGACAAGGGCGTTTAAAATCTACCGCTACTGTGAGAAGGGTTTTTAATACTTAATAGGGTGTAGCATAGTGCACTTGAACAGTGTGCAATCATCCTTTTTATCATCACTTGCTTGGTTTGATACACCGGACGAAATTTGTGGACAAAGATGGATGTGAAGAACGTGCATTCATTGGTGCGTGAAATTACAAAGAAGACCGAACGTCCCAGCTCGACATCGAAACATGTAAGCATATGACACGGACCAGGCGGTTTCTTCAGTGGACAAAGTTGCATACTTCCGATTTTCTCACTAGCTTTCTGATCACTATCCTTTCAAAAATGTGAAGCGTGGTCAATACTGGTGTCTTCAGTAAATGATAATCATTCAATGTTTGAAGGAATACCAAAGTTGCTTTTCGAAAGCCGATATTTAAATGATTATTGTATTAAAGATTCAAATCTTCATTCGTCAAACTCCGCGGAAGGCTCCACAGTGATAATCGTATCATGTATTTCTTTACATTATATATATACATATATAATGAATATCTTTACATTATATCTATATTATGTATATATATACATCATATATATATATATATATATATATATATATATATATATATATATATATATATGCTTTCGTAGACGTAACACGGAAGTGCCGAATAGTACAATACACAGTAACACACAATGTAGAAACACAAAAAAAGAAGAACACTCACACGTTATTTCTTGATATTTCGACGGAAACAATCCGTCTTCCTCTGAAGATATAGAAGTAATGACTGCTGGAGTTGTTGAGGTGAGGGGTGCGAGAGAAAGGGAAGGGGGCCAGGAGAAGGGGAGAACGGGAGGCGAAGGAGGGGTGATATAATGTATATCTTTACATTATATCTATATTATGTATATATTTACATTATATATATATATATATATATATATATATATATATATATATATATATCTATATATATATGTGGGTCGCGGTAGTCCAGTGGGTAGAGCGTTGGACTGCTGACCGTAGGGTCCCGGGTTCCATTCCCGGGCAAGGCACTCTGGGCACCTTCAGCTCTACCCAAGCTAAAGTGATTTTTCGGGTACCAGGTCTTCCTGGGAAACCATAACCGGCACAGGGAAAGGAACTGGCCCCCCTACCCTGATGTGTGAATTTCACACGCCGTATAGGGCTTAGTACTGGGTGACCCCTACCATCACCTACTAAACCGACCTTCGGGTTGTTTACTGTGTTTATGGTTTATGGTTATATATATATATATATATATAACCATAAACCATAAACACAGTAAACAACCCGAAGGTTGTTTACTGTGTTTATGGTTTACTGTGTAATATAGTATATATATATATATATATATATATATATATATATATATATATATATACTATATATATATATATTTTTTTGTGAATCCGCTCATTCTGCGTATTAAACAAAAATGCGACGCCCCCGTTCAGGTCAGGTATGTTTAAATGAACAAGAGACAATGTGGGTCGCCTGCTTTTTAGGATAATCATTACAAAGCTTTGAGAATTATAGAAGGTCGCTTAATGCACGCAAGCCATGCTGTATGCACTTAAGTAGGCAATGGAGTACATTAAATGAGGTAATGGAGGAGGGATTTAACAACTTAGTTTGGAAAAGAACTCACAAAGAGAACGATGACCCAAAGGTCTACGACCGAAAAATCAGATCACTAAAGAAAACGGAATGAGAGCTCGGAGTGTCTGGAAAATTGCAAAATATATTTGCTCTTATATTAAATAAAAAAAAGAAAATAGGCGAAGAGACTTTTTTATAGAAAATAATCTTCAAAGATAATGGAAATAAATGTTAAAAATACTTGCGGAGGAGGAAAGACAATAGGGAAAAAAACATTAGAGTTAAAAAAGAAGAATGGAATGGAACTCTAATCGTAGAAGAGAAATAAAAGGGTTTTAACGATTGCTGTGCAAGTTCATTCAAGGGGAGGGTACACTTTATGGATTATTTAGTTCCAGCACTGCATCCTTTGATTATTTAAGGACCGGCAAACTAAAAAACAAATTCCAAGAAACTGCGGGAGATGCCGCAGCGGTAACTTTGCCTTGACCGGGATCCCGGTCATAGAGGATGATTTTTACACACTCTGTTATTGTTGCATTGAAAAAAAACAAAATTATTAGAACAACGAAATCGGATATCGGAAAAATTAGGAAAATGAGGTCAAATAAATAATTATGACCAGATGGAATTGCAAATTACTAGCTCAAATTGGGTAATAGTGCAGTTTAAAACTATATAAATCAATTATTAAATGCTATCGAGAGCAGCAATCGACTGCAGAATTTCCGGAAGGAAATATATGTAACATCACTTTTCAAATGAGGTAATAAGTGACCAGTTGAAAATATATACTCCCACTCTTGACTTTGGTTGTCTGCAAGTTATTATGAAAGATAATCGATCATTACCTCTGGGTTTTGTAGGACTACGAGTACAAGAATTGTCTGTTCAGCCACCGACGTGGCTTCAGAAAAGAGCATTCTCAAAAGAGGCTATCTGGAAATGATTGAATTATCTGCAGGAAAGTTGACAATGAGTCCTGAAAAGTGATTTAAATAAAATGGCTGACTGGGAAATAAATATTTGGATAGGTATTTATGTTAGTAAATGTAAAATTTAGCAATGAAAAATGGCAACAAACATTTAGCAACAAAATAACTGTAACCAATATGGACTGCAAATTCTCTGAAAATGTCATCTCATCTTAAGTGTGATGACTCTCCAAGGATTAAGGTTGAAGGCCAAACTAGGAGTTAATTGCAAAGAACACTGCCAAAGCGTTACATTGAGTGATGATAAACCTCGAAGGGAGCAGTATTAGAGAAACTAGGGGGAATACGTAGAAGACCTTGGTAAGATCGTTTATAGAGTTCCCATCACAAGTAAGGGACCCACATGAAGAAGGGCATATTTCCAAGCTGGAGTAGATACAAATAAAGGCTGCCAGATATTTATTGGGTAAATACAGAAGCACGGTGAGTGTGGAAAAAATAGTGGCTGTGACACTGTAAAAATTAGAAAAAAAAGAAGCATACTCTGATCCAAATAATTAGTTAATAATAAGGAAATTTAGATGAAGCTTAAACGGGAGAATTAAGTAAGAATGTGGGAAATCTTAACCTTATAAAAATAAATGATCATAAGTACGAGGTTCAATGCCGTGTGTAAAAAAACTAACTTAAAAAAATTTACATTTCTCAACAAAAAAAATGGTTGACTATAACAGTGTACCTGCAGAACTATTCGATCCCTTCCCGGAAAAACACATTTACGAAAATTGGCTGAATATGTGTGAATATTTATGCAATACTATATATTGAATGTATGTTACCATCAGAAAATCTGCCAACTGTTCACAATTTCCTTAAATAATAATAATAATAAATGCTAATATTTTGCAGGAATCCGCGATGACCTCAACCCATGACCAGTAATTCTCGCTTTTGCATTGAGCCGCCTTCAAATCCCATCCCGGGGATAACCGCTTTTGCCCTGGAGATAGCGGAGGACACCCGATAGTGTTTCGGTGAGTACCTGGATACTTATTTCGGCCATTGTCCGCCACGCTGGGTGAAGGCCCATCGCCAATCATTTCCCGCATCGGCGCTCGATTTTTGATTCCAGCTCGCTCGCAACGCGGCTCCGCATTCTGATTCGGCAATCATCGTGAGACAGCTTTCGGACGGAAATTTTGAGAAGAAAGAGAGACAGGGGGAGAGGAAATAGAATCGGGGGGGGGGTGAGAGAGAATTTCCCGTCAACGTTGGGTCATGGTTGACAAATTGGCTTTCGTTCTTCGATAACGCTTCGAGAGGTCGGTGCGTGTTTGTCGGTCCATCCTCCCGCCTGCCTCACTCGAGTCCAACTTAAATTCATTTCTGAATGCGCGCATTCATCGACTCCTCTCACAAAAGTCTTCAAGGGAAAATATTGTGAGAACAAAATAGTATTTAAAATACCGACAGTGTGGACAGCAATCCTTGCGAATGGGAAAATACATGGGATGTGAGAATGAAACTTGTGAGGCGTGGAGATTTAATATTACTTTGCATGAGAAATATACCTAAATATTCAATTAAGTAATGATTTTCCCGTCTGTAATTATTCACAATTATTTTATTCTAAAATTATTGTTTTTAGTGTAGTAAGAGAATTTTTATACATTTACTTTCTATTCTAATCTGCACTCTACTTCGTGATCGCACTCATGTAGTTGTGGTGGCTTTCATTAGGAATCACTTCAAACTTTCTTTAAGATCACTCATATTATGTCACATCACTTTGAAGGATTAATCGTGTTCAGTGATTCAGGCTGACAGAGTCACGCGGCGAAGGAACCGAGCAGTAGAATCAATAAGCAGTTAGTTCTTTGATTGTGAACGCCGTATACCCTTCATTTAATAGGAATGATTTTTTTGCTCACACGGCTATGCCTACCAATATTGCCATGTATTATTAAGTATTTATAGAGTCCTGATCAATATAATGTACAAGGTGTGATCAAAAAAAGACAGTACTGATTTTATGACTTGTTTATTACGACGGATACAGCTTAATCGAACATGGCGCCCTCAAAGTACATGCCTTGGCTGACGGCACACCTTTGCCAACGTTTCTTCCAGCCCTCGAACCCTGCCTCGTAAGCCGCCTTAGGTATCCTCTTCAGGTCCGCCGTACAATTAGTTTTAGTATCCGCAATAGAGTTGAATCGGTGTCCTTTCAAGATTGATTTTAACTTAGGAAACGAAAAATGTCTGTTGGGCCACGTCTGGAGAGTAGGATAGCTGAGGGATCATGGAAGTTCCGATTCTAGCGAAAAACTCCGTCACGATCAGCGCCGTGTGAGTCAGTGGGTTCTCGTGGTGGAAATTCCATGCATTGTTTCTCCATATGCCCGACATCTTTCGGCTCATTGCGACCCTCAGCCTCTTTATAACCTTTAAATAGAAATATTTGTTGACGGTTTGTATTTACAACTCTTTCATCGCTGTGATTTTCGGCAGTTGATCATCGAGGAAATATACAATGGTGAGGCCATAGAGATGCCCTCCTGAAAATCGCGATGAGCTCACGGTTGCTGCTTTTTACGAATATAACTCATCCTTCAATAAGTCCCGGGACCTATTGAACAGAATATTATTTTGGGATGGGCAAGGTATAATTTACATCGACTACCTTGAAAAGGGAAACTATGTCAATAGTGACTCTTAGAGTTAATGCTTTTGGAGGACTGAATCGCAAAAAAACGACCGCACATTAACTAGTTAAAATCATCTTTCATCAAGACAATGCACCATGACACAAGTCAATGAAAACAATGGCCAAATTGAACGAGTTGGGTTTCAATCCGCTTCCCAACCCACCATCCTCTCCAGATCTATCCCCCAGCGACTACTGGCTGTTTGATGATTTCCCAAAAATGCTCCAGGGAAAAAGATTTGGCTCGAATGAGGAAGTCATCGCTGCAATTGAAACTTCTTTTGAGGACAAGGACAAATCGTTTTACAAGCATGGTATCGAAAAGTTAGAAAAGCGTTGGAATGATTGCATAGCCCTTGAAGGTGATTATGTTGATGAATAAAAATGAATTTTGCGAATTAAATGTTGTTTTCTTAGTTAGTCCTGGTACTTATTGAATGATGGGATAGGTTGCCTAAATTGAACATTAAAAATCGCAAAAGTTATCTAAATCGCAAAGGGCGTCTTAGCTAGGCTAACATTCATCGTGGTGCTTAAAGAAGTCAAAAAGTAATTCATTTAGGTGTCAAGCTTAAACTTTTTATTAAATATTTATTAAAACTTTTTTTACATTGATTACCCAAGTATAGTTATTCGACCATAGTAAACTGCGTAGAAAAACATTTGCGTATATTCATGTGTGCAGTGTTCGTTAAATTTTAGCGGGGAGACGAGGTAGTCAACATGATAAAACAAAACCTGGAAAAACAATTTTTCATCCAATAAAACCATGGGACGATCCTGGAATCTAAATCCATTTAATTGCTGCCCCTAACCCGATATAATGAATTGAACGGTGAATAAGTGCCTGTCCGGATACATTCACCGGGTTTTCTTCGCATTCATCAATGTGAAATCCCTCACGAAATGAGAAATAGTACGAACGGATTAATTTAGTTATTAGTAATTTTAGTAACCTGTAAGCCATCGCTATGGGGTGTGGCATGGGGTGTATACACATCAGAATAATTTTGACCCGAATATTTTTACCCCCACTATGATCGGACAATATTATTCTGATCCCTTATCGTTCGTGGAAAAAAAATGACAGATAATCTGATATTCTAAATCTAAATAATTAATCTATCTGTTCTACTCTTCATCTGTCTAATTTTATTGATATGATCTACCCTACCGTTGTTCAATGGGGGTAATAATACATTTTCAACGTCATTGTCAAAGAGACCATCCATTGATAGAACGATATGCGATGGTTTTCCAGTTGGTGACGAAACACATTCAGCTTTCTTAATAAAAAGGTGATTCGACGACTCAGACGAAAAGATGTCAAGACTCTAGCGTGAACTGTCACATTTCCCATTGATGTTCAAAATGTACCCAAACTGTTTTGTTAGTTAGGTTTGAGCATTCTAAATGATCGAAGTTTGCGAGACGAGATCAACTGTTTGAAATAGTGACATTGCGATTTCGGGCAATCCGATTCATGTGGCCCTGACGGTATACCTGATGCTGTTATAAAAAGTTGTGCCACCTTTATTGCTGAACCACTGACTGAAATTTGTAATCTTTCCATAAGTGCTGGTCAATTCCCCTCCAAATTTAAAGTTGCAAAAATTAAAGCTCTGTTTAAAAAAGGAGAGAAGGAAAACATTGAGAATTATAAACCAATTTCCTTACTTTCAGGTTTCTCCAAAATTTTGGAGAAGGTCATGTATCTGAGATTGATTTCCTTTTTCGATAAATCCTCTGTCATTGACAATCATCAATTTGGCTTCAGAAGGAATAAGTCCATTAATGATGCCCTTTTCTCATTTACAAGGAATATATGGAATGCCTTAGATAGTAATAGTCATGTTGCAGGGCTTTTTATTGATTTAAAAAAAGCTTTTGATACAGTTAACCATGGAATTCTTTTGAAAAAATTAGAAACATATGGTATAAGAGGCAATGCAAAGGACTGGTTTAAATCATATTTAACTGATAGGTCACAATATATTGAAATGAATTCATCTGTATCAAATACAACTTCTGTTATTTGTGGAGTTCCGCAGGGCTCCATTCTTGGACCACTACTATTTTTAGTCTTCATAAATGATTTACCTGCAAATTTACCACTCTCCATTACAATACTATTTGCTGATGATACTAACTTAATTTTTAATAACCATAATCCCATTCAGTTAATGAACGAGTTAACAGAAACTACACACAAATTGATGAACTGGCTCACTGACAATAAGCTATCTTTAAATGTTAGTAAAACACATTATTTAAATTTCAACCTCAAGAAGAAGTTAATAAATTATAATCCAATAATTAACGGTTGCCCCATAAAAGAACTAAAGGTAACAAAGTTTTTAGGTATTTGGATTGACTCTAATCTTTCATGGGAGGAACATATTAATAAATTAACTCAAAAACTGGCACAAATCTGTTATGCATTCCGTGTACTCAAGGAAATCATTTGCATTAAGGCATTGAGAACTATATATTTTGGCTATGTGCAGTCACTTCTCAATTATGGTATTCCCTTTTGGGGCTCCTCTATCTTCCTTCCAAAATTATTTAAAATGCAAAAAAAGATTATTCGCATAATAACTAATTCTAATAATAGAGCTCCCAGTAAACCTATTTTTGAAAAACTAGAAATCTTACCTCTTCCTTGTATGTACATTCTTGAAACAGTGTCTCTTATTAACAAAAATCAAGACATGTTTATTAAAAATTGTGACCTTCATAGTCATAATAGGAGAAGCCAAAATGCATTCCATGTAAGACAGCACAGAGTAAATAAAACGATTAAAGGGATAGATCATCAGGGAATACTTATGTACAATAAATTGCCTGCTTATATTAAAAATATCAAAAGTTCCTTTAAATTCAAGTGTGCCGTGAAAAAACTACTTTCATGTAAATTATTCTATAGTGTAGATGATTTTCTAATGCATACCATTTTAAATGTATAATTGGAATGTGTTAATCCCAAGAAAATTGTAAATTGTATGTATTTGTATTTTTCATATTGTTTTGATATTTTGCATAGCGTCTTTTATTGATATGAAGTGTAAACATGTATTGACAAAGCCATGCATAATTCTATGCTTATGGTGAAGAAATAAATTGAATTGAATTGAATTGATATTACTACCGATCAGGTAAAGAATCGTAACACCAGAGTACGAAAGAATTAATTCATTCGATGAGATTCTAACTGCAGAGCTCTTTTTGGTCCTCAGTTTTTACGTTAATGAAAGCCAATGCTATTACCCTACTATCTCTCCCAATGCATGTGCACCGTGCAACTATGCTTTCTTCTTCTCGTTGGCCATAAAGTCTCCCTGTGTGCACTTGAGATCAAAGATAATGTCCGCATATCTCTCTCTTGTCTTCTTTATGTTCATTTCATTATTCGATTATTATCTGTTTTCCATTCAAAGTTAATCAAAGTTTTGTCATTTTTGGTACGCTCCAATTTCGTTCAGTACGTAGAGAATAACCGGCACTTGCATAGTTCCCTTTGTAGCTTTAAAAGTCTCATTGCAAATACTGTGGACATTTCGTTCCACTGAAACCTGCGAGTTTAACTTCTTAGAATTTTCCCAAGAATGGGGTGTATAAAAATCCCTATAAAGTCATTTATATTTTTTTTCTGTTCGGGTTATACGGCTGCAATGCGCCGTACTTTCGTTAGCAATGATGATGGTACTCTACTTATTGCAATTTAGGTTACGAAGTTAAAAGAATTTTAATTGCTTATAATAAGTGCTCTTTTCTTTAATCTTCGTGTCTTCCAAAAGCCATTTCGACTTAAAAAGAAACACGTCCAAAAGTGTTTTATTTTTTTTTCGTTTTGTAATTGGGAAATATTTTCCATGGGCCCCTCTTTTCCTTCCATGCCTTTGTAAAAATTTGCTTCGCTAATTGCTCGCGATCTTTCCATTTGATCTTTCTAATTCTCATAGCAGCACTCACTCCCTCTGCTTCCAATTTTTCTCCACTCCTCCCGGCGACCGTGGAAAAGTAAACTCCACGCGAATATCGTTTTCATGAAGTCCTTTCTCATTTCTATTTTTTGAGTTTCGTTTGCTGCGCTGGTGGAAATAATTTTTTTCCCCCAAGTCTTCCTGTGTATCCTGCTAGCTATAACAATCTCCTTTGAAACTTCCTCGGCAGGAGACCCTGAAATATTTTTGCCCCATCCAGCTTGTGAAAGGCAAAGTTAACGTCTTCATTGCACGCTGGCCTTTGAAATCTACCTTTTTAATGGGTTATGCTTTTACATTTGCCTCATTTTAGACCATTTTATCTTCCCCAGATCAATGAATTCCCTGAGCGGAATTTCCTTTTTTTCTCTGATACTGCTTTCTTCCCCCAATCAAAAGGAGCTAAGTTGCCTGCAAAATGGATCGCACTCTTGTTTGTATTCTTCTGCAAGGCGATTCAATATTTATTCATCCAATCCTTTAATGTCATCCAATACCAAGTGCGTGTACGTAAGAATTGTAAATGGCGGGTCAAAGTTCGAATCAGTTTGCATTAGCCTTACCCTTTTGTTAGTTTCGCTGGGTGTTAACATTTCAAGCATATCAAAATAATTCATTTTACATTATATTAAACCCGTGAATAACATTTAAAATTTAAAAAGTCAGGAATAACTTTACATATAGTTTGATAATGTACAATTAACAATTCAAACTATGCATGGAAGTAAATTTCCTAAATGAGTAACTCTCTCTCTTTTCCTCTGGAAGAAAGACATTGTGTATCTTCAGGTTTCTCAACCTCTTCTTGAAAAATATATGAATTTACCGGAAAATATTCCGGTTATTTTTCTAAGCAGTGAGTCACACTCCGGAATACACCCCTATTTGAAATGTCTTTACCGATATTCGGAATCTCTCTTGAGTTCCTGGCAATATGCATGTATCTTGTTTCGTTACAATCCTTGCGGCTATGCATATCTATGCAAGGGCATTTTCCGTGCCTTGCAGGTGTTATATTTGCTCCCGTATGCATGTCTTTTCCCTTCTCAATTCTCGACGCATCCCCAATATGTATATATATATATATATATATATATATATATATATATATACGAGCACCTATATATATATAATACCTCGTATATATATATATATATATACACATACATATATGTATGTGTGTTATATAAATTATGTTATATAATATATAAATTATATATATATATATATCTATATATGTCTATCAGGCCTGATGATGTTATACCATAACGAAACCTAGGTAGTAATAAAAGTGGTTTATGTGGAAAGGCGAAGTATTTTAAATTTAATTTCAATAAGCATTTTACTTAAATGCAATTTTACGAGCCCGATCTTACTATCTGTTGTTGTTTGTGGTCTACCAGCAGGTGTGCATTATTTTTCAGCCTACCCTCGTAGGTTCTCACATGTCCTTGATTAACTTAAATTAAATTTTTCCCTCATCTTTGATTTTATTTGGCTTCCTTTTGGTTGGTTAGCTGATATTGGCAGTATTTCAATTAACCCGTTCAGATCATGTCGAGAATTCATGTTAGCGACTTGGCCCCTCTTCTCCCTTATATTATATTATGCTTGGCGTTTAACGCAGGCGAAATAACCTAGTGGAATTTTGAGAGTGTCATTCACTAAAGGCATTCCACCTGTTTAAGATAGGTCGCTTAACGGTAGCTATCTTCTATTTATCTCGATAACTTCCTCTCGTAAAGCAAGCGAGAGCAAAAAAGTACGTAGATACAAAATTTCCCTATTCCTACGTACATGATGTTCAAAAAACCATTTATATCTTCCTCCCCTCTTATCTCACTCACCCGACATTCTCCCTTCTATATCACGGCCTTATCAACATCGCAATCTCCCTCTCAATATATCCCGGCGTTTTGCTGCTGCCTCGAAACATAGAACCGCATCGGGCACAAATGATAAAGGAGAGCTTCTGATCTCATTTCGTCGGAAGGGTATCAACTACATCTTCAATCCCATCCGCATTCACTTTTTCTGACGCTTTAGGATTTAGCCTTTGCCAACTTTCTTCCCCCACCGTAGTTAAAACTTCAGCGTTCGTCTTCTTCTTTCTCCATTTTACTTTCTCTTCTCCTCTCAAGACACGGTTTGCGAAAGGGTAGATCCTGCAAGACACAAATTGCGCTTTTTGTTCATAATATTCTTATATCGGGAGAGAGCTATGTTCCAGTAGGCGAGGCTTTTCTAGATTTTAAGAAAGCCTTCGACGAAGTACCTCATAGTAAACTGCTCAAGAGGCTAGAAGCTAAAAGCATATGGCATGGATAAAAATATCCTGGGTTGGATTATAGGCTTTTTGAATGATCGGGTACAAAGAGCAATGAAAGTTGGAGTTGGCTCAAATTCAGCTGGTGTTCCTCAGTGAAGTGTTATTGGACCTCTTTTATTCCTACTTTAAAATAACGACATTAACTCCGTAGTCACCAGTAAGACGTATACTTTCCGACGATGCAATGATTTACCGTGATATCCGTAAATCTGAGGACACACAGAAGCTTTATCAGATGACCTTAATGCTATACAACGCTGGTGCGACACTTGGCAATTGGAGTTAAACTTTAAAAAGGTGGTATTGATGAATATTTGGAGAAAGGTCAACTACCTCCCAAACGCCTACTGATTCGAGAACACCGAAATGGAATGTGTAGACTCAACTAAATACTTAGGTTATACCCTCACCTACGACCTCTCCTGGGTGAGACGGGGATTATGTGGACAAGCTAACAAAAAATTAGGGTTTATTAGAAGATTACTGGGTAAATGTGATGAAAAGGTCAAAGAGATATGTTAACTTTCGCTGGTTAGGCTTCATTTAGAATATGCTGCAAGTGAATGGAATCCTCACGAAGCTGGATTTATTGCCTATTTGGATCGCTAGCAGCGTAGAGAAGTTAGCTTTGTAGAACGTTGTTATGATATAACTTAGTAACGTATCCAAAATATTAGAGCAAGTAGGCTGGGATTCACTCCCGGAGCAAAGGTTAAATTACCCATTAAATCTCCTGCATAAATTAGGAGGACGTCTCTTAAGCAATCATGTTGAAAATATATTAAAAACCCCTACGGTACTACGGTAGGAGAGATCATGTCAATAAAATTAGGGACATATAAGTGAAGAGCAGCTAGATTTAAGATGTCATTTTTCACGAAAAATGAGGAATCAGAATAGTACTGTTCAACCACCGTCATGGTGAAAATATTCGCGTAAAAATTAGTATGGTGTATATTCATCCCCTGTCACACACCCCAGCAGTGGCTTGCAGGGTACTAAATTATCTAAGACACCCATATCTCAAAAACCTCCAATCTACTTCCTTCCACCAGCCTCGACGATTTCCATAAAGTGCCATGCTTCATATTAAACTCTTGGATATTATAAACAATAATATCCATGAGTGTGGACCCCAGGTGTTCCTGGAGAACCATGAGTGACATGGGAATCTGCCCCTCTTTTTTACCCTTATAGTACGCATGTATTATTCGCCGTATAGGGAAGACTACTGGAATTCTCTAACCCCTTCTATCAAACCACCATTCGCTTTGGTTATTGTGTTTCCAAACCCTGTTAAACTCACCATTGAGTTAAGAGACATTGGGTTACGAGATAGGTCGCGGAAGTAAGAAGAGGGAAGACAACCCCTAGTATGCAATCATACTAGAGAATTCCAGTTCTCATAAAACATCCACCTACAACCAGAATTAGAACCCGGATCCCTCTGTCAAAGCTTACTGCAGGGTTTGAAAAGATAGAACAGAATAAGATTGTAAATTGATACTCAACGCAATCAGGCCATGAAAGTGGATGAAATATGTTTGAAAGAAAATAGTCCTCTGGGGAGGAGGAAACATTAACACCGGAAATTTCACACTTCATTTTGAAATTAGTTTTATGCCAGATCTCAAAATGCAAGATCAATTGAAATGAGTACTTCATCGAAGTAATCCCTCTGATTTTACATGCTGATGTGCTCAATTAATGGAGAAATTTCCCGTAGGAAAGAGTACGAATTGTCTCACATGAGGCCGACTTCGTCAAGGGTTTGCCAACAATATTGCTTCTCGATAAATTCTAAATATTCGGAATTCTGATTGCGGTCTCGGTGTCATGTTTTCTCCCGCCTTGATATTTCTGCTTTCCTTGCACACATGAATCATCTCAAATTAATTCTGCGGTATATCCTGCAGTTTCGCCGATCATGAAAACTGTAGTTGCATGCGAAAGCGCGATGTCCCTATCGCACGACCGATTCAATTTTCCCGAGCACGTAATTGTCTTGCGACTCCTGAGGAAAGTTTTCCATTCGTTTTTGTCTCGCTTCCCTGTTCCCAGACGTGTCTCAATTCATAAACTAGGGACGCCAAGAGAAGGGGAGTGCCCTTAGGATATTTAAAAAAACAAGAAATCTAAGGCACCACTTCCGCGACCTGGGGTTTCACAAATTGATCAGCATCAGCAGTAGAATTGAAAATTTTCGGTTGACTTTTCTGTTCATTATTCTTCGATGTGGATAGGTTTCACATGATAGGGCCTAAAGTTCGTCCGTCTTAGTGTCACACGCAAGGAAATATTTAGAGGCAGATTGGGATGTTAAAAAGGCAGTAATATAGAAGGGAGAATATTGGGTGTGCGGGGTAGACGGGAGGAAGATGGAATTTTCCGGATTCGGTTTTATGTCTTAATGCAAAAAGTCCAGGACTCGGTAAACAAAACCCTTTGCGGTTTGCAAATCCCGCGCGGATTGTGTTTTTAAATATGGTGGCCAACCTGCATTGGATCCCCACCTCGAACGTAAGAGAACAAAATGGCTGATCTGCGTCATTGTTGAGCGGAAGGAAGTACGTAAATACTCACGCGCGGCCGAACAAATGGAACTGCAGCGCGGAGGGATATGAGCAAACGGTTGTTATTGCCTGGACGCATCTCGCAGTTTTCTACTTCCGACGTTGTCTTTCAAATATGGTAAAAAATCAAAAGTTTCGCTCTTCTTCAAATAGGTTTCTGTTATTTCCCCCTGCAGATTGCTTCCTATATCATCAATTGCTTCTGGTTTTCTCGTTGCCTACGACTTCCTTTGGAGCTTCTAGCTTTCCTTATTTCCTCTCATTTCTTTCAACTGACTTTATCTCTAATTTTCCCCCTTGTGATTTTCGGGAGGAATTTTACTTCGATCTGATATCTTTCAATTTTTCTTATCCTCTTCCGTCGTTTGTGCTTCACTTCACATTCCTTGACAGTAAGCTCACCTATCATTTCATCGGATCCTTTGAGACTGGGATGTCATTTGAGGCCCATTGAAATTTGACTTCCCAAATATCGCTCTGTTAGTTCAGCAAAACAAATATGTTTTTAAATCAAAAAGGGTTGAAAAATGACCATTTCCGTCGATCATCTTGATGAACTTCCATAGCCAATGCTCTATGTTCAACGCACCCATTATGGTTTATTTTCTTTATTAGGGCGGCTCATATGTTCCTTTGCTCGAGTTTATGTGGCATGCCTTTGAGATGTAGGTGTGGATTAGCATGGAAGAGTGAAATGGCAGGAAAGAAAAACACAGGAGTATTTGGAATAGTGAGAGGGGAGGAGGAATCTTTGTTGAGAGGAACTTAAAGGAAGGATTAATGAGAGGGTTATTGAGTGGAAATGGAACGATGAAGACTGTAATGCATAGAGGTGAGAATTTTGGGAAAGCGAGATTTACGAAGGCCAGGAATGTTAAATGACATGGAAAGAGAAATAAAAATGGCAAATTAGCTTATTGTATTGCAATTTTTTATTAAGTTAGAGGCCGGATCGTGGCTAGCTCTAGGTTTAAATAGACAAACATAACCAATTTCGAGATTATATTATAATAGGTGATATACTAAAGTAAGATCTGGTGCTTTCCCGGCGTATTTCCTAGATGCAGTTTTCTTGGGTCTTCCACCGGGTCAGGGGATCCATTCCTGGGGCTAATATGAAACATCTGACCCAGCGGAAGACCCGAGAAAACTTCATCAAGGTGATATACTGGTTGAGGAAAGTTTTGGATGGACCCAACGACCAAATATTTCTTTTGTCTCTCCAAGCAAATCACCACCAAATATCCTGCCCTACAACAAGCCCCTCTTCATCTGCGTATACTTTCTTCCCCCCTTCAACCCATCCAACCACCCATTCCTATTCCTGCCCTTACCTCGTTTGCCTGCATTCTCCCCTCAATTACATTCTTCAACATCCCATTGCCAATCAATATGCTTTGCATCCATTTTTCCTGTCTCCTTATGATGTCTCCCAATAATATCCTCTCCTCCCCCACCATACCTAGCACTTCCTCATTTGTTTTCCTTTCTGTCTACTTCACTTTATCTATCCCTCTCCGCATCTACATTACAAAACCCTCCAATCTACACCTATCACCCTGCCTCAATTACCATGTTTCGGCAATATACTAGTACATAGCTATGCTCCATATCAAAGTTTAAGCGAGCGTTTTCTTAACATCCCCAGTACTAAACCTTAACATACTCAATGTTCCTATCATCAATTCTCTCTCACTTGTGAAAGCTTCTCTGCCTAACGCAATTCTTCTCCCTGTATCCCTACAACTGTGACCATTTTGGTCCCAGAAGCTTTCAAGATACGTAAAGTGTTCCGTCTGCTCTAGTTTTTACCCTCCTATTTTAACGTTTAGCTTAGCCTTTCTCTTTCTGGGAAACGCATAGCCTTTGTTTTATCTACATTCATTCTCATTCCATATCTATCGCGCTGAATTTCAAATTAACTTAGCATCTCTTGGCTGACTGACCAACTAGAACTGGATCATCAGCAAACTTAATTGATTCCATGCATTCCACGCCGACTTTAACTCCTGTATTCAGTTACTTCTATGCCTCTTTAACCATGTCTTCCACATATAAGTTGAACAGCACAGGTGGTAATGGACAAAAATGCCTTACACCTCTTCCTAACACTGCCCATCTCGTCTCTCCATCCCCCACTCGCACCTTAGCAGTCTGAGACATATACAGGTTGCGGATTAGCCTTCTCTCTATTCCTATTTTCTGCAATATATTCATTAGTTTTCCCTAGTTCTTTATGTCAAACGCCTTTTCGAAATCTGCAAAACAGGTAAATGCAAATGCATCCTGATAGTATTTTATGCTACCCTCGATTAGTGATCTCATTACTGCAATGGCATCACGCGTGCCTCTCCCCTTCCTGAACCCAAACTGATCATCCCCTAAGTAACCATTTGCCCTGCTATCCATCCTTTGAAGAAACTGAAAACCACTTAAGCGGTATAAGAAATCAAACTTGATGTTTTGTAGTCCTCACATGAATTTTCCCATGCCTTTTAGAACGAAAAAGTAACACTGATCTAGTCTTCTGGCCAAATTCCTCCCTCTTACGAATAATCTCTTAACTCTTTCTCCCACCTATGCCTAAACCTTTAAATAGTTTAATGGAAATGTTATCCATCCATATGGTCGAATTTGATTTGAATTCCCCAAATCCCCTTTCTATCTCGCCATTAGGTATGTTTGGACCTACGCTGTCCTCAGCTACTTCATCTTCTTTTTCTACAGGTATGTCCAACATTACTCGCTCAAGTTCTTTACCATACGGTTCTTCTGTATACTCGTATTCCTACCGCCTCCATTGGATCCCTTAAAGTCCAACTAGTAATTTCCCCGACTTATCTCTAACGGTTAAAACAGATTTTCCCTTCTTACTTCCCGATAGTGTTTTAACCTTATTGTATAGCGTGCCAATTTCACCCTTACTCTGTGAAATTTTTATATCCTCTCACTGTGTCTTCCACCACGATTCTTTTGTTGGTTTTGTTAACCGTCTCAAAGTATTATTCAACTCTTTTTAGTTATTTTCTTAACTTTGTGTTTACATTCTTCCATTTCCTTCTCTCATCCATCTTTGAAATCATTTCATCCGTGATCAATAGTTTCCTTGTCTTTTTCCAATTTGCGGTTCCTATAGTTTCTTTTGCGGCTTTCGATATCCCTTTTTTGATGTGTTTCCATTTTTCCTCGATAGTTCTCGGCTCTTTTCCCTTATTCATGATTTTTTCTACAGCCTGATTATACTCCTTCCTTGTCAATCCAGTTCATGCATTTACATTCCATTTCCTGATCCGCCGCACCTGTCATGTCTTTTTGGAATGAACGCTAGCCTAAATAACAACTCAATTGTGATTAAAGTCTGCATCCGCTCCAGAGAAGCTGTGCCAATTGATTTCACTGTTCCTAAATCTGTGCATAACGATCATATAATCTAACTGATAGCTTTCTGAGTCTCCAGGAATTTTCTATGTATACCTACTGTGTGTCTAAACCAAGTGTTGGTGATGACTAATCCCTGTGTCCTGCAGAACTCAACTGCTTTCTCCCCGCGGTCATTCCTCGCGCATAAACCGTAGTCCCCCACCTCATCACCATATCACCCTTGGCATACCGTCAAATTCCCTATACCTGAACAATGACCAAGTTCGTCGGTCCAGCTTTTACCTCTACTAGTAATATTAGTAATATTCCATCCGTTGCTTGTTCTGTGCTGACTACACTTCTTCCTACCTTCTTATTCAATATTAGTGGCAACCCCTAGCTGGCTCTCGTCCACTCCTCTGTTTAATACTATATAACTCTCATTCCAGTTATCCCCGCTATCCTTCCATCTCATCTGGCATAGGCCTAAAATATCTATATTTCCTCCTTCCATCTCTAGCTTTCTATTCTGTAATTTTCCTGTCCTCAACATTGCTCTGGAAGCCTTGCCTCTCCCGCTGCCGGGCATGACCCACGGCCGATTGAGCTGAGTCCCGTAGTTGCCAGGAATCATGCTCCCTATACTGTTCATCATTATATTCCTTGGAATAATTATTCGGGTGATTACTCTTTGCCTTTCTCAATAGTGTTTTTAACGTAATACCATCACTCAATGGCCGCCCCTCTGTGGTCAGACGCCTTTGCAGCCACCTCACTTTACTACATTTATTCTCACACTTACTTAAACATTCACTCACACTTACTACATTTATTTATTCTAAAAATGTTTTTCAAACCTGGATTGCGGAACTAAGTACCTCTTTTCAACGTTTTGAATATAAAATCCTTCCCTTAGTGTCCTGTTCTAAATGCTAAATACTAATAAGTGCCTTTACATCGAGTGGGGTGGCCAAACGTGTTCCCGGATTAAACGAAAGGGAAGAAGCTAATGGCGTAGCATATTTTATTTATTACTCGATGAAAAAACTTCTGGTATTTTACTTCCCTATCTGATGGTGCAATACCACAGGAAATATCCCAAAATATACCTTTGTTATCCCAAAACTAAATTCTCGATCTGATCACTTAATATTTATTTATCGACCTAGTTGAAACGTAGCTTAATCAGTGGACTACTTCTTGTAATAATATTGATCTCAGTCTGGAGATAATTTGAATTTATAGCGTACTGTCAACCAATAAACCTTTCAGGAGTTATTGAATAGTCATGGAATCAATGATTGGATACAATATAAGGCGTTATACTGAGGCTCCTTTATTACTATGAGACTCAACGTTGAAATATTTTCTAGCATGGTCATGCATGTACGTATTCACGGAGTGGTGACGATCTGAAAGAGAGAAATAAGAACAAGATGGAAGTTTCATGTCTTAGGGTCAGTCTCTTCCTCAGTACCACTATTGTAAAGCTCATTAAGATGGTTGCAGATACATCTCCGTCCTTTATCTTTCCTAGGTTTGTCAACGGCCAATGTGGCAACTGCTCCTGCTTTATCCTATTGCCAATTACGTTTTCGGCAAGATGAAATAAATTGCATGCAACTTTATAAGTTATCGGGTCTACCATAATTGATTTGGCGTGTTTAGGAGTGGTTGTTTTGGTGGCTGAAATAAAGCAGTTCAAATGCAGATGGAATGAAATATTTTGTGTTTTTCTTAACATTCTGCGCTATTGCAAGTGACAGAGACGAGATGGCCGAGCCTTTTCGGAGCCCTTTACGTGCAGACGTACTTATGTTAATTTAATTTATTTATAATTTAAACTTGGGGCGCGCACTGCCCTTTTCTCAGTTCGGGCATTAAATCAGGGGTGAGCGGGGGCAGCCAGTTGCGCGCGCGGAAGGAGAGGAAATTACGGCTGGCGTTAAAAAGTGCCGTTTTGATTCATCGCTGCGGAGAGGGAGGGCGCATTTGAGGCACCCATTAGCGGGAATTCCCCGACGCCACCATTTTTGCGCCCCATCCCACTAGCCCCGAAACCCTCCCACTCCCTAGGGCTAAGGATATGGCGAGTGGGTGGATGGATATACGCAGATAACGAAGTCGTAATGGGATCTTTCGTTGCATTGGTCGCATTATTACCCTTGGTTGGAGATCGAAAAAATTAAAAGGAAACTTTTTTCCTCCTGTCCTTCGCTCCATCAACCCATTTGTTCAGATTTATAGTCGAACTAACAAAATTTTGACGAACTCTAAAAGTGTGGGCGACTAACGCGGACCACGTGGGCCCTAAGATGCCCCGATTTATTGTCTTGGAGAACATCGTAGATATTTTAGTAGCGTGCAAGCCACCACCAGGGTGTGTGGCAGGGGTTGAATGCACATCAGACTAATTTTGACCCGGGTATGACCCTACCACGGTCGGAAAATGTTCCCTCCTATCCCCTATCGTTTGTGGAAAAAATGACATCTTAAATCTATCTGTTCTACACTTACACTCTCTAATTTCACTAACATGCTCTCACCTACCGCAGAACGATGAAAGTGATAATACATTCTGAATATCACTGCTAAAGAGACATCATTCTAATTAATGCAAAAGATTCAATCTCTAATTTAACAATATCTCCGTGATTTATTCCCATCCTAGCTTCTCCAATATTTTTGATACGCTTCTAAGGCTATTATAACAATGTTTTACAAATGAAACTCCTATACACTGCATTTCCTACGTTCTTGTCGACTTAGTCACGCAAACAGCTGATTTTAGAATGCATTAAGAATGTATATACTTCCTTTGAATCCGTTCCCTCCATGTCGAATATGAAAGGAAAGAAGACGAATGCGCATGGCAGAACCAGCTGCCTAGCCTCGCAAGAACATAAGGGGCGTCGGGTCAAATAAATGGGAGGCCATGGTGAGTTGAAACACAAGCATACACACACACACACACACACACACATGCATTATATTAAGTGATACAGCCCTGAAATCGAGATAATTGAGTGGAAATGATCAATTAGATTCCAAGTTCGGTGCACTAAACTGATGCGTCTAATTCCGCCGGCGGTGGCAGTGTCTGGCGATATCCGTCTCCACGGCCAATCAATCCTTCGGTCGGTGCGAGGTGACACGACCTAAGAGAGCCGCCCATCGTCCGCATCCACCTTTCTTCTTTGCCTCCATCGGATTTCTCCCATCAACCCATTCTCCTCCTCTTTCACAGTTCTTGGCACAATTTCCTTGTGTCCACTTCACCTCTTCCGTCCTTCTCCACACCCTCATTTCAAAAGCACTCAATATACGCCTATCATCTTCCTTCTACGACCATCTTTCCGGGCCGTACAAAACCACGCTTCATATCAATATCTTTAAGAGTCTTTTCTTACCATTTCCTTCCCGAACGCCTGCAGCATCGGGAATACCAAAATGGAATGTGTAGACCCGATTAAGTACTTGCATAAATTGGAAGCATGTGCCTTGAGCACTGATGGAATCGAAAACACATTTTTGAGAGCGAATCAAAGGCGAAATATGTGTCATCTGGAGCCACGGCCCCGATTCTTTCCTCGAGTTAATATTTTTACTAATTTCCTCTTTCTCCGCCTAATTTACTTCCTCGACCGCACACCACACTTTAGCTTTCTCAGACAATGAAATCTCCCGTTCCACCAATCAATTTTTAGGCACAAGTTCACATCAAGCCTCCCTATAGCATCTCCATGCCACTTGCTGCCACCCTCCACACACCACTCGCTCAACCCCTAATTCACCAGCACTCCGCACCCATCTCTTCTGCTCTGCCTTCTACCAAAGCTTCAGGTAAAAGCTCATTTCCAGTACTTGGCCTTCATACTTTTTTATGTATTTTTATTTACGCTTTTTCTGTCTCTTTTTCCAGTTTGCCCTCTTTACTGCCTCCTTATTTCTTGCTTCACATTTCACATTGCCATCAAACCCACATTTTGAGGTCTTACATCGTTTTCAGTCTTTCATGAGAGGAATAAAAGATTCACAGACGTATAAGAATACACTCCATGAAGTAATTTTTATTCATTTTAAGTCCCCCCAGCACAAAAATTGCCGTGGAGACATTTTACTCTCGCGAACATATGCGTCCTATTCAGAGGGAGACAACCTTTCCGCGATTGAATCCACCCTTCTCCTCTCTATTGCGATATTAGGGCGTTACTCGGGCAGGTTTTAATTATTTACGACTATAATACCAACCTTATAGTAATATTCTGACAACATTTTTCTAGAGGAGCTAGATTTGTAAAACTTTGCTATGATAAACCTATTAGCGTATCCAAAATATTAGAAGAGCTTGGCTGTGACCACTCACGGAGCGAAGGTTAAATTAGTGATAAAGTCTCTTGTATAATTTGGAAGGATGCCTCTCTAGTAATGTTGTTGAAAATTTATTATTACCCCTATTTTACTATGGTAGGCGAGATCATGTCAATAAAATTAGAGAGATTAAGTGTAGAGCAGATAGATTTAAGATATCATTTTTTTCCATGAACGATAAGGTATCAGAATAACATTGTCCGACCGCGGTAGGGGTAAAAATATTCGGCTCAAAATTAGTCTGGCGTGTATTCACTCAATGCCACCCCAGTCTGCCCTTGCGGTGGCTTCCAGGGTACTAGAAAAATACAAATTACAAATAATGTTGGGGAAAGTTAATTAAGGTTGTGCTGTGCTGATTTGAAATAAGAGTTCCATGAAGATATTCAATAAATTTCGATCAGTTCGTTCCGATAGTGTGATCTGAAATAAAATATATCTATCGTAGAAAGAATTGAAATTATTAGGCAGGAAAAAAATTTCCGAAGTAGCGACTGCTCCTCCAGGTCCACCTCTCCCGCGCCAGAGATAGACAGAAATGGAGTTTTCTCGGAAAAGTAAGCAAGCGGCGAAGAAAGGGTGCATGTTTTCGTCTTCCTGCTGCTCATTCAAATGTGGCCTGGAAATTAATACTCGCTTGAGCCGTGCGGAGGAGTTTTAGTGGATCATCTCGCCTTATTCACCTTGATGAGATGAAGGAGATCCCAGGGGGAGGGTTTTAAGACCACGTGTCCTACGCGCACGAAAGCTCGGCAAAACGGTAAAATCCCATTCCCTCAGAAAGACTCACAATCCGCTTACTACGACTGCGTTCGCGGAAACATAACTTCATGTATTTTTTTTTACAATTCCTTTCCGTCACTCAAGCGAAGATTTGTTCCTCGCTTTATTTAGCCCGGAGTTTCCCTTATTTATTTTGAGCCTCAGAAGGCGGAAAGAACCATTTGTCAACAGGTTTGGCTCGTTACCCTGGCAATTTTGTAGACGTGTTTTCATTCTTGGATGCTAGAGCTATTCGAATTGCCTCGTTAGCGAGATGTCTCTTGGTTTTTTTTATAGAACGTTGCACAGGATGTGATTTTCTGAATATCAGTCTTGGGCTTGGGGAACCAAACTATAAGCTTCACTAAGCCTTTGGTTTATAAAAAAGAGTTAAGTCGGTGGTTAATCATTACGCCATAGTTGGTCTATTTTATTATTGAATTTGTCAAAACGGTCGAATTACGGAACCTGGGAGGATGCAAAATTACTTTTTTTACAATATGGAATGACAGGTTAATATTACAGGCTGAAGCTAAGTATACCGAACGTGCTAAGTTTAGCTAAAACTCTATATTACAAAATACGGTGGACTTAGTGCACTACGCCATTCTAGGCCAGTACATTTTTCATTAGATTTATTCATCTTGTTTCTATATGAAAGCATTGTTTCCACATGTTATCTTAAGTGATTGACACCACTTAATCACCTGACAGATTTGAAAATAATCATATTTCATTTTTATAGAATTATCGAAAAAATCCTAAGTCGCTGAAAGATAGCAACTGAATTACTCTTTGCCATTGTCCATTTATAAATTTTCTAATGTTGTTTTTCCGAGTAAACAATAATAAAATTTCCACAACTGACTGAAACGATACGTAGCGATTCTCTTAGAGATTTCCTAACATACTCATTTGCAAAAGTAGAGGCAAATATGAATCGCTTTCTCATGACGAGAAACGGGAGATTAGCGCAGGTGGTAACGGTTAAAAAAGCTATGAGGTGAGCCACTCCATTTTAATTACAGCTATGTTTAATTTCAAAAAGCACTTCTGAACACAGCAATTAAATAATTAAATTCATTCATTTATTTCTTAAACAAAAGCGAAACTCTACGATTCTCCTTTGATGTGGTTTCCTGGAATGGATATAATATTAAAATCGCACCCTAAAAAACGGTAGATTTACTCCAAATAATCCTGCTAATTGCGTTGATTCACAATATAAAACTCTCGAGACTAAATCATCATACAGAGTTGCACCCAAAAGTGGTAGGACTGATTTTCTCTGGCGCAAACAGAGTGATGGAGGGGGGTCTGTCTGGCAGAGTAAGGTGGAGGGGGCTCTTAGCAACAGACCGACACCAACCTCAGTCGCCTGCGGGCTGTCGTTGAGTGAGGACACCGTTTTTAGTGAAGCAAGTTTTTTGTCCGCGTCGAAAAACAAAATGAATCTGAATTTAGAGCAACGTTAGGGAAGACGGCAACTGAGACCCTCGATATGATCAAGCAGGCTTATGGGGACATTGTTTTTAAGCCGTTCCACGGTATTTGAGTGGCACAAGTTTTTTAAAGAGGGTAGGGAGCTCGCTGAAGACGACCATCGCTCCGGACGGCCGTCGACGGCAAGAATCGACACGAATGTGGACAGAGTGAGGACACTGCTGAACACAGACCGACGCTTAACCAGTGAAGAAATTGCAGACCAGTTGGGTCTGTCTGCATCCAACGTCCAACGCATTATTTCACAGGATTTGGCCATGCGCAAGGTGTGCGCCAAGATGGTGCCGAAAATTCTGAGTTCCGACCAACAGGCAACGCGTGTGCGCATTTCCGAAGAAGTGTTAGCCAATTTGCACCGAGATGAAAATTGTTTGGACCATGTGATAACTGGTGATGAAACATGGGTTTTTCAATATAACCCCGAAATGAAAAGACAATCCGCGGAGTGGCACACTTCCGCGTCCCCACGTCCAAAAAGGGCTCGCATGAGCAAATCAAAAATCAAAACGATGTTGATTGGATTGTGTTTTTCGACCGTCACGGAGTGGTTCACAAGGAGTTTGTCCCACCAGGGTAGACTGTGAATGCGAACCTTTACGTGCAGGTGCTCACCCGCCTCCGAGAACGCGTGAAAAGAGTCCGACCGGCCATCGCAAACTGATGGGTGCTTCATCATGACAACGCGCCGTGCCATGGCGCGCTCGTCGTCAGACAGCTCCTGGCCAAATACGGCGTTGCCACGTTGCCGCACCCGCCCTATTCTGCCGATCTGTTACCAACGGACTTCTTCTTCTTCCCCCTGATGAAAAGACAGCTCAAGGGATGACGTTTTGACTCGATAAAGGCCGTTCAAGAGGCTTCGACGAGGGTCATCAACGGCATCCCCAAAGAAAATTTCCAGCGGGCGTACGGGGAATGGGGGCAACGTTATACTAAGTGTGTAGCAGCTCAAGGAGCATACTTTGAAGATTATTAAGTCGAAGTAAGTATATCGTCAATAAAATTCTTGTAAAAAAATCAGTCCTACCACTTTTGGGTGCGACCCTGTAGTTCAATGAATTAATGCAATGCTACTATCTTGAGCACACGAAAATTTCCGTAAATACTTTGACCCATTTTAGAGACAAAGTGCAGGTACATACGAAAGATTAATTCTAGTATTAGGGTATCGGTGTTTTTATGAGTAGACTTAAACATGTTTCACGTAGTCAAGGTTCTCCGAATTTCTCTCGAGGAATCTTGTACAAGGAACTTTAAACTGTAAAAATACAGGTCGTAAAATACCGTACAGTACCTGTAGTCTGTAGTTTCTTGGATTCATAATGCTATAGTGTGGAATTAAGCAATCAGATCTCGCTTTCGGATAAAACGCACAACGATTTGCAACTAATCAAATAGCAATGCTTGATGGGTATGTCATATATATTTTCAAATCCTTACGTCGTATATTTATGATATGACGCCTCCAGAATACAGAGATGTTTGTCGATTGTGGTCTCCGTCGTATTATTCAAAAGTTCCACGGTAAACCTGAAGTTTGAATCATCCATTCGAGAGTTATCGCAAAATCTTCCTTCGCCACGAAGCTCTATCCTTATGGGTATCGTCGACCTAAAGTTAGTTTCATCTCTAAGGCGATCAAAAGTCCCGGAGTTTTATAATTTTTCCCACGGGGTGATGAGTTCCGGAAAATGTCCCGCTTTTGAAGAATGCCTTTCTCTTGTAAACTTAAAATGAACGTACCTACGGTCGCGAAACAATGGAATAGTAAAGAGCTGAGACAGTAAACTTTGATTGGCACTGGGTTTGTTTAAGGCAGTAGCTAAAAGCAATGTGACAAATTAAAGGAAAATGGAAATCGCACACTCTGTCAATTGAGTTTGTTTGGGAAACAATGACCAACGTGCACCTCAATTGCACTCAAACAATACAAAAATAGTTAAGGAAACACATTTACTAGGCATTCTTCTCTGAAGAGGCCTGCTAGGCAGGTGGAATAACTGGTGTCAGATTTTCTCTTGGTGCTTACCTACTCCAGCTACCTAATTCCTTCCATAGTATTTTTGTTTTTATCCATGTGATTGACGAGTCACTGGCATAGAAGGAATCCTTATAAACCCTGATCGAGTGAGTGAGTGCGATCCCAAGTCTAACACACCCGAGTTATTGAGGGATTGAGCTCTAGCGTAAATCCTTTGTGTTTTGTTTCATGATTTGTGTGTGATTGACGGGTCACTGGATTAGAAGAAATCCTTGTAAACTCCAAAAGTGTGATTACGTGTGATACGCAAAGGTCTCTGTTTTTTAACACATCCGAGTGATCAAGTGAATGAGGGAGAACGTGTGTCCATCCGTTTCATAATTTTTTTCTTCATCGGTATGATTGACGGGTCCCCGGCATAGGAGATATCCTTGCAAACCCTGAGTGTGTGTGTGTATGTGAATGCGTTTCACGAGAGTGACTGTTATTCCTTAACACACTCTAGTGGTGGAGTGGTTGTAAGTCTGTTTCCTTATTTATTTTTGCATTATATGTGTGTGATTGAGGTACACGCTAGTCACTGTTTCCCGAACACACCCAAGTGATCGAGTGTATGTTTTCCGTTTTCATCTGACTTTCACATTGTTTTCATCTACCACCTTAAACAAACACAGGGCAAATGTAAATGATTTCTAATAAACTGTAGTTCTCAAATTACCCAATGCTTTTAAATGTTTTTCCTGGGATGCCGTCAATGCCAAACGTGTAAAAAATTCCGAATCTATCAATTCTGGTGGGTGAATTTAGACGAAAATTAATCAGGCCATCTGGTCGTAATAAAAATTAAAATGAAACTTTTGAGATTCTCAATATGAAAACTTTTATATATTAGATATTTTCAGAACCCTACAAGCTACCGCTCAAGTGTGTGACATGGGGTGAATACACACCAGACTACTTTTGACCCAAATATTTTTACCCCTACCGCGGTCGGACAATATTATTCTGATCCCTTATCGCTCGTGGAAAAAATGACATCTTAAATCTATCTGTTCTACACTTCATCTCTCTAATTTTATTGACATGATCTCTCCAATCGTAGCGCGATGGGGTTGATAATACTTTTTCAACAACACTACCAAAGAGACATCCTTCCAATTAATGCGAGAGGTATAATTTTAAGTTAACATTCGCTCCGTGAGTGATTCCCAACTTAGCTCCTCTAATATTTTGGATACGTTTTAAGTTACCATGCCGATATAAAGGCAGTAGCACAATCGACCATGATTCAAAAAATTGTCAAAACACTTTGATTGGGGGGGGAGGGTCTCAATGTAAGTCTTACCTCTGATTTAACATGAATGCAATACTTTCACTTATACTGCATATAGATTCAATAGAAATGAAATATTTGCGAGGGAAATTTACAAAAAATTTAAACCATAAATTTTGAAAATAAGGAACTTTCCAAACTTCCAGCCCTACTCTTCTTACAACGTCGTTCCAAGTGTTAAATACTGAACAAGACGCAACCCGGGGAAGGGGAGTAATGGCGAACATTTTCCCCCTCACAAGCTTCAGGACCCTTCACCGCCGTGTCATTAGCGCTCTCCATGGTATCGCCCTAGACCCAGAAATATTTATTGTATGTGTCGCGTTCTGGTTTGATCTCCCTCGCACCGACGCCATCTTCTCTCCTCCCCTCCGGAAACTCCCCGGGACCGTGCAACACGTACGTATCCAGGGCGCGTACCTGACCCAGTTAACACCTCCAGCGATCGGTCGCCGGGCCCGCAACGGCTGAGGGCGCCTCCCAAAATGGCACGCTCGCTTCCAACCCCGCCCCGGCCAAAACCCGACATGTACACCCAAACCATGAAGAAAGACGACGTCGCTCAGTCAAAAAGAAAAACTAAGTAGCATATCCAAAATATTAGGGCAACTAGGCTGGGAATCACCCACGGATCGAAGGCTAAAACTACTGATTAAATCTCTTGCATAAATTGGAAGGATGTCTCTTTAGAAGTGATGTTGAAAATGTATTATTACCCCCAGCGTTCTACGGTAGGAGATATTATGTCAATTGAGTTAGAGAGATTTAGTGTAGAACAGATACATTTAAAATGTTGTTTTGTTTTTCACCGAGCAATTAGGGATCAGTATAACATTGTCCGATCAAGTTAGGGGTTAATGTATTCGGGTAAAAAATAGTGTGGTGTGTATTCACCCCATACCACAAACTTATTGGTGGTTTGCAGGGTACTTAAAAATATTAAATACTGTAAGTTGGTTTCTGAAGGGTGAGGACAGAGATACAATGGCACGATAGCCATGAATCGCTACCGATGCCTAGAAGTACCGAGAAATAATTACTGCCCCGGTTCCCTGCACCTTGGAATCTTAAATTTTATATTGCCATCGAGGTATATGTGAATCATTTTCTCTCCCAAGGCACCTTAGTTTCCAGGATGGAGTACTCTTAATATCAAGTAGTGAGTTGTTTCCGGTGAAAGTAACGGCAGCAGGAAAAATACTTGGGGTATTTTGCTTTAGGCATGGTGGCATGGTTACGCACGTTTGTTGCATCGAATTGAATTACTAGAAACCGGTAACTAGGATTTATGACCTGAGATAAATTCTAGTACGATTTTTTCCGACAGTTGCGGAGGTAAGAATTATCGCCTCGGAAGCAGCCCCGCGAGCTATATCGACTTTTCCTTTTCCTAGTTACGTATATATTTTGTCGAAGGTTGTTCGACGAAAACTGTCGACTGATTAGTCTTCCGTCTAGACAGACCGTGAGATCAATACATGTACCATGAGATCGACCCAAATTCCCCGTAAAATTCTGGTGAAGTCTAGGCTATTTATCTGATTTCCAGCAATTTTAGTTTGCTCATAGCACTCGGTGAATTGCTTTTTGTGAAGATTTGTATTGTCTTGCTTTTTAATTAATCGATTTAATTTAAATATTTTCTGCTTACATTGGCAAAGTGGCGCGGGGAATATAGAATATCTACCTTGTAACGTTTTCTTTCTTTATGTAGTTCTTCATATATTATATACACACACGCGTATTAAATTAAATCAAATGTTTTTAAATGGAAAAATGACTGTTATAAGTAGTCTTATTTACATATTTGTCTTATATGTAGTCTTGGAATACGGCCATTTTGTAACTTATGGATGCAATTGTAAATTAATGCAAGAACCCTAAAATTATATAAACAGAATTCGCGGAAAAACAAACTATTTTCGAGAGTGTAACTGTAATTCCTCTTCCTTGACGGGCCGGACATATATTTTTGCTATAACTTTGCTTGGATGGAGGATACTTGTGAAGAGGAAAATAAGGGAAACCACTTCGCTTAAAAGCAGTTGATAAATATCTCCGTACCCCAAAACCCTAATAAACCACGCTTCATATCCGCCATGTCACTGGTACTTACGACTAAATATAAGTACATTGAATTCAACAAAAAGACCTTATTCGTTTTTTAAACACTTATGTATCTATCGCCTTCTAACGATACAAAATTGACGATAACCTAATACATGTAATTGTTTTCGTAAGTACAATGGTGCGCTCTATTCGCGGAAGAGAAACATTGCTGCTGGTCCCTACATTCGTAATTGAAATTATAAAAGTAGCGGTTCAAATCCTAAGTAAAAGCAACTCATCATTTTTTAAAGAATGGGCAAGGATATTTAAAAATATACGGTTATGAATTATATGTTTTGTAATCTCACAGAGAAAAGCTTCCACTGAACATGAAATTAAATAAACATAAACAGAAATCCTCATTATTAAGAAATGTCACTGATAACAAACTTTATGATACACACAGGTATATTAATTATGGTATTCACTCGTTAATCAAAATTGGGAGGAGGGTAAAAAATGTGTGTACCAATTATCTTGAAAACATATCGTACCATATTATTGCTGTTGCCCAACGCTTTATTTATTTCTTTTCAAATTAATTTATTTACTGCTCAAAGCAAATATTTAAGTCATTACATGTGTTATCGCGTCCAAGGGCGGGCGTGCCTCGTGTCATAAGCGTATTCATATGCCTTCTTTAAGCTTCTTCCGTCGCCACCGTCGATATGTAAATAGTTTAAAAACAAGCCCATTATTGGCTAATTAATTTACGGCGATTTTTTCTTGCATAAATCAAGTGAGCATGAAAAATTTCTCTGCAAAATGTGTCAATCCTTACAATATCAAGCGTCTTGTAAATTTTAGCTGTTTCCGATAGGTAGCTGGAATGTCAACAAACTCTTAAAAATACCTCCCTATATATTGGTATCGAGGTATGGGTGGCTTATTTTCTTACAGTAGGTAAGAAAATTGGGCACCGACACCTAGATTGTTCTTGCGCAAGATACCGATACCTAGGCTTCCAGCCCGCCATTCCCAGGGAGCCGGGGTCATTGTGATTTTGAAGGTGACTCCTGATTGAACCCTGTTCTCCGCATTTTGACAATCCACTCGGCTACCACGTCCAATGCTGAAAATATAAGCGATAAAGTTTTGAAATATTGATCGGCAATAAATTCTTACACATTTACAAGTTGGTGGTCCATATTATCTCCTATGTTATTTCCTATTATCACCTAAGTCATGTCACCAGATTGGAACTTCCGTGGGTTAGTACTCAGAGGAGAGTTCCATACTGAGTAGATTGAGATTTAGTGGGAGTGGGAAGACTGAAGAATTAATGAACAAATGCGCTCGAAAAACAAAATCTGATGATGATTAAATTAAGAAGAAATGAAATTTACTTATAAATTCATTAATTAAAATCAATGAATCGGAATTGTATCGAATGGTGGATCAAAAACCGCCATCTCTGGTGCCCTCATCCCAACTCTAAGAATTCTGCTCCAAGCTTCTCATTCCCCAGCGTTTATGGCTTGTTCCATAGATAAATCTACCATTACTTATGTAGCATTACTCAGGATTAAATTACTTGGAGTAGGTGGTAGCGATACCCCGATACCAGGACCTAGGGAAATAGTTCTGGGTACCGGTAACTAGGACTGGGATAAAAGGTTATTGGCGTTATCTGGCGATACGGGTACCAACCTCTAATAATCCCTTATACAGTCGCCGTGTTCATTTCACAGTATATACTGCACTCCCAAGTGCCAACTGCTAAAGATTCTTTCAAGAAATGACTTTTCCCTCGCGTCAATTGTCCGGTTATGTTTTGAGTGTCAAGAGTGAGGTGAGATTGACTAACGTGGCGAGTTGGTGAGTGAGAGGTCAATGAACACCCTCTTTGAGGTAATTGACGGAGAACGCACTTGAGCTGTGGTTAGGAGGGCGTATTATCTTTGAGAAGAAGTGAATGTTGAACAGCTGTCATGGAAGGTCAAAATGTGATCGAGAGTAGCGCGCAGCGTGGACAGAAGGAAATAGAGTTGACTGGACATTGAAGCAAGAAAATACACAGATAAAACTGCCAGAAAATAAAAGGCTAACTAATGCTAACAATAAGTTACTGGTTTTGGCTGAAGATAAAATAAACTGAGGCAAGGAGAGAGGACAACGGACGCGGTCAATCAGGTGACACCTGAGTGGGCGGCGAGCGTTTATATGTGTGTGTGTACAGGTATATATACACACAAACACATTCAAAAATGAGTACCCGTGAAATGGCGAATACATATTAATTCACTTGGATACAAAAAAATGGATATGTGAAAAAGGGATAGGAACGCAAATAAAATACGAAAACAAGTTAGAGCATCGACCTGACAAGTTGAAGATCCGTGAAGAATGAATATCTACAGGGAGCGTTCCAAAAGTTTTTACTTTAAGTGTTCCAAAAATACTTTTATTTTTTTAAAGTAATTAATTGAACAAATTTACAAAAACATACGAAATTATTCAAAGTACTGTCCCGCGGTGGCGCTCGGGACTCGACACTCCACGTCCTAAGGACGAAGTGCAAGTTGCCTATGGCAGACATGAGAAGAACCCTAGGAATCTTCACCCAGATTGATGAATGTGTTTATGGAATTTTACTAAGGGTAATTATTTTCACCCCTTAGCCACCAACATTTACATAAAAAACTAACCTTAACCGCTGGAATATTATTTATGATAACAATATACCAAATAATATTCTGCCGAATGTGTAACAGAAATGGGACTAGTAGGTCGAAACACTAGAAGATTATAAATACCTCTCAATAGACCTGACATTGTGATACTGGGTAAAAAGCAAAAAAATAAGCATATCAAACGTTGAAAAATTGAAAAATATTATCATCTATAAATAGAAGTATAATAAATATGGAAAACGAAGGAGATATAGATTTACGTACGAGCCCATGCTTGGCCGTATCTAACGATGTCACCTCTTAGGAAAATTGTGAGATGCTTAAGTGTAAAAGGTGAGCAAACGAAAATGTTTTGTTTAACAAAAGGTTTACTAGACTATGGCATATCTGTCTAACTCGCTAACGCAAATCACAACGGACCTATGCAGTATTATTTTACTTAAAAAATTTAGTTTTTGAATGAAAAAAATAAGACCGGTGCTAGGTAGTAATACGAACTAGTTTTCTGTAAAAATAACTAATATTTTCAAAACAATTATCGAATAACTGAGCTTAGGTCACTAGCTAAATGAAAAACGACATATTGCAAAAATATCTTTTTTTTTCGCATGCACTGTCAAATTAGAAAAATGTGTAGACTAAGAGGTGACGTTAGGTTTTCTGTCAAATGCAGGTACATTTATTTAAAAAATCATGCTATTCAAAGGCCCTTCTCTTGCCCTTTGACTGATCCCTGTCGTTTACTGGTCCTCCGTGCCATGATACGTATAGATTTGTCGAAACAAAAATGGGAGTTAGAGTTTATCAAAAGGCACAACGTATTGCATACTGCAAAACTAAGGGGTAAATATAATTATTTATTATAATTATAGCAGTATTTTTAAAATGACTTATAATAGCTGACGGACTATTTTGCAAAAATATTTCACCGATGGACTGCAAAATTTAGTCATTTTGACCAATCCAGCTATAGGCATGGAGGTGCCCTGACAATCCGGAAATGTATTTCAAATAACGCTTCTAAGCATTTTCAAAGGCTGAATAAGTATATACTTGTACTTCAATTGCTACCAATGCATACGGTTGCTTGTTCCACGTCTGCCAAAGATTATGCACATTTCGAGTTGGAATTTGCTTCAGACATGCAGGGGAATCCCTTTCACCTCATAGGAACATTAAAATTTTATTCCGAGAATAATTCATATTTTTAGTGTTAATAAATGAAACCGAAATTTTTATGCTGACAAATTTTTTCCAATAATATGCTAGCTATTTATATTCATAAGTCTTTGACACGAAAATAGAGGTGATAAATTTGCACTTCCTTACTTGGTTAATCCTTCGTTGGAACTCGATCGAATTTCAGAATATACTTCGTTGAAATGTGCACTATTTGCGCTTTTTATCCCTTCCCCTGACTCACCTCTGTGGTTTAGCATTGTTTCCTGGTGTGAAGAAGCCCGTTAATGAACTACAGTTAGAAAATATAGTACATTGCTTGTCAAAACGTTAGCTTCAGGTTACTGCAAAGATTTCGGTGGGTAAATATGTGAATATAGAGGTTCAAAATATTGTGTTGGTTTGAATTAATAACAGATTGTTTTACAAGAATAGTGTTATATCAGCAATCGAATTTTATAACCAATAATTGGAATTTAAAGTCATTCAAGTGTGCGTAAAAGAGCGTGTAAAATGGGCGTTAAGTAAGTACGACATAGCAAACTTCGTCGATTTGTTAACCTAATGATGCTTTTTCTTCATTTGAAAGAGCTAATATTACTGCATCTTTATGTACATACGATGAATGTTAGCTTTTATTTAATATAATGCTGCGAGCTTAAATATTTATTGCATCGTCTGCATAAATCAATAGTGTTATTCCTTTATGTTCACACTGAATTTTAGTGCTTAGTGATTGTATGAAAAGAATTATACGAGGGTGGTCTGAAAAGTTTCCGACCTCAGAAATCATCAGAAACTTCAAAAAACTACAGAAAAAAATGTCTTTTATCTTTGTTAGGTCGGGAACTTTTGAGATGACCCATGTATAATTGTCCTCTGCCATCTCTAAATTGATTTTTCTAATGCCTAGTAAACTAAAATTTGAATTGATGATGTAGTGCAGGATTTGTTGTCAAAAATGTTCACATGCTGTGGACATTTTTCACAACACAATTTCACAACAATTTCCAACATCCTGTGGTGCCGTTATCCTCATTTTTTTCAAGGATAACTTAAGAAAACATTTTCAGATTTCAGTCAATTTAGCATGCATTAATTAAAATGGAGTTCGGCTGGTTTTAATAAAAACAAATTTGGGCAACTTAAGTTGATTCTTACCATTAAAAACTGTTGCAGGTACTCGAACGGGAAGTTTCAATTCTTTACAGGGCATAAATGAACAAGCACGATTGAAAAATATTAGATAGTCTTTAAAATCAATTAAAATCGTCCTTGAGTGAGAATTCAAAGTAAGAAAGAAGTTAATAGTTTACACTCTGGGACGAATCAAAACTCATTCGGAGTATTATGTAGGGTGCGATTATTACTTCACGATGCAAATAAGACGAAAGTAAATGAATGATTCCCAGGGTCGAATCCACAAATATATTGATCTCCATATTTTCAATCTCTTTATTTTCAATTACTTAAGACCACATGGTATGTCCCACACGCAAGTTGAAAATATTTATTCTCCCAAAAATATTAAATGGATGCAGTTGCAATTTCATATCAATACATAACCGTTTTCCGAGAATTAGTCAGACGATGCAATGATATTGAAAACTGTTTGAATATATATCCCTTCTGAAAACTACTCGGGGAATTTTTGTGAGTTGGAAAAACAGGTAAAAATTGAGATATGGATACATTTGAAAAACAATTAGATGATTTTTTCACGCCTATATTGCAGTACTTTGTTCAAACGTAAGATTGTACGTCACGGATAAGTATGAGAAGTTTCGTATCACGTAAAGAATCCCTATCGGCGACAGCAGTTGTAAGAGGAATGCTTGAAAAACAAAATCAATTGGAGGAGGGGTGAGTGAAAGCCTGCTCCCGTTCCCCAAAGCAGGAAACAGCTTGATTTCTTCGAAAAGAATCGAGGAGGCAAAGGGACATCCTTGAGTCAAGTCGTCTCCTACTCTGTTCATCGGGAAGTTGGTGACAATGAGTTCTATCCATTTCTTGTGAGAAGAAGATACCATTTCGCAAGGCAGAAATTTAGGAAATTTGTCACCGCCTCCATACTTCCTCCTTTCTGACTCGGGCCATCCTTCGTAGCTCGCCTGCTGTGCCCCTCCCGATCGCTTATTCCTAGACAATACTCTATGAACGGTGATCTTGTCTGAAAAATTGACCACTGGCTCTTCTTCTCGTCAAGTTCTTTCTACCGGTCCCCCTATCCTTTGAACATGGTCAAATCGTAGAACACATAGTTTTAGTCGTCCAAAACAGATTTTTAATCGTCGAAAGGATTTTCTCCTGGTATTAATTTGTCTCCCATGTATTAATATTCATGGTTAGCATAAAAAGTATCGGGAAATGTTTCGGAAAAATAGATTTTTGTCAGATATTGCTGCAGTGCCTCCAAAATTCTTCAAAGTACATTCCTTGAGCGTCAAAGCACCTCTGCCAGTGGATTTTACGCGACTCAAAGGCTCCCTGGTAGGCGAATTCCGAAAGATACTTCAGGGTACGCGTGCAAGCTTCTTTGACGGCACTTATGGCGGAGTCCTTTGAGGGAGGATTTCACTTTTGAGAATAGGAAATAGTTTGCTGGTGCCAAGTCGGGACTGTAAGGGGGTTGGGGAATCGTCTCGATGTCGTTGCAGGTCTTCGCGCTTCGACACCCTACTCTCCTCTTGGTCGTCCCGTCAAGACCTTCGGGACGAGTTTAGCGCAGATGTTTCGCATTGTCAAATGTTTAGTGATAATGGTCAATGATACATTTTATACAAACCTTGTATAATTACATCGATTTACGGTTCTCCACATATTTTATTGGCGTCTTCAGGTCAGAATTGATTTTTATCCACTCAAGGTTCTAATATATAATGTTTTTTTTTGCTTAAAAACCGCAAGAGATGAAGTTTTTAAAGAACATTTGAATTTTAAACATTTGAGGCAGCTTTTTCCAGGATTTCTTGTATTGTGCATATTGCTAGAATTGAATGAGATGAGGGAATTCCCGCGTCTATTATTTTAGCTGATTCATGTCGCTGATGAGCAAAGAATAAAAGAAATTGCTGTTAAAAAATAATTCGCCCTGACCAGGCCTGGGATATTCCCGCGTTTTAATTCGTCAGTTATCCCTATTAATTTTTTATGACTTCTAATCATTTCTATTGACCCTCCTGTTTTCCAGGGAAATATAATATTTCCTGTGCCGATTCCGTGTTCTTATCTAGATGTTAAACATTTGTAACCGATAGGCCCGTAAATCCCGAAAATATGTATAATTTGAGAAAATCAGTTTTAACTTGATGCATAGGTATGATATTTCAATTAGCGTAGTTGATTATGGTGTACTTTTTCGTGATATTTTCCGATAATTAACCTTTTTCCATTAAAAATACCCGCGGAAGTCCACATTCAATCGGATGTTTCAGTTTTAAATATAATTGTAGATTATTTAATTATTGTTGCTTTGGTTAAACAAAAATTATGCATGGAATCATAATTATGTTTACGCTTATTTAATAAATTTTTAAAATAATAAAAAAAGAGGAAAATAAATCATTTCTTGTCTAGCAGTTCAGTATTACGAGTGCTGCTGCAATGGAAGACTAGAAAATTTATTTTTTTCCTCTATGGAAAAACCCCAACCAATTATTATTACATTTTATTCAGTGAAGCACCCAAGAAGGCCTGAAAAAAAATGCAGAATCGCGCATTTAAAATTTTTGAAAACTAATCCCTCTTTCAATACGGAGATACATTTTGCAAGCGAAGCACACAGAGACGCATCCTGTAGAAAAATTCAAATGATATTTTTTTCTGAAAATACTATCGCAAATATTTTTCTATGCAGATTTATGTCCAGAAAAATCATAACTTTGCATTGGAATAAAAAAATTGATTTTTTAGTTATTTTATCAGTTTTTTACTCATTATTTCTGTCGCATTCGCCAACGTCCCACCCAAGTTCCTTGGCGTGATTAATTCTTTCCTTGGAAAGTTCCCGATATCCTGGACTGATTGACTAACCACATCCTCCCATATTCAGAATGTCTACTTCCCTGTGACAACAATGTTAAAATACATTCCCATCCATGTCTTTCCGACGCGTTTTTGCTCGCTTTTAATTATTTTTATTTTATTGCATAAAAAAGGAGCCGTAGATACAACTCTGCCCGATGTCACTCCCTTCGTAATCACGCCAATTCCCACTATCCCTCGATTACCCATCTTTAGTTACGTTAAGATAACGCTAAAGTCTCATTTTCTCATCAGTTCAATGCTATTCAGGATAACTCCATATAATTGATTCCGATAATTCAGGATAATTGATTTTTTTAAACTCAATCCAGCCCTCATTGAGGTTCACCAAAAGGAAACGAGGATATCCTTTGTTCATTTTTTATTGCTCTCCCCCATCCCACAGCTATCTTTCATCGATAACGCTTTCCATCCTACTCCTTCAAACATAATAATTATAGGATAAGTGATTATAATGTTAATGTACTTCCCCCACAGCGTGTGACATTACGGGGACCACGATTATTCAAAGATTTTGCTTTACCCTTTTTCGCGATGAGGATGTGTAAATCTAAGTCCGCACCGTTTAAAACTCGAGACGATTCCACCTTTATTAAATTAAAATAAAATAATAAATCTCCAAGCTTCCGACTAGTTGATTCCGTGAAGGTCTTAATTTTACGAAAAAAATGTAATGACATTTTTTTGTCATAGACGCATTGTATGTAATTTCAGCACAATGACATCGTGAAATTGTTGCAAGTGATTATTTTCCGTCATATTTTCAAATTAGTTCACTCTTACATGCAAATATTTTCTAGAGATGAAGGAATAAATGAAAATTAGCAATACTTTTGGCTGCCATACAGTATTTTATATCATTTGCTTGCAAAGACCCTGCTTTAACTACAAACCGCGAGGAACTAGAAAGAACCCGTTTTTTAAAGAATAATCGGCCCACGGTCATGCTGTTGAAAAAAGAGATATCGCTTACTAATTAGCGGTTGCGTTTCATAAAGTTCAACCAACTCCTGCGTATAACGTGTGCCCTCTGGAGAAATGCGAAGCAACTGCCAAATGTTTTATCTAAGGTACGTATGTTGCAGTGGATTTTTAAATAAAGGTTTTGTTCCGGCTCTGGATTTTGGGTTTGATTCAACTTTGAATGCCCGTGACAAAAAAATGATTTCGGATAATCTCGTCTTTTTGGATAAATGCGTCATTTTTGTTTTTTTTCAAATCTTTTCAAAAATGTATTCCTTTCGTTTTGCCTGAAACCCTCCGGTAAACATATTTGCGAATCGTTTATTCACCTCCTTTTTCTCTATCATTCCCCATTGTGCCAGTACTTATATCAATATCCAACCGCCTGGCTGCAAGCCATTTTCATCCTAGCCACGTTCCCGTCGGTATTAGATGTCCTGATGTCCTCATCATGACAGTTGTTTTACGAGGTGCGTTCAAGATCTAAAGTACCCCAATCATTTACTCTGGACGAGGAGTAGGTTTTAAATGATGTGGTCAAGCTTGAAACACCCGGACATTTTCAATGAATGCAAGACCTGTCTGGCTGTACCGTAGAGTACACAGCAAGAAGAATGAGAAGCTTATTCAATGCTAAAAATTGCACCATTCAGGGTACAAGAACGGCCTGTAATCATCAGTTTTATCCATTAGCGTGGAGTACGAATCTCTCATCGGAATTCATCATGCAAATTGAGTAAGACATGCAGATAGTTAAACAGAATTGTAGATTTGCGTGTGAAATGTGCGTTCGTGGGTGTGTGACAGTAGAAAAAGAAGGCCGAATAGCGTCGTAAACGTAACAACAAACCCTCAGGGCCACGGACCAGCCGGTATCTCCCATGGGCAAAAGGGACACTTTCTACAGAAGGTTTATCGGTGACCTATGGATAATTCCGTCGACGCCATGAAACATGTACTCCAAGGAGGAGTATCCTTTGGAGTACAGAAGTTTCATCTTTCTTGTGGAAGTATTTTTTAGTAAAAAAATATTAATAGGTTTTAGATCTTGAGCGAACCGCGTATGTCATATTTCCGCCTTCCATGAAATTCTTTTAGTTTCATCATTAATTTTCCTGTCTTTTCTTTAATGGCCGTTATATATCTTTTCCTTTCTCTTAACTCGATTCCTTCATCTTCTTACGCAGCGAGTCTTTCCCATTTCTGGGAGGATAAGGAAAACATCGATAGGAAAATAAGTTCATTTTTGTTTTACGTCATTTGTACGCATATTTTTATTGCCTTACTGATAATGGAAATAGGCCATGTTTCTCGGAATACGTTTTAAACAACATACTTTTCTGGATTAGATTTAGTTTCCATTGCGTCTTCGAAGGTTAAGGCCATTCGTCACCCTCACAGCCTAATGCTATCCTTAATGCGTACTAGTCTTACTGCCAAACTTCTGCACAACAAAGTTTACAAATAAATCCATTAAATCGTTTATTTCCATTTTTTTTCTTTACTCCAAGAGTAATCCGTAGTGACTCTATCACCATACTGACCATTATTACCAACTCATAACCTTTATTCGGAAAACGTTTCAGTGATGTTGTAAAAAACGTTTTTATCACTCATTGCCGTAAAAGATTAACAGAAACTTCGATAAAATCAGGGTACTCATATATCGTTGCTTGCACGGAAGCTAATGAGTGTGCGGAGTTTCCGCAGAGGCAACCTAAAAATCTCCACGGTAATACCGCAACTGATGCTTTTAGGAAATACCCCTATTTCATCAAACTATGACTCCCTACCATGTTTTTCAAGTGTACACGTATTCTAGCTTTAGCCCTCCTCTATCCAAAGTTTTACTATTTAATGAAGACATTCTTTATGCAAGCCTGAGCCTAGGTATTTAGTTAATACATGGCCAAGGTCACGGTTTTAAAAGAAATGTGCAATTCAAGCCACTAAAATACGCGTTGCCCACTCATATTGCTTAAAAGGAAAAGGGAATCAGCGAAAATGCAGTTGTTATTCAACCATATGTACGATATTCGTTATATTAACATAAGTTTGCTATAACACTGTTATTTTTAATAATAAATCTCTTAAGCAAGATTTAGATTTGTTGTTCTGCTGAAAGGAGTTAAAAAAATCTAGCTTTCAACAGTAATGAATAAGAATGCAACACAAATTTTTTTGTAATTTTCTTATATTTCTTGCAACTGTTATTGTAATTTATTGAAACAAAATCATTAAATACGGCCTTGTTTGAGATTATTTTGGATAACTATTTATTGTGGAATAACTTCAAATAATGCAGGCTTTCATCTAAAGCAATGCGAGCGATTGGACGTATCGAATAAATGTGAAATCGCAAAACGATGTAGATGAGATATTGATTGTACCTACCCCTAAGCCAATATGTGCGCCAAGAAACATTCAAATACAAGTTTTTGGACTAAAACTTAAATTTCTGTTTTGCTCAGAATTACATCTCCTATTGGGCGTAAGTCACCTCTCGTTCATCCTACATGTTCTACACCGAAGATGTTTACCTGGTAATGGAAATGTTTTCATGATTTCTTTGCATCCTTACTATCTTTTGGGTATTTAAGTTTAAAAAATCAGAGTACTAGGGTAATAAGTGAGCCACGCGAGCCAAGTCTAGCGTTTAAGTAGGATTTTGGATAGACACAGATTAAAGATTGCTACATTTCTTTGCCCCTCCTTAAGAAACACAACCTGATATCCCACGCACTGTGCAGTAAACTCTTTATCGATTCCGCATAATTTATAATTCTCTACCCCTTTCACTCCGTCTAACATGCCTATTCTATTGCTGCCCCTTCCTCGCTTGGCCAACCCTCGCCATATTTTATATCACAGTCTTCAGCTTTCCATTTCCAATCAAAGTAATCCGTATTAACCTTTCCTGGGTTTTCCCAATTTCTCCCAACAACCACATTTTGTCTCCCATGTCACGTTATAAACGCAATTGAAGAAGGCAGCGGGAAACTATAACAATTTCCACGAATTAATGATGGACATATATACGTTACATTATTACTTTATTTAATGCACGCATAGAACGCAATCGCCTGCGAAAAAACTGCATTAGTGGTTCATAAAGGCCAGCGAAAATGATATCCCTGAAATGCTATAACGTATAAGTAGAACGTTTTAATATACCTGCAGCTCAAGTGGTAAATACTTGTAAGAAATAAAGAGGAAATTCTCATCTCCTCCCCCAGTCAGACCTGTAGTGTAATTATTTGTCTTGAAAGTCCGTAATTTTTGGTGATGTGTTGAAACCTAGATCTTCTCTCCAAATAAAAGTCCGCTAAGGTGCTTAGAAATTTAAATTCGTCCAGCTTCCCTCTTTGTCATTACAAGGCCTCTTGCGAGTTAATCACATCTTCCACGCTTATCACCATGTTTACGACCCCTTACGGTACAAGGACCAAGGCGTCCTCTGGAAATTCTACGTACCAATTTGTTCGAGGTCGCTTCCCGAGCAGTAAGAGTGCAAAGTGTTTCCGATTATTCGCGTAGTCAACAGAATTTTCCAAGAATGAACGTCGTAATTCCAGGTTTCACCGCCGACATATGCGAACCGCTAGGGTAGTTTAACGTGATAACCTTTGAAATGTGTATTTATTAAAATAATATAATATTTCGTAGACATTCTTGGATCGTGATCGTCTAGAAAATTTATTGAATTTCGTTTGTAAAGCTTTGTCGTTTTTGCACTCACGGCCTTCCCTTATTCATCACCAAATAATTTAGGTCAACTCGGGAACTCACCCCTGAGATGGTTCCTTCAAATATAGTTTTTACCAAGTTATTGAGTCTCATCATATACTCAATCAGATATCCTTATTCCAGTCGTCTAAAACGAAGCCTCTGTTCCACACTCATCCTTGACGGCCCCACTGAAATAAACGGGAAGATCGAAACATCTATATCGATATATAAGTCTAATCACTGGTAAATATATCGGGTGAATTAATCAAAAAAGCTTGATATTTGTCAGAGATCAATTGCAGCACACCGAATGAGCTCAGTTTATGTCATTCATGTTTCTTCTCTTGCCTTCCATTAAACTAAAATCAAATTCGACGAAAAAATCCTCAATCCGCGTAGCTAGGGGGGGATTCATTGATAAACGTTTACTTTCGCCTTATAATTTACCTTAAGTCCTAGACTCTCCGGGCGATAATGTGTGTGTGTGTGTGAGAGTATGAGTTTCAAAGAAGTGGCACCCGCATGTGGAGTCCCAAGTTTACCAGAAATCTTCGAAGACGATCGGTTTCTTCCAAGAGGGTGTGCGTGTGTGCGCGGGATTCAACTGAAATTCATTCGTACGGGAGACCCCCGAGGGAATCCAACGAGGTCCCGGAGTGCACCTGCCGTGGCTCCCAATTTTCCCGCATGTAAGGGCAGAAGGGCGAGTGCTCTTCTGATTTTCCGCATCGACGATGATACCTTAAACTGGGTCACAAACGCAGAGATTCATGCTACACTTGTGTTTGTATTTTCTATATGTTTCTATCCTTCTTCTCTCACTCTTTCCCTCTCTCTCTCTCTCTCTCTCTCTCTATATATATATATATATGTATATATATTTATTTATTTATTTATATATACATGTATAAACTTTGATTAAAACATTTACAAAAAGAAAGGACCCTCACATTTAGGTCGACATGATCACAATCTAATGATGACGGCCCTGACGTCGAAACGTCAAAACTACCTGTATGTGAGTGCCCTTTCTCAGTATTTCTGTGTTTAAATGTTTTCATCAAAGTATTTATGTATTTATGCTGTCATTGAAGGTCCTTCGTTTTTAAAGATGCATGCAAATATATGAGAAGAGGGACTTATTGTAGAGTAGAATGTTTCGTTGTGTTTTATTAGGAGAAACAAAATATTTATTTGGTAGTCGTGCCCATCCAAAACCTAGCTTAACCGCTACCTTAACCGCAACTTCATCGATATATAAATATGTTCATATATATATGAATATATGTGTAAGTATAAATGTGTATGTATATACAGGGTCGCACCCAAAAGTGGTAGGACTGATTTTTTTACAAGAATTTTATTGACGATATACTTACATCCACTTAATGATCTTCAAAGTATGCTCCTTGAGCTGCTACACACTTAGTATAACGTTGCTCCCATTCCCCGTACGCCCGCTGGAAATTTTCTTTGGGGATGCCGTTGATGACCCTCGTCGAAGCCTCTTGAACGGCCTTTATCGAGTCAAAACGTCGTCCCTTGAGCTGTCTTTTCATCAGGGGGAAGAAGAAGTCTGGTGGTGCCAGATCGGGAGAATAGGGCGGGTGCGGCAACGTGGGCAGTTTGCGATGGCCGGTCGGACTCTTTTCACGCGTTCTCGGAGGCGGGTGAGCACCTGCACGTAAAGGTTTGCATTCACAGTCTACCCTGGTGGGACAAACTCCTTGTGAACCACTCCGTGACGGTCGAAAAACACAATCCAATCAACATCGTTTTGATTTTTGATTTGCTAATGCGAGCCTTTTTTGGACGTGGGGACGCGGAAGTGTGCCATTCCGCGGATTGTCTTTTTGTTTCGGGGTCATATTGAAAAACCCATGTTTCATCACCAGTTATAACATTGTCCAAACAATTTTCATCTCGGTGCAAATTGGTTAACACTTCTTCGGAAATGCGCACACGCGTTGCCTGTTGGTCGACACTCAGAATTTTCGGCACCATCTTGGCGCACACCTTGCGCATGGCCAAATCCTGTGAAATAATGCGTTGGACGTTGGATGCAAACAGAACCAAGTGGTCTGCAATTTCTTCACTGGTTAAGCGTCGGTCTGTGTTCAGCAGTGTCCTCACTTTGTCCACATTCGTGTCGGTTCTTGCCGTCGACGGCCGTCCGGAGCGATGGTTACTTCACGGAATAACGTTGCTCTAAATTCAGATTCATTTTGTTTTTCGACGCGGACAAAAAACTTGCTTCACTAAAAACGGTGTTCTCACTCAACGACAGCCCGCAGGCGACTGAGGTTGCTTTTGGTCTGTTGCTAAGAGCCCCCTCCACCTTACTCTGCCAGACAGACCCCCCTCCATCACTCCGTTCGTGCCAGAGAAAATCAGTCCTACCACTTTTGGGTGCGACCCTGTATGTGTGTGTATGTATATATATATATATATATATATATATATATATATATATATATAGATATATATATACTCATATATATACATATATATATATACATTCAAACACGAAATCCCGCCAAACGGCGAATAAATACTCATTTATATAGAAACAGATATAAGGAAAAGGGATAGGAACACACATAAAGGACGAACACAATAAAGGTGGGGAAGGCGGAATCGAACGGATCACAAGAGTAAAAATATTTCCTTGACCGGGACTGGAAAACCGGATCTTTCCACTTGCCGGGCGGATGCTCTTAACCACTTGAGCTATGGAGGAAACGTAATTTACCCCGAGATCCGTGGGTCTAATATGTCGCCAAGCGCCCCGATTCTTTAATACATACATATTATGTTTTTAAAAAAAATATTTATTTATTCATTAATATCTATTTTGTCTCCTTCAAAGTAATTCCCATTACCATATTATACACTTGTATCAACTTTCTTTCTAATCCTTGAAGATTTCAAAATATAATTTTTTGTGACCTTGTTCTGCTCCTTCGATGCAGTTTTTATCCCGTCGATCGTAGCGTAGCGTCGTTCTGTGATGGGTTTCTTTAGTTCTGGGAACAAGAAAAAGTCACTGGGGCCAGGTCTGGTAAATACGGTGACTGCGGCATCATTTGTGTGTTTTGTTTTTGGCCAAAAATTCGCGCACAAGTAACGACGTGTGAACAGGGGTTTTGTCATGGTACAAAAGCCAATTTTTGTTCTTCCACTAATGCGGGGGTTTGTGGAGGATTTCTTCGCGCAAATTGCGCATAGCTTGCAGGTAATATTCCTCATTTACCGTTCTACCCTGTTTCAAAAACTCATGATCACCAAGCCCCTGTAATCGGAGAAAACTGTAAGCAAAACTTTCACATTCGACCGAACTACGCTTTTTTCGGTCTTGGCTCGTGCTGCAGCTTCCATTGGGATGATTGAGCTTTAGTTTCCACGTCATAACCATAAACCATGAATCATCACCAGTTATGACTCCCTGGAGAAAATTTGGGTCGTCGCGGATAGAGTCATTAGCATTTTTATTAGCATTAACATTGTTAGCTTGCTGTTTTTGGTCGAAATTGAGCAATTTTGGTACTAATTTCGCGGCGATCCGTGTCATGCCCAAATCATTAGTAAAAATCGAATGACACGAGCCAATCCATATTTTTAGGTCCTTAGCAACTACTCTAACGGTGAATTGACGATTGGCCAACACTATATTCTTCACTTCATCAATGTTTTCACCTGTTGTCGACGTGCTCGGGCATCCGTCACGCTCTTCGTCGTTCACAACTTCTCGGCCCTCTGAGAACATTTTGTGCAATTGATAAACGTTGTTTGGGTCCAAGGTAGCTTTTCCATATGCCACAGTCAAAATTCGGAATGCGTCCGCGCACTTAATTTCGTTTTCCCACAAAATTTGATATAGATTCTTTGATCCATTTTTTTGGAACAAGCAAAAATAGAAGACAAGCCAAAACACGTCCAAGCAAAACAGCTGTTAACAATTAACTGAACATTGAAAATGGCGGAATTTTTCGGCATAAGTGAAAGACATAAGTACCCACATAACGCCACAAAAAAATCGAAAATGAAATATATGTAACCCGCGAAAATTCAAAATTCGCGATACTTTTCGAACAGGTCTCGTACATATTTATGCATACGTACATACATATCGGCAGTGGATGCGAACTCTGCTCACAATTTAGTTTTTAGATTGAAAATATGGATGAGAGAAGAAAATGGAAGAATGTAAACAGAGATCGAAGTAAAAGGAAGTACAAGGGGTTAAATAATCAATTGAGACGGGCGACAAATGAAGAAAGAAGTATGCTCGAGAACGCAGTCCGAGGACATGGAGAGTTAGCAGAAGTGTGAAATTGGTACGTTATACACTAAGGTTAAATCACTATCGTTAAGTTAGAAGTGAGGATCTGTGCTAACAGTTGGAGATAAGTCGGGTAAGCTAATATTTGAAACAGAAAAGATCAAAGAAAGATGGAAGGAATATACAGAAGGACTTTATGGTAAAGAACTTAGGCCAACAAGGCGCATGACACGGAGGATATAGCTTAGGTCCAGGGATACTCAACGATGACATAGAAGGGGCATTACGGGAGATGATATCAAATTATGGTGTGAAACTATGATACTGCTAAAAGGTTTTGGAAAATGTTGTAGGATGAAACTATATGGAGTGATTAGTAGCATCTATGAAAAAGGAACTTGGCTGGAAGACTGTGCGATCAGTGTTAGTTCCTATTCCGAAAACGATATGGGCTACATCATGTGAGGACTGCAGAACAATAAGTTTCATTTCCCCTGCATCTGTAGTGGTTCTCAGAATCATCAGTAGAAGGATGTAGAGCAAGGCAGATGATGAGAGGCACGCATGATGTCATCGCAGTAATGAGATCGAGAGGAATATAGAATACAATCAGGACGTATTTGCCTGTTTCGTACGCTTCGAAAAGGCGTTTGATACAGTGAATTGGGAAAAATTAATGAGTATATTTCAGAAAATAGGAATAGAAAATAGGAATAAATGAATGAGGCATGGGAAGAAGTGGAAGTAGGAATGAAAGTTAGAGGGGAATTTGTAAAATCAAGTAGGTTTGCTGATGACCAAGCTTTAGTTTGTCAATCAGCGGAGGGGTTAAAAGCATTGCTGAATGAATTGGAAATTCCGTGCGATAGATATGGGATGGGAATCATATTAATAAAACCAAGGTTTTGCGATTTTCCTGAAAAAGCCTACGCTAAACATTAAAATGGGAGGGCAAAAACTAGAGCAGGTAGAATAGTTTCCGTATCTCGGAAGTGTTTTGGACCAACATGGTCAAAGTAGTAGGGACGTAAGGAGAAGAATTGCGCTAGGCAAAGAGGATTTCACAAGGAGGAGGGAGTTGATGACAGTGACGTTGAGTAAGGATAAAAAAAAGACTAGTAAAAACTTTTATATGGAGCGTAGCTATGTACGGCGCGGAAACGTGGTCATTGAAGCAGGAGGATAGACGTAGATTGGAGGCTTTTGAAATGTGGGTGTGGAGAAGAATGGAGAAGGTGAAATGGACAGAGAAGAAAACAAATGAGGAAGTACTTGGTATGGTGGGCGAAGAGAGGGGTTTGCGGGGAGAAATCCCGGGGAGGTAGGGGAAATAGATGAAGAGCGTATTGATCGGCAGTGGGATGTTGAAGACTGTAATAGAGGGGGGAATTATGTCACAGGTATTAATTGGCACCATGTCTTAGCCCTCTGTGTAGCACTGCCAAACCCGATCAATCCATCATCCACCCGTGAGCGGTCTGAAATATGTGAATTTATATTTAACAAATCCCTCACAGAGTGCAAAGTACCTAAGATTTGGTAAACCGCGCAAATAACGCCTATTTTTAAAAGTGGTGACAGGGAGGATCGCAGTAATTACAGACCTATATCTCTCACTTCTATCTTTTGCAAAATCTTAGAGCACATAATTGTCAGTTCAATAATGAGACACCTTGACAATATTAACTTTTTAAGTGACAATCAACACGGATTCAAGAAAACCCGCTCCTGCGAAACCCAATTAGGATTATTTACACATGATTTACTTTTATCTGGTGAGGAGGTAGGCAAGTGGATGCCATCTTCTTAGATTTTCAAAAGGCATTTGATAAGGTCCCACACGGTAAACTCATTCATAAATTAAAGGTCGCGGTTATAAACAAGGGCGCCATAAGTTGGGTTAAAGATTTTCTTTCAGAGCGGGAACAGAGGGTAGTCCTTGATGGCGCTAGTTCCGACAGCGTTCGAGTCACGTTGGGGGTACCTCAGGGAAGTGTAATCGGGTCGTTGCTTTTCTTGATTTTTGTTAACGATTTGAACCGCGAAGTGAAAAGTAAAATTAGGATGTTTGCGGATGACACGGTGATCTATCGGGAGATATCTGAGGATGAGGATCGTTTTATTCTAGCGCAGGATTTAGATTGCATTACTAAATGGTGTTCTAACTGGGGATTGACACTAAATTATAATAAATGTTCGGTGGTAAATTTCTTTAAAAGATCAACGGGATTTGCTTACAAATTAGCTGGAGGTGAACTAGCAGTATTTGATACGGTAAAATACCTATGTGTTACATTCACAAAAGACTTAACTTGGGGGACTCACATACGTAAAGTCTGCGGTCAAGCATATAAAAAATTGGGATTCATTAGACGCATTGTCGGCAAAAGTGACTCGAAGGTCAAGGAACGTTGTTACCACGCTCTTGTAAGGCCTCATTAAGAATACGCATGCAGGGTTTGGGATCCGAGTGAAAAAGGTCTCATTCGGGAAATTGAGAAGGTTCAACGCCGTGCAGCCCGTTTTGTAAAAAATTCTTACGATAAAACGCAAAGCGTCACCGAAATGCTCATGGATTTGGAGTGGGAATCATTGGAAGAGAGACGATTCAATGCAAGATTGAAATTATTAAATACTATAAATTCAGATCCGCATGTTTCAGCACCGAGGTCTCGCAAATTATTCCTACTCCTACATACATTGGTCGCTTGGATCATGCATATAAAATTCGGGAAATAGATGCCAGAACTATCCGCCTCAAGGACTCCTTCTTCCCACAGACAATACGGGATAGCAACTGCAGGGTTATAGATAGCAAAAAATCCACTTCCACCCTCAGCGTCTAAAAAATAATTAGTTGTATTTAAATGCATGCTCTTCCACTAACCTTATGTGTTTATCTATAATAACCCATTCTTTCCGAATGACCTCATTCGTTTTCTGTTCATCTGTTTTTAAGTCTCCATTTCAATCCCTCGTCCCTCTCCGCGGGGGGAAATTCCTGCTACCTGCAACGTTGGGTCGCATTCCCTGCCTTTAACAGTCTCTTCGGAGGTAGAGTGTTTTGTGGTGCATGTTAATGTGGTAGTGATGTTTCACATTCTTGCTTGTTGTGTCCTAGCTTGCGTGTTGTAGGATGGCTTTCGTGCTGCATCCTGGGGTGCAGTTTTTTGTTGTTTTGCGGTATATGTGTTTGCATAAGTGTTGGAAGAAGGGATTTTTGCATGAGTGTGTGCGCTGCAGTGGGTGTAATTTTCACGTTGTTGTTTTGCATGTGATATTGTCCCTTTTTACGGTTGGTGACCTACAACCCCCCGCCACACGCCCTTGCGGCGGCTTGCGGGGTATTATGTAGATGTAGATGTATATGTGCAGGTTACGGATAGGTCTAATATCCCTCCAATCTATTTCTATTTTCTGCAAAATATTCATCAAATACACCCAGTTTCCTCTGGTCAACGCTTTCTCAATATCTAAAAAATTAACAAATACAATCTTATTGTGTTCAGTATTTCTCTTTGTAAGAGATATCATTACTGCAATGGCATCACGTGTGCCTCTTCCCTTCCTAAACCCAAACTGATCATCCCCTAAGTAATCATTTGCCCTGCTCTCAATACTTAAATTGATGATCCTGAGAACCACTTAAGCTACATGAGATTTCAAACTTTATGTTATATAGTTCTCGCATGAATTAGTCTTTACCATTTTGGAACGAAAAAGTAACATTAATCTGGTGAACCCGTCCAGCCAAATTCCTCCCTCATAAATGCTACGAATTAATTCATTAGAACTCTTCCTCCCACCTATTACTAAACCTTTAAGTAATTCCATGAAAATGCTATCCATCCATATGACCGCATTTGAGTTGAATTCCCTAAAGTCCCTTTCTATCTCGCCATAAAGTATATTTGGACCTAAGCTGTCCTCGACTACGTCATATTCTCTTCCTATGTCTAAGCTTGCTGGCCTACTCTCTTTTCTTTATACGTATTATTCCACTATATGCTATCCAGACTTCGAGATCCTTCCTTTTTCTTTCGCAGGAGCATCATACATTGCATTGGAATTTGTAAATATAACCAGGAATACCGTCGTACAAGTATTGATTGCATGCACTGGTATGCGTATGTTTAGTATTTGTATGTATTTTATGTGTGTATGTTGTATATATTGTGTTATAGTTATTAATTAAACTAGGCACCTAATGTATTGTGCAGCTGGATGCTAGTCCAATGATATTATATGCATGAATTTCATTGCTCTTTATTTATAATTTGCGAAATTAATCTGTAAGTATAATATTGTAAATGTGTAACGAGGGGTTATACGTTAGACGAGACTCCATAGTCTCAAATCTCGCCCCAAAATAAAGACGACGTTCTATTTCCATATATATATATATATATATATATATATATATATATATATATATATATATATATATATTCTTTCCATGTCTCTTTAATCTTTTCTACTTTATATAATAATTTTCCTGACGCTTATTAATTTTATGTGTGAAATTAATTTGCTATTTCAATACTTTGATTCCTTAATCATTAACTTTCTTGCCCTAACAACTCAACTTGTCACTCGCCATCATTTTTGGTTTCGAAATCATAATTCCCGCCCTGTGCCATTGGTATTTTAGTCACAGGTCGCGACTGTTATTTATTTTAAATTTTTTCCTCGGGGCATGTAAGTCGTCTTTTGAGTCTTCTCCCGCCCCGTCGAGCACACCACCCTCAGCGTACCCCCTTTCTCCCTCCCCTCCACTCGCGAATCCCCACTTGTGACGTCGAATCCCGCTGATTCGCCTTTTCATCGGCAGGAGGAGGGTGGCTGGCTGGGTGAGTGTGGGTGGATCGGCAAAGTCATACCCTTGAAGAGATCCTAAAAAAAAAGCAATCCGGCACGTGCTTCCCCTCCCCGACGACCTTTCGTCCTCGCCTTTGGCAGTGTTATGCATCGCCCTCCGTCAGATTGTTAGATAATCGCTTTCGTTCTCAGGGACGAGGCTTTTCAAAGGGTCCGATCGCCTGAGCCCTCGTCTCTGTCATCTGAGAATAGGTTGCGAAGTCGGATAATACAGATGCCTGCAGTATAGCCAACATGCAAGATAAATATTGCGGAGTTAGTTTGCTGATAATAAGTGTACAACTGTGGAAATGGAGAGTTCAATTGTGAGGAAATGACTGAAACACAAACCATGGAGAAATACGCCCACCAGTGAGGTGTGTGTGTGTTTACGTGAATTGTGGCGAAGAAATGTTGCAGTATGTAACCGGACTCAACGCCGAACATTTGTGTGGAAAATATTAAGAATTTGCTTGACGTGAAATTTTGTTCTGACTTTTTTTTTACAGCAATAATAATTCATTTTGCACATAGTAAGCAGAAAAGGAATGGTGAAGAGGACTTTGCTATACTAGTACCATTCAATGCAAATAGCACTAGCACATGTATACGGAAGCGATTCGTTGAAAGTTACATATTGAATCTCCTCTTTTCGTTTGTGGGACTTGGACGATAAAAGCAGGAAAAGCAGGGAAAAAATTAAATAAATAAATTTTGAAAGTCTTGTTTAATTTGAAATAAACCACATTGAAGCCCGAAAAGTGCGATGAAGTAGATGACGTATGCTTGCATATATATGAAGGACAACGTACGCTGAAAAGAAAACTCCGACAAGTAATGCTAATTTTTTAACTCTATCCAAGCAAAACATGTATCCCATGGGGGAAGCAGCCCGTCCCGTTTGATCCGTCCCTTCTACTACAGTAATTCTTGCAGCGTTGCCATTGTAATGAGAGAAAAATACATGAGTTATGAGAGCGAATACTTGCGAGTGTTACGCGAGATAAATTAATCAAAATTCTGTCGACTTGAGTTTCGGTTTTTCAAGGTAACAGCTCAAATTTCACGTTCGAAAAAGGAAGCGACGAATAGTTAAATGGTGCAACGCATAACTCTGTATGAGAGCAATTAATTAATATTTTGACGCGTGAGACCTCTGTTAATTAGAGACAGCCCTTCGGGAGAAGTCAAAGAAGGCAAGGCATGTGCATGCGGTATATACTACATTGTATGTTGAGAGAGGAAATGTGATGGATTTTAAAGATGGGAGAATGCTGGGAAAGCAAAGTACAGGGAGTGAGGGTAAATAGTCATTTTGGATTAAATTACGGGAGATTTAAAGTATACATAGCTAAAGAATGAATTTTTGCAATATTTTAGGGTGGGATCGAAGTGTTTTTTTATGTAAAATTGGTTGGTATATATTGGTTTTTATGTAAAATTGGATAGTTCGAGTATACGTGTGAGTTGGGAGTATAGTACGTAGTGTGTAGTTTTAGGGTCATCAAAACCTATCCTAAGCTGGTAGAGCTGAATAAAAAGGGAAATCTGCGACATTTTCTGCATTCTGCGACAATCTGCAAGTCTTTCGTTTTATTTATTTCTTTTTTGTACTAGTCCGAAAGCAGCACTTCGACCTTTACATCAAAATTTGAACATTCATGCAACCATTTGACAGTTACATACACCGAAACCCTAGCTGGAAGAACAACCACTTAGGCGGGAATCGAACCCGTGACCTCTGGGTTGGTAGATGAGGTCGTTACCATGCCGCCACCTGGACCACCTTCCAATCAAATTATAGATCTAGGAGTATCTAAGTTGAGTCATTTTGAAAACCACCTCTCGGACGTGGTGTAAAACATAATTCCAATAAAATTATTAAAAAATGCGGCTTTATTTTTTTAAATCTTCAATCCTTAATATTACGTACTGAGAAGTGGTCAACAGTAGTGCGGTGGGCGAGTCGAGGAGTGGGATGAGGGATGGGAGAGGTTTAAGGAGGGAAATGGTGACTCACGGGGTTCGATCGTTCGCTCGCTGGAGAATCCTTCGACAATTGACCAGCGCTTTATAGACGATGGCCAGCACTATATAGCCCCCTCGCTGGGGCAGAGACAACGGATGGTCACTGACGTAATGAAAACTTCGTTGCAATTTTCCACAGTTAAAACTTTATTGCCGACCATGGTTTCGATACACTGTATCATCATCACCTGATGATGATACAGTGTATCGAAACCATGGTCGGCAATAAAGTTTTAACTGTGGAAAATTGCAACGAAGTTTTCATTATGTCTCGATTCCACAACATCACGCCTGACTCTTCACTTTTCGTCACTGACGTATTGCTCTAGTATAACGTACGGACGGTAAGGGATGAAAAGTATTCGAGGAAGAATCGAAGGAAAGGGGAAAGGAAGGATAAAAAGAAAGAAGGAGATGCAGCGCCACTTCGATTGCAAGACCATCTTCATCAAGCGAAGAATGATTACCGAATGACTGCACGACAGATCATCTACATCTACAAAATATCTTGCAAGCCACCGTAAGGGCGTGTGGCTGGAGGTGTTAGGTCACGAGCCATGCATGCATAATCTCAATCATGTCTCCTCCACACAAATATTAGTTTGATCATGCACTCAAAACATGTTAATCACTTGAAAGAAAGTACTTACATGCAATAATATTCAATAACACAATACTTCTATTCAAACCCTGCTGTATAACTGTTAACAAGATGGGTCAATCAAATAAAAAAAATAATATGCAGGATATCGAAAAATTATATAAAATACCAATTCTAATTATCTTCTGTGCGATTTATTTCATATCTATTCTGATCTCAAATGGCACGAGGGAAAAACGACATTTTAAATCTATCCGTGCTGAAATAAATCTCCCTGATTTTTCGTTGATGATCTGACCTGCTACAGTAAGTCGGGATCTGTAATTCTTTAATATGCCTCAGATTTACCCAGGAAATTTAACCTGTATTTAAGCCTGCGATTTACTAGTGGCTCCCATCCTAATTCTTTCAATAGTGTCGGGACACTGCTACCTTCTTCAGAATAACTTTTTACAAACTACGATCGCGGGAAAATAAACGTAAAGGGGAGTGAGAAGGGAGGAAGAAAGGGAGTTGATGGGGGGATTGTGTTAAGCACGTGTGGATAATTGGAAGAGGGAAGAGGCAATGGGACCGAGTTTTTAATTTAAACTACATTTAGACTGATGTCTTCCTTCCAATTAGCAGAAGTCTCATAGAGGACACTTGAGAATAATTTCTGAAGGCTGTTTTAGTCATTTTACTTAATCTAATTTTTTGTTCGGCTACTTTGCTTGAGAAGTTTATGTTTATAGCGTTAGCTGTGTGGGTGGTGAAAAACCCCAATTTGCCTTCATAACTCAGAGAATCAACCCTTTATCAATATGGAGACATAACGAATATTAACGCCTCTGATTAATCATTTTGTGCTTTATCCGCCGCGTTAAATCCTTATGCATCCTTAAATTCTCTACAAAACGGGTGCTGTAACTTGATTGGACGATTTAAAATTCTTTTAAGATTACAATAACAACACTGATGGCAGCCCTTAAATCCATGTGGTGTGGCATTGGACAGATTAAGAGTCCCGGGAGTGCTTCTTTGTGATAATCCAAAGACCCATCGACCCATGTATTTTAGGGTTCAGTAGGCGGATGACCAATGTCCATTATCGTTGATTTCCAATCAATGGCCAATGAGCACCCGCCTACCTAATCTTATTTCCATGACCATAAACGAAGTCCTTTTCACACAACCAGGTATTTTGTCCAAGAAATCGGATTCCTTTGACCAATATGCCACGGGAGAATGAAATCACGTGTGCTGATATTCTTCTTTTTTTTCTCCGCTCTGATTAATAGTTCACTTGAGGCGATTGCCTCCCGCGCTCCGCACCAACACTTTCGAACATTGCTGTGGTGTGGGGAGGAATTGAAAATATATTACGCCCAGAGTTTTACTTTTTTTTATTTCTTTTGCGTACGAAAACGCACACATGAATCAAACTGCGGGGTGGTCGATCGGGGAGGTGGGATGATGAATTATCCACGTGGATGGAAACAAATGCTTCTCTCGTACCGCCCCGAGTAAGAGAGGTGTGGGGATACATATTTGTGGCGGACGTGAAATCCTCCTTTTGTAAGGGCACGGATTAAGTTTCGACGTTGCCTTCCTGTCATTGATTAGTGATTCCCTCGATTCATTTTCTCGTCACTGACGCGAATATTTCCCTATCATGGTATTCATGATGATATGACATTTGATCGTGATAGAATTATTGTTGTGGCATTAAATGATGTGTTATGTAATGTGTTTTTTTATGACATCTCGCTATAAAATTTTATTTTTTTGCGATTGAAGAATATGCCAAAATCTGACAGCCGAGGGAGAGTTCCCTTTGGCCATCTCCTGTTCCACGGCTCATCACAGAATGATGTCATAGTTTAGGAGATTTTCGGCAAATTCACTCCTTTGTGGAGTCAGCATGCTTTGAATAAAATAACTTTGTGATATTGTACTCATTTCTTAGACTGATATTAAATCGGTTTCAACCGTAAAAACGTGTAAAAACGTAAATTTCAACAGATTTTTGCTCATTGGACGGTATCTGAAAAGGATGGTGATACCGATATCGATGTAGTTTCTTTTGTTTGATTAAGATGGCGTTACAGATAAGGAATATGGAGTTGAACTATTCACTGGTGGTTTCAGCGTGCAAATGTATTGCGAAAACCCATATGTTCACCCATGTCAACGGATGTTTCTTCGGGGACTTTTATAATACGTAAGTCATTCACGATGATCATGTTTAAATAGGTAATGTTCATGTATGTCCGAAACCATTATTTTTTGAAAAATTGTATTCAACCTTGTATTGTCCCATCAGCTTTATACTTTGTGTAATGACCTCTCAATTGAATATTTATATCTGGGAATACCTTAAAACGGTTGAGTACGCAGGAAAATTTCTGTGGAATGATACAACTGTTCTTTTGCACTCGGCATTAAAAACATCCACGAATTTAACCGTGTAATAGTACCTGTTATTATACGTACAAAATATTACAGTTTCTCTTAGTATATTAGCATGGAAATCTTTTTTTTTTGAGGAAATTCTATTTTTTCATCCTTCGTCAGAGGTCTTCCATGTTTGAAATCCAAACTAAATGCAGGTCTATTTTGTTACTTCTCCTTTATCTGTGAAAACAATGTGCTGCGATGTTAATGTAAGATGGAATTTTAGATGCTTCTATTTTCCATAGACCCTCTGGCTTATGCTAAATTTTCAAGGTGGTGGAAACAAACCAATGAATTGTTGGATGGAATTGAAATAAAAGTCTTGGCATAAAGTTGGAATTAATCCATAGAGTTTTTCGGCCAAAGACAGACTTTATTTTGAAATGTTGCAATAGCAATTTTTAAATTTTCATAAATCAGCTACGCATTGCAGTTAGTAGGTTGCATTTTATTTTTGTTTCGATCATCGCCATTCATGAGTTATTTCAATGCGAGGATTGCTTTCTAGCAGTCCATTTGTCCACCCACATCATGTTACCGACCAATTTACCGTTTAAGAGGACGCCTCGGTAGCTTAAGTGGCTAAAGCACTCGACCGGATATTGAGGGATCTGGGTTCGAGTCCCAGTCAAGGCGAATGATTTTTACGCTCTGAAATTGTTGCATTGAAATGCACATTAGCGGATGACTCCGTTAAAAGTTACTGTTGCGGCATCTCCCGCAGTTTCTTTGGAATTTGTCAAAGGGAAAACACCATAAGTGTTTAAAGTTGGCCTTAACCTCGTGGACAGTGGCGCCTCGCGCACGACTACGAATGCATGTGACATTGTATGGACGGTATTTCGTCATAACATCTAGTTCCTTTAAAAGCCTCCAAATTTCAGGGTTTAAGAGGACGCCTCGGTAGCTTAAGTGGCTAAAGCACTCGACCGGACATTGAGGGATCTGGGTTCGAGTCCCAGTCAAGGCGAATGATTTTTACGCTCTGAAATTGTTGCATTGAAATCACCTTAATCTTTTCAGGTGTCTATTCTTTGTACTTTACTGGATGAATGAAATGAATCTCGTTCGATTCGAAAGAAAAATAGTCTGAGATTGGTGCAGTTTCAGTGGAACTTTGTCAAGTTTATTTCATTCATAAAACGAATTGATCGTTTATTTGCCCTCTTAGCTCTGCGTAACATCGCTTTGGCAGTACTCTCGTCTATTTTATCCTACGAATTAGCTCATCTGCCAGTATATATATCTAAATAGTGCCCTAAAAGTTACCGACCGCTGGGGTGCGTGGTAAGAGATGAGTCGGATGCCGAGTCGATGTACAAGTCGATTTAGACGTTCTCTCGGTCGAAATGTCGCACGGAGACGTTTTTGCGTGTGAAATGGCTTTAAATGGCTGATAAATATTTTTTTTAAGGAAAAGAGTAGGAATTCGGATTAAGTTTCATCCAAATAGAATTTGTAGACATATGATTGTATCATGCATTAGCCATGTAGTAGGGGGTAACTTTAAGTCTATCTTTGCGTAATTTTGGTGATGATTTCCGTGGTTAATACGTAGCAATGAATTTATAATATTAATATATTGTTATTATAAATATGATGATAATTGAAATAATTCGAAGAAAAAATTTCTCTCTTAAAGACGTCTGGCAGCTCTTTAGGTGGGATATGTTAAAAAGAGGAAAATTTACAGCCTTATAAATCTGATTTTAAATTATAAATTTTCCAGTTCAGACAAGAGCGTTGGGCGGATTTGCAGCTTACGAACTTAATTAAGCTTTGACATGCATGACGTCAGAGGCAGCATGTGTGCGTATATGGTGCAGATTAAGGCATTCCAATACCTTACCAGCAAGATAAACGATAAAATACTCACCAAATGGGATTTATTTGAACCATAAATTACGATTTCTACTGATAGTGTTTTTTCCAGATTTTGCTCGCATTATGACAATTCAATGGCATTTAGACGAAGTATGAAACTTTTATCAATTAGATTAAATTTTAAATGATTAATCAATAGCTCGAGAGATGATTTGCCTTACCTTAAGGCATCTGAAAACCGGAAATAAAATATAAAATATATTCGCCGGAAAATATAAACCGGATATAAAATTTATTCGCATTTTTCGAAGAAGTATAAGTGATTCACCACCGCCGTTTATCGGGCGCAGGCCACACACCTCAAAATACGGTAAATAACTACAGAAATTGACGTGTCATTGCGACTTACGAGTGGACTAACCACAGCAATAAAAAGAACCACATTAAACAACAAATTTTGCGGATCTTGATACATTAACGCCTTGGAAAGGTCTTGTTAATAACATTGAGAGTAAAAGATGTATTTTGACTTAGTCAAGCGAAACAGATCCTAATTTGGAGTGTAAACTGATTGTGAATTGACTGAAACTCTCTGGTTTTCTTATTCTTTATCATTAGGAGTAGTCAACCAACCAACAAGAAACAGGTTTTTTATTAAACCAAACAGAATTGTTAGAGCGAATTATGTTACTATAATGGTTTGTGAACTATGAACCTCTAAGCATATTAGCAATTGTATAGCATCAAACTAAATTTATTTTTATATGTGTTACTTATAGTTGTATTATCATTACCAGTTTATTTGTTTTATAGGTGAATATTAAGATATAAAATGGTCCCCCAATATCTTCAGTCATATTCTTTTGTAATGTATTTCGGGATATTATGTAGATGCTAATGCCATAAATGCTTTCATTAAAATGAACCGTTTTCTTAAAATCACCAGCTGGCATTCTACCTTCCTTCAATATTGCCAACTTACCCCCCCCCCCCCCATTCCCCATTTACCGAGCTTCACCCAAAATTCTCCCCTTTATGACATACTTTTCAAAGTCCCTTTAGCTCTTCATTTATCCAGTTAAATCCACTTTTGTGCCATCTTTACATAACACCCAAACATTTTCTCTCCTCTCACACTATGCACAGAGATTCTCCTTTTGTTTAACTTTCCGTTCATTTTGACTTTTCAATCATCCTCCATTAATCTTTCTAAACCTAAATCCTCCATAAATCCATTTGTGAGTCTAAATATCCTACAATTTACCCTGATACTCTTGTATCCTCGGATAATACGTTCCCGAGACGTTGTAACTGATGGAGTGTTAAAACTGTTATTTACATAAATTCTAATAGATCTTGTCTTTGAATCTTTACTCTAGGTACTAATCTCCGCCGCCTCCTCCGTTCTTTTAAATGCTTTTATAGCCAACGTGAGTCTTCCTTTAATCTATTCCCTCTGTGCGTCTTAAAATATCTTTACAAATGAGCGAGCCTTATTGACTCCTCTGATTTTATTGATTTAATGTCCGCTACCTCACTTGAGACCCTTTTCCACATTGATGAAATTAAATGTTGAATTTGACGTTGAAAAATGCTCTGCAATCCCTTTAAAAAAAATGGAAAGGAATAGTCTCAGCTTGGAAATGGAGTGGTTTTCGCGAGTTCTCTCATTTCACGTGCGTTTCCAGATCGGCAGATGTAAATTGGGACGCGGACAATTGTTGGAACTCCACCAGTGCACTCATGCACACACGCACACAGACACACAATCACTCACTCGATGTTTTTTTTCCTGGATAATTGCAATCCAGCTTTAAATCCTATTCCTTCCAGTAATTTCCTGCAGGCGTCGCGATGACACACTTCGCGCCGCGCAGAGCATTTCCAACAAATCGGACTATCGACAATTTAGAGACGGTATAGCTGTGAAAATGTACGCGATAGTTTTCGCGAGTCGAACCGAGATTTACCGAGAGCAATGTAAATTTTCATTATTTTTGGTAAGTTTCAGAACATGTCATCACTCAGATGATAACTATTCCTAAAGCCCCCCCTAAAGCGTAATATTTACAATAATGGAATTAATTATACAATTAGAGTGTTAGAGGAAGAAATTTAATTCAATCATATACTACGCTCTGGTTCCCGTGTATATGCAATAATATTTGATTAATTGCTACAGAAATTATACGAGCAAGTTTATTGCAACTAAACTAATTAATTATTTGAGATATTGCATGTTAAGGTTGCGTGGTTGGACACGTTTATGTTAGTACAAATAATTGAGATACTTATAGAAAACTTTATTTTTCTCCAGGCATTTATTGGTTTAGATTCATTTTGTGCTATGACAAAAGAAGGCCGACTAAACTCTCATACTTATTTTTTATGTTTTAAGTACACAGATTGGTAGGTCCTGTTTAATCATTTCATGGTGTATGTGTGTGACTGAACTTGACTTTATTAAGGCATTGACTTATTTTTTTGAAAACGCCACTGATCTCGTTTCGTTAATCTCATGAAATAAAAATTATATATGTCCATTGCTTTACGCTGATATTCACTCACTCAGCGTATGGACCCTTTTGTGTGGTTTGTCACGATTTGGCGAATCTGACAAAAGTGGAATAATACGACAGATGTTCAGAATGTTTCCCCGAATAACCTCTCAATAAACCTTTATCCGTTGGAAGTTTTCATAACTGCGCATCAGCCCCTAAATTAGGGTTTAACCTGAAGTCTTAAGGCGGTGCTGAACTACAGGTATTGAGGGTATTCTCAGTAAAAATGATATTATCTGTTTTGTGAAGGAATGCCTAGCATTTTTGGAAGACTAATATTTGTCAGACATTTTTGCAACATTTACAGTATTTCAAACATCACGTCTTTCTTCTTTGCCTCTAGATATTTAAGTTTCAATTAAATTTCAATATATTTTAATTTTTCTTCACGAAGGAGAGCATTGCGAATTGCCTACAAATAAGTTTGGCAACTTTGGATGCGTTTCACGGTTTGAAGTTAAAGCGATTTCTTGTGTCTTAGCTGCCAATGAGAAGTTGCGCATTGTTAATCAAATTATCAAAAATAGCCGTAGGGTTAAACCATAGCATATATTAATTAAATGTTATTTTGTAATAGACGTTTATAAGCAATGATTTTTGCTGTTATCCCCAACACTAAGTTTCCTTGGCCACGGTGATTAACTTTGCTTGACACACCATAAGTATTATCGCTTTTTATGAATTATCTTTCGGCAATATAAGTAATTTCGCTAATCAGTAGCGTCTTAAGCACAATATTATACCATTTAGAAATTCCAAATTAATTTATTTTGATGCACACAAGTGAATGACATATGTTTATATCTATAAGCGTCTCATATTTTATTCCCGGACCATTTTAAATGCTCACATAAGATATTTTGAATAAATAGCGAGTCGTGCAGACTACGTCTTGAGAAACGCAGCATGGCTAGTGTGAAATAAGCAACCTTAATATAATTCTCGTAAGTTTTGGAATTTTTATCCTAAGAGTTAGGCGATCCACATTACCTACTCCCTGTAGCAAATGCTTGTGTTTGTATTCTAGCATCCCTCCGACCCTCCACTCAAACTCAAAACAATAGAACAGGCGTACATCTGGCTCTTCGACCCCTGAAATCAGCCAGGGCTTAATATCACACAAATTACTCCAAATGCAAGACAATTTCATTCCCTTCCGCTTCCAAACCAAACCCTCCCAACTCTTCCCCTACTAAACCTTTCACCGCCTTCCCCTTCTATCCAGCGTCCTCGTCCTCTCCTCTTGAAACCTCCTGCTAAGTTCCTTACTTCCTTCCGGCTTTAATCATTCTCTCACTTCCATCCATCGCTCCAGCCCTCGTATTCCCTTCAGTTCTGTCCCTCTCTTCCTTGATAAAGGTGGTCACGACCACCGAAAATTCGAAAACTCTTTTTTGTGTGTTTCTGTGTTTTTGTCTGTGTCCACTAGTGCTAAGTGTTATACATTATTATTCACGTGCGTGAGACTTTCAAAAAGTGTTATATATATATATATATATATATATATATATATATATATATATATATATATATATATATATATATATATATATTCCCTATACAGGCCTTGGACTTCCCAGATAAGAATGGCCAATGGATCATCGGAATGATAGGCAGTAGTGCAGTTAACCTGTCTTGGAGGAGGTTGGGCCAATCGGAGGGATTACGTTGGGTGAAGAACCGTTTACGAAGAGGCGGGAGTAGATGACTGGCATCTTTGTTAAAGATTTAAAGAAAATTCTGGTGAAAACTTTGATGTAGAATATTGGAGCATTTTTAATATGCATGCAGTTTACCAAGGTATGGAGAGCAATAAAGGGTACAAACATATTAAAAGAAATAAAATATGTGCTACGCAGACCGCACTTCACAAATAAATATGGTAACACATTAAATTTAAAAAAACTCATCTAATTTGAAAAATCGCATTTCAGTACAAAATTGAAGTTGAGGTTGTGGGAGCAAGAGATTCTCAAAGGGATCATTTAAACTAGCACAAGAGGTAAAAATCGAACATTAATATACAATACGTAGACCATTTAATTAATAATGCCAATTCAAGTACATAACCAGAGTTATGAATCCGAAGGTAGCTTTGATAGGTGTGAGTAGAGATCATCGGGTACTAAGCCACTATACGGCGTGTGATAATCACCCATTATCAGCGTAATAAGGAGGCCGGTTCCTTTCCCTGCGCCTTTGGTTTCTCATGAGGTTCTGGCACACTTAAAAAAGCCACATAGCTCGGATGAAGCTTAGGGTGCACCGAGACACGTGCCCGGCAATCACACCCGGGCCCACCGGGCATTAATCCAACCCTCTAGCCACTGGATTACCATTGCCATTGAGTGCAACTTATGTACAAATATGATAAAATTTCATTCCAAATATTTGTCCTACATGAAAAGGATGCTTCGTAAATATACTACCTTGATCAAAAAGTTCCCGGAATAACCACCGTGTGCCGCTCCCATCGTTCCGATTTGAGTTCTGTTTTTTTTTGTTAAATTGGTACATCTGTTGTTGATATTCCCTTTAAATCTTAGTGTCATAACTTGACATTTGCAAAAGTTACGTAGCCAAGAGTACATCTATCTCTGTGTGTGTTGGCGATTTTTTACAATTTCAGAAATGGATTTAAATTTGCAACAACGAACTTGTATTAAATTTTGCGTAAAAAACGGATTTAGTGGCGCACGGACGTTGGAAATGTTGGAAAAGTGTTTCGGCAACGATTCTCTAAAAAAACGGTCGTTTACCAGTGGCACGAGCGGTTCAGAAGTGGTCGTGAGTCAATCGAAGATGATGAACGCAGTGGCAGACCATCGACATCGAAAGTCGGTGAAAAAATTGATAAAGTAAAAGAAATGTTGGTCAATAACCGCAAATTAACCATCAGAGAAATAGCGGAGGACTTGAACATTGCCTATGGATCCGCCCAAGACATTGTGGTTAATGATTTGGGTTTCCGTCGTGTAGCAGCAAAGTTGGTGCCAAAAGACCTCAATTTCATGCAAAAAAGAGACCGTGTTGACGTCGCAAAAGACATGATTTGCGAGGCTGAATCCGATCCCACATTCATCAAAAGGATCATTACTGGAGACGAGACGTGGGTTTATGAGTACGACACGCAATCCAGACATCAGGCAAGTGAATGGCGTTCACCAAATGAGCCGAGACCAAAAAAACCACGTCGTTTTCAGTCAAAAAAGAAGGCAATGCTGACGGTTTTCATGGATTACAACGGTGTAGTGCATCATGAATTTTTGCCAGAAGGCCAGACAGTAAACAAAGAGTATTATTTGGGCGTTATGAGACGTTTGCGTGAAGCAATTCGCCGAAAGAGACCAGAAATGTGGGCAGAAAACTCGTGGATTTTGCACCATGATAACGCACCGTCGCACAGTGCTATCATAATTCGTAATTTTTTGACGAAAAATGCAACAAATACCATCCAACAGCCACCGAATTCACCTGATTTGGCTCCCTGTGACTTCTTTCTGTTCAATCGAGTTAAAAAACCATTACGGGGAACGCGTTTTAGCAGCCGAGAGGAAGTAATGGAAAAATCGCAGGAAGCACTGATGGACATACCGAAAACCGAATATAAAAAATGTTTCGAGGATTGGATCAAGCGCTGGCATAAGTGTGTTGCAGTCGATGGGGATTACTTTGAAGGGGACAATATAGATTTAGATGAATAAACTTGTATTTTTAATTTTCTGAATAAATTCCGGGAACTTTTTGATCAAGGTAGTATTTCCATGTTCACTTTTAAAAACTGGGAATTATTCCAAGTTTTTTCCCTTCATGCGTTGGGGAATTCAATGTACTACCGCCTGATGTTACGAGATAGTGCTAGTTTCTGAGAAAGATTTATTATAGTAGTTTTGTGATGGGTAGCCCTTGGGTTGTTTTTCTTCAAAACCTGCTTATTTTTCCGAAGCTGGTTTACAGCGTACGGTTTGAATAAATGGTTCGTTCTTTTCCATTCATGTTCTTTCTGCACAGAATACATCATTTGAAACAAGTTTCCTTGGATCAATTTTTACGTACTTAAATCCGATTATAACGATATACATGTCATCATATGCCAAGTCATAAATGAAGTGGGTTCCACAGTTTTTTTTAGTTTTTTAGCTTATTAATTTAGTCTCGGGTAATGTTAGTCGTGACCAGTGCACCAATAATAAAACTGCGGCATTATTAGTGTGTTGGTAAGTCTCTATCATAATTGAACAGGCATCAGATTTGTAATTTTCCAGCAAACACATGGTCTATATCACTTTGTTTGAGATGTGTTTAGTATGCTCATTCTTGGTTAAGGTGTGGATAATAATTACGTTAAGTTCTTCATCATTTAACAACATTTTTGGAAGAGGTTCAATATTTTTTAATTTAAAATCTTGTCACTGGCAACTATCATGGACTTTATATTTTTGGTATTTAATTTCCAACGGTCCATGTACGCGTAATCACAAATAATAGATTATATACGCCGGTTTAATTTCCTAATAGAATCGCTAATATCGTTTCGATGAGAGTGGACGTGAATCTGAAGCTCATCGAATTAAAGATGATACTTCCTTGCTGGTCTTTGAGGCAAGAGTATAAGATTAGATGGGAGACCATTGAGATGTAAGCGCGGAGAATAATGGAAAAAAATAGAATGCAATGAAAGAAAAGCAAACGAAGAAGTTTTCAAAAGTATGGTATGAGAGGGGAAGAGGGTTTTTTGGATCGGAATTTTGTTAGTTGTAGGTAAGAAGTTCGAAGAAGGCAGCAGAAGTGGATACGGAATTTTATACGGAGAGGCAATGGGAATCTGAGGACTCAGATGAGTAGGGGAGAATATTGGGAAATCGAGGCGTAGGAGGGAAAAGAAAAGAATTCCGGATGGATTTGAGGAAGGTAGCATGTACTATGCCGGACTAGTGGCTTGTCAGGCACCGGTAGGCTAGTGCTCATATTAAAGGCAAGGGGAAGCAATTTTTTCGAGTTTAATAAATAAACAAGACAAGATGTTCGTTTCCCTATTTTACTCTGGTTCTTTTTTCTCAATTTCTCTAGAAATTGTGGATATTTCCCGTTGTTTAATTTTCGATAGTTTTTTTAATAAAAGAGGGAATAAAGGAAGAAACAAGCTATGTGTTCACATTAAAGTGTGTTTACATCATCATGTACGGAACTGTAGACGAAATTTGACGAAACCCCCATCGGGATATGTTCAGCAAATGAATCAATCACGTAATCGGAACTCAGCAAGGGATTAAATAATTAAGAGGACGCCTCGGTAGCTTAAGTGGCTAAAGCACTCGACCGGATATTGAGGGATCTGGGTTCGAATCCCAGTCAAGGCGAATGATTTTTACACTCTGAAATTGTTGCATTGAAATGCACATTAGCGGATGACTCCGTTAAAAGTTACTGTTGCGGCATCTCCCGCAGTTTCTTTGGAATTTGATTAAATAATTATTTATTTTATATATTTATCTGCTTAATTGGGCGAGGTGAGTTCCTTCTTCCACCTAACCTTTACATTACAGACATTACATTTAAGGCAATCACATACAACCAAGCCATAGATGGAAGAAAATCCACCTAGGTGGGACCCGCGGCCTCTGGGTCTCGCCGTCCACTTTTTATCCTCATTCAATCCTACCCATGCCATTATTAGCATTTCCTCGGAAAACTCGTAATTACCAAGGCTGTCCAGAAAGTAACCTCCGTTTTTGTGTAGGGTGAGAATCAGTGAAGAGAGTTGAATAGTCGCTGTATTGACGCACACAGTAGATCAGTACGCCTCGAACTGCAGTAGTTTAATGGTCGCGTCGCTTGTCGTTTGTTCACAGTAGAGAGTTAAAATGAACAATACCATTGAAAATCCCACCAAACGTGAAGATCGTTCAGTGATAAGGTTTTTACTGATTAAAAAAACTTCAAACCTGCTGACATTCATCATAGGGAAATTTGTACTCTGTACGGACCAAATGTGATGAGTGACGAGAATTTGTACGTCAGTGTCGTCGTCTGTTCAAAAGTTAATATAAAGGCCCATGTTGTTGAATAAAATGGCCACCAGTCCGTGATGAACGATGAACTGCACCTGAAAATTGACGAAAAAAGTTCGTTTTCCGGCGTTTTACGATATCTGAAATCTTTAGAAATTTTTCCACAGATTTTTACGACTCTGGTGCATGGAAAAAATGACTGAAAAGTTAGGCTGCTACATTTTTTGTGAATGTATCGACGAGGAACTTCAAGATGCCGTCATCGGTTGGCGGCGATCTTAGGAGGTAGAATTTTATGCTGAAGGAATTGGAAAACTAGTTCATAGATATGGAAAATCTTTCAATCTGTTTGGCAAATATGAATAAAATAGTAGATATACGTAGTTTTAAGTTGAAAATAATAAATTTTCTGTATCTATTCCAGTGTGTTGTATGTAGCATAACGGAAATTACTTTCTAGACAGCCCTTGCATAGAGCACTGACAATACGGGGCACCTCCTCCTTTCTCCCCTCTACGTCGTGGCCATCCCGATAATGTCTCTGATGCAATTTGTACGCTCAGTGATGCGTGATTTATATTGGTGTTTCAGATATGATGTCTTTCCAAGCAATATATTTGTTTTATTTTTCAATGCATTAATAAACTTTTTCCCCACTATTCATTCGAAAGCCTTCCCTAGATCTACGATACAAACGAAGACACCCCATTTATATTCTGTTTTCCTCTCTACTTCGCTCTATCTCGTCTTGGATCATCGCCCATGCAAATCATTCCCTCCACTGCATGCTCATGTGTAAAACTTCGTTTTTGACCTCTCTCCCTCTCCCTCTTTCACTTATTTTCTCCGTTGTTCTCAATTCTGGCATATTTAAGCCCTCCCCCATTGCATACCCATCACTTCTTTTAAAAGAGAAGACTTCTGAACCAAAGCAAAAATACGCTCCATATCTATCTTCGCTAATCTCGTCCCGTACATCTTTTCTCCGAGGAGACTCCGTAATCAATCCCCTCCCAATTGCAATCCCCTCTTTCGCAGTTCTTCTCTCAATATCTACTACAGCAACACCCTTTAGTCAGGTCTTCCAAAATGTATGGACTAAACTACCTCTTGTAAAAAGCACTTCGTCCATTCCGTCTTGAATAATTTTGCCGTGACAGCTCTTGCAGTTAGCGTCGGTTATGTGTTTTGACTCTTAAGGGCACCGCTAAAATATGAACTCTGGATAATTTCGCAGAAAAATAGAGGATGATTTAGCAAAGTATCCCGCTGGAGTGAACGCAAAAGTGAGACATTTCACGATTGGAAAACAGATAATACGCCTTGTACTGGGATTCAACCTCGGATCCTTCGTTTTATGGTCAAGTGCTATCAGTCAGACAGTTCATTTGAAGTTGCTCTCTTATGCCATTCAAATTTCTGCGATAAGAATCCTAAAGGAACAAGTTTTGCTGATGAATAACTCTGTGTGAAATGTCCAAAAAATAATCGTGGTCGTCATCTCCATCAACGCTTCCTCTCCCATTTAATATTTTTGGGCTCATAGCATGTTTGACGAATTCGTCAAAAGGTGCCCTTCCTTCAAAGCCTTAGAATTTCAAAGTGTAATCGGATAACTCTTATCCCAACAGAATGAAGCACTCGGCAGGAAACTTAGGTGTTTGGGGTTCGCATTCAAGTTTGCTATCATTATTTTAATTACATTAGTCCACCGGTCGAGGTTGGTTTGTTAGTTGACTCAGGGTGCACTGCAGGTTGTAACCACTGCTGCGCTTTTATACCACGCCTAAAGCGACACAAATATCCGGTTTTGTAAACCTTAAAAACCACATCAACCTCCGGTTGAAGGCAAAAGTTAGTTTTGTAATCCCTAAGAAAATCAAAAACCGATCGAAAGGTGCTCATTGCCATAGAGACGAAATTATTGTGCTATCGATTTTGCCTTCGATAACAAGAGTTCTGTATCAAATCAGATTTGTCGGAAGGCTACCTATTAAGTAAAATTTGGTTTTGATTAACGATAGGATTTAACGACATTTTTATAAATCTAGGAATAAATGATATTTTAACACCATGAATTACAACTCGTGGGTCGTTCAATGCATCCTTAGGAAAAAAATAGAAAAAAAATTATTTTGGGTAAATTTTTTTTATTTTTCGACAATCTCTTTTTTTCAACTTGATGCAATTTTCCCCAGCGTTTCTCCAGGTTATTAAACTCTTTAAAAAGTAGGATTTCAGGAAGTCTAGAAAATAAGTATCTGGAGATAGTCGAAACTTAAACAGCAGTCCAGTGAGATATGAGACTTACTGAAAAAAAAAACGTTTCCCGATACCACGAGCGCCATCTCATGTATTTTTCTAAGGAATAATTGAACGACCCAGAGACAACATTCTTTAACGGGCCATACTTTCCCCTTTCCCTCATTCCGTTTCATTCGCTACCTTCACGTCCAGTCAAGACGAATGATATTTCCACCGAGATGCGTCTCGCTTTTTTTTCGCGAAAATCTTTTGAATAGACGTGTGCGAGCGTCAGGGGAAATGAAAACGAAAAATGAATAGCGGCGTATTTTTTTAATGGCTGCCAAAGGGACAAGTCATTCGTGGAATACCCGCCTTTGTCGCCACTTAAACCTTCCTTTCCCTCGAAGCACGAACTGCAGGCTCCTCCCCCTCTCCATTCCTTCCACTCGCCTCTTCTATGCATATGACGAGACGTCTTCAGCCGAACCGTCGGTCGGTCGGACGGGGTCGCCCCCATTAGCGAGAAGGACTCCAAAACTCTCAAAAAGTGCACTCTTTTAATGGAGCCACTGAAGGCAGGAAATGAAAGAGAGGACCTCCCAGTTCCAGAAAGAAGCGAGACCCCTTCCTAAAACACGCCATTTTCCTGATTCTCGCCCGTACCTCCCGATGGGTGCAAGCGAGGGGAGGATTAGTTCGTCGTATTGTGTGATTTTGTTCGCACTCAGGGCAGGGCCCTGACTGCGATATGACGACAACATAGCGCTAAAAAAAAGGCCGCGCAAAAACTGACTGGGAATCAGGGTGCATGACTTTGGATGCCTAAATGTTAGATTCAGAGAATGCGGCTTGAATTTGAACCTTCCACGCAGTAGTACTGCCATTTTTGGAGTGTGCATTGGCATGAATTTGTTATTTTTGCATGTGGTTTTATTTTGTTTTATGAGTGGTGACCTAATACTCCCGACCTCTCCCAACATGCCCTTGCGGCGGCTTGTGGGGTATTATGCTGATGTAGATATGTATCCAAGAATAAGAAATTGACAAATTACATATAAATCTAGATTTTGAGTTCATTGATCCGAAATATAAATACAAAATATAATGCAAATTTAATGAAGTATCTTCCATTAAATCTATGGCTGATGCGATTATGCTTCGGGATCATGAGTTGCAATATTCCCCTATGTATGTGATTTCTTTAACGAGAAACGGAGAAGGAAATAATGTTGGGGCAACTAGAGAAAGTTCTACCGAAGTTAATCGTTAGGGACCGTCCGAAAACCCTAACTTAGCAGAGATAGAATACCCTGAATTAAGTGAATAATATTTTTCATCAATGGGTCGTCCCTTTTTGCTTAAATTTCGTGGTTCAGGTTACATTTCAATTCAAATATGAGTATTTTTTATGCCTTGTGATATGCAGTAGATACCTCATATCTCTTCTTTGGTAGTAATTAGCCCTACTCTTTATATTTATCCCAGTGATATTCTTTGAGTGGATATTTTATACCCAAATGAGTTTTCTTATTTATTTTTAAAGAAAATTTAAAATTTTTGCTTTGCATTAATTAATTCTTATCTGAAAATTATTTCTATTTTCGGTGGCGGTAAAATTTTTGTTGTTAGCTTTTTGATTATTAGTTCGGGTTTTTCTCGCAGCTTAGGAATGGTTTCATGTTTTAAACTTTGTTTTGTATTATACTCTGAGTTTCGTTTTCGCGTGGCTGGGTTTAGTGAACCGGCTGCGTCACCAATTGGCAGAAATCGTCCCATTAAGTTATTACTGAAATCAGTTAAACACCGTATTCGTGGAATGAGAGTGCCCCTCACACACAGAGTAAGAAACATAAAATGCTGTTGTGACTTACAAACATAATATTCCGCTGCCATGGTCACTACTGACTGTTGCCCACCCTTACGGCTCTTGGTTTCAGTATGGCGGCATTTTATAATACACTCGCGTGTATCCTAGATCCAACGGCCGATGTAGGCACTCAACTTTCCGTCCTCTTTTTGCCCAACGAGTGAGGACATCCTTCCAGATGGCATCTTCCCAAAAGTAGAGGGATTTAGGCGCCTAACTGATGAGTTTGCACGCAGATTTATCTTCATTTCACATCGACAAGGCTGTTATGAATAATGCTGAAGAATATGTGCCTCGGAAGACGATAATTTTGATCTATTGGCCAACTTACAAAATAGAAGGGAATGGATGGGAAAATTGAAGGGAAAATCCCATGAGGAATGCCAAAAGACTTACTAATGGTTAATAATAGGACGTAAATGTTAAGACCTATCAGCGGGTGAGGGAATCTAAATTAAGTATAGGAGAAATTAGGGCTGCAGTGAACAAATCATATAATTGAAATTACTGATGATTATGGTCGATATATTCGGTATATCGACCTGGACGAGATAGTCGATATGGATGACAATTTTCAGATTAAAACATAGGTATTTGGTACGTTTTAATTGACGCAAATGCGCTTTTTCGAAAAATTAGTCTTTCAAGTAAAAGGTTTTCTTGAAATTATCCGTTAAACCTATTCTAATGCCAACGATATGGGTACTCAATAACAATACAACGGAATTAACCCAAACTTTAACGCGTCAGGTATGAAAAATACATATATGAGCGCGTGATTGCTGATAATCGTTCTTTTTTGTTTTCATTTGCGTCAATATAATCCAATTCAATATTGGGTATTGAACGGAGTTGCTTGAAGCACCAATTTGTAGCCTTAAATTTCAGTGGCTGTACGTATTCGAACTCGGGAGAAATATATAAAAAAGGATGAAATATTCATTTAATGGAACAAAAGAAAAGAACCCTCCGTACGCTCATTCGTAAGGAAAAGAATAAATCTCGAGGTTAAACTGAAAGGAATACTTGCAGTGCCTTGAAAAAGAACAGTATCAGGGTGATATTTTACGCAAATTTAACTTTTATTTAATGTAAATTCCTTCCATCCTCAGCAGCTTGGACCGAAATTTTGAGCGGAGAACAAAATAATGATTCAATCACGAATATCCTCTCTCTATTTCGAATACTTCTGCGGAAAAGTGTCTTGTTTACCTTTTGTAATGAGATAAAAAATGTCTAGAGTTCCTTTGTTTAATGATTGATTCAAAGCGTTCGAATGATATGCATCTTAATGAACGTCCTTTAATTACATAAGTCATTTCCGACTTCTTTTAGCCCACCGCCAACCAATTCTGAGGGTCTGTTAGATACAAAACCATCTCCTCCCCTCTTCTCTCCCCTATTACGGGGGACATTTCCACCTGTAATATACCAAAAAGGCACATTATTCTTAATGTAAAGAAAAGAGCGGATTAAGTTTTGGCGAAAGAATTCTCAACCACAATCATCTGCAGATAGCTTCATTTGCGTGGTCTCGATTGCAAAAAAGTACACTACCGTGGATGGATATAACAAAAGAAGTCATAATGATAATTCTGAATCGGCACTTCCAACAATGACTATTTGTGCAATTTCTTAATTGGGGAACATTGTAATTCAAATTCTTTCTTCATGAGTAATTGCTGAAAGAAGCTGAATCTGAACTCACCACCCTCTTTACTCGCACTTGGGAAACGAAGTGGAATTGAAAATTCTACTCCTCATTAAGAAAACTTACTTGAACTTACAAAATATATTCCCTTTCTATGCAGACAAATTCGTACATAAACTTTTCTCTAGGAGATATCTATTGGAGACCGAGGACATTTGGTATAACACCTTTGGAGATAATGGCAAAATAGTGGTATGGTGAATACGTATTATTTCAGAATCACATGGCCAATTTTTAAAAACTAAGTTTAAATTTATATTTATTAATTTCAATAAAGAGTTTCAGGGTTGATTGTAATGAAACCATAACTCCTGTTCGTTAAACTTATCACTTACGTTTTACGTAAGGTTGCTTCGTAGAACGATTTTAGAATAAATTCCTTAACTTAATCAAAGTTATGTATGAATAGACGGTATTGCGATAATATCGCCAATTTTCTATCTAATATGACAATACAGATGGCAATCCTATTATACACGAGGTTGACTAGAATGTAGTTATGGATGATATTAATCAGGCAAAAAAGATATTGTCGATATATCAGTGCGTCCCATATGTTATATATTACTGGATGTTCGGAATAACCGCCGTCACGTCATTGTATCCTTAATATAGTATTTAGATAATCCTTCTACATCGTCGGTTCATACTGGACAATGACGTTAGCAGAGCTTCAGCCTGTCGTAAAAAAAATGGTGGATCATCTTCAGGGACAAAGCTATGAATATTAATGGACATTTCTCCTCATCGTTTTAGGCAAAATGGAGGACGTGCACATGCAACTCAATGCAAGGAAATCTGCATGTGAAAACTTGATTTTCGACGGTTCGTAGCAACTATTTTGCATTTAATACGTATCTTGTGAATATCCCCATCTTTGACCTACATTTTTTCCTTCTTTAATTCTTTTTGCACTTTTTGCCTACCTCCATGCTGTATGATAAACATACCATCTCCCTTCCTCTAATCCACTTAGTCCCCGTTTCCCTTCTATCTTCTACCATCAAGATAATCCCCCCTTCGCCTCTCAGTATCTCCTACACCCAGTAATTCTGGCTTTTTTTGGATTCCCTCTAGAAATGTCCTCACTTATCTGAACAACCATAATTAAAACCTCGTTCTTAGAAATGAAATGAAACTATTGACTTCATAACTCCACACATTTTGTGTTTGGAATTACAAAGTTAATAATTTCATGTAATTTCAATATTTTATGCAAGCTCCATAAAGTTACGAAAGAGATCACAAATTTCTTTCATAGATTTCTCTACTCAACTTAATTTTTCCATTCGTCACTACACTCGCTTCTCAAAAGCCTCTTCTATATTCTACGGCCACACACTTATTACCTCATAGACCAGGTTTCGAGCCATATAGCGCTAAGCTCCATATTAACGTCTTTACTTATCTTTCTTTACTTGCTTAATCAGTGTACCTGTCGTCAAATCCCATATTCTTACGTATGTTCCTCTAGCAAACGAGTTCTTGTCCTAAATACCTCATTGCTTATCACGGTCATGTTTCTCCAAAATACTTTTCAACAATGGCACCTACTCTAGTTTATTCTCTCCTCCTCTGATCTTCATCTCAACCTTTCAAAGGGATAATCATCATCATCATCTTTTAAAGGCAGAGCCTTGTCGTTGCAACCATTTGCGTTGTTGTCAGTACATTTTAGGTTGTTACTCTCACAGTACTTTTTATATCATCTTTGTATGCATTTCTTTCTTGGCCTTCCTCTTCCTTATTTTCCTATCATATTCCCCTCCATTATATTTTACAGGAAGTTTTTATGTCTGAGAGCACGTCCAACAAATTTTACTTTCCTTTTCTCCATCTCTTTTATTAAATTCCTTTCCTCTTTAATTTCCCTCACTACTTCTATGTTGCTTTTCTTGTCCTTTCATCTTATTCTTGTTATTCTTCTCCAAATCCACATTTCCATTGCTTCCAACCGAGCATTTTCCCTCTTTCTCAATGTCCAAGTTTCGCATCCATTGGAGGATCTAATTTCGAAAGCTCAGAATCATACGCAATCATTAGTTGGCAGAAATAGTTTTCGACGTTCGGGAGCTGCGTAGTTGAGAAAAGAATGAGTTTAATAATAATAATTTAATATAATTATATGTATTTAATTAGATTATTAATAATTAAAATTTTATAAAATTTGCGGATGAGGAAATACAACAGGGATGGAGGAGGACACACAAAAAAATAACAGGTTAAAATAAAATATTTGGAAGTCTAATCGTGGAAGAGAAAGAAAAGGCTGATGGATTGAAGTCTTGGTATTCAAGTATATTTAAGAGTAGGGCAGCAAAAATGGATCCTTTAGATTCAGCACCGCATTCTTTCAGTCTTTCGTTTTTCAGGTTTTTTGCCGATGATTCTATTATTTGTAGGAAAGTTGAGAATGAGAGAGATCGCGACTAACTCCAAAGTGATGTAAATAAAAGGGGATGGACATTGATGTTAGCAAGTTTAAATCCATCACCTGAAGTGACTAGCTAAATTTAACCAATGGGGACTACAAATTCTTGATAAATTTCAATACAACAATTTCAGAGTGTAAAAGTCATTTGCCTTGACCGGGATTCGAACGGGTTCAAATCCTGGTGAAGGCGAATTATTTTTACACTCTGAAATTGTTGCATTGAAATACACATTAGCGGATGACTCCGTTAAAAGTTACTGTAGCGGCATCTCCCGCAGTTTCTTTGGAATATCTTTGTAAATTTCATCCCTAAGTATGATAGCTGTCCAAAGATTTAGGGCGGGGATCAAATGTGTAGTTTATTGCAAAGAACACTGTCAAAATGTTGAATTGGCTGATGAGAAACCTCGAAGGGAGAAATAGTAAAGAAACTAAGGAGAAAGCGTAAAAGACCTTGGTAAGATCGTTTTTAGAGTATTCATCACAAACAAGAAGGACATATTACAAAACTGGAGTAGGTACAAATGAAGGTTGCCAGATATGCATTGGATAAGTACAGAAGGAAAGCGACTGTGACAGAAATACTGGGCTAGGAAACTGTTCCAATGAAGAGAAAATGAAGTAGACTCGGGGAAATGTTCCAAATACTTTTTAGTAAATTGTTTAGGAAATTTAGGATGAAGGAAATCTTAATTTTATAAAGAGAAATGACCATAAGTAGAGGTGCAATGCCGGTTTCAAAACACTAGCATAAAAATTATTATTTCTCAGCTAAACAATGATTGACTAGACCAGTCTACCTGCAATGTAAATATATTTAAGAAAAGGTGAAAAACACTTATACGAAAATTGACTGAACGTTTGTGAATATTTATCAAGACTGTGTATTGAATGAATGTTATCACCTGAAAATCTGACAGCTGTCAACAATTTCCTTAAATATTATGCTGAATTAAATGTTGATATTTTGCAGGCATCCGCGATGTCCTCAACCGATGCCGATGCTCCCATACGCATCGAGCCGCCTTCAATTCCCATCCCGGGGATAACCGCTTTTGTCCTGGAGATAGTGAGGGGGCACCCGATAATATTTCGATGAGTTCCTGGATACTTATTCCGGCTGCTGTCCGCCAGGAACTCTTCCCCTCCCGAACATTCCCCCGCATTTCCTATCCATCCAGCGTCCTCATCCTCCAGTCCTCTCCTCTTGAAACTTTCTCCTCGGTTCCTTCTTTTCCCAGAGGAAGATGGTGTGGCCACCAAATTTTTGTCAAACGTGTGTGTCATTTGTACGTGTTTCTCAGTAAAAATATATACATATTACAATCATTACATGGTTTGCAGCTGTTCCTATGCCTACACAAAGAGGAAAAGAAAAGGCATTAAAAGAGGGCAAGCTTACATGCATTTCAGACAGTTATTACCGGTTAGTATTCCACACAATCCGGACGGGCAATCAACAAATACAATAGACTTAATATACGATCACCTGCACCCCATCTGGCACAATGGCGCACGGTGTGGAGCGTTAGGACACCAGACTTGGAGAGTGTTTTGTGGGAATTTTAACTTGTACATGTATACCCCTATTTTTGACTGTGTGTACTTATTATTTTCTTAAGTGCTCCCCCTTTTACAGCTGTCGCGAATAGTGCGCGGGAAAAACGAATACTTGAACAAAACAGACCGTTACAGTAATTGAAGTAAAGATCTACAATTGATATTAATAAACTAATGATTATATCCTGTTCATCTAGGGGTATTCACCCCATTCTCTTTTGTGGTTCATCATCCTCCTCTGCAAGTATTCGCTATGTCATCATCAAATTCCATTGCAGTTGTGTTTCCATTCCCATGTATTCGTTCGCTCAATCCCCCTTTGAAATCGTTGATTGTCCCCTCAAGGGAGGCATTGTATGTAAGTCAGAGGCGAATCCTAACCTGACGCAATCACTGCCACTTGTTCTCCGTATAGAGCAAGCGTCAGTCATCTGTCGTTGGGGTTCAATCTCGTTTCCTTAGGGACAGCCAGAATTACTTACGTTCCACCTGCTTCTCCATACGTGTTAGAAAACTATTCAGGTTTTCACACATTTTTACGGGAGACGCTATATAGTATACTTGAAAGGGTAATTCAACCTTCACGAAGTTGGGCTCATTGCCATGTTATATGAAGATGGTTACTACTTCAAAAATGTATTACCAACACTGTTGATTGGAGAGATAAAATTTAGAATCGTCTAGTTTAAATGTAATTTTTCCCTCGAAAGATATGAGGTCTGGATATATATATATATATATATATATATATATATATATATATATATATATATATATATATATATGTATATATATATATATATATATATATCAATTATACGAACTATTAGAGAAATATTTCTCATACAAAGCGCCCAGAGTGTGCGCACTTTCTGTTACGATGTATCTAACCTTCATTATTCTATTATTATTATTCTTTGTTACTCCTCTGGTAATTCCTTTGCTCTTTAATTTCCCTCACTACTTCTATGTTGCTTTTCTTGTCCTTCCATGTTGGATATATGGATGGTGTGGACCATGTTGGATACAATAAATGGTGAAACATTTTTACTCCTATGGCGTCGGGCATGTAAGCCACCTGCGAGATGCTCGCGGGGGTGACTCCGTACATGCTAGTCACCCTTATTGCCACTAGGGGCGGCGAGGGGATGATTCCGGGGTGGAGCCAACAAAAGCGGACACCCTCTCCCACCGTACACTGTAATTAGGATGTCTTCACTAGTACTATTGTGAATTTGATTACTTACAATTATGAGTCCGATTTGTTAAAGGAAAGAACGAATATTTATATCCATCTCTACTGGAGTATATCTCCCTTATCTTATCTTTGCGGTCTAACCTGCCCATATCGTATAAGGTGGTGCCATAGTAATTCTCTAGTGTCATGGTGAAATTCGTGTGTTCTGATTCTTGCTAAATGTCTAAGTCTCGCCTGTTATCTTAGCGTCTCAAGAGGCTCCCAGCCGTCACACTCGTCTTCTTGTCGCAACAACTTTTGACGTTTCTGACGATTTTTTTCTGACTTTTGTCTAATTCTTTTATCAACGATTTTTCCCAAGGATCCCGAATGCTTCTGGCGTACTCCAAGTTGGGCCTAAGTAAAGTGAAATAACGCCTCTCTTTAACATTACAATCCCCCACCACTCAAGTAAAGCAGCCTAGAGTCTCTAAGGTGGATCCGCAAATTCTCCCGATATACGGGTATGCTCCCTCCGAAATACTACATCCTTTCGTGTTTATCCATCCATTTTTTGGTGCAAACGATTTAAGGATTTCGTGAATAAAAAGACCCGATTAAGTGTCACAAGATCTTCTATTATTAAATCCGTGATGATTCTATCTTAGTATCTTCCCGCTATCGACTCATCTCATAGTGTTACTAAACAATAATTTGTTCTATTATTTTGCATGAACTCGATGTGGAAGATACGAGCCTGTACTTGGTAACTTTTGGAAAAATTGAAGTAGTCTGCTGGTGCCATGTCAGGAATGTAAGGGGGCTAGGGAATCGTCGTGATGCAGAAGACCTTCACAAAAAAAGACACTCGAATCTGCTTTCAGTCAGCCAAAGGTTCTTAACGTCGACGACCGTCCAACGCGGGGCTCATCCTCCGCACTCTCTCGACCATTCTTGAAAAGCTTGTGCTATTTAAAAAACCGTAGTTTGTGACATGCTTTCATCCTTGGACACTCGATGAATCATGCCGAATGTCTCCGAACCCGATTCCCTCAGTCCAACACAAAATTTAATGGCGTACTGCTGTGAAATCGTTCGCTGCATTTTCGCTTGCACCGAGGCACTCGACAGGGGTACACTAAAAACACGATCTAGCGTGAACGAACGCTCGCAGGCGATTGGCGCTTGGCCAATGTTGATGGTCAGACCCACAACACCCAGTCTTCGCGGTGCGAGCGTGCTGCGAAAAATTGTTTCCGATACTTTTTATGCAAATCTTGTACTCTGTAGAGTTAACGTGATCTTACGTGGTTAAACAATAGGGTGGCGAAACTCATGTCGCTTCGTTTGTGGAAGGAAAGGGAAGAATAAATTTCTTTCAATTATCCAATGTCGCCTTGTTTGTTATTTGCAATCACGCCTTCAATACATGCCTTCACAGACAAGTAAAACGGACTATATAAAACTTAATATATAGTCTGTTTTAACTCTTTCTGCTCCGGATTTTCTAATAATTCTCATACGATTTTAAGGCGATTCCCCGTTCGAATTCATCATTTAATGTGAGATGCACGGAAATTATTCCACTAAGTTTGGAATGGGACTTTCTAAGGAAGTAAAAGACAACGACCACGAGCTTCTTTCGTGCTTATCGATGCTATTCTTTATATCAGGCGGAGCATCTTTTCCTAATCAAAAGAAATTGGGAAATTGTTCACGAAGAAAGCCTGTTTCACTCCGATTGCGGGTCAATACAATTACGTCTTTTAACGAGAACACACACAGCGTCGTTTATTTTATTGGCTTCAGATCACGTACCGCGAAATGGAAAGGATATATTTAGAAACCCTTTAAACATACTTATGGATGCTTAAATCATTCTGAAGCGACTGTTTCACCTGTGAGTACCTATTATCACAGTATCATTGAGAACCTTTTATCAATTGATCTTCTTGGCTAATTAAGGATAATTTATAATTTTTTTTCATGAACATTAGCTGACACAATTCAATGATAAACCTAACGCTTGACTCCTCTTGAACACTCCACTAAATAAACTCGATGAAAATCCATACTCCAGAAAATCCTTAATTCGAGGACAAAATAAGAAGCGTGAAAGAACGTCTCCATTAGTGACTTAAAATCTTTTTTTTACTTTATCTACCGCGAAAATCAAAGAGGAATTTTAACATGCATGCAAGGGATAGGAATGGGATTCGTATGCGATATACACACAAGAGAACGGAAACTGTGAAACTCCAGGGACGAAAATCACAGTTTGATAGATACCCCCCAGTAAGAAGAAACGCCCATGAGAAAGAGCAGCTTCCAAGTTTTTTTTCCAAAGGGTGCGACCCCGGGAAGCGACCCTGGGACGAAATGCAGGTGGCGAGATTCTTTTTCATGGTTCCGCGGGACGAGTCAGACTTGGGTCGGGGAAAGGTGGAAGGATGATGCTGTTTGTGGCGTGTGTATGTGTGTGTGTGCGTGCACTCCCCCTACCTCCCCTCTCCCCCCTCCCACTTCCCTCCCCCCCTGCTCCTGGAGGGGGGCCCCGTAGGTGTGCCATGGAGCACGGCGAGGGGGCGGCGAAGCGAACGAAGGGGAGGTAGTCCAACCGGGCTTCCACCCGTTAGGTGGCAGCAGCGGCCGCCTTAGGGGGGTGGGTAGGGTAGGGGAAGTAGTCTCCCTCCCCTACGAACCTCTCGCCACCCGCCCGCAGTCGCCCCAGTGGTTTCGGCGGAAGAGGTTATTTGCGGTAAGTCGACGACGTTCTGAACCGAGACGCGGAGGCAACGCCGGCAAAGTAGTAGAAAGCTCCCAGTTCCCGCGTGGGCTCTCAAACAGCTTCATCATTCCGTCTACGGCTCAAAGAAGCCCTTCATCCATCACATTCTGACGTACACCTCTGCTGGATCGAACGAGTGGACGAGGATTGAAGAACATTTTTTTTCGTGCTGCAACATTCAATTCAAGAACCCCGAATTCGGTAGCTTGCAAAGTTTTCAACTCGGTCCATTGCGGTGGAAGTGATCAAAAAGCATTAAAGAGAGAGGAAACCCATCTGCCAAACGTTCTTCTCCCTCCCTCGCATCAGAAAAACAACAAACCCTCTTTGGAATCCTGGATCCGCTGAGCAGCGTCGCTCCCAGAATGCCCGCCGCCTCACCCCACCCGTTTTGATCATCTACACCTTCGGTCATTTCCGCCTGAATTCGTTGCCCGCGAAGGTCGTCGACGGCGCACTTCCGGATGACCTCGTGACACCCCCTCCCTCTCTATCTCTCATTCTCACTTCACCTCTCACAACCCGCCAAGGGTCCGCGACCGCATTGGCTGACTGGAAGACTATTACGCGAGGTGTTCTTCGCAAGGGAACGTGTTGGATACACACGCATCATCGCCGTTTGGAACGGACGAGTGGATTTCGGACACCTTTCCGTGCCGGCAGCACGTTTGCCAAGACTGACCAACCCCATGCTGTAACTCTATCCTCAATCACGTGCTGCCGTCTTTTTTTTCTCCGCCTCACCCCACCCCTCCTACCGAGTGGTGGGCGTGCGTGATATATAGATGTGTGTGTGTCGTCTGTCTGCCCTCGAAGGCAGTTCGCTAATCGAGTTGCGATTCTCTCGGGAATCGTTCTGCAAGTGAAAGAATATAATTACTCTCAGAGGAGGTAGGGTTTTTTTTACTCGAATCCATAAAAACCCTTCACCCCTGAGATCCCCATCCCCGCCGAAGACCCACTCGGCCATCTACCCCCTACGTTGTTATCGTCGGGGGATTAATTCTTTTCGTGGATTGCTTATATTCCTCAATATACGCAGACGGGCCACTTCGACGCCACGTGTAATCAAATCGTTGGATTTCCGACTCCCTCCTTCACGTCTTCTTAATCCGTGAAAACTTCGCAAAGTGGAACAGGCATTTGGTGAAAACGTCGGAAGAGGATTGAAAGATGGTTTGATTCGGGTGTGTTTTGCCGCGAGGCTTTAGCTTTTTCGTGTACCGTTGTTCCTTTCGCTGTACCACAGTATTAGCGTGTGCCAATCTCTGGATGCATATTGAACGCACATACCCTCCTGCGTGGGTACCTCGATGGTGGTACTTTGCGGGTGAAGAGTGAGTGAGTGCGAGAGTTGGTTCTCGGATTTCCTCCTGTCCTACCTTCTTTCTTCCTCGTCGTCTTTGCCGTGATCAAAGGGAAGCAGACCGCCCCCCTTCCCAGTCGGAACACGTGGTCATCGCCGGTGCCGTCGGAAGCCACCCACCCACATACTGATACCCCTCCTCTGTCGCCCGACCTCTCCGGAGGGTCTCACCTCACCGGGTTTCGAACCCGCGGCCCTCCTCACGGGCGCGTCCCGTCACGCTTGACCCACCCACCCTTAGCGCAATGGATCTCCTCCGCCTGTTCAGCGGGGTCGGAGGCGCCGGGTCCCTGGCCAGGACCGCCGCTCAGCTGTTCTTGATGGCGCTGATCATCGCCTTCCTCTCACCGCCCGCAGTCGCCATGGAAAGTGAGTAATTCCCAAAATACTCGAAATATTAATTACCCTCATCGTCATTGCTTGCTGAAGGATTCACGTAATGTTGACGTTGTAATCGCGGGCCTTAATTTTGATTCATTTAATGTAATCGGTTCTTTCCCTTCCTGCTGCCCTACAAAATAGGTTAGTCTCCCGAAATTTCATCAGTATTGACTGCAAATTACTCTGATAAATGTCACCTTTAATTTATGGGTGGGGAACAGTATTGGTCACGCAATATTTTGATTGGTCCATTTATCTCGTCTTCAATTTCATGTGTATATTATTTTCCATGCGCATGCTGATAATTATCTTGTATATCTTCGTCTTACTTGACCTTAATATGTTTTTTTCCGTTCGATTCCGATTTTTATCAGTTTGTATGCTAAATATTTTGCAGTTTGGCTAAAGAATACATGTGATGGAGTTTCCATTAATTATACGCATTATTTGTTTCGAAATTTTTGCAAGGATTTTTAAGTTTTTATTATTATATCTCCTTGACACCTTCTACACAACACCCGTGATGGAATTTTTTTCTCAATGGATGCGTTGGATTGCATTGGATGCGTAACTGTGTGTCTCCGAATGATATCGAGATTTGATCGGTTTTTAAACGATAAGTATTCGATCAAACGTGCCTCTAATAAGACCTCTACCCAGTTTTCCTGTGTGAGACCACAGGAATTCCGAGTTCTTTCACTTGAACATGAATGGCCCCTATTAATTCGACCGATTAGTCCAATCTCCTGGGACCAGTCGTTTCTCAAAGATCGTCGTAATTAGCTCGCGGCAAGGAGTCTGCTAATGGTGACATATGGTGCAACCGTGCCAGTGAAGGGCTAGATTGCCTATTGTTATAGATTGCCTTTATTGTTATAAATGGGTATTTGAAAGTTTATACGCTGCATTGAAGAACTGCCTTACAGAGGACTTGTAACTTTGAGGTGTGGGCCTCGGATCGATGCCGCATTCGTCGTCAGCGGTAGTAAATTTCGTTATTTCATTTCGTGGTAACAGAGGCGGATCCTTACGGGACGAAGGGCCCACGGGGAATATTGATGGCTTTGATAAAAATGATACTGCTGTGTGCCATGGACACCACCCTTGAATACCTGCTGTCAATTGAGCATTAAATCATCTGCCGAAGGGGTGCACTGCGGAGACTAAATTAGTGACCATAGTTGAAGATTCGGCATGATTTTCAAATTTTTATGAAGGAGAAAAGATAATTAACTTGATTTTAATCGGATGTTTAAAAGAAACTATTCTTTTTTTGAGTGATTTTCTTGTTCCGTTACTGTGCGGTAATTAAATAGATGTTGCCTCCATCGTTTTTCTGCGGTGGGAGCAAGTGGGGATGAAAGACTCGGGCTGGTGGAGCGGAAAGACCGCCGCGAATGAGCGTTCTACTCGGCGTAGCATTCAAACGCGACCCGGGAAGGTGGGCGAAGAGGGCTTCTCTCGATGAGAACCTTATGTCTTTCACGTGTGTACTTACTGTATGTATGCGCCCGCGTCGCTTCACAGTTTTCAGTTTCATCTACCTCCATACGACACGTGAGAAACGTTTGTTCGAATTAATTATAAAGGCGCGCCTGCCTTTGCTCATTATGGTAATGTGCGCGGCGACTTTTCTAGACGGGTTGGATAATGATTTGCAAATATTCGAAGGATTGGCACGTGGAGGAGGAGGTGTCTCCACCGCCGCCGGGACTGTCCATGCGGGGAAGCGGGGTGGCATTTGCCGTCCCAGGGCATGTCTCGTTTCGCGACTTCTTCACTCGCTTTATCTTCCACGTGCTGTCCCCCCGTGTTTGCAAGGCCATAAAAATACTTCTCTGAACTTTTAAATAATAATTATGTAACCTACCGTTATTGTATCTTACTTGGAATGGTTTCGTTTGCTGTTTGTATGCAGTGTCCTACACGAAATATTTAATACTCCTTATCACTTACTGCTTTGATTCCGAGTGTTTGTGGGACTGTGCTGGTATGGTAACTTCCCCGTACGTGTGAAATGATTATATCAACATATCTGCCATTATTAAGGGTATGTTTTATATTTCCATGAACGAATCCTGAAAGCGATCGAGTCTGACTCATTGACTGACCGTGGATGACTCATCGGGAACAAATCCCGGGTACAAAAAAGGCGCTGCATATTTTCAGGGCAATTTCCCATTCTTCCGTTTGGTACGCAAAGAGACGGAAGTTTCCACAAATTGGCCCGGATTCCAAACCCGTTAACGTATGTTTTCTCAAGGAAATTGATGGGAAAATTAAACGGTCTTCCATTTCGGAAAATGGTCGGCAGTTCCATTGGATTTGAAAGTGGTTAGGACGAACAGGGGAAATAAAAATTTTTGATGAAAGATTAAAAAAAAAACTTCTGTTTATTAAGTTTTCGTATTTAGCTTGAAAATAAAAAATATTATACGATCCTAGCGGACTCGAATTACGAAACTGACGACTGAGTGAGAGATGTTTTTAGCTTAGGAATTACGTCATATACGTCAATTTATTGTCACATTGCCGCCACACGCCCTTGCGGCGGCTTGCGGGGTATTATTGTAGCTGTAGATGGTATTTTAATATCACAAGGGTGCATTTACGTGTAAAGCAATCGCTCGTCATTCACCGGTTGGTCGTATGCCATAAAGCTTCGACATGAGAATTGGTAGATTGACTGACCGAAATCCCGGACCACTTTCGGGAATCAAAGACGAAGCTGTACGTTTAAACTGATTCTCACGTTGTTTACCAGTCAAAAAATCGCCACTCGTGGATTGCTACTCCATCAATCCTATGGGGATCGAATGGAGCGGTGGCTATCGTACTGGCTTCCGGGAGTACGCCATCCGTCGGATGGGACGTTAAACTGCGGACCCCTTGGCGCATTTCGTCAAGAGTAGCCTAATGCCAACGCCGGGTTTCTCTTCATCCTTTCCCCTCCATCCCTAATGGCATAAATGACCTCAGCTGTCGATCGCCTACCCTAAATACTACTACTTCAATCCCGTAAGGAATCTCAGAAAGTATCCGTCATATAACCATATTCCCGCTTTAAAATATCGGAGAACTGTGCCCAAAAGCCGTAAAAAGCATGCTCAAATACGCTAGGCATGTAAAAACTTCCATATCCTCATTGTAATTAATCGAATCGCGAAGAATTTCGTTCGAACGTGATTTTATGTATCAGTTATTTCCCTTGGCCGTCATTGAGTGTGATTTCACGGACATCTTCCTTTGTTATTTTTTCCGACTTGGTCCGTATCACACTGTTTGGATCGGACCTTGAAATCCTCGACGCCATTACATTAATGGACCTCCGAACGTCATCACGTGCTTTCAGGTCAATTGGAACGTCGTCATTCATTTACTATCCGTTTACATTCATTTACACACCCGGTTTCAATGGAGTATAGTCGTAAGCGATTTCAATGGAGCATAATCCGAAGGAAATTAAATGAGAAAAAACTCGGAACTACTGGCGGCGTGGTAGCATAGAGAGAGCACGGACACGCTGAGCTGCTGACCCAAGAGACTCGGTTCGATTCCCGGTGATTTTGGGTACTCCCAGCTTCGCCCTACCCGCGTGATATTTTCGATACCAGGGTATCGTGTTTGGTAAGCAGAATGTAGGCACGCGGAAAGGAATTAGCCTCCATTGGTACCCTGTCAAACTATAAACTTAAAATACCGAGTTATTAGTGAGAAATGAGCACTCTGCCCTTGCGTGTCATGCGAAACATCGGGTTGGACGAAAATTCCATGCGCATTATCGTACATAAACCGGTACATACTGGTTGTGTGTCGGAAAAAATGCAAACATGCCTTTGTATGTTACTGTTTGTCTCAAAATGTCCAAGTTTCAAAGTTCGACGTCGACATATTGACATAAATACTCCGCGATTCACCAAAAAGGTGTTTGGCAGCGGGTGCAAACACCAGGTGGTAAGGATAGATGATAAGAGAGGATATGAGAGAGGAAGGGAAAAATGTTTAGTAAAAAATCCATCAAATAACGTGCAAATTTGTATACATGCTGGAGGAAGACTTAATTCAAAACGAAGTTTATTCACCTTATAAATTAGCTGTTTGTTATACGAAAATACGAAATAAAAATGAACCACAACCATTTATACGTCGGGCCTCCGCCATAAAAAGACAGGTCATGCAGAATTGAAAGTAGTGACGGGGAAGTGCTACTGTAACATGGACATGCAACTCATAATCTCCGCCACTAAAGTTTACAGAGCTGCTGCATTATCGCAGGATATATTGGCTGCTTAATCGAATGATATTTTTTTCAATATTCTTTAAAGGAAAAATAATTGGTCATTGTAATGTAATTTCATTTTGTTGATATAATCGGCCGTGTGAGGGATACTCCCTGTAGCCCTGGTGGTGCACCTGCCACCAGTCGAAACAAACAGGCACTGGCCGGGGAATTATGGGGGGGGGGTGAACCGATTGAACTGGATCGACAACCATTTACGTGTATATGGACTCACCCACCGCGTATCCTATTTTAGGTTAAGAGTACGCGGGTCGTTGGGGAGAGGGGAGAATCCCAATTTTTGTTTGTAGCAGCAGATGTCTCCCCCGCGCGACTCCACCCATTCTCCGCCTCCCCCCCTCTGCCATCGCCGGAGGCTCTTTGCACGGCTCCGAGTAGTCCGATCCTATTTGACCGGCCTCTCCTCCACTGTCCATCCGTCCCCTCCCCCGCACATCGGAGTCGCCTCTCGAGGGACCAACTGAATGTCATTTCGCACACGGGCCTAGTTTGCCTCCAACTCGCATGCGGACTTAAAATTTCATGAGAACCCTACGAGAATTTGTAGCGTACGGGAATGAGTTATGAGCAAGCCTTAAAAGTCCATGTCACACGATCCGTCGCCATTCATTATTTCTTTCGAGGAAATATCCCCCAAGCCTCCTCGTGGAGTCATTTCACGCAAAACAACTACGGCAGAGACCTTAGACGGCGACGTGGGATAGTTTATCCTGTTACAGCTCTCAGTTTAGTCGTTGAAGTGACATGGGCAATCAATCCTCATTGTCCCAGGTTCTGAAATGTCCGTCCCGCCTTTATCCCCGCATGCATTTATCCTTTATCATATTTTTTACATTTTAATTAAGTTTTCTCGGGACAGGGGTTCCATGTTGGTCGACGTTTCGATCGACATTGGAACCGCTGACCCGGTGGAAGACTCTAGAAAACTTAATGAAGCTGATGTGGCGGGAAAGCACCAGAACATTTTTACATTTTGCGCAACGCTCCTCTTTTGTCATTAACATTCACGCCTTAATTTCATGCTCACCTCTGAGTTGCAGTTGCATTCATGTACACCTTGACCTATGTGTTGTTGCTCACATTGGTAGTCAACACCACAGAGGAAAGTTAGAGGGAAATTGACTTCGGATCACTGGCAATTATAATTAAACATTTTTCCTCCACACGATTGGAGACTACAGCGTTATGAACCATACGATATGATACAATTTAAACTTGTCGAATGCCACAGTCATAAATCACAGTCTACTATAATCGCTGGTGGTCTAACACCCCCTGCCACACACCATATTTTAAGGAATGGAGGGTAATGTGTAGATTCAACTTTTAGATAAATTTAGATAGGTCTTTCTAAGGAGTACGTTCGGCTCATAAGCATACGCTCAATTTTTCCGTAGCAGAAAAATGTGATGGATTCACCTTTTTCATTCTACGCGAAGGATTCGCAATCCTGAATTGTCAGAATGGTTCTAGGCTTGCACTTTGACGGCGCCGCCCGCAATAGCACGCGAGTGTACATTCGCGGGTGCATATTCACTCGCAAAACTTTTTCCGGACGACTGAGTGAGACGTTGTCGGGAGAGGGAAGGATGTGGAACCTAGTTTTTACTATGGTGTAAAATTCCCTCACAATCTTATTAATTCTGCGAGTGACCAGGAAGTAAGGTTGTGATAAGACCGAGGATATCAGGGCGTTGTGCTGTGCTATGAGGAATGAATGTACGAATCTGACAAGAGTGGAGAAAGGATTTTGCTCTTGTGTCATTTGTTGGGTCACTCGCATTTGACAGGAGAGTGGTTGGTACCTTCTGTATATTGGCGTTGTTATAGACGAGGTGGCCTAGAACGGAGAGGAGAAATTGTATCGAGCGATCAGTATGGTATGCATGACAACTGCGGAAATGGAGGTATTGTTCGTGATTTGTTGGATTTTTGTTCATGGATGTGGAAAATGTATTATTTAATAGTTGATGTCGAAGAAATTTGCTTAGGATTTCAATATGGAAATACAGACGGGGAGTATTTTATTAGTTATTTTAGTACCCTGCTAGCCATCGCTAGGGTGCGTGGCAGGGGATGAACACACACACCAGACCAAGTTTAACTCGAAGATGACCCATGGCCCTACCGCGGTAGGACAATATTACTAGGATCCCCCATCGTTCGTGGAAAAAAATGACATCCCAAATCTATCCCTTCTACTCTCAATCTTTCTAACTTTTTTGACACGATCTCTCCAACTGTAGCACGATGGCGGTAAATAATATATTGATGGGAAAGATATCGAAAAAGAAGAATTTATATATTTCTTATGAAATTTATAGATTACAAGTACTTGTAGCCAAAGTAGGAATATGTCGTCAATGTAGCGATAGGGAGTGGTTTCAAATTAAAGATTTTCGAGTGTGTTTTCTCGAGGTGGTCCATGAAGGAGAGGCTGGCATAAAGATGCGGTCACGCTGATACCCATCGCCGGTGCTCTGAAGGAAAAGTTTGTCGTTGAAGTTGATGGCGGTATTTTTCGTCAATGCTAATTCTGCTCGGCGGATGAGAAAGTCCGTGGGTTGACGGAATGTGTGGCGTTTGAGAGAGGTAACGGCGGGGAGGTTCTCGGCCAGCTACGTATGTGGCGGATGGAAGGATGGCGCAAAGTGACATCGATCGTGGCCATGAGTAAGTTCGTGTGCTTTTCTAAGGGATCGAGACGGAGTGTGGGAGGCTGAGGAGGGAGTGTTAGGAATCTGTGATGAGGGATGGGGGAGGGACGTGGCGATGGGTTGTAGGAAATGGTCCATTAAAGCGGAGATGCGTTCAATAGGGGAGTTATTACTAGAAACAATATGGCTTCGGGTTTGGGTATTTAGGCTTGTGCATATTTGGGAGCAGGATTCCTTTTTAATATTGTGGATGGGGGTGAGGAGATTGTAAGATCCGAGTAGTCGGCGCATTGCTTCAGAAATATAATCGTTTTCGTCAAGAGTGACCACGAACGACCCTTCACTTATTTTTGTTATTACAGTGTTATTGTTTGAAGAAATTATTTTAAGGGCAAATGATTCCGGTTTGGTTGTAGGGTCGATTTATTTTTTTGTGTCGGTCGCCAGGGTTGCACTGTTTTCGTCTACAAATTCCGTTTTATTGAGTTTACTCGCTGGTATGATTCAATCACTCTTTGACTTGTTTAGTGAAAGAGTCTGAATACACGAAAAAGGCCCTGATGCTTTTTTCTTCTTGACGCTGATAATACTCACGATTGATTTGAATGGAAATTGAAAACCGTTTCGAAGTTGTTGGGTGTGCAGTACTCTTTTATTATTGAAATCTTGAGAACACAAACGATTACTAACGTTTACTATGCGTAGTCGTGCTTCGACTGAAGGCTGAGGAAACTTTATTTTTTGGTACTCTGTAAATGTTCAAATTTCAAATTAATATCTTATCTTAATATGCGCGTTCCTCTCAAGAGACGTGTCCTCGGGAAACACGTAACTTGTTCTGAAACGAAATACGTATCGTCGCCATCGTTGGTCATCATCATCTGTGTGATCGGTTGACATTCATACGCAGTCCTCCATTCACATCTTCTCAGTCGGCTTCAGTCCTCATGGCTGCGCATTTTTTTTGTCTTTGAAGCCTATCTTCACTCCTCAAGTGAGTCCGACTTCTTTGGTCATCTTCCGTGGTTTTTTCAAACGCCTTTCCTCGTGGACTGCCTCCATCATGGAGGTAGGTCATTGTTCTTTGAAATGTTCTCCATCAAGACCATCCTACTTTCTCCCCAATTTTTCCCCAAGTGTGAATATCTACCAGAAAGATCGATGAGATGAAGCATAATAAATAGGAAATAATCCGAGGAGGAATGGGTGGATTTTTTTTTGGGAGTCAACTCCGCGTGGGTAGAGGGGTTTAGTAATCCAGAGTGGCAGACTCCCTGCCTCTTCGTGGCTAGCAGTGGGTTGGTGTAGTTTAGAGGTGAGGTGGTGATAGGGATAGGGCAGACAGACGACCGCGGCCACTTGAGCCATTAGGGAAAATCGTATGACTGTTGTGTGTTACCCGGGGAGGAGGTGGAATGGGAGCGAATAAATGAA